>NC_081428.1:73310815-73911033 GCF_949786415.1 Peromyscus eremicus
CACACACCATTTCACAAAGTAATTAATTATATGTAAATATATGTATTTATAACATATATTTGATATATTGTATATATTTGAGTTTGGGGAGTCTGAGAAGCAGGAAGGGCAACAGCAGGCCTCCAAGGAGGAAGGTGCTAGAGCTGCAGGGAAAGACTCTGAGAGTTGTGGGTGGAGAGTAGTTAGGTACTTTTCAGCAGGAACTCAGAGATGCTTGTCTCGGATTGGAGTTGGACAGAAACTCCTGGGCAGGAGACACCTAGATAACCTGGAAGAAAAGGTGACAAAGGTCTTGAACATGCAGTCAGTTTGACTGGATCCTTCTATGCAGGTCTGGACGGATTCAGCCCTCAACCCATTTTAGTCCAGAAGAGCACAGTCTAGGCAGCCAAATCTTAAACTACATGGTATGGAAAGTCCCAGTATCCTTCCTGAATATATTTCTGTGGCTACCCCATGAGGATGTGGCTTGTGGCCTGTGATGAAATGCCTACCCAGAGACCATAATAAATGCAGAACTTTGGAAGAGAGTTGCTAGTGTTGCTATACTTGGGGACAGTCTTTTCTGTTCCCAAGACAATGGACTGTCTCTGAGGGGACACTCTGAATTCTGGACTTTAAATTATGAGATAGTCACATCCACATGAGGGTGCTGACATAGGGCACAGCAAACCCAGACTCCTATACTCAAGATCAGAGGAGCCCAATGGCAGAGGCAAGAGAGGACCTGTGACAAAATGGAGAGAAACTGGACTAGATCAGAGACCTCACAGGGTACCCTATTACCAGTGATGGTACCCACACCCATAGTTGATCAAAATCATGTTAATTTAGAACGTCAAGGATATGTGGCATTCATTGGTGTGATCTAGACTTTAGCACCAGGCCTGGCTCTCAGAAGCTGACTAAGCAATTTTGTGCAGTGGCAATATATAGTCTGAAGAGCCTGGAAAGCTGATCTGGAAAAATGATCAACCTATTAATCCCTAATTACCACCATTAAATTTGTATTTTCTTTTTCCCAATATTATCATCATTATGGGGAACTGTGAAAGATGTGGGACCACTCTCTACTTGCAAGCTGCCTCAGTTCTGGAGACTCTGGCAGTGGATATGGACCTCTAGATCAAACACCAAGAACAGCTTGTATAAGTATCAGCAATATAAGCATCAGCATTTTTATACCTATTCCACAATACTATGAGAAGACAACCCCAGGTGGTATCTTCAAAGTTGAGTTTGGGGACCCCATATTTTCCACACTGGTCATATTGTGTCTCTACCTTCCATGGTTGGTCACACTTCAAACAGAAAGGTAAACACAGAACAAAGGTAATCATGCTTTTGTTAAAGACGTTTGAAAATGTAAGAACCATGGACAGTTTCTTCCTGGATATCACAATGCTTGTAAGTGAAATTCTGGGCTATTTTGTAATCCTTGAACTCCATGAAAATAAATATAATGATTTTCAGCAAATACAGCAGAAAGTACAAAGAGTAACCATGTATCTGATAAAAAAAATGGTCAGAAAAAAACTCCTTAAAGGGCCAGGAAGTTCACCTTGCTGTCTTCTGAGCCATTCTTGCTAGAACTGTTGAAACAAAATATCCAAACCAAAAACTGAAAGTTTCAAGAACTGCAGCTCTGAACTTGAGCAGATGTGTTTAATGTGTGTGTATGTGAGCTTGAGTGTTTATATCTTCGCCATGTGAGTGCAGGTGCTTGTGGATGCCTGAAGAGGGCGTCAGATGTCCTGGACTGGAGTTATAGGTGATGGCCTCATGTAACGAATCCAGGTCTTCTTTTCAAGAGAAGTACATACTCTTAATTGCCAAGGCTTCAGTCAAGTGCTTTTTCATTTTTAAGAAATGAGATGTCTCTATGGTGCCAAGGCTGGCTTTAAACTCCTGGTCTCAGGTTATGGTCTTGCTTCAGGCTCGCAGTTCGCTAGGGCTTAATGTACATACTATGTTCCTGGCTCTATAGAAAGGATTTTGAGTCTTCCCAAGACAAAAAAAAATAGTAAATGTAGGTGGATTTGCCAATAACCTTGGTCTGATAGTTGTAAATTGTAGACAAGCATTGAAATATCACATACATTCCATTAATGGGTATGCTTATTTTTGTCAATTAAAATCAATGTTACAAAAGTTTGTGCAAGAGCTTATACAATAGCTCAGTGGTTTAGCACTTATTCCTGAGGCCTTGTGTTCAATCTCCTGTACTACAAAAGTTGTTAGTGGTAGTAAAAGGACTTGAAAAGCAAGAGGACGAATCTTTACTGACATTCTAGGAATGGAACAATAGGGATTTTCTCTCTGGATGTAGGAAGTTGGGCACATCTGAAAAAGGAGACATGGAGAAACCAAAAGATACCAGCAGACAAATAAAACAGAAGAAAGCTCCATTCAATATGTCCATATTCAACTACATGTAATTGAATATCTATTATGTACCAGGCTCTGGGCATTATGTTTTCCCATGCACCAAGCACTACCATACCACCTAGAATGAGAGAAAAATGTCATCGTTGGAAATCCCAGTCCTGCCACCTCTCAATTCTGTGGCATCATAATTTAGAGAATTTGCCAGAGTAAAAGTTTAATAATTTGCATACCTGAAGAGTAGGTAATCTTAGACCCAGGTTTACAGACAAGGCACACAGCCAGTGTTAAAATGTCACCATTTCCACTGAACTGTGTATCATATTCCTGGGATTCAAACTCGAGTCCAACCAAAAGCACATGACCATCCCCTTCCTCCACCAGCAATGCCTAGCACATTTCAGTTTTTGGCACACTGAGGATCTGGGAACAAAATTATTGATGGTGGGGGAGCTGAAAATTTATGTAGCATGATCCCTATTGGATTCTAGCTCACTTTGTACCCCAACCCCTAGAGCAATAGTGAATTCTGTCATTATTTTCTTTGGATTCTTGTTGATGTCTACAGAACAAGGACACTTGCAAGAGGATTCCTGAAAAGTTCCTTAGAAGCCTAAAGTCAGAGGAGAGCAAACAAGGGAGCCATGTAGGTGGAGTTTTCCCATCCCAGGATCCACTTCCAAATTACCACACAGAGGTTTATATTAATTGTAAATGCTCAGTCAATAGCTCGGGCTTATTACTAACCAGCTCCTACGTTTTAAATTCATCCATATTCCTTATTTGCACTCTGCCATGTGGTGATAACTTTATTATCATAGCATGGCCCATTCACCTTGCTTCTCCATGTCTCCTCCTGACTCCTGACTCCACCCTTCTTTCTTCCTGTATCCTTAGTTTGATCACTGTGCCCAAACTTTTTGTCTGGCTACTGGCCAATCAGCTTTTATTTGCCAATGAGAGTAATACATATTCATAGTGTACAAAAAGATTGTTCCACAGCAAAGCCAGATACACTAGACAGCAGCATGGAGCCAGCAGATACCATCAGCCATTAATGGTCACAACCCTCCTGTGCAGAACACCATTCCATTTCACACACACACAAAACCCTGAAGTCTGGGGCTGATAGTTTCAACATGATCTCACTATTACTGCTCCCCTGAGCTATATAGAGTCACAGTCTGATGGGATTTTGTCAGACTCATGAGAGGGTCAGACAGGAGCTGAACAGGCAGAGACATTCTATACAAGGAGGGATTGATCACACTTGACCTGAGTACAGAGTTCATGGGCCACCTTAGGGACTGATCTGAGAAACCCAGCACTCCCCAGGACACTGAGCTCAAGCTTTCAGTGGCTCTTGTCTTCCCGAGCCATTGGAGGAACTCATTGCAACCTCTGGGCACCTGGGAGAAGCTTCAGGGCTCTAGAGTATCCCTTGGGGAACCAGAAAATTGTGCTGGTCAGCTTTGTTCTACACAGGTCCCTAGGGACAGGACCAGTCTGGCTGATGCCCAGGGGAGGAGTTGAGCTCTGGATCCCAACCACAATAAGACAGTTTATAACCATCCCCATGCCCCAGGATAGACCTCTAGAGAATATTAACCACAGGGCCTGGAGGGGCAGGCTGAGGGTGGGGCCACAAGCCATGTGGACCTCTGTGTACTGGGGCAGCCATCACTAGCAAATCTTATGGATCTCCTCCAGAAATCTCACCCACTGGTTGGGCCAGAGGTACTTGTGACCCTGAGCACAGGTGAAGCCCAGGATAGGCAAATGGGGAGTGAGACTCCAAAAAAATGAGGCCCTGACCTAAGATAATCTTTCTATCTCTGTTGGTGAGTGTGTCCATGACAACCAGGGTCTGTTGTGCCAGCTGACAGTGCCTTGGAGCAGGATGAGGGCCTCGGAGCATGGGTAGGAAACAGTCCTTCAGTCTGCAGAGCTTTAAGAACAGGTATGTGTGCTTATGTCAGGCAATGGCCAGTGGAGAAAAAGTAATGTGGTAACCTTGAGGGAGGGTGAGAAGGATCTGTCTGTGAGGAATGTCTGGGTAGACTCTGGCTTAGTGTTAGCATTTTGTTAATTGTAGATTTGTTTACAATAACTTTAGCTTTTATTAACTTGTTGCCATATTAGTAATCTTGGTTTTGAATCTCATCAGCCAGTGATAGTACTTCATTCACCCGAGTCTTCTGAGCAGAGAGAAACCACATACAGAAAGACAGGTGCACAGCACGAGGGTTGTGTCCACTGCCTCACAGGATGTTGCTGTTCTTCCTTCCTCCTCCTCCTTCCCCTCCTCATGCTGAACTTCATACTCTCTCTTCTATCTTCCTCTTGCCCATCCTCCTTCATCTATTTCCTTTAAGCTATGCACTATCATTATGTTACCTAGCCAGGGATTCTGCCATGCTATGGGTTCCAGATGATAATGTAGAATAAACGCCCCTTTACTGGGCTGCATGTTGCACAGGTGCCAAGGGCCAGGGGCTCCTTGGCTGTCATTGCATCCTTTGGCAGTGCCATTACTCCCATGAATTCAACATCAATGAATTGCAAGAGAGTGTTGTGTTAATATGCCCTTTCTTTCTGGAGAAAGGTGACTGATATGGAGCCCAAGGCTAGGTACACAGTGACATGTACTCTAACATGTAGTTATATTACCATTACTAGCTTATATTTTGGGAAAGACAGTCAAGCTATATAGAAGGAATGGTGCTTGACTTGGTCTGTCCCCAACATTAAGACTTTCATTAGCTAAGGTACTCATAAATGGTTACTGGGGTCAAGGCCTAGTAATGAGGAGGAAGTGTGTCTGAACCAAAGGGGCCTATCCCATTGTAGAATAAAACCAATTTTCAATTTTATGAGCAACAAATGGGAAAAGAATGCTAGCATTACAGAGTTTGAGTACTGGGTGGTTATGGGAACACCCCATAAAACAAGCAATGATTGGAATGGGGAGAAGAGGACACCAAGTACAGCAGGGAGCTGTTGGGAAGAGCTAGTGGATCAAGAAGTCTAATGTTAGAGCTGTTGCTTTGAGGTGTGAGAGAGGCATCAGAAGGGTTTATGTAGATGTCTTAGGATTTCTATTGCTACAACAAAACACCATGAGCAAAAAGCAAATTGAGGAGCAAAGGGTTTATTCAGCTTACACTTTCACATTGCTGTTCATCACTGAAGGAAATCAGGACAAGAACCCAAAAGGGCAGGAACCTGGAGGGAAGCTGTTTGCTGGCCTGTTTCCCATGGCTTGTTCAGTCTGATTTCCTACAGAACCCAGGACCTCCAGCCCAAGGATGGCTCCACCCAAAATGGTCTGGGACCTCCTCCACTGATCACTAATTGAGAAAATGTCATAGAGCTGGATCTCATGGGGACATTTTTTCAACTGAGGCTTCCTCCTCTCAGATAACTCTAGCTTGTGTTAAGTGGACACAAAACCAGTTAGTACAACAGGTGACCACCAAAGCTGAATTGTTTCTTGGAAAAGTTGGTTCCAATAGCAAACTGTATGGTCATATTTGAGGATGGAGGCAGAAACCAAAGAAGCTGATAGACAATGTACCTAGGGCACAGCCTGCTGAAGTGTGATCCTAATTAGTCTTATCAATAATCACTCAGAGTCAGATATTGAGGGTGAAAGCTGAAAGATCAAAGAAGCAGAGCAGCCACTAGGGACTTTTTAACTCTACGAATCCTCAGACCAAATGGGGGTGAGATCCTGTCCCCACCACCTTATATTCTTGTCTCTACCTCCCGATTGTGCTGGGATTAGAGGTGTGAGCCTCCCAAGTGCTGGGGTTAAAGGTGTGAGCCACCATTGCCTGGCCTCTATGGTTAACTAGTGGTTAGCTCCACCCTCTGATCTCCAGGCAAACTTTATTTGTCAGAACATAAACAAAATATCACACAACATTTTCCCCCTTTTGTCTAAATACAGTAAGTACAGTAACTATAGGCAAGAACAAAATATCACACAACAGCCCAGAGATGTGAAGGGGGCTCAGGTACACTTAACCCTGAGGAATAAGAAGTAAAGTGACTAGATTTAAAGTAATAATTATTGGAATTATCATGGAAGGAATTAACAATCTTAAAGACTGTCTAGAGGTTTAAATGCATAGCCGTTTCCGGAACAGGAATGAGTTCTAAAAGAAATGTTGTTTATCTTCATGGTACATTTCTACTTTATGATTTATTCCTAAGCAAGGAACATAATGAAACCTGTAACCAAATACGTATATGCAGGAAGAGTGAGCTCAACATTATTATAATGACAGAAAATAGGAAATCATATAAATGCTGCATAAGAGCACATCATAGTACATCCATCATAAGCAATCTAATGGAAAGCTTCAAAATCATGTTACCCAGCAGCAAAATGTGACAGTTACTGCCCAGTAAAGGTTATTTTTATTGCTATTAAAACATATGGATAATAGTTTATTAAAATTGCATGTTTCTGAAACATCTAGAAACAAGAAAATCTGTTTAAAATTATAATCCTAGCATACTAAATGCTCCCAATTGCATTCTTCTTATTATTTAAATATATTTTAATGGTATTCTTTCCCTTACCCCAAGTATTCTCAGACCCTCCCCACCTCCATATCCACTCAATTTCAAGTTATTTTCTTTCTAAGAAAAAAAAATACAAAAACAAAAGCAAGCAAACAAACCATTAAGACAAAAACACTGAAACAAAACAGAAAAAGCTACAAAAAACATGAATCTCATTTTGTGCTGGCAAATGAATCTTGGGTATGGGCTTGCCCTGAGTGTGGTTGATGGTCACTGTCACTCCCTTGGAGAAAATTGATTTCCCTTTTACCAGTGGTTATCAATTGCAAAAACTTCATTTTACTGCTGCTCCTTTAACAAAACAATAATAGTAGATTTTCCCCTAGGCTCATGACCTGTGTAATCTCAGGTTCATGGCCACTTTCATAGTGCCAGGTGTGGGTTCCATCTCATGGAGAGGGCCTTAATTCCAACCAGGATAGTTGATCACTCCCATAGTATTTGTGCCACTATAGCACCAGTATATCTGAGAGGCAGGTTGCTGTTGTATGCCATATAGTTTGTAGTTAAGTGACATTAATGATTACCTTTCTCCTCTGGTAGCATGCAATACACCTTCCAGTGTAACGAATACTAATTAGTAGAGGTGCAGCTTCTAGTTAGGCACCAACTCAGCTTTTCTCTGCTCAATGATATAAGAAGCATTGTCTTTGACAACAGGACTTTGATACCATCAGATTGTAGAGACGAACCAAAGGCCCTGGTAGTGATCTGTGATGTTGCAGGGGCATAAGGTATATGCAGGAATTCTTTGACCAATGACTCTACAAAATATAGTCAATTTCTAGTCCTGTGAGTTTTACTCTGTGGCATATTATGTCTAGCTGGGGCATTGTCTCCCCCATTGTTAGGTAACTCTATTTAAATTACTTTCATATATTTTCATATTTTATGAAACTTCTATAGTAGTAGGTTTCCACATGACTTTTCAAAAGGTCTTTAAAGTTAGTAATTCTCTCCCCATCTGCCCTCCTATACCCTTCTCTATTTAATCAGGTAGACACTGTCATGTTGGTCCATCTACCAACTACCCATGCCTATTCTCCATTGTTCTTACTGCTTGATTTTATAATTAGTTTCCTGTTTCTCAAGAAGTCGACTTTTGCTGTATGACTGCAATTTTGATGCAGTGTATAATTAATTTGAAAAGAAATGATCTTACAATACTCAGCATTTTCATCAAGGAACAAGATTGTACTCTGATGACTCACCTTTATGTTAAAAAGCCAAGTAGTTTATTTACAAAGTTTCAGAAAACTATGAAGATGAAAGTCAGAGTAGTCTACCGATGTTCTAATGTAAAAAATCAAATAGATGGGTACTTTATAGATAATAGAATGGTGAACAGATACTGTATTCTGAAACACCCCATAAAAATAAAGTGCATATGAGCTATGTCTCTGTGTGTAAGTAATTCAAAGAGAATTCTCTCTGTGGAAGTTTCTTAAGGCAAGAGTGGTCCTGGGTCCATGGTTCCAAAGAAGAAGATGGCCAAGTGTGACTATATGAATTTGTGAGGAAAACCATCTCAGTCTGTAAAATGAGGCTAAAAATCATTGGACTCTATGGCACACAACAAAGGCACCTGAAATAATGTGTCAGTTGGGATTCTTTGGGATCTTCTGTATTGCTGTCAGCACAGGCAGTATCAGAGATAGGGCCGGGTACACACAGTGTAGAACAAGTCCATGGAGGGCCCTGCCAGACAAGGACAAAGCCAGAGAAAAGGATTATCATCTACTGCTCCTCAAGTTAGGTCACAGCTCCACCCATTACAGCCAGCTAGTATTTTGGTCCAGCCCAGCTGCCAGAGAACAGGGCCAGGTGCTAGCCCTACAGGTTTTGGGTTGAGTCTCAGTCGTGATGGAATGTTTTGGTGGAGGAACCAAGCTCACCGTCCTAGGTAAGTGGCTTTAATGCTCCTTCCCATTCAGCTCAACCCTTGTTGTCACGGAAAGGTCTGTTTTTTCCCTCTGGGAACCTCTTCTCATCTGCCCTCCCCAGACTTAAGGACTGTATCCTTAACCTTCTCCATGGTGACTAGGGGAGATAAGTATTTTAGAGTAATCTGCAGGAAAGGCCAGAAGATCAGAAGCTTCTGGCCTCAGATTCTTATAAATATACTGTGATCTCATGGGATTTAGTTATGGTCTGGCTGGAGTCAAGGGCTCCATCCTTGTTCTCAGACAGATTAATCATTGGGGACCATGGACTGGGTCAAGGAAGGGCTACTAGGACTTTTTCAGATCCCATAGTATCTTTATAGGGTGTCAAGGATTGGAACTAGAGATGTAGGTCCAGCTTCCAGGAACTTAGATTACCTAAGTGGGGAACACAGAGGTATGGTGAAGGAGTAGGCTTGTCAGATCTTCTACTGAGCTGCTGAGGTCCTCTAGACACAGGGACAACACTGAGTAGTAGGGAAACCAGATCTAGCTCATCTAAGGATTGTGGAGGATTCTATCTAGAAAGCCTCATATCCCTGGGTTATGGTGTCTCATGTTTCCATTGGCTGCTTTCTATCTTCTTCAAATGGCATGTTAAACTTAGGAGGTCAGGAATGAGGGACAAACTTGGGGTTTCAGAATACTCCCTGACTGTCAAGGAAACAGGCTGCTGCTGTGAGCAAGTGACAGCAATGCTCTTCCATCTGAGTGAAGAAACCTTCAGAACATGGCCAGGGTAGATGGTATAGTGGTCAGGTCAAAATGTGTAGGAAGCATTAGAGCCCTGGAGTAACCTCAGATCTTCGCTGAATGGAACACACTACCCAGTGGAAAAGCTGTGTGAATTGATGTGGAGACTCATTGTTCCAAGATAACAGAAGGTTCAGTGTTCCTGGGTGCTGGGGACAAAGAAGGGGCCTCCTCACTTAATGAAAATGCGATCTTCAAAGCAAGGTGGAATATAACCTGTTTGCCAGAGAGCTCTGACCACCATAGAAATAAAGAGGAGATGGGCTGGGGAAGGTAATCCGATATGGGGTAAATTCCAAGTTAGATTATATTCAATAGGGTGGAGAGAGCACAGTCATGCCTGCAGACAGTGTCCAGGTCATGTAACTTGGTAGAATGTCCAGTAAAGGCTACTAAGAAGGCTGTACTCATGGAGGCTCAAGGGGGCAGATGAGAAAGAAGAGAAAGTTCCAGGTGAATAAGATGACCAAGGTGAAGAGCCACTGAGATTTTGATATTTTGTATTTTGTCTCCTGAATCAACCCCCTTCTTTTATTCACATAAGTCAGCCAAATATTAAACATAGAAGTTAGGCAGTAGTAGTACACGCCTTTAATCCTAGCATTCCAGTGGCAGAAATCCATGTGTTCAAGGATACAGCTAAGCATGGTGACTCACGCCTTTAATCCCAGGGAGTGATGGTAGAAAGCAGAAAGGTATATAAGGCATGAGGACCAGAAACTAGAAGCACTTGGCCTGGTCCTCACACTTTATATATCTTTCTGCCTTCTATCATCACTCCCTGGGATTAAAGGCTCACTCCCTGGGATTAAAGGTGTGTGTCACCATGCCTGGCTGTTTCCAATGTGGTATTGAACTCACAGAGATCCCAGATGGGTTTCTGCCTCTGGAGTGCTAGGATTAAAGGTGTGAGTGCCACCATTTTCTAGCCTTTGTATCTAGCGGCTGTTCTGTCTCTGACCCCAGATAAGTTTATTAGGGTGCACAATATTTTGGGGAACACAATACCACCACAAAAGTCCACTCCCACAGTTACAGTGTTTCTACCTTCCTCCGAGGAGCTCAATACAAACCAAGCCACAGTGGTGTGTCTGATTAATGACTTC
Source organism: Peromyscus eremicus (assembly GCF_949786415.1). Taxonomy (NCBI): domain Eukaryota; kingdom Metazoa; phylum Chordata; class Mammalia; order Rodentia; family Cricetidae; genus Peromyscus; species Peromyscus eremicus. Next base: position 73,321,596 of record NC_081428.1, read on the forward strand.
TACCTGAGTAGTGCAACCATGACCTGGAAGGCAAATGGTGTACCTATCATCCAGGTTGTGCCCACTACACATCCCTCCAAACATTTTACATGGCCAACAGCTTCCTCACTTTGACAGTGGACCAGTGGAGATCTCATGACTGCTTGTCTTGCCAAGGTACACACGAAGGTAACATTGTAGAAAAGAGTGTATCTTCTGCAGACTGTCTCTAGGAGCCCAGCCTTTCCTTAGACTAGTGCACACAGAATGGGGTCTCTTCTCTATGCTAGCAATCTCAACCTTTCTCTTACCCACTGAATATTCAAAAAAAATCATTGATCAGAAGTACTACTTTGTCCCATTTGTTCTCCTTATATGTTTAATTTTGAATCCTTTGGATCTACAATGTGGGGAGATGGGATTCAGGTTCCCAGTGAGAAATTAGTTCTCCTTTGAAACATGCAGAGGGTATCACCCTAAGAGTGACTTTTCCCTTGTGCTGCATTGTTCTCTGAGCCCTGCGATGCAGGTACACACATTTAGAATGTAGCTGAAGTAAGACACCATGTTTCATGCTAAACAACTAACTTAATATTATATAGCAAGTCTCCAAATGTGTAGATTCTTGCAATAAACTTAGACAATTCTATTATATAATGAAAACATTGGTTCTCATGGTCCTCTATAATGGGGCATGAGGTGGGATAACCACTCAAGCATAATAACTAGATCTAATGAGAAATGGATCCAACTCAGTCCCTGAAGGGGTTCTAAATAATTGTTCATAGGAACTGGTCTCAGAGTCAAATTACGGACTACTCAAAGTCAGGTCAAGTGAGACTTAAAGGAAGACTGAGTGTGACCTGAGAGGTAAACTCAAGCCAGTTGCTTAGGTAGACTTAGCTGTAGCAGGCACCCTCTTCACTGGCCCAAGTCCTCTTATGTGCATCAGCACACCAGTGTGCACTTCAGATTGGTGTCAATCAAGGTCTTTGAAATTCACAGTCAACATTCAGTGACCCAGCCTCTGTCCAAGTCAGCAAGGATTTAGTGTTCAGGGCTTGGAGACATCATCCTTGGTAGCTCATAAGCAGTATGGACCCTAACTATATCCAGAACACTGGTGGATTAGACAGTGCAGTAGCACAGTCTGCAAAGCCAGAAATGTTCTTCATCAATGAGGCAGAGTGACAGTTGACAACCCTGAACTTGACCTCAGGCTCCTAGTCCCCAGTTTCTGAACTAGGAAGAACCTTTGGGATTTGTGCTTCATGGCAGCTTTCTGATGTTAGGGCACGATAAAGTCCATGCCCAATAATAAGAAAGGAAGACCCTGAGTGTCCTCACAGCAATGTTCCTTGCTGGGGATAGAGCCAACATTCTCCGTACCCAGATATTGCTCAGAGACTCACTTCCTCATCCTTTTGTTTCAAGTTTTGACTCACAAATTTGGACACAAAAATTAATTAATTACTAATTACTAATTAATTAATTACTAATTACTACAGAAATAGTAATGTTCTCATATTCCCACCAAGCAACCTCTAACCCTCATTTTAACTGGATTTTGATTCAACTATAACATTAAACTCCTCCCTTATATCATGTTAGAAAAGCACATTCCAGAAATTGTATCTTGTCTGCTATGATTAAATATACTTCCGGGTTTACAAAAATAATTCCTAGACAGCATATCAAACTCCAAAAGAAGTTATTGATTATTTCTTGATAATAGTCAAGTTGTCATTAAATGACTGCATGACACGACCCTATAGTATTTAGTAATGTATTATTAGTAATGATTCTACCATGTGTTGGAAAATGAGATGTGAATTGAAACTGATGGTTGTGTGTGCTCTCCACCTGCTGTCTTCAGCAGGGCTTCAGACTTCTTTTTTTGATCTTTGCCAGGCAAGAGCTGCAGAGATTGAGATAGTGGGCCCAAGACTTTGCATAGACTCCACACAGTTAGTAGCTTTCATGACCTGTTACCAAGGGCTCCTCTCTGTTCATTCTTATCCTGTAAAGAGCTTCTTCTAAAGAAAGTGTGGAAATTTTATGAATGACTTTCTGGTAAGGCTGGCTCAGAGGACATTTGGGATCCTGGGAAAAAGGAACTTTCAGAGAGGTCACCATGTATCCCAGAATCACCAGAGACTGCATATGTCACAGCTGAAACTGGAGGGTAAGGTGCATGTAGGGTTTTTGCATGAGCCTATATCACAGTGCTGGGTGTTCGGCGAAGGCACCAGATTGATTGTCCTAGGTAAGTGACTCTTTCCTCTTCTATTACTATAACCTCTAGGGTTTGAGATGATTTTTTTGTTCAGTTGTTTCTCATTCTCTATTGTACTTAATGCTTAAACTTCATTCTAGGTAAATAATCTCTTGCTTCTCTACTTTCTGCCGCTTGCCTTAGATGGTTCCCTGTCACCTTTCATGTCTAATCTCAAAGACGAGGGCAAAAAAGATAAACTGTTAATATGTGTCTGTCATTTTGTTGAGATATGCAGTGCTCTTATAAGTACTCCACTGTGTCATTCTCTATGAGTGTCTATCTTTAATGAACTTTGTGAGGGCTAAAGTGAGTTACTATCTCATGGGGAAGGAAGGTCAGAGACACAGAAGGAGAAGAAGCTGTTGAATTAGAAGAACATAGAACACTCAGCACTGAGGCTGGTGAATAACATGTCAGAGGTCAGGTAAGCTGGAGAGTGGAACTTGGGATTCAGTTCCTAGGACAGGCAGGAGAAAGGATCCTCAAGATCCCATGGAAAGCTATGAATAGAGCAGTAATCAATCTAAAACTCAGGAATTTTAGTAAGGAGAAGAAAGCTAAGGGAGCTCTGGACACAGGAAGTCAAGAGAAGAGAGACTGGAGATGCAGTTGGGAAGCTGGGTTCCTGGGTCTCTCTAAGACACTGGTTAGGAAACAGAGCAACTGTATTCACATAGCTCTGGTCCTGATCCATGAAAATTACACAACTCATCCAGAGAAGGGGATCTCACCTCAGTTTGCAGAATGAGAAACAGTTCACCCAGATACATGCTACACTGAGCAGAGGCCAGGGACCTACAAGGCACAGATTTGGGTGAAAACAAACTCCTATATTTAAAGTTTAGACTCAGGACAGGTTTTACCTCAGAACTGTCCTCTGAATGGGCCAGACAGACTGCAGACATATATAAAAAACAGAAAGAAGGTTACAAGGGCAGAAAAGTGAAGGTCAGGTATCTTTGTTGAAGGTCAAAGTGCAGGGAGGTATCAAGGAACTACTGCAGAAATATGGGGTGCATAATTCCTAAGAACATAGGAAGTATATAGAAGAGATGCATACCCCATTTTCTGTACTCTGTGTGTTCAAACACAGTCACTAAACTCAGATCACTTAACATGCTACCTCCAGGATTCCTATTGGGAGACTAAGATTCTGAGCTTCTCTTTCTCTACCCTGCAGGTCAACCCAAGTCTACACCTTCAGTCACCCTGTTTCCACCATCCCCTGAGGAGCTCAAGACTTTCAAAAAGGCCACATTGTTATGTCTGATAACTGACTTTTACCCAGGTGTTTTGACAGTGACCTGGGAGGCAGATGGTACACCTATCACCCAGGGTGCAGAGACCAGTAGGCCTACGAGAGTGGGTAGCAAGTACATGGCTAGCAGCTACCTGAACTTGACAGAAGAAGAATTGAAATCTATAAGCAGGATCAGCTGTCTGGTCACTCATGAAGGGGACACTGTGGAGAAGAGCTTGTCACCTACAGTGTGTTTCTAGGCCTTTCAAAGTTCAACAAACCCACAGAGGCTAGGATTTGAATCATGCACAAGTATACCTTTACTGCTCTTACCTACCATAGCCCTTCTCCCTGCTCCTGAAACGCACAATAAAATGTCCATTCCCAACTTGTAAGTCTACTCTAACTCATTTGTTTTAGTGTATATTTTCCTGAGATTCAGAGTAGTGTGGGGATGTCCTGGTACCCTGTACTCTCACCCAGGGTTATAGCCTGCATCATCATCACCCTAGGGAGTACCATCTCTACACAGACACATTTTCCCAGCCCTCCTCTGGAGCTCTGATCACACCATGAAATTGTACAGTGTGAATGTCATAAACTTCCGTATTCTCACTCTTTAATATACCTAATCATGTGTCTCCTCCATTTCTAACAATCTATTGATGCTTAATCATCTTGCCTTAGAATTACAATTTGGAGACTGGGACACTTCTATTATCTGTGATCTCAGTTTCTGTTACTCAAGTCAAAATGAATAAGTAGTATTGGGAAATTGGAAGTTTATTACAATCAATACAAACAAGTAAAATCAGGCTGAAGATAGCACATATGTGGGGTTCATGAAGGCTGCAGTATGGTTGCAGTCAGCCTTCATGTGAACATGAACTAAGGCAAACAAGACATGATTTTCAGGCCAAATGTTAACAAAGGCATTCAGTGCTGAATGTGAGAGACTATGACAAGTCTCCACTTCAGAACTTGATTCTGGGATTTGTCATACAACATCAGTGCTGAAGGTTCCAGGCATGACTAAATATCTGGGTACCCTACAGAGAACAAGACTGTCCCTAGAATCCCCATCCAACCAGGTCTCATTCTTTCCCTAGCTCAAGGCATAATAGTTTAGGGTGCAGCTGTATCCTGAAGTTATCACAGGCCCCTACTAGGGGACTAGGTCAACCTCCTAGCAATGCAGACCTTGTTCAACATCATTGTTCTATAGTTCCCAGGACTTAGGGACACATGACCAGGGTCTGTACTAAGTTTATTGTTGTGGAATCAGCCTGGTGACATATCCTAAAGGATTAGGGAGTATTCAAAACAGTGGTGTGAGCAGAAATAAGGCAAACCTACTAGATCCTAGCCACACCAATTCAAACCGTAGTTTCTGCCTTAAAAGGGTATTCAGTAGATTATGTTGTACAGCAAATGACTTAGTTCATGGTGGTGATTCAAAGTTGAAGTTCTGTCCTTGGCCATATTGGATTCAATGCCAGCTCCATACTCACCCACCAGCTCCTGTCTAGAGGAACACATTTTCATCACTTTGTTGTAACATTTTTGTTGTTATTGCTGTTATTTTTTTTTGAGAGAGGGTCTCTCTACACAGCCTTAGCTCCCCTGGAACTCAGTACACACACCAGGCTGGATTCAAGCTCACAGAGCTCTGCCTGCCTCTGCCCCCAAAGTGCTGGATCACAGATGAGCACCACCATGCTCTGCTTGTTGTAGTTTAATTACTGAGAACACTGAGCTAAAGACTCAGGAGCAAAGGTAGAGATAGTAAAGCTCTATTCCCATCAACTAGTAGTTACATAAATTTTGCAGTGTTGGTTAATGAGCTCAGATTCATGCTAGGCAAATATTCTACTGCTGAACTACCTCCCCAAACCTTTTTTCTAATGATGGTTACTTTTTATTTTTTACTGCTGCATAGTCATTGTTCACTGTGGCAGGTTTCACAAAAATATTTTCATTCAAGTTCATCATTTTCTTTGACCGTATATAGCACCCTATGCCTCATTCTTTCCCTAATCCTGAACACAACATACTTTTGTTCTTCTCCTTGGTTGAATAATGCTTCATTTTGTACACAAAACACTTTTACTTTACCTTCTCATCTATGTCTGGGCTAATCCTACACTCTGGCCTTGTGATTAGTCTTGCATAAACAAGGATGTGCAGGCTTTCAGTAGTCCTCTGTCTGTGTGCATAAGAGGCCCTAAAGACCCCACATGAAAAGTGTTGAAACTATAAGCACCATATACTAGGCACCAAATCATCATACAAAAATCACTAGCTTTCCTGCTTTCCAGCAGTTCACAGGCTTAGCAAGGAATCAGGAAAACACTTCTATTCCTAATAGCTTCCATGTAGAAAAATAATTCCTAGAAGTAAACCTAAATAAGTAAGTGCAACAACAAAAACTAAAACACTGAAAAAAGGAAACTTTTGTTTCTTTATGAGATAGATTTTTGCTTTGTAGCCTAGTCTGACCTTGAACTTCTTCATTCAACCTCCTTGGTGCAAGAACAGCAGCCTGTACTCCCATATTTTCAACTCTTTTAAAATAAAACTGTCAAAGAGTAACTCCTTGCTTAAGGATATTGATATTTACTTTTAATCTATTTTTAATTGACAGTTTGTATGTACTGTCATCTTACTAATTTTCTCTCTGACTGCTCTCCAAACTACTCCAAAATGACTGCCCCTTCCTGGCTGCATGCCAGTCCTTTCCCTATACATGTATGTATATTTTTTCATTTTTTCTTTATTTCTTTATTTTTATTAAGAAATTTTTTATTTATTTTACATATCAACCACAGATCCCCATCTCATCCCTCCTCCTGCTCCCCTCCATAATCTCTCCCCCATCCTACTCCCCATCCTTTCCTCCATAAAGGTAAGATTTCCCATGGGGAGTCAGCAAACCTTGTCAATTTATTTGAGGCAGGTACAAGACCCTCTCTCCGCTGGATCAAGGCTGTCTATGCCTGGTTCATAAGCTGGCTTTGTGGAACCTGTTACCTATGGTGGGACACCTTCCACAGCTTTTTCAGTTTTTTCAAGTCTCCTCCAGGCAGTTCCAGCTGCTGTGATTTCATGATTTCAATGGCCATGTGATATTCATAAAACAGGGCTCCATCACACCCTCCCTATTCTTAAACTCCCACAGTTCTTCTACCTCCATTCCCACAGTGCTCCTTGAACTTAGGAGCAGGGCACAAAGATGCATTGTTTGGGTGACAAGCAGTCAGAAGTCACTTATTCTCAGCAGTTTATCCAGTTATAAGTCCTGGCATTGACCATCATGAACTGGGGCAAATAAGGCTATTATGACCAAGACTGAGAGTGGCACTGGTCTATAGTGAAAGCTTAACATGTCTGCTTGGCAGAACATCCATAGTAAGAGTGAAAGGGCGATTGGAGAACATGGTGTGGAGATGTGGGCTTCTGAGTCTCTTAGTTCTGTGCAAACAGGAAGAGATTCTCATTCTAGAGTTGGACAGGTGATAATGCTCCTGATACTCCTCCTTTCTAGGCCCAGTCTCTTAATTTTACCTCCTTTCCTCTCCTCTCCTCTCTCCTTCCTTCATTCCTTCATTTCTTCTTTCCTTCCCTCCCTCCCTCCCTCCTTCCTTCCTTCCTTCCTTCCTACCTTCCTTCCTTCCTTCCTTCCTTCCTTCCTACCTTCCTTTCTTCCTTCCTTCCTTCCTTCCTTCCTTCCTTCCTTCCTTCCTTCCTTCCTTCCTTCCTTTTCTTTGGAAAATATCTCTTTAATTTGCTGCAGCTTAATAATGAACTGAGGAAAAATCCTGCCATGTTCTGCTTCTAAGTCCTGGCATTACAGGACTATATGATGATGCTCAGCTTTTTTTTAAATTGCTACAAATTTAAAGAGAAAAATAATTAATTCTCTGAAACTTTGATTAAAATAATTAAGGTTCTACAAAGACTTCCTGCATTATGTCACACCAGTATTCTTTCTCTCCCCTCTGTCCCACCTATAGATCATCTCTACCACACCTCTTCATCTTCCAAGCACAGAGTTTAACTCATTCTCTGGGGACACACCCATCATTACATAGGCTTGTCTCACATCACTTATCACAGGATTCCTATTATTTTATTTGAATATGACCCCTAACAACTTCTCCCCTTTTGGTGCTCCTGATATATGAATTTTCTGTTTTTATGATGTGTTAAAACTTAATAGAGAAACAAAGCAGCTCTGATCTCAGTGGGTTAGTCCTAAGTGCCCAGTGGTCAGATGTCTTTTGTTTGTCAATGTGGCAGAGCATGATTTGAATTCAAAATTGGCTATGCCCAGATTTACAATGGGATGTCAGAGGGTAGGAGGCTGTATACTGGTTCAGTTTTTCCCTAGTCTTGGCAGAAACACTCCAACAGAGTAAGGGAAGTGATTGGAATGAGGATATCAATATACTGAAGAGAAAATGAGAAAGGGACAAAGAAGTGCTTCCCATGAGAAAACAGGCCCTTTTACCTTTCCAAGGACAAGCTTGACACCTTGACGGCCATGTAGCTTGTGATTCCTAAGTCAAAAAGTGGGCATATCTATAGCCTACACCTGGAATTCTTGGGAGAGGGGGAAGTCCTGAGAGGAGCTATTGACAGGGACGTGTTGAGAGAAGAAACTGTCCTGATATGACAGATCTCCCCAGAGCCTTCAGGATGACATTTGAGCAGGATCAGTCCCAGAAGAATATAAACCTTCATATATGAAAACTTCTGGGATCAAGGTCCAGGGCCTGTCAAGTATTCTAATAATTCAGGACAGGAACTGCACAGGTTCAATGCAGAAAGGGTTCCAGCACTGATAGGAGAAAACAAACATGATCTATCACATCTAACGAAAAAAGTTATCTCCAGTTGACAATGGCTTGTAAAGAAGAAAGTAATTTTCACCAATGGAGTCTCACTAGAGGGTGTATAACCCACACGCAAGGCTTAGCCTTGTGTCCATCAGTAGACGGCCAACATGAAACAAACTCACTGGTGATTTTGAGGATATTTTGTCTCATATTGATTTTGCTATTCCTTATCTCACAGGTCCTCTGCTTTGCTTGTGTGTAGCTAGAGTTTTTCTGCCTGGCCCACAGTCAGGACAAATCTCTCTCACCTGCCAATCCCACAGCCGCTCAGACCCGACCAAGTAAACACAGAGACTTATATTGGTTACAAACTGTATGGCTGTGGCAGGCTTCTTGCTAACTGTTCTTACAGCTTAAATTAATCCATTTCTATAAATCTATACCTTGCCACATGGCTCATGGTTTACCAGCATCTTCATATGCTGTTTGTCATCGTGGCGGCTGGCAGTGTCTCTCTGACTCAGCCTTCCACTTCCCAGCTTTATTCTCCTCCTTGTCCCGCCTATACTTCCTGCCTGGCCACTGGCCAATCAGTGATTTATTTATTGACCAATCAGCAACACACTTGACATACAGACCATCCCACAGCACTTCCCCTTTTCTTTTCTTTTCTTTTTTTTTTTCAAAAAGGAAGGTTTTAACCTTAACAAAGTAAAATTGCATATAATTTGGGAATTTGGGCATAGCTTCTCTTACTACTTCCTGCTGGAGGGGGGCGCTGTATCTTATGGGGACACAAAGAAAATTTTAGAATTATGGAATAGTCCATGAGGATGTATTGTCTGAGCCAGTTGCCTTCAAACTATTCTGGATGTTGGATCATCTGGGCCATGGTGTCATCGGAGACCTTTCAGGGGGTCTTGGCTGGTCAAACCTGATGTATCTTAATCTTGAACAAATCCATAGCCTCTAGCTTTCTGTGGGAACAAAAGCAGAGTCTCCTTTACAAAGCAACACATCCTTACATCCAAATTTTGAAGTCAAGGTATCTTTAAAATATACATATTTAAAAGCCGGGCGGTGGTGGCGCACGCCTTTAATCCCAGCACTCGGGAGGCAGAGCCAGGTGGATCTCTGTGAGTTTGAGGCCAGCCTGGGCTACCAAGTGAGTTCCAGGAAAGGCGCAAAGCTACACAGAGAAACCCTGTCTCGAAAAAATATATATATATACATATTGGTTTAACTCAACATCTTTTACGATCAAATGTTTTTCTGCAGTTAGAAATCCCAAAGACAACACAATCCAGATTTTCTGTGTAATATTCATCTTTATGTGGCTTATTTTTTATATTTATTTTACTGTCTCTTTAAAGACTTTATTTTTTAAAACTATGTATTTGTTTCTATAACTGTATATATCACCTTTTTTTGTCTCTTTCAAGCCTACGTATATTTTACACACATTGTAAACTATTACATCTGAATCTGTCTTATTGTGAATCTATTGCAATAAACTGCAGCAGCTGTGGCTGCTGGCTCCGCCCACCTCAGCTTCCCAACATGGTGGTGGCACGTTTACCGCCAGCTCTGGGAGCTATTGTGGATCTATGCTTTTATCCAAGCAGCATGTAGCCCAGAAACCTCTTTTTTTTTGTTTTGTACTAGCAAAGGCTAAATCCACCATGCAGCTTAATGTGCCACTTGCAGAGGCCTCATTCCCGCCATAGGGCAGGTCGAGCACAAGATAGGAACCCGCCAGTAGCTCAAACCGGCAGCTGCCGCTCATTTGAGAGAGACAATTAGGAACTGTTTTTAGCTCCATTTTAGAATCTTTTTTCTCAGTTTTTAGGTGGAATCTCTTGCCAACTCATTGAGTGCCATTTGTAGCTAGAGTTTTCCTGCCTGGCCCACAGTCAGGACAAATCTCTCTCACCTGCCAGTCCCACAGCTGCTCAGACCCAACCAAGTAAACACAGAGACTTATATTGGTTACAAACTGTATGGCCATAGCAGGCTTCTTGCTAACTGTTCTTACAGCTTCAATTAATCCATTTCCATTAATCTATACCTTGTCACATGGCTCGTGGCTTACCGGCATCTTCACATGCTGTTTGTGATCGTGGCGGCTGGCAGTGTCTCTCTGACTCAGCCTTCCACTTCCCAGCTTTATTCTCCTTCTTGTCCCACCTATACTTCCTGCCTGGCCACTGGCCAATTAGTGATTTATTTATTGACCAATCAGCAACACACTTGACATACAGACCATCCCACAACACTTGTGTGTTATGGTACAGACCATCCCACAACACTTGTGTGTTATGGTTTCTGATTATGTGTTTTTATGATTTTTGTGTGTTGTGTTTTTCAATTGATTTCTTTAAAAAATTCAGTTTTTATTTACTTTTTTTTCTAAAAAAGGATATATAGAGAGTTTAAAGATAGATAGGTGTGGGGATGAGGATTTGAGAGGAATGGGGCAGGGCAAATTGTGATCAGAATATGTTATCATATATTTTCAAAAAACAAAAAGAAAAATTAATCATGTGTGTGATAGAGTATGAGTAAAATTGTTAAAGATTGGAGCCCCAGACTTAAGGACTGCATCCTTAGCCTTCTCCATGGTGGCTAGGGGAGTTAGGTATTTAGAGTAATCTGCAGAAAGGGCCAGAATATCAGAAGCATCTGGCCTCAGATTCTAATAAATATGCTGTGATCTCATGGGATTTAGTTATGGTCTGGCTGGAGCCAAGGGCTCTATCCTTGTTCTCAGACAGATTAATCATTGGGGACCATTGACTGGGTCAAAGACAGGGTACTAGGACTTTGTCAGAGACCACAGTATCTTTATAGGGTGTTAAGGGCTAGATCTAGAGATGTATGTCCAGCTTCCAGGGACTTAGATTACCTAAGTGGGGAACACAGAGGTATGGTGAAGGAGTAGGCTTGTCATAGTCTTCAGTTGTCTGATCTTCTGCTGATCTGCTGAGGTCCTCTAGACACAGGGACAGAACTGAGTAGTAGGGTAACCAGATCCTGCTCATCTAAGGATTGTGGAGGATTCTGTCTACAAAGCCGAGTATCCCTGGGTTATGGTGTCTCATGTTTCCATTGGCTGTTTTCTATCTTGTTTTAAAGATGGTATGTTAAATTTAGGAGGTCAGGAATAGGGACAAACTTGGGGTTTCAGAATACCCCCTGATTCTCAAGGAAGCAGGCTGTTGCTGTGAGCAAGTGACTGCAATGGTCTTCCATCAGAGTGAAGAAACCTCTAGAACATGGCCAAGGTAAATGGTATAGTGGTCAGGTCAAAATATGCAGGAGGTATCAGAGCTCTGGAATAGCCTCAGATCTTCTCTGAGTAGAACACCCTACACATTGGAAAAGCTGTGTGAATTGATGTGGAGACTTTGTGGTCCAAGATAACAGGAGGTTCAGTGTCTCCAGGTGCTGGGGACAAATAAGGGGCCTCCTCACTTAATGAAACTGTGATCTTCAAAGCAAGGTGGAATATAACCTGTTTGCCAGAGAGCTCTGACCACCATAGAAATAAAGAGGAGATGGGCTGGGGAAGATAATCCGATATGGGGTAAATTCCAAGTTTGATTATAGACAATAGGGTGGAAAGAGCACAGTCATACCTGTTGACAGTGTCCAGGTCACGTAACTTGGGTGAGTGACCAGGAAAAGGCTACTAAGAAGGCTGTACTCATGGAGGCTCAAGGGGGCAGATGAGAAAGAAGAGAAAGTTCCAGGTGAATAAGATGACCAAGGTGAAGAGTCACTGAGATTTTGATATTTTGTATTTTGTCTCCTGAATCAATCCCCTTCCTTTATTCACACAGGTCAGCCAAAGTCCACTCCCACAGTCACAGTGTTTCCACCTTCCTCTGAGGAGCTCAAGACAAACCAAGCCACAGTGGTGTGTCTGATTAACGACTTCTACCCGGGCAGTGTAACCGTGACCTGGAAGGCAAATGGTGTACCTATTACCCAGGGTGTGCACACTACAAATCCTTCCAAACACAACGACAAGTACATGGCCAAAAGCATCCTCACTTTGACAGCAGACCAGTGGAGATCTCACAATTGCTTGTCCTGCCAAGTTACACATGAAGGGAACGTTGTAGAAAAGAGTGTGTCCTCTGCAGACTGTTTCTAGGAGCCCAGCCTTTCCTTAGCCTGGGGGACCCAGAATGGGGTCTCTTCTCTGTGCTACCAATCTCAACCTTTCTCTTTTACCCACTGAATATTCAATAAAATATCATTGATCAGAAGTACTGTCTTGTCCCATTTGTTCTCCTTATATGTTCAAGTTTGAATCCTTTGAATCTACAATGTGGGAAGGTGGGATTCAGGTTCCCAGTGAGAAATTAGTTCTCCTTTGAAACATGCAGAGGGTATCACCCTAAGAGTGACTTTTCCCTTGCTCTGCACTGTTCTCTGAGTCCTGTGATGCAGGGACACTCATTTAGAATGCAGCTGAAGTAAGATATCATGTTTCAGGCTAAACAACTAACTTAATATTATATAGCAAGTCCCTAAATGTGTGGATTCTTGCAATGAACTTAGACAATTAGGTTATATAATTCAAAATATTGGTGCTCATGGTCCTCTATACTGGGACATGAGGTGGAATAACTACTCAAGCATAATTACTGCATCCAATGAAAAATGGATCCAGCTCAATCCATGAAAGGGTTCCAATTAATTGTTCATAGGAAGTTGTCTCAGAGTCAAATTCCAGACTACTCAAGGTCCTGTTGGGTGACATGTCAAAGAATACTAAGAGAGCTAAACTCAAGGCAGTTGCTTGGGTAGACTTAGGTGTAGCAAACATCCACTTCACTGGCCCAAGTCCTCTCATGTACATGAGCACACCAGTGTCAATCATGATCTTTGAAATTCACAGTCAGCCTTCAGTGGCCCAGCCTCTGTCCAAGTCAGCAGGGATTTAGTGTTCAGGGCTTGGAGACATCATCCTCGGTAGCTTATAAGCAGTATGGACACTGAATACATCCAGAACTCTGGTGGATTAGACAGTGCAGTAGCACAGTCTGCAAAGCTAGAAATATTCTTCATCAATGAGGCACAGTGACAGTTGACAACACTGAGCTTGATCTCAGGCCCCAAGTCCCCAGTTTCTGAGCTAGGAAGAACCTTTGGGATTTGTGCTTCATGGCAGCTTTCTGATGCTAGGGCATGATAAAGTTTGTGCCCAATATTTGGAAGTGAAGACCCTGGGTATCCTCACAGTAGTGTTCCTTGCTAGGGTCAGTGCCAGCACTCATCCATACCCAGATATTGCCCAGAGACTCACTTCCTCATCCTTTTGCTTCAAGTTTTCATTGACAAATTTGGACACAAAAATTAGGAAACACAGAAATAGTAATGTTCTCATATTCCCACCAAGCAACCTCTAACACTCATTTCAACTGGATTTTGATTCAACTATAACATTAAGCTCCTCCCTTATATTGTGTTACAAAAGCACATTCCAGAACTTGTATCTTGTGTGATATGATTACATATACTTCCGGGTTTACAGAAAGAATGCCTAGACAGCATATCTAACTCCAAAAGAAGTTATTGATTATTTCTTGATATCAGGTAATAGTCAAGTTGTTATTAAATGACTGCATGACATGACCCTATAGTGTTTAGTAATGTATTATTGGTAATGATTCTACCACATGTAGGAAGATGAGACGTGGATTGAAACTGATGGTTGTGTGTGTTGTCCACCTGCTGCCTTCTGCAGGGCCTCAGAGCTCTATTTTTGTTCTTCACCAGGCAGGAGCTACAGAGACTGAGTTAGTGACCCCAAGTCTTTGCATAGACTCCACGCAGTTAGCAGCTTCCTTGACCTGTTACCAAGGGCTCCTCTCTGTTCATTCTTACCCTGTAAAGAGCTTCTTCTAAAGAAAGTGTGGAAATTTTATGAATGACTTTCTGTCAAGGCTGGCTCAGAGGACATGTGGGATCCTGGGAAGCAGGATCTTTCAGAGAGGTCACCATGTATCCCAGAATCATCAGAGACTGCATATGTCACAGCTGAAACTGGAGGGTAAGGTGCATGTAGGGTTTTGCATGAGCCTATATCACAGTGTTGGGTGTTCGGCGAAGGCACCAAATTGGCTGTCCTAGGTAAGTGACTCTTTTCCTCTTCTGTTACTGTAATCTTTAAGGTTTGGATGATTTTTTTGTTCAGTTGTTTCTCATTCTACTTCATGCTTAAACTTCACTCGAGGTAAATAATCTCTTGCTTCTCTAGTTTCTGCTGCTTGCCTCAGATGGTTCCCTGTCACCTTTCATGTCTAATCTCAAAGATGGGGGCCAAAAAAATTAAACTATTTATATGTGTCTGTCATTCTGTTGAGATATGCAGTGCTCTGATAAGTACTCCACTGTGCCATTCTCTATGAGTGTCTATCTTTAATGAACTTTGTGAGGGCTAAAGTGAGTTACTATCTCATGGGGAAGGAAGGCTAGAGGCGTAGAGGGAGAGGCAGCTGTTGAATTAGGAGAACATAGAACACTCAGCACTGAGGCTGGTGAATAACATGCCAGAAGTCAGATAAGCTGGAGAGTGGAACTTGGGATTCAGTTCCTAGGATAGGCAGGAGAAAGGAACCTCAAGATCCCATGGAAAGCCATGAACAGAGCAGTAACCAATATAGAATTCAGGAATTTTAGTAAGGAGAAGAAAGATAAGGGAGCTCTGGACACAGGAAGTCAAGAGAAGAGAGACTGAAGATGCAGTTGGGAAGCTGGGTTCCTGGGTCTCTCTAAGACACTGGTTAGGAAACAGAGCAACTGCGTTCACATAGCTCTGGTCCTGATCCATGAAAATTACACAACTCATCCAGAGAAGGGGATCTCACCTCAGTCTGCAGAATGAGAAACAGTTCACCCAGATACATGCTACACTGAGCAGAGGCCAGGGACCTACAAGGCACAGATTTGGGTGAAAACAAACTCCTAGATTTAACGTTTAGAGTCAGGACAGGTTTTACCTCATAATTGTCCTCTGAGTGGGCCAGACAGACTGCAGACATATATAAAAAACAGAAACAAGGTTACAAGGGTAGGAAAGTGAAGGTCAGGTATCTTTGTTGAAGGTCAAAGTGCAGGGAGGTATCAAGGAACTACTGCAGAAATATGGGGTGCATAATTCCTAAGAACATAGGGAGTATATAGAAGAGATGCATACCCCATTTTCTGTACTCTGTGTGTTCAAACACAGTCACTAAACTCAGATCACTTAACATGCTACCTCCAGGATTCCTATTGGGAGACTAAGATTCTGAGCTTCTCTTTTTCTACCCTGCAGGTCTGCCCAAGTCTACACCTTCAGTCACCCTGTTTTCACAACCATCTGAGGAGCTCAAGACCAAAAAGCCCACACTGATGTGTTTGATTACTGACTTTTACCCAGGTATTGTGACAGTGACCTGGGAGGCAGATGGTACACCTATCACCCAGGGTGCAGACACCACTAAACCTTCTAAACGGACTAACAGTTACTTGTACATGGCTAGCAGCTGCCTGACCTTGACAGATGAAGAATGGAAATCTATAAGCAGTGTTAGCTGCCTGGTCACTCATGAAGGGGACACTGTGGAGAAGAGCTTGTCACCTAGAGTGTGTTTCTAGGCCTTTCAATGTTCATCTCACCCACAGAGGCTGGGATTTGAATCATGCACAAGTATACCTTTACTGCTCTTACCTACCATAGCCCTTTTCCCTGTTCCTGAAACGCACAATAAAATGTCCATTCCCAACTTGTAATTCTACTCTAACTCTTTTGTTTTCATGTATATTTCACTGGGATTCACAGTATTGTGGGGATGTCCTGGTACCCTGTACTCTCACCCAGGGTTATAACCTGCATCTTCACCCTAGGGAGTACCATCTCCACACAGACACATTTTTTTTAATTTTTATTTTGCAATACAATTCAGTTCTACATATCAGCCACAGATTCCCTTGTTCTCCCCCCTCCCCTCCCTCACCTTCCCCCCAGCCCGCCCCCCATTCCAATCTCCTCCAGGGCAAAGCCTTCCCCACAGACTGAGATCAACCTGGTAGACTCAGTCCAGGTAGGTCCAGTCCCCTCCTCCCAGGCCAAGCCAAGGGACCCTGCATAGGCCCCAGGTTTCAAACAGCCGACTCATGCAGTGAGCACAGGACCCGGTGCCACTGCCTGGATGCCTCCCAAACAGATCAGGCCAATCAACTGTCTCACCCACTCAGAGGGCCTGATCCAGTTGGTGACCCCTCAGCCATTGGTTCATATTTCATGTGTTTCCGTTTGTTTGGCTATTTGTCTCTGTGCTTTATCCGACCTTGGTCTCAACAATTCTCGCTCATATAAACCCTCCTCATTCTCATTAATTGGACTCCCAGAGATCCACCTGGGGCCTAGTCATGGATCTCTGCATCCAGATCCCTCAGTAGTTGGATGAGGTTTCTAGCACGACAATTAGGGTGTTTGGCCATCCCATCACCAGAGTAGGTCAATTCGGACTGTCTCTCGACCATTGCCAGCAGTCTGTTGTGGGGGTATCTTTGTGGATTTCTGTGGGCCTCTCTAGCACTTTGTTTCTTTCGTTTCTTCCTATTCTCATGTGGTCTTCATTTACCATGGTCTCCTATTCCTTGTTCTCCCTCTCTGTTGTTGATCCAGCTGGGATCTCCCACTCACCCAAGCTCCGTTTCCCTCAACCCTCGCCCTTCACTACCCCCACTCATGTCCAGGCTGTTCATGTAGATCTCATTCCATTTCTCTGTCATTGGGCGATCCCTGTGTCTTTCTTGGGGTCCTGTTTTCCAGGTAGCCTGCCTGGTGATGTGAGTAGCAGTCCAGTCATCCTTGTTCCACATCTAGTATCCTGTTATGAGTGAGTACATACCATGTTTGTCTTTCTGAGTCTGGGATACCTCACTCAGGATGATTTTTTCTAGATCCATCCATTTGTCTGCAAACCTCATAATGTCATTGTTTTTCTCTGCTGAGTAGTATTCCATTGTGTATATGTACCACATTTTGTTTATCCATTCTTCAGTTGAAGGGCATCTAGGTTGTTTCCATGTTCTGGCTATTACAAACAATGCTGATATGAACATAGCTGAACAAGTGCTCTTGTGGTGTGGTTGAGCATTCCTTGGGTATATGCCCAAGAGTGGTATAGCTGGATCTTGGGGGAGATGGATTCCCAATTTTCTAAGAAATCGCCATATTGATTTCCAAAGTGGTTGTACAAGCTTGCATTCCCACCAGCAGTGGAGGAGAGTTCCCCTAGCTCCACATCCTCTCCAGCATAAGGTGTCTTCAGTGTTTTTGATCTTAGCCATTCTGACAGGCGTAAGGTGGTATCTCAGAGTTGTTTTGATTTGCATTTCCCTGATGATTAGGGATGTTGAGCAATTCCTTAAATGTCTTTCAGCCATTTGAGTTTCCTCTGTTGAGAATTCTCCACACAGACACATTTTCCCAGCCCTCCTCTGGAGCTCTGATCACACCATGCAACTGTACAGTGCTAATGTCATAGACTTCCGTATTCTCACTCTTTAATATACCTAATCATGTGTCTCCTCCATTTCTAACAATCTATTGATGCTTAATCATCTTGCCTTAGAATTACAATTTGGAGACTGGGACACTTCTATTGTCTGTGATCTCAGTTTCTGTTACTCAAGTCAAAATGAATAGATACTATTTGGAAATTGGAAGTTTATTACAATCAATACAAACAAGTAAAATCAGGCTGAAGATAGCGCATATGTGGAGTTCATGAAGGCTACAGTATGATTGCAGTCAGCTTTGATGTAAATATGAACTAAGGCAAACAAGACATGATTTTCAGGCCAAATGTTAACAAAGGCATTCAGTGCTGATTGTGAGAGACTATGACAAGTCTCCACTTCAGAACTTGATTCTGGGATTTGTCATACAACATCAGTGCTGAAGGTTCCAGGCATGACTAAATATCTGGGTACCCTACAGAGAACAAGGCTGTCCCTAGAATCCCCATCCAACCAGGTCTCATTCTTTCCCTAGCTCAAGGCATAATAGTTTAGGGTGCAGCTGTATCCTGAAGTTATCACAGGCCCCTACTAGGGAACTAGGTCAAACCTCTAGCAATGAAGACCCTGTTCTATAGTTCCCAGGACTTAGGGACACATGACCAGGGTCTGTATTAAGTTTATTGTTGTGGAATCAGCCTGGTGACATGGCCTTAATGATCATGGAGTATTTAAAACAATGGTGTGAACAGAAATAAGGCAAAGCTACTAGATCCTAGCCACACCAAATCAAACCTTAGTTTCTGCATTAAGAGGGTATTCAGGGGATTAGGTTGTACAGCAAATGACTTAGTTCATGGTGGTGATTCAAAGTTGAAGTTGTGTTCTTGGCCATACTGGAGTCAATGCCAGCTCCACCCTCACCCCCCAGCTGCTGCCTGGGGAAACACATTTTCATCACTTTGTTGTAACATTGCAAGCACAGAGTTTAACTCATTCTCTGGGGACACACCCATCATCACATAGGCTTGCATCACATCACTTATCACAGGATTCCTATTATTTTATTTAAATATGACCCCTAACAACTTCTCCCCTCTTGGTGCTCCTGATATTTGAATTTTCTCTTCTTTATGATGTTTTAAAGACTTAATAGAGACACAAAACTGTGATCTCAGTAGACTAGTCCTAAGTGACCAATGGTTAGATGTCTTTTGTTTGTCGATATGGCAGAGCATGATTTTTGAATTCAACATTGGCTTATGCCCAGACTACTGGTGGGATATCAGAGGGTAGGAGGCTGTATACTGGTGAATCACCTGGGTTCAGTTTTTCCCAGTCTTGGCGGGAACACTCCAACAGAGTAATGGAAGTGACTGGACTGAGGATATCAATATATTGAAGAGAAAATGAGAAGGGGACAAAGAAGTTTTTCCCATGAGAAAACAGGCCCTTTTACCTTTCCCAGGACAAGCTTGACACCTTGACTGCCATGTAGCTTGTGATTCCTAAGTCAAAAAGTGGGCATATCTATATCCTACACCTGGAATTCTTGGGGGCAGGGGAGGTCCTGATAGGAACTAGTGACATTGAAGGGTTGAGAGAAGAAACTGTCCTGGTATGACAGATATCCCCAGAGCCTTCTGGATGACATTTGAACAGGATCAGTCCCAGAAGAATATAAATCTTGGTATATAAAAACTTCTGGGATCAAGGTCTATAGCCTGTCAAGTATTCTAATAATTCAGCACAGAAACTGCACAGGTTTAATGCAGAAAGGGTTCCAGCACTGATAGGAGAAAACAAACATGACCTACCATATCTAACAAAAAAAGCTATCTCCGGTTGACAACTGCTTGCAAAGAAGAAAGTAATTTTCACCAATGGAGTCTCACTGGAGGGTATATAACCCACATGCAAGGCTTGGCCTTGTGTCCATCAGTAGATGGCCAACACGAAACAAACTCACTGGTGATTTTGAGGATATATTTTCTCATATTGATTTTGCTATTCTTTATCTCACAGGTCCTTTGCTTTGTTTGTGTATTATGGTTTCTAATTATGTGTTTTTATGATTTTGTGTGTGTTGTGCTTTTTAATTGATTTCTTTAAAAAATTCAGTTTTTTATTTGCCTGTTTGTTTTCTGAAGAGAGAGAGAGAGAGAGAGAGAGAGAGACAGAGAGAGACAGAGACAGAGACAGAGACAGAGGGGGGGAGAGACAGACAGAGACAGTTTAGAAGTGAATGGGTGTGGAGATGAGGATCTGAGAGGAGATGAGGGAAGGGAAACTGTGATCAGAATATGTTATATGTATTTTTGAAAAAAAAAGAAAAGGAAAGGAAAATTAGATCATGCTAGGGATAGAGTATGAGTAAAGTTGTTAAAGATTAGAGCCTGGACATGGTCAGTCTATGTGAATATAAGATTCAAGTCAATTTAGAAATGACCTCAAGTTTAACACTCAGGAACTCTGATTAATAGAAGCTGTTTCAAAATTGAATTCCAGACTAGACTCAAGTCATGCAAGGCCAAAGCAGAATGAGTGTTTCCTGAGAACTGTCAGCAAGGTCAGGTGTTCAGGAAGTCTTAGCTGGGCCACATACTTCTTCACTAGCCCAAGTCTTTTCATGTGTAACTTCATCTGGTGTGGATATCAGACTGATGTCAGGAATAATTCTTAACACAGATCTGCCTTCCTTGGTCTAGTGCTTATCCAGCTTGGTTGGTCCACCTTGTTCAAGTCCTGTGTACACATTGTCTGTTGTTAACAAGGGACATGGCAGTTGCCTGCACCAGTGTAAGATATTATTCTAATGAGTGGCCACCAGCCATCCATATTATACAAGAACAGGGCACAACAAACGATGATCTTCCAAAGACACCAATAGCTCTACCTTTAAAACGGTTAACAGATAAGCCTGTATGGGTTCAGCAATGGCCTTTAACAACAGAGAAACTCCAGGCTTTAGAAGAGCTGGTAGAAGAACAGTTAAATGCTCAGCATATTGAAGAATCAACCAGCCCTTGGAATTCTCCTGTATTTGTTATTAAAAAGAAAACTGGTAAATGGAGAATGATAACAGACCTTAGAGCAATTAACAAAGAAATTCAGTCAATGGGCTCTCTACAATCTGGAATTCCTTTGCCTACTCTGTTACCTAAAGTATGACCTCTTATACTTATTGATTTTAAAGACTGTTTCTTTTCAATGCCCTTACAAGAAAAAGACAAAGATTGCTTTCACAGTGCCTACTTATAATAATTCTCAACCGGTTAAGAGATTTCAATGGAGGGTCCTCCCACAGGGAATGTTGAATAGCCCAACCCTGTGCCAATATTTTGTACAACAGCCATTGGAAGTGATATGTAAAAAATTTCCTAAATCTATAATTTATCATTATATGGATGATATTTTACTAGCTGACTCAAATGCAGATACTTTAGAAAGAATGTTTGAAGAAGTAAAGAAAATTTTGCCTTGCTGGGGATTACAAATTGCTCCTGAAAAGATACAAAGAAGAGATTCTATTAATTATTTAGGATATAAAATAGAGCTACAAAAAATGAGACCCCAAAAGGTGCAAATTAGGAGAGATCGACTACAGACTCTTAATGACTTTCAAATATTATTTGGAGACATTTCTCATCTATGAACTATTGTTGGGTTAAAATATGATGAACTGAATAATTTGTTCAAAACCTTAGAAGGTGACAAGGACTTAAATAGTCCAAGAGAATTATCACCTGAAGCTGAGAAAGAATTGGCCTTGGTAGAAAAGAAAGTACATGAAGGACAAGTGGATCGTGTCGAACCAAAGCTGGATTACATTTTGGTTATTTTACCCTCTAGGCATTCTCCAACAGGAATATTAATGCAGAGGGAAGGTATTATATTGGAATGGATATTCTTACCAAATAAACCAAATAAAAAATTAAAAACTTATGTGGAAAAATCTCTGACTTGATTTGGAAAGGAAAATCAAGACTTCATCAATTAGCAGGAATAGACCCAGCAGAAATTGTCATACCTTTAACTAAGGAGGACATTGAAAAATTATGGACAGAAAGTGAACCTTGGCAAAGAGCTTGCAGTAATTTTTTGGGAGAAATTAACAGCAAATATCCCAAAAGCAATAGAATTGATCTTATAAAGAGAGCTGATTGGATCTTGCCTCGAATTGTATGGGAAAAACCCATATCTGGAGTTCGTACATTTTATACAGATGCAAACAAACAAGGAAAGTCAGGTTACAAATCCGAAAATTTAAGTAAAGTGGTTCAAAGTTCTTATAATTCAGTTCAAAAATCAGAATTGTATGTTATTCTGTTGGTATTAATAGATTTTTCAGAACCTCTCAACATAGTTACTGACTCTCAGTATGCTGAAAGAGTGGTATTGCATATTGAGACTGCAGAATTTATCCCTGATGTGTGAGATTTAGCTTCACTATTTATTTAGTTACAAGATACAATCAGGAAAAGGAGTCATCCTTTATATATAACTCACATCTGATCCCATACTGGTCTGCCAGGCCCTCTAGCACATGGTAATGATGAGATTAATAAATTATTGATAGGAAATGTGCTGGAGGCCTCAGAATTTCATAAAAAAACCTCATGTCAATAGTAAAGGTTTAAAAAAGGATTTTTCCATAACCTGGTAACAAGCCAAGGAAATTATAAAGAAATGTCCTACTTGTTCCTTTTACAATCAGACGCCATTACCAGCAAGATGCAACCCAAAGGGTACTCAGAGGAATGAAATCTGGCAGATGGATGTGTTTCACTTTACAGAATTTGGAGAACTGAAATATGTACACCATACCATTGATACTTATTCAGGATTTCAATGGGCAAGTGCTTTGAGTTCTGAAAAGCTGATTTGCTAGAAGTTATGGCCATCATGGGTATACCTGCACAAATTAAAACTGACAATGCTCCAGCCTATGTCTCTGTTAAAATGAAACATTTTTTTGCTTATTACAATATAAAGCATATTACAGGTATACCACATAATCCTACAGGCCAAGCAGTTATAGAAAGATCAAACAGAACTCTAAAGGATATGCTAAATAAACAGAAAGGGGTAACAAAAACCCCCAGAAATAGACTGCATAATGCTCTATTAACTTTGAATTTTCTCAATGCTAATGAGAAAGGAACAACAGCTACAGAGAGACATTGGATAATAGAAAAAAAACTGCAGAATTAAATCAGCCTATGTACTTTATTTGTTTATTTATTTTTATTTTATTTTATAATTTAATTTAATTTTACATTTCAGCCACAGATTCCCTTGTTCTCCCCCCTCCTCCCCCCCCCCGCTTTTCCCCCAGCCCACCCTCCATTCCCATCTCCTCCAGGGCAAAGACTCCCCTGGGGATTGATTTCAACCTGGTAGTTCAGTCCAGGCAGGTCCAGTTCCCTCCTCCCAGGCTGAGCCAAGTGTCCCTGTATAAGCCCCAGATTTCAAACAGCCAGCTTATGCACTAAGGACAGGTCCCAGTCCCACTGTCTGGATGCCTTCCAAACAGATCAAGCTAATCAACTGTCTCACTTATCCAGAGGGCCTGATACAGTTGGGGTCTCCTCAGCTATTGGTTTATAGTTTATGTGTTTCCATTCGTTTGGCTATTTGTCCCTGTGCTTTTTCCAATCTTGGTCTCAACAATTCTTGCTCATACAAACCCTCCTTTTTCTTGCCAATTGGACTCCTGGAGCTCCACCTGGGGCCTGGCAGTGGATCTCTGCATCCGGTTCCCTCAGTCATTGGATGAGGTTTCTACCTCCACAATTAGGGTGTTTGGCCATCCTATCACCAGAGTAGGTCAGTTTGTACTTTAAGGATGTGCTGACCTCAGAATGGAAACCAGGATATATGTTACATTGGGGACAAGGTTTTGCTTTTGTTTCTACAGGAGAAGTTAAGCTGTGGATTCCATCAAAATTGATAAAGGTTCAATTTGAACAAGAGAGACCTCTTAATTAGATGAAGTGATAGTTCATCAACCAGCATGACCATCCAATTTAAACTTACTTATACCATTAACACATGCCTTTTCATTTAATCAGATAATAACTTGCTGAAAGGGAACCTCCCCAAAATTAGTCTTGGGGAAAGCTTTTTGTTTTTGTCTTTTAGGAGAATGAAGGCTAAGGAATCTGAAGAACACTGGACAAATGAGACAACTGAAGAAAAAGGACAAGTCATCTGTCCCAAGAAAAAAGACTAAAATGGTCTATTGGTATATCATCTATAAAATTTCATAAGACTTCCTAAATGTTTGTTTCTGCTCTTTTCTAAAGGAATTTAATACTATCGATCTTCTTGTAGTCCCAGTTCAATTAAAATTTAAAGCTGACTTTGGAGTTGGAGAATGGCTCTCTCCTTCTTTAAGCTCAAGCATGTTGTTAAAAGGAAAATGCAAACTCCCTGTATCATGCCAGAAGAAAGAGCCATCTTCTGATATGAGACAGGAGAAAAATCAAATTAATTAAGGGACTATTCTGTTACTACTAATCTCAATTCTTTGATTCTATTCTGATTCTTTAAACTTTAATCTTAAAGTATGAATCTTTTATCAAAATTTACAAGGTATATACATATATTCCTTGTAATGTAATATATATATATATATGTACATTTTAAACTTCGTTAAGATATTAATGGTCATATAGAGTATTAACTAATTCTAGAAAAAAGGCTTCAATTAGCTGCCTATACATGTTGTTGTGTTTGAGTCTCTTATCAGTTTTCTGCAGGAAATCACAACCAGGCCTAACATCAACTGAAGTCTCCAGGAAGAAGATGGAGCCCCACAAAAACAGTAATTCCACATGGACAATAATAATATCACTAAGCTGACAAACATCATCTATAGATCAACTTTGGACTACAAACTGCTCAGAGCAATTTTGAGATGGCTAGATGAGGTGATCCAGTTTCAAAGACTACTTGAATAAGGACTTGAGATAAGCCCTGAACTTTGGCATTATGCTCAAACTGGACAACAAAGGATATAGCTACCTTTCCTAGAATTTGATGATTAACCCAAATTTTCTTTTTTCAGAATAAAGATACCTTCTCCCATATCCAGTAGGAAGCAATTTTAAGAATACGATGCCCACATTCCCAAAGAAGTGGTATAGGGCAGGTGGTTTTTTGGTCTTTTAATGGGTTTTGGGTCTGGGATAATTTTCATTGTTTAGGAGAGTTAGTTACAAGTTGTTGTTAAGGGTTAGGAAAAGGAGATTAGATTTAAAGTGCTTGTTTAAAAAAAGAAGAAGAAAAAGACAATTACTAGTTTTAAATACTTTACATTGGAGTGGATTTTTTATATTGTGTACAAATTATATATATATATATATATATAGAGAGAGAGAGAGAGAGATTGATATTGTTACAAAATGCCATACATATAATTCTAATCTTGTTCAAGATATTGTACTTATACTGTTCATTTAACAATGTAATGCAATTTGCTAATCCTTGAATGTTATTATTACCAACTATTAGGATATAAAGAAATGAAAGTTAGTAGTTAGACATTACAATAGAACTTGTAGTCTTATTAGGTATGTTTTCAAGATTGAGCAGATATATTTTAGATAGTCAGGTCATCTTCAAACCCTTCAGAGATCTATAGAATATGGCATTTAAAATGTTTTAATAACTTAGAAAATTTTCTTTTTGTAATGACTATGAGACATGTCAGCTCCTGGCAGTACCAATCTACTTCAGAGAAAATATGCACATTGAAGAAACTGCATATGGAGTTCACTGAAGAAACTGCATATGGAGTTCACTTTCATTTTGGCAAAAGTTATCTACTGGACAACAAAGTACCCTCAAATCAACTGCTGACAAACAGGACAAAATGGACAGACAGCATACGAAACAAAGGACTACGGATTCTTGCCAAGACAAGTGTGGTTGTGGCTTTATCAAAAGGCATTCTGAGACCAGGACAATATGGCACCATCCCTGAAGTGGCCTTTGCAATCTGGAAAAGGTACAGTGCCCTTTTCTTCAAAGGCAGCTAAACAGGCAGTGCGATGGCTTCTGATGTGCAGTGGAACAGCAGCTGAAACAGTTGTTCTTGAAGAGTAACTAAGTTGACAGAGTCTAACCTCTCAATAGTAGACTGGCATTTAATAGAGGGATGTGGAGAAGAATAGGATGCCAAGATGAAGCCACACACACACACAGCCAAGAAGAATGGACAGCTGAATTAAAAAAACATCAACAATTTCCAGAATTTAAGATCCTGAATCATGACATGACACTAATGGAATTCAGGTGTTTCTGGTACATGGCCTGCTCTCACCAAATGTGAGGTCGAATTGTTGACCTTGTGTACATCTTAGTTCACAAATGAGTCTGTCAGATACACTAATCCTATAGGCTGAAGATGATGCCCCAACGCTGCAGAGAAACCTCAGGTTACTGTCCAGGAAGCTGGCTGTTTCTGTCAACTCACATTTTTTTTGGAAGCTGCTTGCATGCACTTCCTGTTTTTATTTTTTTATTAAGTAATATTATTTCTTTCTTGGGTCTCTGAGGGAGTTGAAGATTAGTTAGTTAGAGTTATAGTTTTTCTTGTTAAGAATTTCAGAAAAGAAACTCACTAAAGAGGTGTAAGTGTATAAATTTGAAAAACATTATAAGATAGTTCTGTTAGTAATATAAGTTAGGATAGAAAGTGAACCAGGTACATTTTGGACTTACCAAAATAGCATAGATAGTGGAATTATTTTCTCTGAATATGTCAAATGCAAATGGACTAAACATTGTTTAGGTATTTATTGCTTGTATATATGGTATATAGTTATTGTACTTTTGTATATAGTTTTTCTTATATTAGTTATAACTTTTTTCCTTTTTATTAAAATAGAAAAGGGGAAATATGGTGATGTTTTATTTGTACTGAAGTGTGATTTTATTTGTATGTTAATAAGTAAAGTTGCCTGGGGGTCAGAACTAATACCAAGCTATAGCAGAAGCTGGGCGGTGGTGGCACACACGCCTTTAATTCTAGCACTTCAGAAGCAGAGCTATTCAGATCTCTGTGTGTTCAAGGAGATAGCCAGCATGGAGACACATGCCTTTAATCTCAATACCAACCTTAAAAGACCTGGAGGTCTGTATAGACAGGCAGTGATGAAGAGGTCTTGTGGTTGGGTTTACAACCAATGAGAAGGCAGAACAGAAAGTTAATAAAAGGACAGACACACAGAAAGTAGGCCTCTTTTCTGAGGGGAAGGACAGCAGTGGCAGTGAACGGTAAGAAAGGGTTTTTAGCTCTTAGCTATTGCAAACCTCAGCCTCTGATATAGAAGAAATTTTGGAAACTTGTATCTCACAGTATTTGTCTGACTCTAGTTCACAGAAAGTACTTCTGTGACCCAAAGTTGGAGGGGATTACTTTGTGGAAGAAAGACATTGAAATGAAGTTGGGTATCATCACATCTCAGTGTGTTATAGGCTATAGAACACTGCCACCAAAGTAGTAGCTCTGCTGAGGGCAAAGCCAGACCTACTGAGTCCCATCTGCTACCCAGAGACAAGACTCACCTTTTGTTGCATGGTTTTATTACAGAGAATACAGAACATAAAGAACAGAGGCATGTCCGCGTTTCTATTGATTAGTCACTGAATAAGTTATTAAATTATTTCAATTGACCTTTGACAGCATAAGTCTCCCCTTACATAATATCTTGAAGTGGATCTTGACAGGTTGTCTTTATGTGTATATATTCCACCACAATTATGCATTGGTAATAACTAAAATGTTCAGAAAAATCAACTCTAGATTGAAATTATGGACAATCTTTCTCTTTAGAAAAGAGTAATGTTGTCATCACATACTCATAAATATCTTAGACCCATAGTGTTTTTCATACTGGCATTATTCCTCCTTGTTTCTTCATCTATATACATCACAAAGATCGATTCTGTTTCTTAATCTACTCAACTAACCTGTGTCTTTTGATTGAAGAGTTGACAGCATGAACATTTACATTTACTATTAAAAGGTGTTTGTTTATTGCTCTTGTATTTTTTTTACTGTTTATGTTCTTAGTTTTATTTTGTGTCTCACTAAGCAATCTCTCTACTCAGCTTCAGTAATTACAGCTTCATTTCTCTGTATGTAGGAAATTGAAAGATAGCTTAAAATAGTCATGATACATGAGTATGTTCTAGGCTGTTGAAAACTGTAGGTTCCACAGGTCACTCTGGTTCCCATCCAGTCAGAAGGTAATGGAGGAGAGCTGCTGATCCTAGGATTCTTTTGTTCCTGTAGCTGCCCAATATCTTCCTAAGTTGTTGCTGGTAGCAGCTCACTGCTTCTTACTCCATGAAAAGTTGCTCTTCTATACAGTTATTGAAAAGAATTAGTTTACTTTGAAAGAGGATAATTCCAAGGACTGGTAGCATTTTCAATGAAAGACCTCCAGTACCACTCACTTTCAGTGAGCTCAACATCCTCTCAGGAAGACAGTTACATTTGAGCATTCCCCCAGCACAACCAAAGGCTGCTGCATCCATGACTTTGGGCAAAGCTCACACATTATTTTAATGAACCTGTGTCACAGTATTGGATGTTTGGCAGAGTGGCCGAGCTGGCCACCTTAAGTCAGTGTCTGTTTTCCTTGTTTTTCTAAAGGTTCAAATACACTTCTGCTTTGTTGTTGTTCTTTTTTCTTGTTATACTTAGACATGGTGAGTGGTATAAAAAGAAGGCCAAGGCTTAAGATAGTCTCAGGAAGTTACATACAGGTATCTCGGCCAAGAAATCTTCAGTACATGGGGAGCAATTAAAGGAAATTTAGCCTATATTCCATATCATGAATTTGTCAACCCAGACCTCCAAATCAAGCCTTTTTAACACACTGAGCTCAGGAGCCACAAGCATACCTCTGACCCTTCACCATTGTCACATTATTGGTCAGCTCAAAAACATACCTCTGTTACTCTGTCCCTACTATCTTTTGAGGGACTCCAAGTCAACAAGATTACTATATGTATCAGATCAGTGACTTCTACTCAAGTATCATGATTGTGGCCTGTAAGGCAGGTGGTACCTTTGTCACATAGAATGAGAAAGCCACACAGCTTTCCAAACACAACAAATACATGTCCAGCAGTTATAAGACTCTGGTACCTGACCATGTGACCAGTGGAGATCTTATAGGGTCAATAGTTTCTAGATCACCCATTAAGGGATTATAGTAGAAACAATAGTTTCCCCTGTAGAGTCTTCCTACTTATCTAATAGTTGCATTACAATGTGGACTGGAGTTATGGGCCCTAATAAGGAATTTTCTCTCCTGTACTTGCTTATTCTAGTTCAGGATTTCTCAATCTATGGGTCTCGCCCCCTTTCAAGGGTCAAACAACTCTTTCTCAGGGGTAGCTTAAGACCATTGGAAAACACAGACATTTATATTATAACTCATAACAGTAGCAAAATTACAGTTATGAAGTAGCAATGAAAATAATTTTATGGTTGGGGGGGGGTCACCACAACATGAGGAACTATGTTTAAAGGATCTCAGCATTAGGAAAGTTGAGAATCACTCACTGTTCTAGCCCTTCACTCTGAACCCAATGAATGATAAATAATATAGATATTATGACCAAGAAACCCTTCTTTTACTCATTTTTTCTTATTTAATGTTTAATTTTAAATGACCTTTAAGGTTCCCAGTGCAGAAAGCAGGGAATTTTGGTATCCAGTAGAGAAGTGGCTTCACTGTCAGGAATCCCTCAAGGCATCATCATGAGTTGGGCCTTCCTCAATCAACTATCCCTTCTCTTAGCTCTTCACTATACCCAAGTCTCTGCCATACAAGCTCGCTCCAGGCAACTCTGTGGTATTTTACTTGTACTGAAATGTGATTTTAATTGTATGTTAATAAATAAAGTTGCCTGGGGGTCAGAGTTATAGAGCCATAGCAAGTGCGTGGCGGTGGTGGCGCACGCCTTTAAGGACCTGGAGGGCGGTACATACAGGCAATGACAAGGCAGTCACATGTTTAGTTTACAACCAATGAGAAGGCAGAACATCTAGACTATTTAAAGACATACACACAGGAAGTAGGCCTCTTTTTCGGAGAGCTCTCTTGGCTGAAGCAGGATAGCTGAAGCAGGAAGGGTAAGGCTCTTAGTTCTGACCTCTTGGCTTTCTTCTCTGAATCGGCTCTGTGTTTCTTATTTAATAAGACTGTTGGTTACATCTACATTTGGTGCCCAACGTGACAAGAATCCATTAAAACCGCTTAACTTGGCTTGGCGGCAGGTCCGGGTTCCCGCCGGGGCGGCCGGCAGGTCTGGTTTCCCGCCAGGGCGGCCGGTTCCCTAGCCCGGGCCCAGGTCGTCTTGGCCTCAGGCCGGACTAACCTTGAGCTACTTGCTTAAAGCCAGTGCTACAAACAACTCAGGCCTGCCCTGCCGAACAGGGCCCCTGCCTGTAAAACCAACGCACGTGGTTGGAGCTTAAGGTAGCCAGAGCCAAGGCTTGACTAGGCTCAAGCGGGAACACGTGGCTGGATTCAAGCTCTTAGGCAGATCTTGTGGCTACGCTTGCTTGCTCTCTCTCTCTCTCTCTCTCTCTCTCTCTCTCTCTCTCTCTTTGGACTCACACCTCGGACACTAGGTGGCTGTTTGAAATTCCCTCGGATTGGTACTGTTCTACAAGGACTTGGTAAGTCACTTAACATATCAGATATTTTAAAGGAAACTATTTAAAAGAAAATTTTTTTTTCCACATTAAAAAAAATGGGTTTTCTGTGTACATTGGAAGAAAATTGGGCTTTGTTTGCAATTTTAGACAGTCTGACAATGGAACAGCTATATGAGAAGATTACTGTTGATCGAATTATGCATTTTATTACTATGTTTATCCTCATTTTACTATTTAAAAAGATAGTCAATTTAAGTGCCAGGATGACAGCTTTAGAAAAACCTATTAAACCTGTAAAAACTCAGACAGAAGAAACTAACAGTGAAGCTGCTTCAAGATTGGATCATAGGGTTACAGAAAGAAAGCCTGTTTTCACACAGTCACCCTTAGTTTGTCCAGTAACCGTACAGCAGTCGCCTGATCAAATGACTACACAAAATATTTGGGCTCCAATTGAAATGATAGATTTACGAAGGTTTAAGGAGGCAATAGTATCTTATGGTATGCATTCCCCATATGTAAAGCAAATGTTAAACTCTTGGTCAACATATAATAGGATTGTACCACAGGACTGGTGGGAGCTGGCACAAGCTGTTCTTGAACCCAGTCAAAGGCTTCAGTGGCTAACTTGGTTCAAGGACGAAGCTAAAAACATAGAAAAGCAGTGGAGGGATAAAGGAATACAAGTCTGCCAGGATCAGCTTATTGGAGAAGGTCAATATGCTTCAGCACAAACACAATGTTTATATGATGTCCAAACCCTAATTTTATGTCGAACAGCAGCCTTGAATGCATGGGACAGAGTTGAGGAACCAGGAAAAAAAACTGAGTCATTTACAAAGGTTGTACAAGGCCCAAAAGAATCTTTCACAGATTTTTTTACAAAGACTGGCTTCAGCAGTAAAGAGAATGGTCCTGGATTCAGAAGCTAGTAAGATAATAATTGAATCTTTGGCCTTTGAGAATGTGAATGCAGCATGCAAAACAATAATCAGGCCGTTAAAGGCAAGATCTGCACCTTTGGAAGATTGGATTAGAGATACGGTTAATGTTGAAGCTCATGAGCATGATGATACATGGGTAGGAGAAGCAATTTCAAAAGGTTTGAGGAATGTTAGATGTTTTGGATGTGGAAAGCAAGGACATTTGAAAAGGGACTGTAAACAGGTCATTCCTAGAAACAATGTTTCTTCAAGGAACAATGGCAACAGAAAGCCCCTTCCTTCTGGAGTATGCAGAAGGTGTGGTAAGGGAAAACACTGGACCAACGAATGTAGATCAACAAGGGACAGACAGGGTAATCCTTTGCCTCAGTCTTTGGGAAACTCCCAGAGGGGCCTCATGCAGGCCCCAATAGCAAATCCAGTTCAAACCTTTCCTGCAGTCGTAGAGGAAACCCCTACCCAGAGCAATTAAATAACCAAATGCCTATTGGAATAAGTCATGCTGGTCAGGATGATGAAACAGAGAGAATAGAAAATTCAGGAGCAAATATAAAGAAAATTTTTTGGCAAACTTTTATTAATGAACAAAGACCAAAATTATCGATAAAAATAAATGGTGTTTTGTTGTCTGGTCTGGTAGACACAGGTGCGGACATTACCATAATTGCACCAGAATTTTGGCATCCAACTTGGCCTCTTCAGGAGGTAAATGTTCAACTGTTAGGAATTGGGACATTATCTCAGGTGAAACAGAGTGCAAGATGGCTCGAGTGTATAGGTCCAGAAGGACAGAGAGGAAAATTGAAACCATATGTAGCTAACATAGCTATGAACTTGTGGGGTCGAGACTTGTTGCAACAATGGAATACTCAGATTAACATCCCTCCAATCTCAGAAACAAATCATAAATTAGCACATGTTTCTGAGAGAAATATTAGAAGGCATTATTCTGAGTGGTCACCAGCCATCCATATTATACAAGAACAGGGCACAACAACTGATGATCTTCCAAAGACACCAACAGCTCTACCTTTAAAATGGTTAACAGACAAGCCTGTATGGGTCCAGCAATGGCCTTTAACAACAGAGAAACTCCAGGCTTTAGAAGAGCTGGTAGAAGAACAGTTAAATGCTCAGCATATTGAGGAATCAACCAGCCCTTGGAATTCTCCTGTATTTGTTATTAAAAAGAAATCTGGTAAATGGAGAATGGTAACAGACCTTAGAGCAATTAACAAAGTAATTCAGCCAATGGGCTCTCTACAATCTGGAATTCCTCTGCCTACTCTGTTACCAAAAGGATGGCCTCTCATAGTTATTGATTTAAAAGACTGTTTCTTTTCAATACCGTTACAAGGAAAAGACAGAGAAAGATTTGCTTTCACAGTGCCTACTTATAATAATTCTCAACCAGTTAAAAGATTTCAATGGAGGGTCCTCCCACAGGGAATGTTGAATAGCCCAACTCTGTGCCAATATTTTGTACAACAGCCTTTGGAAGTGATACGTAAAAAATTTCCTAAATCTATAATTTATCATTATATGGATGATATTTTACTAGCTGACTCAAATGCAGATACTTTAGAAAGAATATTTGAAGACGTAAAGAAAATTTTGCCTTGCTGGGGATTACAAATTGCTCCTGAAAAGATACAAAGAGGAGATTCTATTAATTATTTAGGATATAAAATAGAGCTACAAAAAATTAGACCCCAAAAGGTGCAAATTAGGAGAGATAGACTACAGACTCTTAATGACTTTCAAAGATTATTTGGAAATATTTCTCATCTATGAACTATTGTTGGGGTAAAAAATGATGAACTGCATAATTTGTTCAAAACCTTAGAAGGTGACAAGGACCTAAATAGTCCAAGAGAGTTATCACCTGAAGCTGAGAAAGAATTGGCCTTGGTAGAAAAGAAAGTACATGAAGGGCACATCGATTGTATTGATCCAAAGCTGGATTGCATTTTGGTTATTTTACCTTCTAGGCATTCTCCTACAGGAATATTAATGCAGAGGGAAGATATTATATTAGAATGGATATTTTTACCAAATAAACCAAACAAAAAATTAAAAACTTATGTGGAAAAAATCTCTGACTTGATTTGGAAAGGAAAATTAAGACTTCGTCAATTAGCAGGAATAGACCCAGCAGAAATTGTCGTACCTTTAACTAAGGAGGACATTGAAAAATTATGGACAGAAAGTGAACCTTGGCAAAGAGCTTGCAGTAATTTTTTGGGAGAAATTAACAGCAAATATCCCAAAAGCGATAGAATTGATCTTATAAAGAGAGCTGATTGGATCTTGCCTCGAATTGTACGGGTAAAGCCCATATCTGGAGTTCGTACATTTTATACAGATGCCAACAAACAAGGAAAGGCAGGTTACAAATCAGAAAATTTAAGTAAAGTGGTTCAAAGTCCTTATAATTCAGTTCAAAAATGAGAATTATATGCTATTCTGTTGGTATTAATGGATTTTTCAGAACCTCTCAACATAGTAACTGACTCTCAGTATGCTGAAAGAGTAGTATTACATATTGAGACTGCAGAATTTATCCCTGATGCTTCAGAATTAACTTCACTATTTATTCAATTACAAGATACAATCAGGAAAAGGAGTCATCCTTTATATATAACTCACATTCGATCCCATACTGGTCTGCCAGGCTCTCTAGCACAAGGCAATGATGAGATTGATAAGTTATTAATAGGAAATGTGCTGGAGGCCTCAGAATGTCATAAAAAACCTCATGTCAATAGTAAAGGTTTAAAAAAGGATTTTTCCATAACCTGGCAACAAGCCAAAGAAATAGTAAAGAAATGTCCTACTTGTTCCTTCTACAATCAAACAGCATTACCAGCAGGATGTAACCCAAAGGGTACTCAAAGGAATGAAATCTGGCAGATGGACATGTTTCACTTTGCAGAATTTGGAAAACTGAAATATGTACACCACACTATCGATACTTATTCAGGATTTCAATGGGCAACTGCTTTGAGTTCTGAAAAAGCTGATTCTGTAATCACTCATTTGCTAGAAGTTATGGCCATCATGGGTATACCTGCACAAATCAAAACTGACAATGCTCCATCATATGTCTCTGTTAAAATGAAACAGTTTTTTGCTTATTACAATATAAAGCATATTACAGGCATACCACATAATCCTACAGGTCAAGCAGTTATAGAAAGATCAAACAGAACTCTAAAGGATATGCTAAATAAACAGAAAGGGGCAACAAAAACCCCCAGAAATAGACTGCATAATGCTCTATTAACTTTGAATTTTCTTAATGCCAATGAGAAAGGAACAACAGCTGCAGAGAGACATTGGATAATAGAAAAAACTACAGAATTAAATCAGCCTATATATTTTAAGGATGTGCTGACCTCAGAATGGAAACCAGGGTATGTGTTACATTGGGGATGAGGTTTTGCTTTTGTTTCTACAGGAGAAGATAAGTTGTGGGTACCATCAAAATTGATAAAGGTTCGATTTGAACAAGAGAAACCTCTTAATTAGGTTTCTTAATTAAACCAACATGAACATCCAATTTAAACTATCTTATACCAGTAACACATGTCTTTTCATTTAATCAGATAATAACTTGCCAAAAAGGAACATCCCCAAAATTAGTCTTGGGGAAAGGTTTTTGTTTTTGTCTTTTAGGAGAATGAAGGTTAAGAAATCTGAAGAACACTGGACAAATAAGACAACTGAAGAAAAGGGACAAATCATCTATCCCAGGAAGCAGAGTGAAATGGCGTATGGGTATATATTATCTAAAAAATTTTATGTCTTCCTAAATGTTTGTTTCTGCTTTTCTCTAAAGATTTAACACTATTGGTCTTCTAATAGTCCCAGTCCAATTAAAATTTAAAGCTGACTTTGGAGTTGGAGAATGGCTCTCTCCTTCTTTAAACTCAAGCATGTTGTTAAAAGGAAAATGCAAACTCCCTGTATCATGCCAGAATAAAAGAGCCATCTTCTGCTATGAGACAGGAGAAAAGCCAAATTAATTAAGGGACTATTCTATTACTAATCTCAACTCTTTGATTCTATTCTGATTCTTTAAACTTTTCTTAAAGTATAAATTTTATATCAAAACTTACAAGATTAATATATATAGATATATAGATATATATATCTATATATATACATTTTAAACTTCGCTAAGATATGAATGGTCATATAGAGTACTGATTAATTCTAAAAAAAAAGGCTTCAATTAGCTGCATATATATGTCTTTGTGTTCGAGTCTCTTATCAGTTTTCTGCAGGAATTCACGGCCAGGCCTAACATCAACTGAAGTCTCCAGGAAGAAGTTGGGGCCCCACAACAACAACAATTCCACGTGGACAATAATAACATCACTAAGCTGACAAACATCATCTACAGATCAGCTTTGAACTACAAGGTGCTCAGAGCAATTTTGAGATGACTAGCTGAGATGATCCAGTCTCAAAGACTACTTGAATAAGGACTTGAGATAAACCCTGAACTTTGGCATTATACACAGAATGGATAATGAAGGATATAGTTACCTTTCCTAGAATTTGACAATTAACCTAAAATTTTTCTTTCAGGATAAAGATAACTTTGCCCATACCCAGCAGGAAGCAATTTTAAGAATACGACGCCCACATTCCCAAAGAGGTGGTGTGGGGTGGGTGGTTTTTTTGGTCTTTTTAATGGGTTTTGGGTCTGGGATAATTTTCATTGTTTAGGGGGGTTGGTTACAAGTTGTCAAGGGTTAGGAAAAAGACTAAGCAGATTAGATTTAAGGTTCTTATTTAAAAAAAAAAGAGAGAGAAAGAAAGAAGAAGAAAAAGACAATTATTAGTTTTAAATACTTTACATTGGATTGGATTGTTTTATTATATACAAATTATATATATTGAAATTGATATTGTTAGAAAATGCTATATGTATATTTCTAATTGTACTTATATCGTTCATTTAACAATGCAATTTTCTGATCCTTGAATGTTATTATTGCCATTAGGATATAAAGAAATGATAGTTAGTAGTTAGACATTACAATAGAACTTGTAGTCATATTAGATATGTTTTAAAAATTGAGCAGATATATTTTAGATAGGTCATCTTCAAACCCTTCAGAGATCTACAGAATATGGCATTTAAAAAGTTTTAATAACTTAGAAAATTTTTCTTTTTTGTTATGACTATGAGACATGTCGGCTCCTGGCAGTACCAATCTACTTCAGAGAAAATATGGGCATTGAAGAAACTGCGTATGGAGTTAGCTTTCATTGTGGCAAAAGTTAGCCACTGGACAACAAAGTATCCTCGAATCAACTGATGACAAAATGGACAGACAGGACATGAAACAAAGGACTACTGATTCTTGCCTAAACAAGCGTGGTTATGGCTTTATCAAAAGGCAGCTTCTGAGGCCAGGACAATATGGCACCATCCCTGACGTGGCCTTCGCAACTCGGAAAAGGTACAGTGTCCTTTTCTTCGAAGGCAGCTGAACAGGCAGTGGGCCGATGGCTTCTGATGTGCTATGGAACAGCAGCTGAAACAGTTATTCTTGAAGAGTAACTAAGCTCACGCCTCTCAATAGTAGACTGGCATTTGATAGAGAGATGTGGAGAAGAACGGGATGCTGAGATGAAGCCATATGTACACAGCCAAGAAGAATGGAGAGCTGAACTAAAAAACCATCAACATTTTCCAGAATTTAAAATCCTGAATCATGACATGACATTAGTGGAATTCAGGTGTTTCTGGTGCATGGACTGCTCTCACCCAATGTGAGGTTGAACTGTTGACCTTGTGTACATCCTACTTCACAAATGAGTCTGTCAGATATGCTAAGCCTATATAGGCTGAAGATGATGCCCCAGCATTGCGGAGAAACCTCAGGTGACTGTCCAGGCAGTTGGCTGTTTCTGTCAACTCACAAATTTTTTGGAAGTTGCTTGCATGCACTTTCTGTTTTTATTTTTGTTAGCTAATATTATTTCCTTCTTGGGTCTCTGAGGGAGTTGAAGATTAGTTAGTTATAGTTGAAGGTTAGTTAGTTGAAGATTAATTAGGATAGAAAGTGAGTTAGATACATTTTGGACTTAACAAAATAGGATAATGAAATTATCATCTCTGAATTTGTCAAATACAAATGGACTAGACATTGTTTAGACATTTATTATTTGTATATATTGTATATAGTTATTGTACTTTTGTATATAGTTTTTCTTTTGTTAGTTATAACCTTTTTCTTTTTTTTTCTCTTTTTATTAAAATAGAAAAGGGGAAATGTGGTATTTTACTTGTACTGAAATGTGATTTAATTGTATATTAATAAATAAAGTTGCCTGGGGGTCAGAGTTATAGAGCCATAGCAAGTGTGTGGCAGTGGTGGCGCACACCTTTAAGGACCTGGAGGGCGGTACATACAGGCAATGACAAGGCAGTCACGTGTTTAGTTTACAACCAATGAGAAGGCAGAACATCTAGACTATTTAAAGACATACACACAGGAAGTAGGCCTCTTTTTCGGAGAGCTCTCTTGGCTGAAGCAGGATAGCTGAAGCAGGAAGGGTAAGGCTCTTAGTTCTGACCTCTTGGCTTTCTTCTCTGAATCGGCTCTGTGTTTCTTATTTAATAAGACTGTTGGTTACATCTACACAACTCTCTCACACTTTGCTATTCATATTACTAATCATGTATCAGCCCATATTTCTAGCATAACACGACACCCAGTCATGTCTCACATCAAAGAGTCAAAGGAACTTGCACTGAGATGTTACCTCTCCATCATCCCATTTGCTTAACCCACTAAGGACACAGCTCATTTCTTTCTTCTGATGGAGATTATGATCCAGAGGAGCTCATTGTCTCTGAAGATCAGCCATGAGATGAAGTCCTTTTCAACCTGGGAAGCAAAAAGTTCCCTTCATAGAACTGGTAATTAGCCATAGTGGGGAGTAGAAAATTTGGAGCACAACTTCATAATGAAGGCAGATACTTACAAATAAGTTAACCCTGGGGCCAAAGCTATACTTTTCACATGGGCACAAGTTGAAATGTTCACTTACAACTGAGGCACACAGCCAGAAGAACATTTAGGAAGTGGGAGATAAATAAGTTGCCATCACTAAGGAACCATGGATTTGCTTGAACACGTGTATTGTTACCAGGTGATTGGAAAGGGTCTGCACTTGGCTGTTCTGGGGGGAGGTGTTTTGCTCCACCCCTTGGCATTCCTTTAAAAGGCCCTTTAGAAGAGACAGAAGGGGTCAGTGGATAATGATCCAGGCCCTCCTGAGGCAATCCTGTGTATCTAGTACTGAATCCTCTAAGACCTTTAGATGTCAACAATCCCTTAGCATAGTTTCAGCTCAGGACCATTCCAAGCGCCATGCAAACTTTTGATCTATAGTACCCCTGAGAGCCAGCCACAGTCAATCTCATGCTGTAACGTAGCACAGCTGTGGCTCTGTTGGCAGAGACTGAAATGAGGGACCCAGAGAAACATACTGGTAAGAAACCAGTCACCAAAATGGAAGAGAAAGTAGAAGTAGAACAGAGGCACTTCATGGTAATCAAGAACACAGGATCTGGCAGAGAATGTCCTGAACCATGGATGCCCAGAGGACATATGAGTTTCCATGGATTCTCTGGCCAGCCTGGAAAAGAAACAGAGGTGATGACACTTGTGCTGGATGGTAAAGCCAAGACTGGAGACAAAGGATAATAACTTCACTCCAGTACATTAAATCTCTTATTCACTGACTATAGTTCATTAAGAGCCCATCTTCATCAATGAGACCTGTACCCTGCTGTAAGATTGGAACCAATACACATTGGTCCTCTCAACCCCTCCTCTATTGCTCTACATGTTAGCCCATAGCCCCTGCCTGAACTTTCACCCTACCCTGAGGAGCTCCAGGCTAATGTTACACTGGGTATTTGGTCAATGCTTTCTACACAGGTACTGCTACAATGACCTGGAAAGCAGATGGCACCTCTGCCAACCAAAGCAACAACAAGTACCTGATCACCAGCTATATGGCTCTGATTCTCCAATATGAGACATCTCATAGGACATGCAGCTGCTAGGTCATATGCAAACAGAGCACCATAGAAAGGATAATACCATTAAGAGTATTCCGGGACCCACATTCTTCACAAGGACCCTTTTAGTTACTACCATGGCTTCTACTGGTAATGAACTATTGTCTGGGGGTTCTATGTTGAAATAAACACTTTCCTCCTTGTAGAGAGCTGCGTACAGCCGTGCCTTAAAGATGGCGCTGGCTTCTGCCTTC
The DNA here is from genome assembly GCF_949786415.1 of Peromyscus eremicus. Lineage (NCBI taxonomy): Eukaryota > Metazoa > Chordata > Mammalia > Rodentia > Cricetidae > Peromyscus > Peromyscus eremicus. The sequence continues at coordinate 73,361,395 of NC_081428.1, forward strand.
CACCCTCCCGACGGTGAGTGCTCTCTGAGATAAACAACTCCTTATTTGGCTAAGGCTAGGATCTGGCTTGCTTCTGCGCACCTGGACCTATCCGCAGTACCCACGTGGCAGACTGGCTATTTAGGTTGTGGGTTGGCTCTCCCCGGGGTCAGAAGATTGTCTCAAGGTTCCTGAATAAACTGCTTGGAGAAGAGCCTGGTGTTGCGTCTTCCTTGCTGGTCGAGGCGGACGCGACACCTCCTCAAGTCAGTTTTGGTTATGGTATTTTACCATAGCACAATAGAAGCAACCTAATACAATGTGAAATGGTTAACATTGTCTGTGTTCTTAGCATCCTATCACCAGACTGGGTTCCCTGATTACTTTACATGTTCCTCAGGAGGCAGGAGATACAGGAGCAGAATGCCTCCTTCTGAGATATTCCAGAGCCCTTCTTCATAACCTCCCTGAGTTGCTTCTAAGGACTTTACTTGGCTCCTTCTTTTCTAGTCAATTGCTTATTCCACAAAAAGTATGAAAAAGCTTAAAGGTGATTTTTATAAAAGATTTTTTTTATGTGTTTGAGTGTTTTGCCTGCATGTATATATATGCACATGTGCCTGGTGCCCAAGGAGATCAGAAGAGTTGCATAGATCTCTTAGAACTGGAGTTACAGATGGTTATGAGCCACCATGTGAGTGCTAGGAACAGAATCAGGGTCCTCTGCAAAGAGCAGCAAGTGTTCTTAACCCCTGAGCCATCTTTCCGGAATCCTAAAGGTGATCTTTATTTCTTTTTTTGTTTTGTTTTGTTTTTTTTTTATGAGACTACATCCCAGAATAGTAAACTGTTAAGAAAGTCATTTTTTTTCACTAAGGAATCAATATCTTTCAAAATTCTTCAGGATATTTTGCACACGCATATGCTGCTACAGTATTAGGTGCATAGCAGAGGTCCAAGGTTACTACAAGGTGTAAGAGATTTTTGTTTTCTCTTCTTCGCTGCTCACCACAAACTTTGGAGTAACTTCCCAGGTTTTGTTTTTATCTGTACACTGTCTCTCTGTTTAAGGTCTTGCTTTCTTGTATCTCTTGATCCTTGGGCACTGAACTCTTACTTCTCTGTGTAGACACCCATGCTTCCTTCAGCTTTTTGCCAGAAGGCCTTAATTTCTGAGCCCAGAGGTAGGGGACTAAACCTAAGCATAACTAAGTTTCAACAAAATGTATTACTGGGTGCCATGGTATCTCAGAAGTCCTCTCTTCTTGCAACTTACGGCATTTAGTCTTTCTGATGAGCTTTGTAAACTAAGGTAAACTAAGGCTATATATCATGGAGAAGTGGGGATGCATGGTGCTGAGAAAGATGACTGGCAAAAACAGAAAGAGCTGGAATATGCAAAACTGTGGCTAGGAAGCCAAATGTCAGAGAATTAGACTAAGTGCCATGAGTTATAGGACCCACTATCAGGAAAAGGAAGCAGATAGGATGTATGAGAATTCTCCTGTTTCCTGGTAAGACCATGCACACAACCAACAGCAAATCATGGCTGGAGAATTTTCGTCAGGAGAAGAAATGAGGAGATGGCTCTGAATGAGACATAGCCAGTGCATTGGTGAGTGAAGGACATTGCTGTGGATCAGGGTTCCTGGTTCCCCATATATGGTGATATTTTATTTGTATTAAAATGTTATTTGTATATTAATAAATAAAGTTGCTCGGGGGTCAGAGCTATTAGCAAGCCATAGGAAAGCAGGGCAGTGGTGGCATACGCTTGTAATCCCAGCACTTGGTAGGCAGAGCTAGGTAAGTCTCTGTGTGTTCAGGGATACAGCCAGTATTGGATACACATGCCTTTAATTTGAATACCAATCATAGAAAACCTGGAGGCCTATACACACAGGCCATGACGAGGTGGTCATGTGGTTGGGTTTACAACCAATGAGAAGGCAGAAAAGGAACTCTATATAAAGACTTTAACACAGGGGTAGCTCTAGTTCGGAGAGGTAGGACCACTGCAGTTGGAAGGGTAAGGTTTTAGCTCTTAGCTCTGACCTCTTGGCTTTCTTCTTTGCATTGGTTCTGTGTTTCTTACTTAATAAGAAGGTTGGTTACATCTTCACCCATAGGGCACCTGCTTAGAACCAAGAATCCCTGAGTGTAAAGATGACCATATCCAATGCACAAAATCTTCAGTGTGGTAAATAAAAGGTAAACTCTAACTAGATTCTACAATAAGAGAGAATCTGACCAGGTAGACTGAGGCAGTAATAAGCAACAACCCTCACCCTCTGCAGAAATTCCAGAGGATACTGGTTAGGGTTTTAACAAACTCTTTAGACTAAAAGTAATCATGCCAAAGCAGAGACAGATACAGCAGAACTGGTGGACACAGAAAGGCACAGCACAACTGGTGGATACAGAGGTGGGCACAGCAGAACTGGTGGATACAGGGATGGATACAGCAGAAGTGGTGGATACAGAGGTGGGTACAGCACAATTATATCCACTGTGTCCATACTGGAGAGCTGAGAGGACAGAGGCCACAGGAGACACTTGGCAAGATGTTGTAAGGGAAAGAAATTGGTGTGATATATTGTGTTTCAAATAAAGCTTGCCTGAAGCTCATAGGACAGAGTTAGCCACAGACTTAGCCACAGAGGTCAGGCAGTGGTGTCACACACCTTTAATCATAGCACTTGGGAGGCAGAGACAGAGATCCATCTGGATTTCTGTGAGTTTGAGGCCACACTGGGCTAGAGGAGATTAATTCAGTCTAAAAAAGAGACAGATCCAGGCAGTGATGGCACACACTTTTAATTATAGCACTTGGGATCACACACCTTTAATACCAGCACTAGGAAAGTTGAAACAGAAAGTGATATGGAGCAGCAGAAAAAGTATAAGGCAGGAGGAGACAGGAATTCACTCTTTTGCAGAGGCTCTGTCAAGCTGAGGAGTTGGTGAGGTAAGAGGTGGTAGCTGTGGTTTGCTCTGCTTCTCTGATTCAGCTTTCACCCTGATATCTGGCTCCAGGTTCTTAATTAAGACAAATTAGGATTTATGCAAGAAATTGGGAAGTTGGCAATAAATATATATATGACATTAAGGCCATGGAGGTACTAAAAGAGGTGATAAACAAATGCTATAGCTCTTAACCCCAAGAACAAGAGAAATAGTTTGAGGAAACAAACACCTCCTCTACATCTTGGATTCTCAACAAATATTGCCTGAACCAAGATCCCTTGTCACACACTGTGTGAGAGCTCCAGGTCTTCAATCTCCTTCCTCTCCTCTAACCCAAAGGTCACCCAAATTAACCCCATAAGTCATCCCAAACCCACGCTCTTCTTAAAATCTCCAGGCCAAGAAAACCAAGCCCATGTGTCAGATCTAGAACTTTCCCCACAGTATTGATAGTGGCCTGGAAGGACATGGAAACTATCTAGCCCTCCATACTTAGCAAAGAATACATGCATGAGAGCTACCTTACTTTAACAAGATTCATAGACCTCTCACAGTAGATACAACTAACAGGTAATTCATGAAGAGAACCCTGGGGAGGAGAGCCAGTCTGATGAGAAACAGTTCTAGATTCCCTGTCCTGCCTAGTAGACTTTACAAAAAAAATCACTTGGAGGTGCTTTCTCTACAAGTTTTGCCCTCACAGACTTTCTTTCTGAATATAAAATATTTTTTAAAGTTTTTCTCTGTTATTAAATATAGATTTATTTCTCATACAATAATATCTGAATAGAGTTTCCCTTCCCTCTACTCATCCTGGTTCCTCCCCACCTCCTTTTCCATCCAGATCCACTTCCTTTCTATCATTAGTAAAGAACGGGCTTCTAAGAGATAACCACAAAATAAAATATGAGAAACAAATCATTATATTTACACTGGACAAGACAAGCCAACAGAAAGATTAAAGAGCCCCAAGAGAAGACATGGGAATCAAAGACCCTCTTGTTTACACATTCAGGAGTCAAATGAAAGTACTAAACTAAAAGCTATAGTTATATATGCAGAGGACCTAGTACAGACCCGTGTAGGACCTGTGATTGCTGCTTCAGCCTCTGTGAGCCCATATGAGCTTTTCTCAGTTGTTTTAGATGGCCATCTTCTTCTGGTGTCCTCAGTCTCCCCCATCTCCCCCAATCCTCTGTCTCTTCTTCAACAGGGGTCCCTGAGTTCTAAAAGGGAGAGATTTGATGGAGACATTTCATTTAGAGCTGTGTATTCCAAGCTGTGTACTCTTTCTTTCTGTGTCATGACTGGCCATGGGTCTCTGTATTTGTTCCCATCTTCTGCAGGAGGAAGCTTCTCTGATGATGGCTGAATAAGGCACCAATCTATGAGGATAGCAGAACGTGATTAGGAGTCATTTTACTATTACTTTTTTAGATCAGTAGTATTTTGTATTACCCTAGGTCCCTGAGCTACCTAGTCTCTGGTCCTTGGTCAGCCAAGCAGTGTCAGGTATGGGTTCCATATCATGGAGTGGGCCTTAAGTCAAAACAGACATTGATTAGTTACTACTACAAAATTTTTTGCCCTAGCATATTTTTCAGGAATAACAGAATGGATCAAAGGATTTACAGTTGGGTTCTTGTTTAAGTTTCTCTTTTGGTATCCTGCAGAGTACTTTTCCATATCAAAGACACTGGAACATGGGGGCAAATGTTCTATGTCTGCACCAAATCAACCTCTCCGTGATCAATGAGTTGTGTGGATGTTGTCTTCAGCATTGGGGGCTTGCTGTCAGTTTGTGGGGAGCAACCTCTAGTCTTGGCAGTTGCTGATCGTTATAAATTTCACTGCCTCTATTCTTCTTGCAAGACAATGGATTCTGGGAACAACCCACTTTTGTAAAAACTACTTGCTTTCTGGAGATAACTAAGGCATCTATAGGATGTCTATTGTAAAAGTTAGGCACTGAAGGATGTGAAGTAATTCAATCCCCCAAAAGATGTGACTTTGTGTGGTTTTGTTTGCTTTGTTTTTTTGGTTTATTTTCAAGACAAGGGTTCTCTATGTAACAGTCCTGCCTGTCCTGGAACTCACTTTGTAAACCAGGCTGGCCTCGAACTGACTGAGATCCTCCTGCCTCTGTCTCCCAAGTGCTGGGATTAAGTGTGCACCACCACTGTCCAGCTTTGTTTTTGTTTATTTGTTTCCTCTATTGAGAATTCTCTGTTTAGATCTGTACCCCATTTTTAACTGGGTTATTTATTTTTATGATATCAAGTTTCTTAAGTTTTTTTATGTATTTTTGAAAATCTCAATAAACTATCTATGATCATACAGAGAAGAAAATCTATTCCTTTATCTTTTATTATATTTAATTTTCAAGCATCTGGGAGTCTCAGTGTGAGAACTGGTGGGAGGAAGGACAGAGGAATCTGTGGTTGACAAGTAGAATGAATAGAAAATCTCTTAACAAAAAAGAATTGGCATCCAGTATAATAGGCGGTGTTATCTGACTTATTCCATATAGTGTCATCCAACAACAGGAAGACTTAACCCAGAAAACGCTTTTCTCTAATTTTCCCTTGAGTTCCCAAGTTCCACTGTGCAAGCTTATACAAAACGTCTCTCCTTCATGTCTCAGTTTCAGTGCCCTCAATAGACTAGACTACACATTGCTGTAATATGTTTTTATTATCTGCTCATGTCTGAGGGGGCACTGTTCAGAGGTGTAGTACAGATCTACTGTGAGATTTTATCTCCCCATATTCCACCAATACAACTCAAAAGGGAGTTGCATGAACTGCCTGTGTTTGTGGGGATCTGACCCAGAGAAAGAAGCTATCCTTGCAGCAAGACCCTGGGCCTCCTCCTCTGCCAGGAGTGGCACAGAGAACAGAAGGAGGAATTGGAAGTAAATAGCCCAGAAAACAGGAGGCTGAACTCAGAGACCTGGAGAGAGGCTTGTGGTTTATCACCCTCTGGAAGTATAGACTTCCAGGTGTGTGAACAATACTTAACCTTTTCCTGAATTAGGTTTGCAAGTATTTTGTTGAGAATTTTTGAATCGATGTTCACCAAAGTAATTGGTCTATAGTTTTGTTGCTGTTGTATCTTTATCCAGTTTGGAATCCAAATAATACTGGTTTCATAGAGGGAATGTGTTACTGTTCTATTTTGTGGACCAAGTTACAAAAAGAATTGGTAGGTGATCTTCTTGAAAGTTTGCTAGATTTTAGCAGTAAATCCATCTGGTCCTGTGCTTTTCTTTGAAGGGGGGGGCTTTTGATTACATATTTGGTCTCATTACTTGAAATGAATTAATTTAAGATATTCATATTTTCTGAGTTTAGCAAACTGTGATGTCAACACTGGACATCCAGAATAATCAAATTAGACTCAGATCTTTCACCTCATACCAAAATCACTTAAAAATGTATCAAAAACCTTAATTTAAAGCCTGAGATGGTAAAGTTTCAAAAAAAAAAAAAAACCCTTAGAGAATACTCTTGCAAGATATTGTAGTAGGCAAGAACTTTCCGAACAAAATATCAACAGCACAAGAATTAAACTAAGGTATGAACAGAAGAGACTATATGAAAATAAAAGGTTTCTACTAGCAAAGGAAGTTATTATCAGAACAAACAATACACAGAATGGGAGAAAATCTTCGCCAGTTATTCTTCAGACAAGGGAATAATATCCATAATTTACAAAGAATTGCAGAATTATATGTCAAGAAAATAAATCTTCCATTCAACGAATGAACTAGTGAATTTAATGATTTTTAAAGAGAGAAGTGCAACTGATCAATAACTATTTTCTTAAACTGTTTGATAACCTTGGCCACTGGGAAAAAGCAAATTAAACTACTTTGAGACAGCATGTCACTGAGTCTGATAGAAGAAAGGGAGGGTTAAAGTGATGTAATTCTATTTCAATTAAAATATATTATAAAAATTAATCTTAAAAAATAAAAATAGAACTGACATATTACCTAGTTATTTCACTCCTGAGTGTACCTACCATAGAAATATTTGCACCCTCGTGTTTATTGATGATTTGTTGATTACAGCAATAAAATGAAACCAAAATAGTTTTCTATTAACAGATAAATGGATAATGAAAACCTGGCACATATATAAAATAGAATACAATTTGTCCATGAAGAAGAATGATATCAGAAAATTTCCAGCTAAATTTATGGACTTAAAATATATAATTTTCTAAGTAAGTGAGGCATACAATCTCTGAAAGAAAATACCCTACATTCTCTCTTATATGTGAATCCCAGCCTATAGTATATTCTTTATATTTATATTATTAACATTTATATATTATATATGTAAGCAAATGTATATGTGGGCACATTATAAAATCAGGAAAGGGCAGATACCAGGCAGTGAGGAAGGAATGAATGCATGTAATGGACATGAGTCAAGAAAAGATATAAAGCTACTTGTTTTCCTGGTTTTAACTCTGTAATGTGTTTTTAGTTTTTTGATGATAAGTGCATAAAATGCAACTGTTGCTCAATGACTTCAGACTGGCTATATGAACTATATGAAAGTTCATTGAGATGTATAGTCTTTAGGATATCTAACCTCACTGCATGCTCTTTAATTTGTAATTTCTTATAAAGTTTTAAATAAAAATGCTATTGATTTGTTTAAATAAAATGCTTTAGAAACTAAAAACAGTCTTATAAACAGGATTATGAAACATGTCTATAATGAAATCATCATAATTGCTTTATGACTAAACATAGCAAATGTTGCTGTGACAATTTTCACTTGCTTTTGTCTTTGTTCAAAACTGGACAATGCATCACACCAACTGCCTCTTAATCTGTTTTACAAAACAAAACCTCTTTGGAGGAAAATAAACATATGAAAAGATGTAGGAATAGGTTTTCCCCTTTAAACATTCAAAAGCTAAAAACAAACAAACAAATAAAAACCACCTATGTAGATACCAGTAAGGTGTTAAACCTAATAACACTCTCATTATTTGTGTTTGGACCCTGGGCCCTGCATATGCTGCTTTATCTCTGAGTTTCATCTTCATTGCTGTGCTTTACTTTTATTTTTAGACAGTGTTTTGCTACATTGGTTTAATTGGCCTTGAACTCCTACCTTTTCAGCTTTAGCTTCCAGTGTATCTGGGAGTACAGGCATGTGCTGCCATGCTCCGCTGGGACTCTTTCTTGAGAATACCACACTCACATCTTGGGTATATGCTTCTGTCTTTTTCTTAGTAAATCTCAACTTTTATTTTATACTGCCTAGTCCTTAATTGTTTTTCTGCTTGGTGAATCAAGATCCTAGTTACTTCTGAGTAGAAGTCTCTGAAAAGAATTTCCCAGTACACAAGAACAGAAATACCAAGCTGTATCTTCTGCTGCTGGTGACATTCTAACTGTCATCCAGGTGCTTGATGTTTCACTAAAACTGCAGCCTCTATCTATTCTTTACAGCAGGGTGGGTTCCCATGTCCCTGCAGGAACCTCTCTAATGACCCACAATCAAATCTCCTATATTGTTCCTAAATTAGATGTATATAAAATGTTTCTAAATTTGCTCAGTCACCATATCTGAGATTCTATGATTCCCAAACTAGCTTTAAGCAATATTGTAAGGAGTGGAATTTACCTTTAAGTGATGTCTTTATTTTTAAGGGAGCTGATAAGCTCTATTGAGGCTGGTTCACTTTTTAAAACAATGTACTTTTCTTTCCCAGGTTTCCTTCCCCTAGTGCAGTCCCTACATTCAGCTGGGTTGGCCTTACTAAGTCACAAAGATACAACTGTCTCTTTTCCTCTCTTCTGCCTTTTCCTTTTGGAGCCTTAGTATGCTTTAACACCCTCAACTAATACTTTGGACTTGTTGCTCTTTTTATTCCCTGCCTCAATGTGGCTGATCTTTGTGCAAGCTTGTCTCCTCCATTCTCCTTCAGGCAGCTTTAAGATGTACAGATGATTGCCCTTATGTTTTCCTTTTAAACTCTAGTAGGCTATCCATAAGCTTCTGTTGTGCTTGCTCTTCAATCCTTTAAGCAATAAGACTAAGAACCCTGAGAGGGGATGGCAATCTCCCAATGTCATATGGCTCTGCTGGGACTTCTCAGTATTTCTGGTAACAATACTTTTCTGTCTTTTAATTCTTTAATCGGCACAGAAAATGAACCTGTATCTGCACCTCTGGACAGCATCAGTGTCTTTTCAAACAACTCTTCGGTGAAATCCCTAAGAACCAGATATTCCAAAGATTGTGCATGAGGTCCTCTGTGAGGTGATCTTGGGACATTGCACTCCTTCAGTCAAGGCTTAGAGACACCAGCACAGAAACATGATGCATGATTACCTGGCCAAGGTCACTTAGGGGCCTGAGAAGTCACATTGTCATTGAGGATCACAAACCTATTTGTTTTTCTAGGAAGTCAACAGAAGTCTTCCATAAAGTCACCTAGGACTAATGGCCTTTAAACAGTGTGACCCGTGTTCTTTATTTTTTGAACATTCTCAGTTTCTACCTGATGTCCTGGCACCATCTATTTTCCCCTGATATTGGGCCTCATGCGTAACTCGGGCTTGTTTTACATTGGCAGTCCTCCTGTTTTCCCCTCTTTATTGCTGAGACTAAAAGACAGAAGAAGAAACAGGGGTCAAGAACCCTGGCCACTGACGGAGGGAAGGCCAACGTCCACATCCTCCAAGCATATGCCTTGATCGGTGTAGAAAATAAAGGAAATACGTAGGCAAATCCCCAATAAGCTCAGAAATTCTGTGTGGTCTTTGATATTCAAGAGCAGCGACAATGTGGAAGGACCCAGCCAGGTGACCCTGTTCTCAGGTAGACAAAGTCTTTACATGGAGCATGTAGATCCAGAGGTTAGGATGTCATTCCTGAGTACCTGTTACGTGCCAAGCCTACAGCAACTTTAGGCCAAGCAGGTGTCATCAGGCTTAGAGTACAGAAACCTTAGAGAGAAATAAATAAGTGTAAGGGAAAAATGCATAATGTCTTGTAGGAGACAGGGAACCATTTTGTGGAGAAATTAAGTATGTGTAGTATGTAGGAGTGGAATAAACACACCAACTAGAGATGCTCAAGGGTTAATGTTCCAATAGCCCAAAGCAAGCAGGAGTTTAGACGCCTGCTGCTGTAGCCTGTGCTTAGCCTCAGTTTTCTTCATGCGCAGCTGGAATGATGATAATGGAAGGGAGAGGAGATCAGATGAACAGCGAGATTCTCATTATCATAATAGACACAGAGCTCCAAGGTTCCACACTGTTATAGTTGGTCCAACCTCTGAAGAACATAAGGTCTTAGGGCAGCGTTGTATAGTGGCATTGTAACATGCCGTTTACCTACGCTCTAGACTTCTCTGGATTTTAGTATGTGTTTCTTGCTTGATATTATTTGCATTGGTTGTAGTTCCATCTTATCTAGGTCGTTATCCCTCATTATTCCTGGACAGTATTTGATAACCATTCCTTTCTATATAGTCTTGCATTAGGTTAGAACCTTCTTATTTAGACAAAAGGGGAAGATGTAGTGGATAGCCATTCCAGCTTTGATCTGGAAGTTCCAACCCCCATTGAGGGTTCAGTAACTGTCATGCCTACAAGGCGGGGCCAAGAGAGGACCCTGAAGACCCTAGATCTGGATGTGCCACCTCTCTTGGTTCCTGGACCCTGGACGCTGGAGGTAGACTGAACAGAGTTCTCCAGAGAACACCACCAGACTGCACCACGCCTTCCCTAGACCCTGCAACCTACCTATCCCTTCATTTGTAACTTATGCCACTAAATAAACCTCCCTTTTAACTACATGGAGTGGCCTTAATAATTTCACCAATAGTGTTGTATTTGATACACAGAGCTCTTCCTCTAGTTCTTGCCAGCCTGGCCATGCAGGGATTTTATGAGCTTTATGTATCTTGGTGATCTCAATGTTGGCCTTAGTTCTGTGCCCAGACACCAGAATAGGATCCTTAAGGAAGGGTCAAGGCCTGCAAGAACAGAGGATTTTGCTTCTAGAGTCAGTCAACCATTGTCTCAACATTCTGATTACCTAAGGCCTGGGAAAGGGTACCACGGGCAGGAAGTGGCTTAGTGCAGGGCCATGAACCCGTTTTCCAGCTGCAACTGCAACCTGGTCCCTGCCCTAACACAACCAACAGAGGTGAAAGCACCTGATGCTAGGCCTTGGGCTGGGTGGGGTTTCCCAGCTAATTTTGGCCTCTGAGATTCTTAGTTTCATCATGCTAGCTTCATTGGATCAGGCCTACAGGGACCCCAGATGGGACAGAGAGGTTGGTCCATTTCCAGCTGAGGTTGCAGAAGCACAAGAGTAACAACCAAACATGTAACCAGCAAAGCATCCATTTTCCACGACCCACCCTTCTTTTCCTTCAAGATATCACTCCAGTTTTATGAGAAGTACCCCCACTTTACTTTCCACCAGATGTGCCCACCCATGGGTCTGCAGAAGTTTGGCCACTCCACCTCTATCCCACATTCTCATGTCTCCCACTATGCCAGGCATAGTCCCCAGCTTATGCTCACACGTGTTTCATCCAGGTCACATTTTGGAGAGATGTTATGATACTGAAGCTTGCACTACAGGACAAACCTACAATGCGAATGGTATACTATAGATTACATGGCAGCAACAGGCTAGAGCAGGGCCCAGGAGTTTTACCCTAAGACAACAAGGCAAAGGGATACAGAGCATCTTGTGTGACTGGCATGACCACAGGAATAGACGGTGAGTACTATACACCTTCTTGATCTGCAGCTGAAGCAGTGAATTCAACATCCCTGGAGCATTCTGGCCACTCCACCTCTATCCCACATTCTCATGTCTCCCACTATGCCTGGTCTACCACCCTACCCTCTGCATAGAAAGTCCCGAAACATTCTGTATTATGGCTGGGTGGTGCTTAGAACCAGTTCACACATGGGGCAGGAAAGAGAGGAGAGTGGACATGGGAGCCCTATCACTACATGGAAAGATAATTCAACACAGACAGTTAAAATATGCACAGAAGGACTGAGCACGGGTAATTTGAGGCAGGCCTAGGACAGAATTCAGTGTGTAAGAGGTTTGATGATGATGAGAGGTAGACCTTGAATGTGAATTCTATCTTGGGACAGGGACCAGAGGGTCACAGAGATTGCAGCCCAGGAGACTGGTGGTAGCAGGGCCCAGAGGCCAAGACCTGGAGTAGAGGCCATAAACAACTTTACTCTGGCCACATATACCATACTGAAAGGCATCAGTACCCCAAGCATTATTGTCTTTTATGCCATTTACAAAACATAGGGACACTAGAAATCAGAACAGGCATTCATGAATTCTGTGAAGCCAATACCTAGGATATTTATCCTACTGCAGTGAAATACCCAGAATAAGACAGAATGGGCTCCTGTCTTCCAGTCTTTCATTATGGACCAGGGAAACATAGTCATGAAAGTTATGCTGCCTTCTTTCAGGCAATAGACACATTCACAAAGAGGGATTTCTACCCATCATTCCAAAGCCTAACCTCAGCCAGCCATGACAGCAGATATTGAGCAGAAACTGAACTATAGGTTCTATGACCAGTCATCCACAAAAAGCTGAGTGGGGAGAGACGGCAGCAGAGTCTAGCGAAGCCCAGAGATCTCTTCTTTCTGTAAAAGACTCCAGTTGACACACATGGATGGCTGCTACTTGCTCAGTCTTCATTGGCCCTTCACCCTGAGTAATTAACTTCCCCTCTGTGTACCTCAGTTTCCCTGTTTGTACTAAGGTATGGTTATCAATCTTTCCATGGCAGTGTGGGTTTAGAGATTAATAGAGAAAATGACTAGAGTGTTCCTGACCAGTGGAGATCCTCATTAATCTACAACTACTACTATCTTCTCCTGAGATCTTACATTGGCCTGCATTTTTTTTTTTGCTGTGGTCCTAGATTGGTAATTTCCATTCACTGGAGTTTCACATTCCCATCTGAGCAATAAGCAGTTGAATGTCAAGCCATGAATATAAGCTATCTGAGAAACCATAGATTTCCTATATGATGGAGTTAGCCAGGAAACTAGATTCTGGACTTGGTAAAGCAGCAATGCCTGAAGTGTAGCATATGGTAAGAAAGCAGTAAGAAAGCTCAGGGTGGGGGTGGGGAGGGAAGTATGGACCGAGCTGCTTTACTGAGCCCACTGTGACTGCAGCTGGCCACCCTTGAGAATCCACAAGCTAAAATTAGTCCTGTTTTGGCTGAAACAAGAACTCACAGTCACAGAAAAAGAGAAATAAGAAATGAAACCAAGCCCATGACCAGCAAGGCATGGCAAACAGGGTCAGGTGTGTCATTGGAGGGACGGGGCCAGTATTGGGAGTGTAGATGAGCAGTTGTGTATCTCATAGTTAGGGGCAACAGAGTCTCTCCCTCACACCTCATCCCTACTTTCAGTCACATTCCTAGAGTCTGATACTGCCTCTGCTCAACCAAGCTCAATCCTGAATACTAGAATCCTGGAGAGTCATAGCCCAAAGAGCTTCATAACCAGGCAGTAGATTATCTGAGAAGTGGGCAACTTGGGTAGAGCTCTGTAGTCACAGCCCAAGGTTCTGTTCTGAACAGGAGTGAGCAAGCACAGGAAGTCTCACTTCTTCAGAATCTGAGGTTCAGAGGCACACGATCCAGCCTTTCAGGCATCCTGACTTTGCCCCTTATGTCTCCAAGGTTGTAAACACCCTCCCTGTGACCCAGAAATCTTGCTTTTGGCAACTGATCATGGAGCTGTCACAGGGCCAGCACATAGAAACACATGGACAGAGCACATTTTTAAGAGGGAAATGGTATAGATGCCAGTTGTACATGTGGTTCTAATGGCTTTGGAGAAGGGCCCTGACAGGTGCCAACAGAAGGGAATAGTGTCTCACAGGCTCAGGACAAGATCTCACTCTTGTTCAAAGACATGATTTCTTGCAGAGACTAATCTGAATGGACCCACATCAACACACTCTCAAAGTTTTTCCAGTAGGAATTTGTCTCTTTATGCTTTCTATGTTTTCTGACTTTTCGGTGAATGGCTACTGGCTTTATAACTAAGAAACAAATGAATGAACTGAAGTAGGAAATAAGATTTTCTACAAATTCTATCTGAGAGGAACTTAAAATACATTTTAAAAGTTTTATACAAAGTATTTTCTCAAAGAGATCCAAAGATGTAAGCAGGGCTTGATAGCAGATGATTGTAATTATAACCATTGTAGGCTGTAGGCAGTAGGATTGTCTGAGATGGGAATTCTAGGTTAGCTTGTTCTACATAACAAGATTCATCTTGCATACATAAATAAATGAATAAAAATGTGACTATGGGTGCATGCATGTCTGTGTCAGGATCTATGCTGACTGTCTATATGCATAGGTATTCACTGTGAGTACTTGTGAGAGCAGTAATATTTTTGTTTGCTCATCTGAGTTTTCTTTTATAACAATGACCAAACATTTATTTTTTAATTATGAAAAGTGTTGTGATCACATAAGAGTATTTATTCCAGTTTAATTAATATTCAACAAATGCTTATTGTCTGCCTGTTACAATCCTTCCAGGAAATGGGCAGGATTTGAAATTGTACTGAGGAAGAGAGAGAACCATCCATCTCTATTTTGAATCACTATAATTTGGGGAACATACACATGGAAAGAGGTTCTTAAAATAGACATGTGGAAACTTTACCTCTAAAGCTTCATTTCTTGCCATAAATCATGAAACTCAGACAAAATTATAGCCAGTAAGCTAAAGCGCAAATCTGAGAAACCTCCATAAAAACTGAGAGAAGGAAGCATAGGAGTTTTAACTACCTGGAGGTAGGCATTGGCAGAAAGGGTTAGTGCACAACAATCCAAACTAAGATCAAATAAAAACAAAGGTTATTGCCAAAATAGGAAAGGAAACAATCGCACATCAAATTCCTTTTATCTTTCATTTAGTCAGCGCTAGGGATAGAACCTGGGGCGCTGCACATAGTAGGTAAGCAGTCTACCACAGAGCTGCATCCACAGCCCTTTCTGTGTTTTTATTTTTGAGACAATATCTCACTAAGCTTCCCAGATGTTCTCCAGACCAGCTGAAGTTACTAGCTTGTAACTGGGCCTGACAGCTTCAGCAATTCCTACATAGAATTTTAAACTCCTTTATACCCATTGAGACTACAACTGCTGGCAAAGATGTAGAGAAAAAAGTTCACTTATTTGCTGCTGGTGAGAGTGTGCATGGGTGTACACAATGAAAATGAGCATGTGTGTTCCTCAAAAAGTTAGAACTAGATCTACCATATAATCCACCTATCACATTCTTGAGCATATACCCAAAGGACTCCGTATCTTACTACAGAGATACCTGCTTCTCAGTGTTTAATGCTGCTCTATTCACGATAACCAGGAAATGGAAATGGCCGAGATATCCATCAGCTGGTGATGATGAAAATGTGCTACATTTAGGCATGGAATATTACTCAGTTGTTAAGAAAATGAAATTGTGGGATTCATTCGGATTGAGCTGAGTGAGGTAGATCCAGAAAGACCAGCATCACATGTTCTCTCTCATATGCAAAATGCATCTTCTCTCATACATGTATCATTTAGAGTACCCACAGAATGCAAGAAATCAGTAAGGGGCCTTTTTTGGGGGTCTGTCAAGGGAGGGGAATAGAACACAATTGTATAAAGGGTTAAAGTGGAATAATGAAATGTGAAGATTTAAGTCAGGATTGGGGATGGAGAGGCAAGGAACAAGGGGAGAGATAACACTAAAGATCACACACACATATATACACAACATACACACACCCGGGGGAGAGAGAGAGGAGAGGAGGGAGAGAGAGAGAGAGAGAGAGAGAGAGAGAGAGAGAGAGAGAGAGAGAGAGAGAGAGAGAGAGAGAGAGAGAATTAAATGGAATTACAATATAACTGGATGCCAATGCCCATACTAGACACCACAGGCAAAAATGTCTACTTCTTCTGGAGTTTTTGGCCAGTGGGGTTTTATATACCCTGAAACACTACAGACTATCCCAGAACTTGATGGTAAAACCCTATTGCTGAAGATACTACATACTTGAATCTTACAACATGGAGAACTCAAGCTGGTGCTCACCTGGAAGCTTCATCTCTTACTGGATAGCTTTCATTGGGCTATTAATGCTACCAGAGAATCAACATAATCATCAGTCTTATCTGGCTGTGAACTCCATGAGCTACAATAGTGACTCCCTGGAAAGGTATGTCCACCGGTGCAATAGTGGAACAAATGTCACATTTGTTTGGATTTTTGCCACTGGGTACTCCTTCTTTCCCCCAGCATCTATGTTTGGATCTAGACTCAACATGATGTAACTCATTCCTAGCACCTTTATCCAGAACAAGAACCTGTGGCTAGGCAGGTCACTGTCCCTAGTGGAGAAGCTACTATTGCTACTCTGCTAAGTGTGCCTAGTATTAAATCAACTCCTAAGTGATGTATCTTATATCCACAGGTTAGTGCATGTCTCAACCTTCATCAGAGAAGCTTCTGTTTGCAGTAGATAACAATTAACAGAGACTCACAACTGGTCCAGATACAGAGAATACTAGAGTTCAGAGCTGAATGTGATGTCTGTTTCACACCCCTCTACCCAAGGATCAGGGATCATTGCAGAAGGAATAGAAAGATTGTTAGAGCCACAGGTGGTGGTTGACTACAAGGAAAACATTTGTTTTCTTGCTTGTTTGTTTTTCTGGACTGAACAGAGCAGTTGTACATATGAACTCACAGTGGTTGTGACAGCATGAAGAAGTGCAAGCTCAAGGGAGAAAAATCCCAACATGTCGGTATTAGATGGTCACAAATCCTGCCCCTAGCTGAGCAGCTACTGGTAACTGATAACTGCTAGGGGAGAGTTTTCTTTAAGGTGTAACTCCTGGTAGGTCGATCATGCTCTAGTGGATGGCCACACACCCAAGGGTATATAGACAGCACTAATGAGATTTGGTGGATTAAAAATAAAAATAAAATTTAGGGGGTTAAGAATGAGGATTTCTTTGGGAGGAGATGGGGGATAAGTGTGAGTATGATCAAAGAAACATAGGAAATACTCAAAGGATCAACAAAAATATTAAGAAAGGAAAGATGTCACTATTCACAGTGAACTAAATTAAGATTTCACTTAGGAAACTGATAACCAAAGCCCACATGTGGTCATTGAACTGGAGCATAGCAATGTAGAAGCATTTTGTGTCCTGAGAAACTCCCCATTCAGGAAGAGGAGCCTACCTTGGACTGGCAGGCTTTCCTTAGCTTTACCTAGAAAAGGTTGATCTAGGGTGAGCAGTCCCTGGCAGAGGATGCTGTTTGCATGGATCAGAAAGGTAATGGGAAATCTTCAACCTTCATTCTGGACTAGTCTCTCAATCTTGTTATCAAAAGGGTTTTGATAGTAAATAGATGCTAGGGGAAAGAAGGAGTACCTAGTGGCAAAAACATGTTGATGCATTCTTCCAAGGGAACACAAGTGTGCTAGCTCAGGAACTGACACTAACAGCAAACCAACAATAAACAGGGGCTGAAATAAAAGGAAATTAAGATTGTTACATGGGTGTGAGACATCCTGATGCCTAAGGAATTGCCAACCCTAGGAGAGATTTCTCTTCTGTCACTAGGGTCTTCCTAGAAAGAGATGTTGGTTACCTCCAATGCCTTCAGACTCCAGGCCCAGGTGAAGGAAGCCAGGCACAGATGAGACTCAAGAACACAGGTGTCAGAACAGACCAAGGGGATCAGCTTGTTTGTTTTCTCACTTCCTCTAAGAGCAGGGACCACTGGTCTTGGTTTTAGTTTCAGGATAATAAACTGCTCACTGTTCACAGCATGAGAAACACAGGAGCACAAATAAGAGAAAAAAATTCATGCAGAGGAACCATGCATTATATTTCTTTTTTTAAAAAATTTTTTTATCTTTTTGGTTTTTCGAGACAGGGTTTCTCTGTGTAGCTTTGTGCCTCTCCTGGAACTCACTTGGTAGCCCAGGCTGGCCTCGAACTCACAGAGATTCGCCTGGCTCTGCCTCCCGAGTGCTGGGATTAAAGGCGTGTGCCACCACCGCCCGGCTGCATTATATTTCTATATGTTCCTTTGGTTGTAGCTACGAGCAGTAACAAGCTTCAAATGAGCAAATGAAATTCATTTGCAAGATGTAGAACACAGTGACACTGGTAGTGATGGTAGCACAGCACAGTGGATGTATTAAATGTCACTGAGCTGTTCACATAAGGATAGTGATGTGATGTGATGTGGATTTTCCCTCCGTTAATCACTGAGGCTAAGTACACTCAGGCCCTTAGGATTCCCTAAATTAATCATCTCTTTTGTCCTCTACTTACTTTTGCTTTTCATTCTGCTTCCCTCTAAGAGAACTACTTTCTCTGCCTAGCCAGATTTTGAATTTCCTGGAAAACTAGATAGGGCTGGTTATATTTATCATCATTTGGGTCTTCCTGTACACTGTGTCTTTGGCATCCATTCACATGGATATACTGCTCACTTTCAATTCTAATTACTAGAAGTGCCAGCATCCAGTTCTCCACTCTGGTCTCCACCATGATGTGGGTAGCTGTTCTCTGGAGCAGTGCATCCAAGACACCAGCCTGAGGCTTAGTGCAAGAGTTTCTCTGGAGTCCTGTCCTTCTATAACACTTTAAAAAATAGAGATTACTTATATGTTTCCAATTATAAAAAGCAGTGAAAGATTCTTTTGAACAACAACCAAAAAAATCAGGGAAAACAGTATGAAGAAGAAACATCTGTACACAGCCTGGTAGCTTGTTTTGTGTGTCTGAGCATATCTGGACTTAACCTTGGCTTTCAAGGAGACCAAAGAGGTGTCTATATGATATCTGAAGCCCAGTGCTGCATTAGGCCCTGAGAACATGGTGGTGGCCATAGGACCCAGCCATGGAGCAATGCCAGTGGATGACACAGATCAAGCACAAACACATGTTGCTCTAATAGGCAGTGTGGTGCATTCTAGAAGAGAGTGGCAACTCCTGGCTTTGCTGGATGGTCAAGATGAGCTTGCCTTCCTCCCCAAAGGAGTGGGAGAGACACTGTGCAGAGAGTCTTCCAGGGGAAGAGAATTCCCTTTAAGAAAGTACACTGTGTTCAAGGAAATGATGCTGAAAAGTATACATAAGAAAGTACAGGAATAGCAAGAGCATCCAAGAGAGGGGAGAAACAGGAGACTTGAGCCTTTCTGGTAGCGCTGTGTAATTTGTGTTCTGTTTCCAGTTTTCAAAGTTACCTGATTATGTGGGACACACTGGGTTCCTGAGTTTCTAGGATTAGGACATCCTACCTGGTGAGATGGAGTGAGCCAAGTGGCTCCTGTGTGAACAGAGGACATGAACTAGGCCACCTGGTGTGTGGTTATTTGAGCTGATTAGGTTCTGCTTCCTTTACAATGTACTTAGTAAAGCATTCTAGTTCCCATACACACACTGGCCTTGGGAGACTATCAGGCCTGGATCTCTTGGAACCTGGTTCATGTGGACTCTTAGCTATATTCTCTCTCAGAGCAGAGGGACCAATTCAGGAGGACCATAGCCCATCCCTGTGGCCGCATTGCCTAGAGACTGGATAAACAGGTGTTGCTTTATTTTTTGAACAGCCTCTTCCACACTCAGTGAGAACCCAGGTAAAGTCCCCAGGTGTCACTCTGAGGTCCTTAAACTCCTCTCTCTACTCTCCACCCCGACTCTACTTCTTCCTATGTAAGTGTGGGTTCACTGTGTTGTCATTAGGAAGTTCCTCTGTTTACAGGTACCACTCCTTTGGGTCTTCGTGGAGTGGGCCACTCTGCTAAGGAATCAGAGAGAAGGCATAGAGTCCCCTTGTGGCCAAGGATGGGACCTTGAGGCTAGGTTAAAAAGAAGACTGACCTAACCCAGTGCTCCCTGCTCTGGAGCCTCTCCACTTTTCATGATCTTTAGTTGCCCAGGTGATGGAAAGAAAGGATGGCACTTAATTAGAATCATCTGAGTGTCTCATAGTTAGAATCATTAAAAATACTTCTAACTCCCAGGAGTCAAAGTATAGAAATTTAGTACCACTGAAGGAATTCTGAGACCTGCCCTGGAGTGTGGTTCACCACACCCAGTGTCACTCCATACCTAGAAAACTGATTTTTCCCTCTCCAAGCAGGTGTCAATTTTAAATAGCTTCCTGGTTGGAGTTGGGACTTTGTGCTTCTCCCCATGCCCCCTTCTCCATGTTGGAATTTTATCTGGCTTGAACTTGTTCAGGTCTCTTCTGAGTTGTTACAGTCTTTGTGGGTTTACACGAATCATCCCTGTTGTGTCTGGAAGACAGTTTCATTAGGGCCCACTGAGACTTATGATCTGTCCACCTCCTCCTACAGATCCCTAAGGTGAGGAGTTTGATAAGGACATGTCATTTAGGGCTGAGTGCTCAGAAGCCTCTCACCATCCACACATTGTCCAGTTGTGCATTTCTGTTTTAATCTTCATCTATTGCAAGAAGTTTCTCTGATGAGGTGTGAGTCATGTACTGCTTAAATGTCATTAGAAGTCATTCTATTTTCATATGTATTAATCAGAATAATAATAGTAGGTTTGCCCATAGGGCCCATAACCTGTCTAGTCTCAGGTGCTTCGCCAGATTAACAGTGTCAGTTGTTCAGATTTTTGAGTTCTTTGTATATGTTCTAGAGACTAAACATTTTTAAATGTACACCTGGTAAAGATACATTACCCATTCACTCAAATGATAGTGTCATTTACAGTACAGCAACATTTGAGTTTTATGAGACACCATTTATTAATTATTGGTCTTAATGCCTTTATAATAAGAATCCTGTTCAAAAAGTTCTTTATTGTGCCAATGAATCTGAGCATATTCCCTACTTTCTCTCTATCAGACTTAGAGTACCAGATCTCAAGTTGAGGTCCCTGATCCATTGATCCATTTGCAGTTGAGTTTTATACAAGAGACAAAAGTCTAGTTTAATTATTCTATAAGTAGTTATCCAGTTTGTCCAGAACCATTTCTTGAATATGCTGTCTTTTCACCTATGTGTAATGTTGGCCTCTGTGACAAAACTCAGATGACTGTATTTGTGTGGGCTTATATGTGTGTTTTCAATTCTATTCTATTTATCAGTGTGTCTTGTTCTCTGCCAGTGCCATACAGTTTTTGTTGCTGTAGCTCTGTAACATAACTTTAAATATGAAATGGCTATACCTCCAGAAATTTCTTCTTTTTTCCCCCAGGATAATCTGTGCTATTTTGGGTGTTTTCTGTTTTCATATGAAACTTAAGATTACTTTTCAATTTCTGTGAAAAGATTTTATTAGAAATTTGATGGAGACTTCATTGAATCTCTAGATTTGTTTTTCATAGGGTGACCATTTTTACAATATTAATGTTATCAATCCATGAGCATGGAAAATCTTTCCTTGTCTTTCTGATAGCTTCTTTAATTTTATTTTTCAATGCCTGTTTGCTCCACTTAGTGACTGTATGCCATGTATGTTGATGGCAGCAAAGGCCAGAAGAGGTGTCAGATCTCTTGTGTTTTGAAATACAAGCAGTTCTGAGCAGCCAAAAGTGGGTAGTGAGTGTTGGGAGTCCAACTCAGGTCCTCAGAAGAGCATCAAGTGTTCCTAACTGTTAAGTTGTTTCTTTAGCTTTATTTTTTATCTTAGAATGAAACAAATTTACAATATAAAATTTTCACTAGTTCAAATATTTTTCCAAAAATATCTGTCTTTTAAAATATTTGTCTCTGTCTCTGTTTCTCTCTCTCTCAATATATATTGGTTTTTTGAAATAGGGTTTCTCTGTGTAACAAATCTGGCTGTTCTGGAACTTTATTTATAGACCAAGCTGGCCTGGAACTCACAGAAATCACCTGTCTCTGCCTCCCTCCTGAGTGCTGGGATTAAAGGCATGTGCTACCATGCCCAGCTTCAGTATATTATTAGTAATAACATGAAACATAGTGATATAAACAAAAATGTACTAAGTTATTAAAAGAGAGGATACACACAGAAATCCCCTAGATGTTAGCTCTGTAATTGCAGTTATAGATAGCAAAGTTGTTTGCTCCCCCAAGAACTAGAAGTGACAGTTAACAGCTGCTTTGTCATCTAGTGATAACCATTACCAGTTTGATTTGCCAGAACCTTCCCCTATGGAAGTGTTGCAGGAATGGAAGCAGTCCATTCTAACAGAGTTCTATAGTAAATAAGACAACAGATAAGATCAAAATAGACAGAGACCTTAAACCAGAGGACACACAGGCCACAACCTAGGAAAACAAAAAATGCCTTTCACCAGAGACCAGATTAGTTAGTTTTTATTTTATTTTATATTTTTACAAAACATGGCAAGCAAAAACAAAAACAAAAACAAAAAACAGAAAATACAGCAATTCAGTCAAGGTGAAGGCAAGAGAAAGTTCAAGGGTCAGAAAAGGGAACGTTCCCAAGTGAAATGACTTGGCAGTCATGTGGTTGGGTGTTTGCCAGTCCTGAAATTCCAGGGGTTTTGGTCTTAAGTAGCCTGTAGGCACTGCAAGGCAAATTAATGACACCCCAGACAGTTCCAAGACTGTAGTCACCAAGAATGTAAACAGAAGTCCATACTGCCCATCACACAGTAAAAACAGGAGTTGAATTATTGCAAGACTCACAAAAAGTGGGGAAGATGGGATAGAAAGGTTATGAGAGCCAAAGGTGATGAATGGTTACCAGGAAATGATGTTTTCTGGAGATAGTAGGCCGGGTGCATATGCAGCAGTGTACACAGACCTGTGTAAACTCAAGCCAGACAAAATCTCAGCATGAAGAAGGGAGGTGGACATGAAGTCTCAACCTTGGCCAAGGAGCTACTCTCAATTGATACCTGCTGGGGAAGGGAGATTTTCTTAAAGAGTATAGCTTCTGGGAATTCGACTACAGGCCAATGGAAGGCTACACATCCAAGGGTATGTAGGCTGTGCCAACTATCCTTGACAGGTTACAAAACCAAAAAAAGATACAAAGCAGGGTGAGTAAGTAAGGGAGTTGGATCTGAGAGGATTTGGAAAAGGAATGAGTATGATCAAAATCAATTATAAGATATTCTTAAGGAAGTAATAAAAATGAGAAGAAAAAAATGAAGGAAACTAAATGGTTAAAAAATGAATAGCTGGCCAATATAAAACAAAGTGTGTAGTGGTTTGGGTTGGTTTTGTTGTTGTTTGTTTGTTTGTTGTTTTCTGTTTTGTTTTGGCATTTATTTATTTGTTTTTGTTTTTGATTTGTTTTGTTTTTATTTTTATTTTTTGTGGGAGAGAAAAAGAACATAAAGCTGAGTAGGTAGAAAGGTGGAATGGCTCTGGGAAGTGTTGGAAGAGGGGAAAAACATGATCAAAATGTACTGTATGAAAATTAAATAAATAACATAAAAATATTAGAAGTTATATATGTAATTTTAAAAAGTTTCACAAGTTAAAACAACAAAAGAAGAACTGACATGGCTATAGCCATATCAACCTTAATGATGCTATTAAAATTCTTTTTTTTCTTTTTTTCATTTTTCTTTATTAAGAAATTTTCTACTCACTTCACATACTAACCACAGATACCCCCCTCCTCCCTCCTCCCACCCCCGAGTCCTCTTTCCCAAGCCACCCCACATCCCCACATCCCCCAAATTGAAGTCTCCCATGGGAAGTCAGCAGAGCCCAGCACACTGAGCCTAGGTAGGTCCAAGCCCCTTCCCACTGCACCAAGGTTGTGCAAGGTGTCACACCACAGGCACTGGGTTTCAGAAGCCTGCCCATGCACCAAGGACAGATCCCGATCCCCCTGCCTGGGTGCCCCCCTAACAGTTCGAGCCAAACAACCGTCTTCCATGTCCAGAGGGACTAGACCAGTCCCATGGGGGCTCCACAGGAACCAATCCACAGTTCATGGGGTTCCACTAGTATGGCCGGTCATCTCTGCACATCCTCCCATCATGTTCACATCCCTCACCTGCAGTACCTCTCCTCTCTCTTATCAATTGGATTCCTGGAGATCAGCCTGGTGCCTGGCCGTGGATCTCTGTATCTGCCTCCTTCAGTCACTGGACAAAGTCTCTATGATGACAGCTAGGTTATTTGCTAGGCTGGTCACTAGAGTAGACTGGTCCAGGCACCCTCTGGACCACTGCCAGCAGACCAAGGTGTGGTCAACCTTGTGGATTCCTGAGAGCCTCCTGAGCACCCTGCCTCTTCCTATTCCCATGATGTCCTCATTTATCATGGTATCTTCCTCCCTGCCCTCCCACTCTGTCCCTGTTCCAGCTTGACCCTCCCATTTCCCTATATTCTCATCCCCCACTCCTCACCCTCTGTCACCTCCCCACACCCAGTCCACTCATGTAGATCTCATTCACTTCTCCTTCACAGGGTCATCCATATGTCCCTTCTAGGGTCTTTCCCTGTTAACTAGCCTCTCCGGAGTTGTGGGATGCAGTCTGGCCATCCCTTCCCTCACATTTCATATCCACTTATGAGTGAGTACATACTATGTTTGTCCCTCTGAGTCTGGGTTACTCACTCAAGATGATATTTTCTAGTTCCATCCATTTGCCTGCAAGCCTCATGATGTCATTGCTTTTTACTGCTGAGTAGTACTCCATTGTGTATGTGTGCCATATTTTCTTTATCCATTCTTCAGTTGAGGGGCATCTAGGTTGTTTCCAGGTTCTTGCTATTATGAATAATGCTGATATGAGCATAGTTGAGCATGTGTCCTTGTGGTAAGATTGAGAATTCCTTGGGTATATGCCCAAGAGTGGTATAACTGGGTCTTGAGGAAGACTTATTCCCAATTTTCTGAGAAACCGCCATACTGATTTCCAGAGTGGTTGTACAAGTTTGCATTCCCACCAACAGTGGAGGAATGTTCCCCTTGCTCCACATCCTCTCCAGCATAAGCTGTCTTCAGTGTTTTTGATCTTAGCCATTCCGACAAGTTTAAGATTGTATCTCAGAGTTGTTTTGATTTGCATTTCCCTGATGACTAAGGATGTTGAGCAATTCCTTAAATGCCTTTCAGCCATTTAAGATTCTTCTGTTGCAAATTCTCTGTTAAGCTCTGAAACCCATTTTTAAATTGGATTGTTTAGTATTTTGATGTCTAGCTTTTTGAGTTCTTTATATATTTTATATATATATATATATATATATATATATATATATATATAATATATTATATATTTTTCAGATGTGGGGTTGGTGAAGATCTTTTCCTATTCTATAGGCTGTCAATTGGGCTTATTGACCATGTCCTTTGCTCTACAAAAGCTTCTCAGTTTCAGGAGGTCCCATTTATTAATTGTCACTCTCAGTGTCTGTGCTACTGGTGTTATATTGAGGAAGTGGTCTCCTGTGCCAATTCGTTTCAGACTACTTCCTACTTTCTCTTCTATCAAGTTCAGTGTAACTGGATTTATGTTGAGGTCTTTGATCCACTTGGACTTGAGCTTTGTGCATGGCAACAGATATGGATCTATTTGCAGCCTTCTGCATGTTGACATCCAGTTATGCCAGCAACATTTGTTGAAGATGCTTTCTTTTTTCCATTGTGCACTTTTGGCTTCTTTGTCAAAAATCATATGTTCATAGGTATGCAGATTAATGTCAGGATCTTCAATTCAATTCCATTGGTCCACGTGTTGATTTTTATTCCAGAACCAAGCTGTTTTTATTACTGTAGCTCTATAGTAGAGCTTTAGGTCAGGGATCATGATGCCTCCAGAGGTTGCTTTATTATAAAGTACTCTTTTAGCTATCTTAGATTTTTTTTCCATATAAAGTTAAATATTGTTCTTTCCAAGTCTGTAAAGAATTGTTTTGGGATTTTAATGGGGATTGCCTTGAATCTGTAGATTGCTTTTGGTAAGATTGCCATTTTTACTATGTTGATTCTATGTTGAGCATGGGAGATCTTTCCATTTTCTGATATCTTCTTCAATTTCTTACTTCAGAGACTTAAAGTTCTTATCATAGAGGTCTTTCACTTGCTTAGATAGAGTTACCCCAAGGTATTTTATATTATTTGTGGCTATTGTGAAGGATGATGTTTCTTTGATTTCTTTCTCAGCCACTTTTTCACTTGTATATAGGAGAGGTACTGATTTTTTTAGTTAATCTTATATCCTGCCACCTTACTGAAGGAGTTTATCAGCTGTAGGAGTTCCATGGTAGAATTTTTGGGGTCACTTATGTATTCTATCATATCGTCTGCAAATAATGAAAGTTTGACTTCTTCCTTTCCAATTTGTATCCCCTTGATCTCCTTATGTTGTCTTATTGCTCTAGCTAGAACTTCAAGTACTATATTGAATAAGTATGGGGAGAGTGGACAGCCTTGTCTTGTTCCTGATTTTAGTGGAATCGTTTTGAGTTTCTCTCCATTTAATTTGATGTTGACTGTGGATTGCTGCAAATTGCCTTTATTATGTTTAGGTATGTTCCTTGTATTCATGGTCTCTCTAGAACCTTTATCATGAAGGGGTGTTGGATTTTGTCAAAGGCTTTTTCAGCATCCAATGAGATGATCATGTGTTTTTTTCCTTCAGTTGTTTATTACATGGTGTATTACATTGACAGATTTTTGTATATTGAACCATCCTTGCATCCCTGGGATAAAGCCTACTTGATCATGGTGGATAATTTTTTTGATGTGTTCCTGGATTCAGTTAGCCAGTATTTTATTGAGTATTTTTGCATCAATGTACATGAGGGAGATTGGTCTATAATTCTCTTTCTTTGTTGTATCTTTGTGTGGTTTGGGTATCAGGGTAACTGTAGCCTCATAAAAAGAATTTGGTAATGTTCCTTCTGTTTCTATGGTGTGGGACAATTGAAGAGTATTGGTATTAGCTCTTCTTTGAAAATCTGGTAGAATTCTGCACTGAAACCATCTGGTCCTGGGATTTTTTTGGTTGGGAGACTTTTAATGACCATTTCTATTTCCTTAGGGGTTATTGGTCTATTTAAATCATTTAATCTGGTCTTGATTTAACTTTGGTATGGGGTACCTATCCAGAAAATCACCCATTTCTTTCAGATTTTCCAATTTTGTGGAGCAGAGGTTTTTGAAGTATGACCTGATGATTCTCTGGATTTCCTCATTGTCTTTTGTTATGTCCCCATTTTCCATTCTGATTTTGTTAATTTGGATGCTCTCTCTCTCCTTTTTGGTTAATTTGTATAAGGGCTTATCTATCTTGTTAATTTTCTCAAAGAACCACCTCTTTGTTTCATTTATTCTTTGTATTGTTCTCTTTGTTTCTATTTTATTGATTTCAGCTCTCACTTTGATTATTTCCTGGCATCTGTTCCTCCTGGGTGACTTTGCTTCTTCTTGTTGTAGAGTTTTCAGTTGTGCTGTTAAGTCACTAGTGTGAGATTTCTCCAACTTCTTTTTGTGGGCATTTAGAGCTATGAATTTTCCTCTTAGCCCTGCTTTCATGGTGTCCCTTAAGTTTGGGTATGTTGTACATTCGTTTTCATGGAATTCTAGGAAATCTTTATTTTCTTTCTTTATTTCTTCCTTGACCCATTGGTGTTTCAGGTGGGCATTATTCAGTTTCCATGAGATTGTAGGCTTTCTGTAATTTTTGTTGTTTTGAAATCTAACTTTAAGTCATGGTGGTCTGATAAAACATAGGAGGTTATTTCAATTTTTTGTATCTGTTGAGATTTGCTTTGTGACCAAGCATGTGGTCGATTTTGGAGAAGGTTCCATGGGGTGCTGAAAAGAAGGTATATTCTTTTGTGTTAGGGTGGAATATTCTGTAAATATCTATTAAGTCTATTTGAGTCATAATGTCTGTTAGTTCCCTTATTTCTCTGTTAAGTTTCTATCTGGCAGACCTGTTCATTTGTGAGAGTAGGGTGTTGAAGTCTCCCAGTACTAGTGTATGGGGTTTGATGTTTGATTTAAGCTTTAGTAATGTTTCTTTTACGAATGTCAGTGCCCTTGTATTTGGGGCATAAATATTCAGAATTGAGACTTCATCTTGTCAGATTTTTCCCTGTGATAAATATGTAGTGTCCTTCCCAATCTCTTTCAATTGATTTTAGTTTGAAGTCTAATTTTTTAGATATTAGGATAGCTACACCAGCTTGCTTCTTAAATCCATTTGATTGGAAAGTCTTTTCCCCGCCTTTTATTCTGAGTTGATGTCTCTCTTTGAAGTTGAGATGTGTTTCATATATGCAGCAAATGGATGGATCTTGTTTTTGTATCTATTCTGTTAGCCTGTGTCTTTTATTGGTGAATTGAGACCATTGATATTGATGGATATTAATGACCAGTTATTGTTAATTCCTGTTATTTTTTGGTGGTAGTGTTGTATGTTTTCCTTCTTTGGTATTTGTTGGTATGGGACTATCTATTGCCTGTGTTTTCATGGGTATATCTAACTTCCTTAGGTTGGATTTTTCCTTTAAGTGCTTTCCATAGGGCTGGATTTGTGGAGAGATATTGTTTAAATCTGGTTTTATCATGGAATATTTTGTTTACTCCGTCTATGTTGATTGAGAGTTTTGCTGGGTATGATAGTCTGGGTTGGCATCCATGGTTTCTTAGTATCTGCATAACGTCTGTCCAGGACCTTCTGGCTTTTAGGGTCTCCATTGAGAAGTCAGGTGTTATTCTTATGGGTCTGCCTTTGTATGTTACTTGGCTTTTTTCCTTTGCAGCTCTTAATATTTTTTCTTTATTCTGTATGTTTAGTGGTTTGATTATTTGTGGCAAGGGGACTTTTTTTTTTGATCCAGTCATTTGGTATTCTGTAACCCTTATATTTTTATAGGCATTTCCTTCTTTAGGTTGGGAAAGTTTTTTTCCTATGATTTTGTTGAATATATTTTCTGTGCCCCTGAATTGGTATTCTTCTCCTACTTCTATCCCTATTATTCTTAGGTTTGGTCTTTTCATGGTGTCCCAAATTTCCTGGATATTTTGGGTCATGACTTTTTTGGCTTTAGTGTTTTCTTTGACTGATGAATCTATTTATTCTACCATATCATCAATGCCAGAGATCCTCTCTTCCGTCTCTTGTACTCTGTTGGTTATACTTGCATCTGTAGTTCCTGTTTGTTTACCCAGATTTTCCACTTCAGCATTACCTCAATTTGTGTCTTCTTTATTGACTCCATTTTAGTTGTGAAATCTTGAACTTTTCCCTCACTTGTTTAATTCCTTTCTCTTGGCTTTTAAGGGATTTACTGATTTTTTTTCCATTTTTTGTTTGACTTTTCCTCAATTTCTTTAAGGGAAATTTTCATTTCCTCTTTTAAGATCTCGAATACCTTCTTAAAGTCATTTTTATGGTAGATATCTTCTGTTTCTTCTGTGTTGGGATGTTCAGGTCTTGCTGATATAGGTTCTAATGGAGCCATATTGGGTTTTGTTTGTTTGTTTGTTTTTCGAGACAGGGTTTCTCTGTGTAGCTTTGCGCCTTTCCTGGGACTCACTTGGTAGCGCAGGCTGGCCTCGAACTCACAGAGATCCGCCTGGCTCTGCCTCCCGAGTGCTGGGATTAAAGGCGTGCGCCACCACCGCCTGGCGCCATATTGGTTTTTATGTTGTTGGCTGTATTTTTGCACTGGCGTCTACCCACCTCTTTCTCCACTTGGTGCAAGTGGTATCTGTGTCTGAGGGAGCCTCTCTTGGTCTGATTGATACTCTTGATCCAGTGGGAGCTCTTGGTCTAGTTGATGCTGATGGACTTTTTGTGTTAGGGAGCAGCTCTTAGTCCAACTGGCGCTAGTGGGCTCTGTCTCAGGGAGTAGCTATAGTCTTATGGTATGGTAGATGGTGGTAGTCTGACCTGTCTGCAGGAGGTCTTCCTGCCAACTGGCCTCTTAGTCCAGTTGGGTGCTGGCAGGCTCTGTCTCATGGAACAGTTGCAGTCTGGGAGGGTGGGTGGGATTTGGGGGAGGTGGGGCTTGGGTTACAGGGTCTGATGGTGGATGGTGGTAGTCTGACCTGTATGTAGGAGGTCTGCC
Organism: Peromyscus eremicus; assembly: GCF_949786415.1. Taxonomy (NCBI): domain Eukaryota; kingdom Metazoa; phylum Chordata; class Mammalia; order Rodentia; family Cricetidae; genus Peromyscus; species Peromyscus eremicus. The sequence goes on from NC_081428.1 coordinate 73,391,445, forward strand.
TGCCTGAAACTGGAACTGCAATGGGTGGTGGTGTAGGGGCGCAGGGTTGTGCCCCTGGGCCCAAAGCCTAAGGGCTGTGGTTTTCGGGTATGAGGATAAAGACTCACCTCTTAGTCTAGTCAGGTGCTGGCAGGCTCTGTCTCAGGGAACAGCTGCAGTCTCAGAGGGTCTTAAACATTTGTTTAATGATGGTGATAGAAATTCCAATCACACCCCATGGTCGTGTATGCCCAGTGGGACACTTAGTCATCTCTGCCTAGTCATTTCCAGGTCATACATCCTGTGTGACTCATCCCCATGTTTACGTGGTCACATAGTCATGCTGATGTGACCCTGTGACCTCTGCACTTGAGTCTGTGTGCGTAGGTGTGTCCTGGCCTTTATAAGGCGGTGCCATGTTCCCCTGGTCTCTCTCTCTCTGCATCTCTCTTTCTGTTTCCTCTCTGCCAGGCCTGGCTTCTCTAGCCTATCTCCTCTTCATTCCAATAAAGTCCATTCTAACTCTGGTAGCCAGGGCCTATGACTCTTGTGCCGAACAACCTGTGCCGTCTATCCTTTCAGATGGAAAGATGTGTTTAATTAAATAAAATTCACCTTCAGTCAGAAGACTGAGTGTAACTAGCTGGCAGGAAGTGGTAGGGAGGAGCCAGGTGAAAAATGGTTTATAAGGAAGGGTGAGGAGAAGGAGGAGGGCTTTTTGGAGGATGAGAGCAAGGAGAGCAGGTGAGGTACTTGCTATTCAGCCTCTCTGAAGAGCAGAATTCCACTTTAACCTTTGAATCTTGAGTTACTTGGAGGGACAGAGGTTTAGTTAAGTTTCTTGTGTAGCTTTGCAAGAGTCAGAGCCCGAGGGAAGAGAATTTCCTCCGGCTGCATACAGCCCTGTGGCCTAACCACCACTGGTAGCAGTGGAGTTGCAGTTACTGATTTGGAGAGCTGTGGCTTAAAAAGAAGCAACAATTAAAGGACAACACAAGTATCTTTGTAGTAAGCTATAAAGTCTTTTGAGTATATCCATGAATAGTACAGCCAGAATATATGGTAGAATTTTTTTTTTCATTTTCAGAACTGATCTCTATAGTATCCATCCATGTGCTCTTTCACTCCCAATAAAAGCATATAGACCTCTTTCTCTTTCACTACCTCCATAGCAACATTTGCTGTTATTTCTATTCCAGATGACTGACATTCCAACTAGAGTGAAATAAAATCTTAAGTTGGTTTAAGTATGCATTTTCCCTGATGACTAAATGTGTTGAATTTTTTAAAAAGGTATTTACTAACAATTTGTATGTCTGCTTTTGAGAACTTTCTGCTCATCCAATGACCCATTTTTAATTGGCATATTTGTCTCCTTGGTGTTTAATTTTCCCTTTTCATATATTCTAGACACTATTCTTCTGACACATATAACGGGCAAAGATTTCCTCTCATTCTGTGTTGGGTTTGTCTGTTCACTAACTTCATAGCATAGTGGAAACAATTAGTTCAAAGGGATCCTTTTATTCTAATGTACTCATGTCCTTCCCATGGTTAAGTAATTAGCTCATGTGGTTAGTTCTCAGACCTGTTACATATTAAGTCCGGAACAACATTACAGATTTCAGAAAGATCTAGAGATGCTAGGGATGAAAGGAGTATACTTCAACATAACAAACAAAAACTCCTAAAGTCAACTCCTAAAATCATGTTAAATGGGTGAAAATGAAAACCATTCCCACTAAGATCAAGAAGAATAAAAGGGTCTCTACAAACCCACACCTTTTCAGGTTAGTGCTTAAAGTCTCAGCTAAAGCAGTAAGACAGGAGAACATAATAAGAGGGCTAGAAATGGGAGAACTAAAGGTAACCCTATTTGCATTTGATGATTCTTTATATAAGGGACCCTGAATGCCCCAGAGCTGAAAATTTAAGCAAAGTGGAAAGATTAAAAATAAACACAAAATCAAATAACCTTTCTATAATCAATGACAAACATATGGCAATTTAAAAATATTGGAGAATACATTCCCCTTCATAGTACACACACACACACACACACACACACACACACACACACACACACCCCATGGGAATAAACTTAGCTGAGGAAATGTATCACTACAGGTGGCACTTGCCATCATTACTTTGATTTCAAGTTACAGCTGATTCCAATTATTAGTCACTAGATGAGGATATGATGAATGTCTTTGTGTACTGAAATCGTCTTTGACAAAAGAACCATATGTAAATTGTCCCATTAAGTTGGGGTTCTTTTAAGGGTAGATAAAATTCCCAATCTAAAAATTTAGGAATAATTTTTCAAAAATGAGAGAAATATCTATAAACCAAAACAATTTAAAAAATAAGGTGATGGTTATGAGTTAGCTTGGGAAATAAATGTACAGCTGCCTGATAAAATAAGTAAACACTGGTTCAATGAATGAAACCCCCCAACTCAGAATAAAGTAGCCACCAGAGGGGACTGTGACCCTTCACAGAAATCTCAGTGACTCAAGTGTTCAAATTCAATGGACCCAGAACAGTTGCTCACTGGCCCATTACAGTGTTACAGCAGCTGCTTCCTCCCAGGGGCAAACCCACAGCACAGAGCACAGGGCCTCCCTGCATAGGCCTCTCACAGTGTAACTGCTCTGAGAGCTGAGGACCAGGTGGTGGAGGCTGTTAACAGCTCATGTTTACATAATCCACAGCAGAAAGAGATCACAGGGAAGAGCAGTCTTGTGCTGAGAAGCTACAGATAAAACACAGCATGTCAAAATCACAGAACTTAGAAATTAGATTAAGAGATCAGGTGAGCTGCAAAATGAACATAGACTCTTGGCCATGGTGACTGTGGGCCTTGTTACCTGCAGGGGGCACTATGGGATAGTCTGTTTACAGTAAACTGAGGACCATTTACTCAAAAAAACCTTTGCATAGAGGAGATGCCTTTTGCTTGCTGATTAGGAATCAGTAGCTGCATCTTCTCCAGCCTGGAAGCAGACCTTCACTTTGCTCAGCAGGCACCTCCTCCTGTGGAGTCCCCAGTGAATAAATAACCCTCCATGCTCCCAAATGTGTGTGAGCTGAGCATCAGCACTAAGGCTGAGGGAGGAGCAGAAGCCATCATGGATGGAAACACTGTGGTAGGAAAGTCTCTGTATGTGGAATGAGGAGGGGATACAATGAGACCTGAGGCTGGGCCTCCCATGGTAAGGGTCAGGAGCTGTGTCCCTCATGAGGGGACTGTGCCCTTCCTCCTGCTCTTTCCTCAGGTCACAGGTAGGAATGTGCATCAGCAGGTCTCAATTCCCACTCAGCCTTGTCCATCTTGTCCAGCAATCCATGGGACCGTCTACTCTGGTCTCTGCCGCATGTATTCTCATACTGTTTGCAGGGTCCCTCTGCCACGCTGTGCTGACTCAACTGCCCTCACAGTGTATCCTCTGGAGCATCTGCCACACTCCCTTGCAGCCAGAGCAGTGGCTGCAGTGTGGGAACTCTGCTTTTCTGCTTCCTGGATAATCCAAGACCCAACTGAAATCTCCTGCAGGACCACACTGACCTGAATTTATCTTGGGGCTTTTGGGCAACAGTGACTTGTTTGTGTCCAAAGATTTCTCAGATATTATAAGGGTACTTGGTCACTCTTAGAATGCAGCCTGTGGATGAAGTTGATTATCACTATTCTCAAACTCATCTTAATGAAACACATATTCATTAAAATATTTCAGTTAATTAAAAGAGAGGGAAAAACATGGGTTCATATGTAGTGGGTAGCTGTTCCAGCTCTGACCTGGAAGTACTACCCCTAGTGAGGCTTCTGATAACTGCCACGCCTGCCTATGACCTGCCCCTGGGGCAGGGCCAAGACAAGAGCCCGAAAGATCCCTGGTCCGGATGTGTTGGCTCTCTTGGTTCCTGGTGATCCTGGATGCTGGATGGTAGACCAAGCAGAGTTCTCTAGAGAACACTGCTGGACTGTACTCCACCTCTCCCGGATCAATCCCTTTACTGGCTGTAAATTACCCCCAAATAAACCTCCTTTTTAACTCTGTGGAGTTGCCTTAATAAATCCCCATAACATTCATATGCCCTATATCTTTTGAGTGTCCTTCACTGGCATACTTCCTAGGTGGCATTAAGATATTAAAAAGTCCATGACCATGTAAAAAGTAATAAAATGCTTGTTCTGTAACAAAATATACACTAGAGAGTCCCAAGAAGGCACAGGGAAACTTGATAATCAGTCCAGGGGCACATGTCATTTTGTCTGAAGTCATTAACATGAGTGTCTACTATGGTCAGCATGGTTAACATGACCAGCACAAGCCAGGCATGATGAGTCACCAAGCAGAGGCCTAACTGTATTCCTTCAAGCCCCAGGGCTACATGAGGTGTCCCCTTTCCTTTGCTGTCAAGCTCAGCACTGTCTCTAATCCTGTCACCACTACTGCATCTGTGTCCATGTTTTACTCTGAATGTTCTGTCACAAGCCAGGCCCAGGCCCTGAGACCTCAGCTTGCAGTCACTGCCCTCCCCACCTCCTCACTGCTCAGCTATAGCCACTTTCACAGAAACTACTAGATCTACTCAGACACTTAGTAATAGAATTATTCCTGTATCAATGGGTGGTTAGAGGTACTACTTTCCTATCTTGTGAATGCTGGATTTAGATGGGGTCAGCACCTATCTGTGTCCACACCAAGACAAATCTGACTCTCAAATCACTGAGTTCTGGAAGCTCTGTCATCCCCTTGTTTCTCCACACCCAGTCTTCTCCTTTTGATACACCCAGTAGCCATTTTCCTTCTTTATTTAAGTCTGAATTTCTACCCCACATCTGATTTTCATTGATCTGTGAGAATGTTAGCTCTGATTCATGGACAGAGCACCTTTATCTGTTACCCTGTTGAACAATCAATTCTTGCCAGCCTTGGGATGCACATCCTGATTCCAAATATTGATACTGTCTTAGAAATAATTTATGTATTGTGTGGAACCCAAAACAAAAGGCAAAAGATTTGCATCATTATTCTGTTTTGATAACCATATTTCAAACAATAATTTTTGTTAGTTTTTTTTTTTTGAGACAGGGTTTCTCTGTGTAGCTTTGGAGCCTGTCCTGGAACTTGTTCTATAGACCAGGCTGGCCTCAAACTCACAGAGATCCTCCTGCCTCTGCTTCCTGAGTGCTAGGATTAAAGCTGTGGGCCACCACCACCCAGATTCAATCAACAATATTTGGGAAAAGTTTCTAATATAAACCTGTTATTAATATCATTTTAAGAATTACATCATTGTAATATATTTAAAGCAAGTTTATTGAACTGGAATTTTTATAAAATATATGCCTATGTTAGATACAAAGTTTGGCATGTGTATATACACACATAATTTATATAAACACTTATTTTTTAGTGTATTAAACACATATAGTATATACATGCATATGTATATATATATTTATCATTATTTAACAAATGAAAATTTAGATTCTCTCTTTCACCCTATATTTTTGCCTGTATATTCATCTCATGAAGCATGGATCTAGTTATCTGCTTTGCTGCTTGAAACTGCATCCCATCTTCTCAGAAACAAGCACTTAAATTCTGAAATAACATTCTTCAAATACCTGACAAGATGATTTAAAAACCCAGTTATATGTTGGTGTGGACATGCACTTGATCCTTCCTAGTTTCTGTGCAGGACATCTTTATGTAGATAAGCAACAGTTTCTTTGTTACTTTATACACATTTGGGTTTTCTGAACCATGAATAAATCTGCCTTGCATTAATATTTTCATGTGTTCATGAATTAGCACAATTGAGCAGAATGATAAGCCATATCAGAAAGTGATTATAACTGTAAAACGGACTGCTTTTAAAATACTTCCTACCTCTAGCAGTGCTCAGAGATCTATTTGAATTAAAGCCCTGCCCACTTCCACTCTTGTCATTCCATTCACAAGTTCTTACATGGCCTTGTGTAATGAGGCATCATGGTGATTTGATTTGGCAGCTTTAGACTCATTAAACCATACACAATCAAGTTCAAGTCACGTTCCCATCCTTACCTAACTAACTGTGAGCTCTTTAAATTATTTTGACTCTTTCTCCTTATTTCCTCCTTTACATTGCCCTGCATCTTCCAGTGATTCTCACTGTCAGTAGGGTAAGACTTGGTGGAGCATGGTTTGCACTGCTGATACCCCTCTAGGACACTAGACAGAAGAAACTTTTGTCTCTGGAAAAGCAAAGGCAGCTGGACAGTAATGCAATGCTCTTGACCTATATTTGATCAGTAACTTGTGTCAGCTCAATAACCTTCACCTGACAGCATATAATCATCATGGAAAATGATCCCATTTGCATTAATGCAAAACTGTCCCCTTGTTAGGAGTTATATATAGTAGGCACTCTGACACAGTCTTGTGCTGAGCAATCTTGAAAAGAACAGACCTGAACTGAGAATCATGGCCTGGACTTCTGTTTGGATCACACTTCTGGCTCGCTGCACAGGTCAGGGGGTCTTTTAGGGTCAGAGTGGTTATGCAATGGTGCACATCTTGTCTCTGATTGCTTCTGATCATTGGCTTTCTCACCTGTTTGCAGGAGCCATTTCGCAGACTGTTGTGACTCAGGAATCTTCCTTCACTCACCACATCTCCTGGAGGGACAGTCACACTCACCTGTGGCTCAAGTACTGGGGCTGTTACTACAAGTAACTATGCCAACTGGGTCCAAGAAAAATCTTACCAGGTACACAGTGGTCTGATAGGTAGCACCAACTGCAGAGGACCAGGTGTTCCTCCCCGATTCTCAGGCTCCCTGCTTGGAGACAAGGCTGCCCTCACCATCACAGGGGCACAACCTGAGGATGAGGCTGTGTATTATTGTGCTCTGTTGTACAGCAGCCAGTTCCACACTGACACATGCAGATTTACAGTCAATGATTCTAAATGGTCATAAAATATAAATAAAACAGAAAAGTGCAAACAATTAGCCAACACTACATCCAAATGCTTCCTGTAGATGTAACCAACCTTCTTATTAAATAAGAAACACAGAACCAATGCAAAGAAGAAAGCCAAGAGGTCAGAGCTAAGAGCTAAAACCTTACCCTTCCTCCTGCAGTGGTCCTACCTCTCTGAACCAGAGCTACCCCTGTGTTAAAGTCTTTATATAGAGTTCCTGTTCTGCCTTCTCATTGGTTGTGAACCCAACCACATAACTGCCTCATCATGGCCTGTGTGTATAGGCCTCCAGGTTTTCCATGATTGGTATTGAGATTAAAGGCATGTGTATCCAATAATGGCTGTATCCCTGAACACACAGAGACTTACCCAGCTCTGCCTACCAAGTGCTGGGATTACAAGCATATGCCACCACTGCCCTGCTTTCCTATGGCTTGTTAATAGCTCTCACCCCTGGGCAACTTTATTTATTAACATACAAATAACATTTTAATACAAATAAAATATCACCATAGCTTCCCATTAAACTTATTGTTTAAATAGACTCTTTTGTAGTAGACATTGTTCTCTTAAATATAGGAATATCATTCTGTGCTTGGTGCATTTACTGACAGAAAATAACCATGAAATTCTAAGTCTGCTTCAACTCACACTTTTCCACATCTTCATATCTCATATGGTTAATATATAACTAACCTCCAAGCAGTTCCTCAGTCCTGCTTCATTTCCTAAGTCACTGTCTATGACACATCTTTTACCCTATACCATCACTTCCTTTCCCAACACAGGTTCAATGGGTCAGTGATGCACTTCCAAGACCTATCCCATTACAGCTCTTTCCTAGTTCCGTACTCTTGACTTATGTCAGTTACATGCAAGCGTATTCTTCTAGGTCCCTTATGTGCAAGTTCAGATCATAAAATCTTTTAGAGCTGAGTGTCTAATGTTAGAGGAAACAAAAGAGAGTGCTGTGGTTAAATGACTACTGAAAAAAATGAAATGTTTGCCTGAAAGCCATACATGCCATCTTGGCATACTGCCTGGCTTTGCACTCTACTTCACACCTTCAAACCTGCATTGATATTTGATATCCTTTTTATTCATCTCCCATGACTTTTATCCATGCCCGCTTCACTACTGTAAGCCCCCCCTTTTTTTTCCGCACACAGCATCCCAAAGAAGTGCCTTGTCTTCTGAAGTATAAAGACATATGTAATTCATCTTTGATCTTCTAAAGGGGAATGTATCTCCTGGTTTGAAATGTTCACATTGACAGACTGAATTTTCTCTGCTCAAGACTTTTTTTTTCCTTCACACTGTATAGTTTAATGGATAATATATATTCAATATTTTAAAACAAACCCCAGAAAACACTTCATTCTATACCATTGGCTCATTATTCAAAGAATAACAGTTTTCTGAACAGGAGGGACCTTTCAAACAATGGTCTTTATATTTCCTTAAACTTCAGTAGATCTGGAAGTGGGAGAAAATTTATACTGTTTCATTCCTAGGTTGTTTCTCCTCCATCCAATCATGCTATGAAATTAATATCCATCTTTCCTTGAACTTCTTCTTTTTTTTTCTTTTATTTTTTTTTTGCTTTTGTTTTTTCCCCCTCCCGCCCCCCTCACCTTCCCCCCAGCCTGCCCCCCATTCCAATCTCCTCCAGGGCAAAGCCTTCCCCGCAGACTGAGATCAACCTGGTAGACTCAGTCCAGGTAGGTCCAGTCCCCTCCTCCCAGGCCAAGCCAAGCGACCCTGCATAGGCCCCAGGTTTCAAACAGCCGACTCATGCAATGAGCACAGGACCCGGTCCCACTGCCTGGATGCCTCCCAAACAGATCAGGCCAATCAACTGTCTCACCCACTCAGAGGGCCTGATCCAGTTGGTGACCCCTCAGCCATTGGTTCATATTTCATGTGTTTCCGTTCGTTTGGCTATTTGTCCCTGTGCTTTATCCAACCTTGGTCTGAACAATTCTCACTCATATAAACCCTCCTCATTCTCGCTAATTGGACTCCCAGAGATCCACCCGGGGCCTAGTCATGGATCTCTGCATCCAGATCCCTCAGTAGTTGGATGAGGTTTCTAGCATGACAATTAGGGTATTTGGCCATCCCATCACCAGAGTAGGTCAGTTCGGGCTGTCTCTCGACCATTGCCCTGCTTAAGACTTTTTGTCCTCAGCTCCTGGGTGGTGCACAAACTATCCTGGGTTGACTGCCTGTGTGCTGTCCCTGCCTGTCCACATTCATCAGAGAAATACATCAGTGATGGCTCCACTGGAACACATCAACATGCTCTCTGTAGTTCTCCTTTCATGTGTCTGAAATATAAGGTGAAGAAAACACAGCAGAACTGATATATTGAACAATAGTGAAAAGTGATGCTTGCTCTGGAACTTAAAGGAGTGTACTGAGTCTCTCTCTGGAGTTTCTGGAGGACAGGCACCCACATGTGGTGACCCTAACGGACATGGGACCCATTGACTGAGTCCTCCACTTTTTGTGAGGAATCGGCAATCTGAAAGAGGTCTTTGCACATGGGAAAAAGTAATTCACTTCACATGGCTTGCTGTTACAGGAACTCACACTGTGAATCAACCACTAGAAGGAGTTAATGAGAATTCATTTTCATGACAAACCCCTCTTCTTCTCTGAGATCCCTGGTAATAAGACAGGGAGACAGCCCAGATAGTATACCCTGGCCTAAGAAGAAGCTGTACTGTGCATACCATGTCTTGACTCCTCTCATCTTCATTCTTCTATCTCAATGTACAGGCAGGGACAGGATTAAGAGTACTGGGAGAACTCCTTCACTCAATCATTCCCTTCTGGTTCAAATCTCCAAGGAGTTGTACCTCAGCTCTGCTCTTCACTGTGGTGTCTGCTTTGCCAGGTTACTTTTCTCAAGCTGTGTTCACTGAAACACCCTCTTTCTTTCTGCTACTTGGCTCAACAACAAGATTTCATGGGCCAAGGAATAATACAGCGAATGGCAATTTATATTCAGATGTCAACCTACCGGATGGCTAATTCTTTGATGAAAAAATCTAGTTTAAGCAAGGCTTACTAGGCCACAGACTCTAAATAATGTTTGCCTTTGTCTGTAATTTTTCTCATGTGCTAACCACAATTTTTTCTGAAACAGCTATGGGAATCTCCCCCACTATCTGTACTGTAATGTGTCTATCTCATGATTACATCTCAATCTTATGGGCAATTTCACCTGTGAACAGTCTAGAAGATAATTCCTTCTTAAGCTGTATTGTCCATTTGATATCAATAATGTTAGTCTATACAGAATTCTTATAAAAATATGAATACAAATAATTACTACACAAATCATAACTTGTAAGACACTGAGAACTATTTTATATCATAGCTCAAGATGACATAAGAAAATAGTTGCATCTCCCAAGCTCTGAGACAATTGTATACCATTGGCTGATTTAATGCTTCATAGTAACTTTAGATTAAGACAAGGTGTCTTGCTATCACAAGGACACACCTGAGCTGTCTGGCTAAGTTGTAAATACAAAGACAGCCCAATTATTGCTCACAGGCACATGATTAATTTCTTACAGTCATTTCTGACTGCAAATTGTGAAAGTAAATTCTGGCTAGTCAAGGCCACAGAAAATAACTTGACTCTGTAGCCCCAAATGAGGACTACAGATGTTTTTAGATAATTAGAAGCTACACATAGAACAAAAAGTACATTTTAAGATTTAAATGTTATTATGCTATAGTATCATGGAAAGTACAGACTTGAGCTGATGCTAAAAAACATAAGGCTTATTTCAGAGGATTTATGGTCTCCTTGCCTGGAGACTGAGCACTCACCAGATACCACTAATTTGTAGGCAGTTAGCTCTAAATGTTTACATATGTCATAGTTTCTGTAATCTTTCACTTAATTGGAATGTAGCCTTTGTGTGACTATGGGATTGTCTGAGAAAGTTTTTGTTGGGAATATATATATATATATATATATATATATATATATATATATATTTGCATATATATATATATGCAAAAAGGAGATTTGAGGGAGGGAGCAAGGAGAGGAGCCAACATGAGAAAATAGTTGGGGAAGCAAGATGAGAACAGAAATGAGAGAATAAAAAATGTTACCATCAGTATGTGTGTGATTTTTTTCCTAAAATCCTCAGACAGACAAATTTCCTGGAGCCCTCAGTACTCTGTGGCATTTTCTTTACTAAGCCTGGAGCATCCTGACAGCTAATTTTAAGGTTTGCAATAGCAGGTGCACCCTGAGGAGTGGCATCAGCATTGTTTTAAAAAGATTTACTGGTACCAGCAGAACATTGCAGGGGAGCCCTCCTCAGTTTTTCCTGTACTACTACTGCTCAGACTCAGACAAGCAGCTGCATCCCAGAGTCTTCATTACATTCTCTGGGTCCAAAGAAATCACAGAAATGCCGCAAATTTGCAGATCTCTGAGCTACAAGTGGAAGATGAGGCTCAGTATTATTGTGTTACCTGGGAAAATAGAGTGTCTCACAGTGCTGCAGGCACATGGGGAAGTAGCTATAAATTGTAGTTTATGCTAAAAAAATCAGTTCTGGTAGAGGGCATTCTCGGGATGCATGGAGGAAAGCTGGCAGGCAGAGACATAGGTACCTGGGATAGCATCATCTTTGAGCTGATCACAGGCCCATCATAGTGGCAAGAGCTAAAGCAGAACAGCAAGGCAGCTTAATAGCCTGTAGAGAGCTGTCCACGGCCGCGCCTCAAAGATGGTGTCGGCATCCGGCTTCTGCCTTCCTGATGGCAGGTGTTCTCTGGGATAAACAACTCCTTATTTGGCTTGGGCGTAGAATCTGGCTTGCTTGCGTATGTCTGACCCTATCGGCATTGTCCACGTGACACTACGGGGTTGGTTGCCCAGTGGCTATAAAGGGCGTGGTCTGGCTTGTCCTGGGGTCAGAAGATTGTTCAAGGTTCCCGAATACACGGCAGAAAGAAGAGCTCAGTGTTGTGTCTTCCTTGCTGGTCGAGGTGGTCACCACAAGTGGTGGCCTGTATGGGGAACCTCAGCCTCTTCGTGGAGCTCAGAACTTTTTGCTGTCAGGGTGGTATACTAGTAAGTCCTCAGGTAATTTGGGGAACCACGATAAAAGCAGATGGGAAAATTAAAGAAAGAGAAAATGTAGAGCCGCGACAAAAGCAGACGGGAAAATTAAAGAAAGAGAAAACGTAGAGCCGCGACAAAAGCGGACAGGAAAAAATAAAGAAAGTGAAAGTAAGTGAAGGCAAAAGTGCTGCTAGTATCATGGGCACAACTTCTTCGCACCCAATTTTTCTGGCTCTTAACGAGCTGCTCCTTTCAAAGAAATTAAAGATTAAGAAGAGTGTTTTAGAAAGATTTCTAGAGGAATGTGATGTTGTGGCACCCTGGTTTGCAGTTTCCAGAAGCCTCATGGTAGCTGCCTGGGAAAAGTTGGGCCGTGATCTAGACTTTGCTGCAGAACAAGGGACGCTTAAACATGGGGTTAGACCAGTTTGGAAATTAGTGAGAGGGTGTCTCGAAGGCCAGCGCTGCAGCGATGCAGTAGAGAATGGGCAGGCAGCCTTAGAAATGTTGCAGGAGGAAAGATCAGAAAAGGCCATATCTGCTAAAGCAGTGTCAGCTGCGATTAACAGGGCTGCAGGTGGAGGTCAAGCAGCTTGGGATGTAGACATGCTGCTGGGACAAGGCCGATTTGCCAATCAACAAAATGAATATCCACAGCAGGTTTATGACCAGATAAATCAACTAGCAACAAGGGCATGGAAGTCCCTACCTAATAAAGGGGAAGTGAGCAGCAACCTTACTAAGATCCTTCAGGGACCTATGGAACCTTTTTCAGATTTTGTGGCCCACATGGTCGAGGCTGCAGGCAGAATCTTTGGGGACCCAGATGCTGCAATGCCGCTTATAAAGCAGCTAGTTTATGAACAATGTACCAAAGAATGCAAGGCTGCGATTACCCCTTATAAGCACAAAGGTCTAGAAGTATGGATGAAAGTGTGCAGAGAATTAGGGGGACCTCTAACTAACACAGGCCTTGTGGCTTCAGTTATACAACTTAGTAACAAGAAAGGAGGGAACACTGGGGCATTTTTTCGGTGTGGAAAAATGGGCCATCTCAAACATAGCTGCCCTCAAGGAGGAGGTAACCAAGGAATAGGGAGGAGCCAACACCCTACACAGCCTGGACTTTGTCCTAGGTGTAAAAAGGGGAAGCATTGGGCGAATGAGTGTAGGTCAGTCAAGGACATAAATGGTCAGCCTATAACAACGGCAATCTTTCAAAAAACGGACAGCGGGGCCCTTGGCCTCAGGGCCCGCAAATATATGGGGCAGTGGAGAATCAGGAGCAAGGCGGGAACCCGGAGTGGTGGCCAACCCTCCGTCATCCGAGGAACCACGGAGAGCCACTACAGGCTCAGCAGGATTGGACCTCCGTGCCACCACCAGAATTGTACTGACTCCGCAGATGGGAGTACAATTAGTGGAGTCTGATTTTAAAGGCCCTTTGAAGCCAGGCTCGGTGGGTTTATTGATAGGAAGATCCTCCACCACCATAAGAGGTCTTAAAGTACACCCAGGAGTGACTGATCCTGATTATACTGGGATCGTGAAAATTATGGTTGAGTCTCCAAAAGGAATTACTGCCATTTTCACCGCTGCTAACTATTCTAAAGCTTTGAGTGCTATGTTGACAGGAACCTGGTCGGCGGAGTTTGATAACCTGACCCAGATCCTGCGCAATGAGATCATTGCGGTCAACTCCATCTGTGTGCACCTGGCCTCCGCTGTGGAAATGATGTCTTGGCTGTGAAATTCTATCACCTTGTTAAAGGAGTGGGCGGGATTAGGTGCCCTGGCAGGCCTACTGGTACTTGTCTCCCTGATGTGCCTGTGGTGCATTGTTCATTTAAGGGTTTCTCAGCAGCGCAATGCAGCCATGATTATCCAAGCCTTTACAGCCATAGAGGCTGGACAGTCTCCCCAGGCCTGGCTGGCCACGTTAAAAGCTTGATCGCGCAGGATGCAAGGCTAGTGCACTGCACTTGGGTCTAGCTGTATTGCAAAACCCAAGAAGAGCAAGTCTAATTGCATGTGGGTTGATACCCTAATTCCCACCTCTGCAAAAAAGGGTATTGGATGGGTAAAGTGTTCTCTGGGTGGATGACACCTGGACTAACACCAGTACAATGTTCAAGTTGTATTTTGGCAGAGATTAGACCTCTGCTCTTGCCTGCTGCTTAAAACAAAAAAGGGGGAACAGTAGACAGCCATGCATGGCCACGCCTCAAAGATGGCGCCGGCATCCAGCTTCCGACTTCCCGATGGTGGGTGTTCTCTGGGATAAACAACTCCTTATTTGGCTTGGGCGTAGAATCTGGCTTGCTTGCGTGCATATGTCTGACCCTATCGGCATTGTCCACGTGACACTACGGGGTTGGTTGCCCAGTGGCTATAAAGGGCATGGGCTGGCTTTCCCCGGGGTCAGAAGATTGTTCAAGGTTCCTGAATAAACGGCAGAAAAAAGAACTCGGTGTTGTGTCTTCCTTGCTGGTCGAGGTGGTCGCAACAATAGGCACCTGAAAATGCTGCAGTGTCCAGGTGTGGAGGGCAAGCAGTGTGCCAGGGTCCAAAAGAGCAGCTATTACTAGGTGCATCAGATGTTCCAAAGCCTCTTATGATACAAGTACCAAAGCAAGCATGCAGATGCCCAGGCATTCATGTATTCAGGAGCATTGCTCTTCTTCATTCATGGCCAGCAAAACAGTGTGCATTACCTGTCCATGCTGGTCCTCAACTCCCTGAAGAAAGCAAAGGTAGGCATAGAAGATAAGCTGTTGCAAAATCTGGCTAAAATTTTCAGTTTGAGGGATCCAAATTCTTCTGAGTGAGTAGCTTTTGTGTGCAGAGCTCTGAAGTAGTCCAGTGGCAGATTTGGGAACTTTGGCCATCCTCAGTTCTACTAGCTGCTGGCCCTGTGGGAGCCCACAGAGACTCTGTAGTGAGACCTTACCCAAGGACAGAGAATCTGAGCTTGCTTTACCCTGCAGGGCTGCATAATGGGATGACTGGACCATGGGAATGTTTACCAGGTGTTTGGAAGGGTCTATTCTTGGCTGTACAGTGTGCATTGATCTTACAAGCAGAGGGTGGGGGAGAGGTCTTTTGCCTCTCTACTTGGCTTGTTATAAAAAGCCACTTTTAATAAAGGATAAGGCTGTTGGCTATTTATCCAGGCCTTCCTGATGCTATCCTGTTTTTATGTCTTTCTCTTGTCACCTAGGTCTCTATCTGATATTTTCTTATCCCTCTATCTCCTTCCTAAGAACCACTCAAAAACTTGGAGCTGGACTTCCACAGAAGCACCATAATGTGGGGCTTAGGTACAGAGGATAAGAGAGAAGGGGTACAGTGGAGCAGGGGTCATGACTGGTAATGAATTAAGTAGAAGTTGTGGTGCTCTATTCTTTAGAAATAAAATTTGAAATATAATGCAGAGTAGTTCAAGTTAGGCTGTAGCAAATATCTTTCTCTGGTTCTCTCTCTCTCTCTTTCTTTCTTTCTCTCTCTCTCTCTCTCTACACACACACACACACACACACACACACACACATATAGTCATAAGTAAGTCAAAAGTTTAGTTTGAGAAATTTATGCTTAAGTATTTTAGGATAGACTAGGCTTTAGGTATAGAGATATTATGTAGGCTTAGGTATATTAGGATAGAATAGACTTTAAGTATAGGAATATTATGAAGGCTTAGGTATAATAGAAACTTAGGGTAGAGTTTTTTTTTCTCCCAAGTACAGACAGGATCTGGGACACAGAGAGTAGCATCCAGGACTGTACAGACATTGTGAACCTGGTGGTCTGAGAGCAGAAAGCAACTTCAGAGACTGCCAGATTCAGAAAGCAGCAGCAGATCATGAGTGGCTGCCACAGCCAGGCATCCTTGGCTTAGAACCCTGGGTGTCATAGCTTCCCAGGCAGCAGATGCTGAAATAAAGCATAGGGTTTTGCATTCTTTCTGCCATGGCAGAGCTACAGTGAGGAGATTGCAGTCAGTCAGCCTGAGAGACATGACTTGAGGGTACACTGAGATGCCATGCCTTGATAGAGGTAAACAGCAGGTAGTTGCCTGGAGTACAGCAGACTTTGGATCCCAGAAGCCAGAGCAGCTCTGACACTGAGAGCCAGAGTCCCTGGTGGTGAGTACCCAGCAAAGACACCATGTGAGAGGCCACAGTGGGAGGAGCAGCTGAGACATGCCTCTGCATGGAAAGGCAGGCATGGGAACTGCTGAGTAAGGCAGATCTGTGCTCCAAGGCTGAACAGAGAGATGCACTGGAACCTAGGCCAGCCCAAGCTCCCACTGGCAAGCCTGTTGCAGGCCAGGGAACAGTCTCTCTGAGTTTAAGTGCATTTCAGTGACACCAGGGAACCTGAGGTGGTGCTTGCCCATGCAAATGAGGCAGCACACAGGGGATGTAAAGACCACCAGCACAACAGGTATTGGAGCTCAGGGTACAGTAGCCATGACTGGACACAGCTGGGTTTCCTTGAAGAGCTGGGGTTGCTGTATGAAAGCCGTAGCTCATAGACACAGGAGAAACGTTGAGCCCCTGGGGTGAGAGGTGATTGAGAGTGCTTGGTCCTAGGACCAGGACTGTAAATAAAAAAGTAGACTGGGACAAAGGCTTTACTGCTGTTTGAGCCAGCAACCAAAGCTGTATGGTTTCTGTTTGCTGGCAGTGGGCCAATGTGTGGCTCCATTGAGAGACAGCTTTATAGTTCATGCTGGCTGTACAAAGAGCTCTCCCCCAGACAGATAACTGCTTTTGCCATAGAGCAGATTGCCTAGGGGAAAGCTAACATAAAATGCTGCTGTAACTGAGAGTGAAGTTTCAGCAACTCTTGTTTGAACTAGTGTTGCATTCAGAGGAACTACAAGACTAGTACCAGAACTGTCTTTTTGAATTTTTCAGACTTAAATGAGATGAACAGGAGTGGTTCAATTGCAATGGGACAGTATTGAATTTAATTACACTTATAGAGTCTATCAACTGTGATGAATTATGAATTATTTTATGTATGCATAAATGCTTTATTAGCTGTGGTGATTTATGAACTGTTTTGTATAAAAAATGGAACTGTTTGTGTAGGAATAGAGAATTTTTTTCTACCCAGGCTCAACACACAGCTTAAAATTTATAAAGGAAAGGGGGAGTTAATATTCCTCAGTCTCTTTAATTTTTTAAAAAAATATTTTCTTGTCCCTTGAGTGGATTAATGTTAATTTGTGTTAATGTACCCTATCTTTTGTACAGTTCTATATTGCTTTTGGATGTTTGCTAAAGTTTATAAAGTGTAAGTAATTCTATTGAGAGTTTGCTTTTGGATGTAAGTTTGTAAGAATTGTAATTATAAATAGTAATATTCATGCTAGAATTATGTTAACTTGTTAATGTTGATGAAGCTTGGTATGGTGATGCTAAGAGTTCTTAGGTTTGGTATGGTTGCATTAGGAGTTTACTATTTATTTCACATGATTACATCAAGAGTTTATTGATTTAAAAAGGGCTTGGTGCAGCTAAGACAGCTATAGACATCTTAGACGCATTAAAAAAGGCCTTTCCATCTTTATCATCCTTTACTCCTTTACTGGGAGGTTTGGCAGCCATAGGGAGCAGGAGTATTTCTGTAATTTCAGCTACTTGAAAGCTCTTAATGGAAGGCTGATTCAGAGCTGCATGTAATTAAGCTCTGTTCCCTCATTTGAGTTATTAATATTATAAAGCAGGATATGTAGGAGCCAATAGAGGCTCTCTAGTGAGATCTTACACAGGGCCAGGGAATCTGGGCTTGCTTTACCTAGCAAGGATGCATAAGGGGATGATTTGACTACAGGCATGTTTATCAGGTATTTGGAAAGGTCTATACCTGGCTTTATGGTGTACTTTGATATTACAAGGAGGAGGTCTTTTGCCTCTCCACTTGGCATGTTATAAAAAGCCCTTTTCAATAAAGGATGAGGCTGTTGGGTATTGACCCAGGCCCTCCAGATGCTATCCTGTGTTTCTGTCTTTCTTCTCACATCTGGTATTTGCACTTTGTTAGGCAGCCTTTGGCTCTAGGGGGAACACCATCTGCCCAGATGATAAAATCTCATTAAAATTATGTGTATATTTACTCACTGATTAACATGTATTATAGTTTTTTTGTGGTTTCTCTTTTTTTAGGTTACAGTTAACAGTATGATTCTTTGTGGCTTTTGCAAACATTTTTATTGTTGTTGTACTAACCTCCATCTTTCTCATGTATTTACCTTTCTCCCCTTCTCTAAGAAGACCCATATTTCCCATTTCTCCTATCAGATCACTTGTATTCTGCTATTTTCTTTTGTCCTCCTCTTTCTCTGTATTTATCTCTCTCTCTCTCCATAAGGAGCTGTCCTTTCCCCTTTCTCTTGTATGGCCACTTTTCCCCTGTTACTCCTGACAAATCCCCTCAACCCTGGCAATAGTCCCATTTTATTTTTCAGAATAGGTATTCATGTATGAGAATTTGATACTAGGAGCCTTAAATAAGAGAGAACATGTGATATTTATCTAGGTCTTTTTAGGTCTAGGTTATCTCACTCAATAGGATCTTTCCTAGTTTCATTGTTTTACCTGCAGAGTACATGATGTCATTTTTCTTTATTGATGAAGTATTCCATAAAGAATTTTATTTAATTTTCATTATTTTTAATGTCAGTTGTAGGACATATTGTGAATAGAACATCAATGATGATGGCTGAGCAATTATCTGTTTAGTATGATGTTGAATGTTTTGGGTACATGTCAGGGAGTGGTATAGCTGGATCATATGGTAAATTTCCTTTTAGCTTTTTGAGGATTCTCCACACTGACTTCCACAGTGTCTGCACTCATTTGCAATGCCACCAGGAGTGAATGTGTATTTAGTTCTTAGCACTACTGTCTTTTGTTCTCTATATTAGTTTCACCTATTAAGCACTATATGCAGCATTCAACCACTTTTCTCATCAAAAGTCTCCAAGTCTTTCACATTTGAAGAATCAAAGCAACAACCAATCAACCAACCAGACCACATCAAACAAAAAATACAAGCTTAGGCCCATCAGCAGTTGTTAATTGCATGCTCTATGGCACCATCTTCTGTATTAGTTATTTTGCTATTGTTATGATAAGAATCCAGGACCTTTGAGTTTTTAGTACCATGTGTATGAAAAACTATTGGAGAAAATGTGAAGTTACTGGATAACATGCCACAATACTGAATGCCACTTAAGTCTGCCATGAACATGGTCTTTCAAAGATGAATCATGGCAAAATTGCCAGTATTACATAAGAGATACCCAAGGAGCTACTCTTTCTTGCTCTGAAATTGTGGTGGATTCCTAATGCTGTGACTTATTTTTCAGTATGTATAATCTCAAGCCTTTCAATATTTCTTTCCAGTTCCAGCTCAAATACACAGGAAGGCGATTATTCTTCTATTGCATGCTTTGAGTGTGTAATAGAGGGCCTGTAGCGATATCACAGAGATACCTGCAGAATCCAGATACTGGTTGTTAATTATAACATTTTGTTTACTCATGAATAGATCTGTAATTGAAATTTTCTTCATCTATAACATACATACATGGTATTTCTTATGTGACTATGTTTCTTATTGTTTTCTGAATTTTGTGCACATTTACAGAAGTTTATGCATTCATGAACCTCATTTATATAGTCTTGATTTAAGTCTTAGCCTTGACACTATTTTTCAAATTTCATATGGACAAAACATTTAAGTAGAAGCTGAGGTGGATGTTATACAGTATGTATAAAACAATTTAAAAATGTATATCTAAACCAAATATGATAGAAATATTTTTTAAATGCAAATGTATTAAATTTGAATCACTTTACAATTTAGGAGTGAGAAAAAGAATTCTTTTTATTTCCTTTATACAGTGTTGTAGACCAAATTTTTAGTTTCATTTTTGCCAATTGAAGGGAGAATTTTTTTACTCCTAAATCTTTCTCGACTCCCACAAATACTTCTTCCCTTTTCTGGCATTTATATTGAAACTACACTTTATACTTGATTATTTTTAAGAAAAACTTTACAAATGTGTGTGTGTGTGTGTGTGTGTGTGTGTGTGTGTGTGTACATGTGCTTGCAAGTGTATCTAGGTATCTGAGGAAGCTAGAAGAGGCCATCTGATCCCCTAGAGCTGATATTAGACAAGATTCTGAGTTGCCTGATATGTGTGCTGGAAATCAAACTCATGTCCTCTGCAGGAACAGTAAGCACTCTTAACTGCTAAAATCCACTCTTAACTCCAATCCACTAGTAAATTCTTACCTGGAAATGTCCACCATTATAACTACCGGTCTTCTAGAATAAAAGAGTAGTGTGTTTCTCAAACCAGGATTGATTCTCTATGCAAAAGTAAACTAGGTTGACCACTGTCTTAACTGATATTTACAGACTTTTATTAAGGAACAGTTCATATTCCACTCAGACCCCTGATAGAGCTACGTAACTTCCCAAATGGTCTCACTGTTGGCAGGAAGAGGACCTAGCAGTCACACTCCAGATGGCAGAACATAGTTGCCTTGGGGACTGATACGGCCAAGCACCTGCCTAGTGCTCCCCAGCTTTTCTTCTGTTTTCCCTTCACTTTTAGGTTTTTCTGTCCTGCCACTAGGTGGAGCCCACATCCTCTCCATGTGTAGTCTTCCACTTCTCAGTCAGACCCAGTCTGAAGTAAAAGGAAGGGCCTGTACCTCCTCAGGAAGAGGGGTATTTGCATGGAACCATTCTGCACTTAGAATCCCAGAGACAGATAAGAAGTGGTACCCAGATGTAGTCAGTTCATTGGACACAGAAAGCTGAATTTGGGTGTCTTCACCATGAATTGGGCTCATGACATGATATTCATGCATTGCTGGATTCTCTCAGGGAATAAATCAGATGGTTTAGAATGGCATACTCTTCCTAGGTAGGCAACTGTGAAAGGTATTGTAGTTTCAGTAGGAAAGACAGTAGAGCTGTAGAGAAGAAAGGAGAAGATAGGAACAGGGAAAAGAAAGGAACAGTGTGGAGGGAAGGAAAGACTTAAAAACTAAAATTGAGTGGATGGAGGACTTAGCTATGACTGTGGAATGAGTCCAGCTGTAGAGAGCAGGAGCTAAGGTTGAAGACAGGGAGCTAAAGAAGATATTCTCTGTACCTCTTGGCAGTGGTAAAATTCATTTTAGAGAGACAATGTTACAGAGACAAAGGCCTTTCCCTGAATTGTCCACTCTGATAAATTCAACTGTGTGGTGAATGTATGCTAAGAGATGGTCTGCAGAATTCATTTGGCTTGAGGGGAAATTATTTTGAGTCAGCATTGTGATGAGCACTATGCAGTGGGAAACAAGTCAGAGGTGGGGTCACTTCCTCAGCCAGGATCTCCACAGAGGAGGAGGGAGGTTGCTGTTGGTGTATAGAGGAATGAAGAGCACATCTGCAGCACCTGCCACAAGCTCGGAAAATGGAAGTGGCTGCTGCTGTCTAGGGAAGATGCACCCACTCTCTCCAGTGCTGAGATGTAGGAAGGCCAGAGGGAGTAATAGAAACTTAACTTGGGCCACAAATCCCACTCCCTGGTTGTTAGGAAAGCTACATGTGTATAAATATTTATAGACAAAGCTAGATCACAGAAACAACACCTCTTTTTGGGTGGTGAGAAACTAAATAAAAAAATGATAAGTCTAGGTAGAATACAACTCTACATACCTGCTGACACAAATTAATCACTTGTGGATGAAAAGGAGCTCGCTTTCTTTATTTCATATGCTACTAACAGGAATTACTTGGGGGTCCAGACCCTCGATAGCTCTCCTCCCCCAGGGTTTGGGAAGAATCTACAACCAGCTGATAAATTTAATCTTAAAGACAGTGAATCAATTTATGTATCTATGCTCTTTCCTTCATCAGCTTTATTCCTCTGCCACCATAATTCTGCTCCATACTCTTGGGGATCCAGTCTATATCTCACCAAAACAGCAACATTTTTTTGTTTTTGTTTTTTGAGACAGGGTTTCTTCTGTGTAGATTTGTGCCTTCCCCGGAACTTCACCCTGAAACTCAGGCTGGCCTCAAGCTCACAGAGATCCGCCTGCCTCTGCTCCTGAGTGCTGGATTAAAGGCTTGCACCACCACTGCCCAGAGACAGCAACATTCTTTTGTTTACAATACAAGACTTGCAAGGTCCTCACAAGAGCTTCCTGGTCAACTTCACATAAATACATATATTATTGGCTAGATTCCACATGTGGAAAAAATAGTTGATATTGTGTGTGATAGATTCACGAACACGCCCCCACAGTTGGGCATGTCCGGCGGACCTAGACACTTCTGCCTAGCCAGTTCCAGGTCAAAAAATAGCCATTTCTGGGTCAAGGCGTCTCGCATGACCAGGACCCCGTGGATTTGCATGGTTGAGTAAGAGCGCGCAATGCAACCATGTGATCTACGCACATGCGTGGAGTAGCCACATGGACCTTTGTACACATGCACCATATTCCCGGCTTCTTCTTCTTCTCCTCCTCCACACACGTATCTCTTCCTCAGGCCTGAGCACCCCTGTCCTTTTCTCTTATCTTAATAAAACTCTTGTTAGTGGATTCTGTCATGTTTCGTGACATTTCCTTGCAGGGTAGGAGCACCGCAAAATAACTAACATCTGATGTCGTGACCAAGGGGGGGCTTCCAGGAGCCCTGTGCCTGGAAACCCATAACCCGGGGACTGCTCCACACAAACCAGGGCCTCTGCTCCATACGCGCGACAGACCGCTTTCCATTAGCCTCGACGCATGAAACATCCATCCAACACTGCTTCTCTGATTGGTGAGTCCCCCACTTTTTGGCCAGCGTAAATGGTTTCCTTAATCTGTGAGAATGACTGTTGAGCATCTGGTGCCTCACTAAGTATTCTTAAAACTGGTGGAACCCCTGGCCACTGTCTTTATTGGCTATGGTTGGCCCCTACTGCAGGCCTAAATTTCTAGCCATCTCCCACATCTGCAGCCTGAGATATTCCTCGCAGTTGGACCACCACTGTTGGGTGCGTCCTGGGGGCTGTGTGAGGGCAACACGTTCTTCCAGTTTGACGAAGTGGTAGACGCTGTCCGGATTCCTGGGGAATCCTTGCTTCACATGGCGTGGCTCCTGCTTCTCGGCTGATGAGCCGTTTAGCATCTTGTGTGCCAGGTATCCATCCTTGGCCTTGGGGGCACCTGGGGCCTTGGCTCTGGATCACATTTGTTTTTTTATTTTTTTATTTTTCTGCCTCTCTGCTGCAGACATAGGAAACAAAGCTTCCAATGCTATTAGTCCTTCCTCTCCCTTAGGTTGTCTTCTTGAAGCTTAAAAACCTCTCAGCTTAACGCCTTACTTAAAGATTCCTAAGCTGATCCATCTCTGTACTAAGAAATGGCCCAAATATGCTTTAGAAAATAACAAAAAGTGGCCGCCGAGTGGCTCCTTAGATCCCGATATTTTACAGGAGTTATCTATTTTCTGTCAGCGAGCAGGCAAATGAAAAGAGTTGCCCTACATAATAGCTTTCTTCTTTGTCAGTGCTAAACCATCTCTTCTGGATTCCTTCTCTCCTGCTGAGGCGGCTCCTGACCAAAACAGCAACATTTTTTTTTTTGTTTTTTTGAGACAGGGTTTCTCTGTGTAGATTTGTGCCTTCCCTGGAACTCACCCTGTAGCCTCAGCTCCTGGGGGATGTGAAAGGTTAGTCTGGTGAATTTTGTCTGCATGGGTCCTAGCCTGTTCCTATACTTGCCTGTGCTCCTCAGGAAGTAAATTATTAGAAAGTATCATGTATATATCATGAAGGTGAGACTATAAGATTGAGTTATATATTGAAACTGTTTAATAAAGGAAGCAGAATTAGAAGTATAAGAACCCAGCTTACTTTCTATCTGAGAGAGTTCTGCGAGAGAGAATGGAACACGAACTTTAATCAGTCCATCCACACCAGCCACCTCTCACAAAGGGAGAACAGTGGAAGGGTTTGGATGGCTGGAATTAAGAAATTTAGCAGTTCGAGAATGGGTGGTAAGAGGAGTGAAGGTTAGAGCCAGGGCAGGGCCTTTGGAAATGGCAGCTGCCAAGGGAGAAGCAGCTGCTGCCAAAGGAGGATCAGCTAGAGAGGAAGGAGAATCCAGAAGAGGAGCTGAAGGAACAGTTGCCCTAGGAGTAGGGGTGGGAGCCAGATGTCGGATAGTTGGAGGTTCATTAGCAGGATCCAGAGTCAGAGATTCCAGAGTCAGTGAATCCTCTGGTTTAGGCATAGCTAGCTCCAACAGGCTCTTCTTCAGGCCCCAGTGCTTCATCTTCCAGACTTAACCTGTCCCTTTTCCCTCTATGTAGCAGAGAAGGAGGGATTTGCCCTGGGAACTCTAGGGCATCAGCTGGGACCCACCTTTGCACCTGTAGCCTACCTGTCAAAAAAATTTGACCTTAACAGTCAGGGCTGGGCACCTTGCATCCATGTCTTAGCAGCTGCATAGTTCCTTATTTAGGAATCAAAGAAGCTAAGCTTTGGGTCATCCATTACTGTTTTCTCTCATCATAACTGTCCCATCTCTTAACTTATAAAGGCTTACAAACTTTACCTCCTTCCCGGGTTCTTTCTCTCCATGTAGCATTACTAGAGGATGCCACACTTACTTTCTGGACTTGTCCACCTCTTAAGATTTTAAGCCTCCTCCCTCAACCTAATGCTGACTCTTCTCCTTCTCATTCCTGCACTGAAACCTTAGAGGAACTGTTACCTCACCCTTCACACATACAGGAGGGCACATTGCCTCAGGTCACTTATACCTGGTACACAGATGGCAGCTCCTCTTTATATGAAGGGACCCGTAAAGCAGGTTATGCCATAGTGTCAGATACTGAGATAATAGAGGCACAGGCATTACCCACACACACCACTAACCAACAGGCTGAGTTCATAGCTCTCACCCGTGTCTTCCAATTGGCACAGAGACAGTCTCTAAATATTTACACAGACTCCAAATATGCTTTTCATATCCTCCTGTCTCACACTACTATTTGGAGGGAGCGTGGCCTTCTCATAGCAAAAGAGGGATCCATATCTAACTCAGGCCAAATAATGGCCATGATGGAGGCTTCCCATCTCTCCAAGGCTATAGGAATTGTCCCCTGCCAGTCTCATCAGACCAATAGCTCCATCATCTCTAGGG
Organism: Peromyscus eremicus; assembly: GCF_949786415.1. Taxonomy (NCBI): domain Eukaryota; kingdom Metazoa; phylum Chordata; class Mammalia; order Rodentia; family Cricetidae; genus Peromyscus; species Peromyscus eremicus. The sequence goes on from NC_081428.1 coordinate 73,416,728, forward strand.
GAAATAACTGGGCTGACCAGGCAGCCAGGATAGCGGCCCTCCAGGGCCAAGTCTCACTTCACCCACCACAGGGAATCCATACGGTACAGCCTACACCCTCACAGGGAACTCCAGACACTAGACAAATTATTTCCTATCTACACCAGATCTTTCATCCGAATTATCTTGCTCTGTCTCAATTTGTAAAAGCTTACCTGCAGCCCACTCCTGAGGACTTACAGTTCTTAAGAACTATTACTGCCTCTTGTGAGATCTGCCAAAAAGCAGATTTTAATACCAAGTACAGGAGTCAGCCTTTTCCCACCTACCAGCCTAGAGGTTCCCTTCCAGGGACTGACTGGCAGCTCCATTTTACCCACATGCCCACCGTCAGGAAAGTTAAATATCTCCTCGTGATGGTGGACTCATTTTCAAATTGGGTGGAGGCATATCTGGTTTCTAATAAGCGGGCTCAGACAGTTGCAGACCTCCTTCTCCGAGAAATTATTCCTCGGTTTGGGGTTCCTGCTTCTCTTCAGTTTGACAATGGCCTAGAATTTACCTCTCAGATTTCTCAGACACTAGCTAAGGCTCTTAACATTCCTTGGCATTTCCATATCCCATACCGTCCTCAATCCTCAGGAAAGGTGGAGTGTACCAACCGTTCTTTAAAAACTATTCTTACTAAGATGTCACAGGAACTTGACCTCGACTGGGTAAGATTATTGCCTCTAGCTCTTCTCAGGCTCGGGGCTCTTCCGAAAAAGCCTCTTTCAATTTCTCCATTTGAACTAATGTATGGAAGACTAGTTCTAACACCAGGTCTTTTATCCAACCCTCCAACTGTTCCAGATATCCTGTTAACTCCACTTTTATGTCACCTAAGGTCTATCCTACAAAGCTACGCAGAGTGTTCATTACCTAGCTGTCCACTTAACTGTCCACTTCCAATCCACATCGGGGATCAAGTTCTTCTCTTCCCTCCAGGTCAGCACCAGCACCATTCACCCCTTCCCCCTAAGTGGCAGGGAAAATTCAATGTAATTTTTGTGACTCCTACAGCTGATAAACTCGAGGGTTTTTCTCACTGGGTCCACCTGTCTCATCTAAAACCTTTCATCTCACCTCCATCCCAGAGAAATCTCTCTTCATGTACAGTAAAACAAACAGGGCCTTTTTCTCTCAAGCTCCAGAAGACATCAGGATCCACTGCCTTGTCACCAATTCCAGAGTAATAAGGTATCACCCCTTCCTTTCCCAACTAGGGCCACACAGAGCTGGAGGCAAAAGGACCATCAGAAATATTCAGGTGGTAAGGAAAAATGTAATACAACAGTCTATCATTGTTCAATACTCAGTAACTGATCACCTGCATTTCCTAAATGCTAAACTAATGAAGGAAACAGGTGCCTTAAATAAATTACCTGTAATAAGGCTTGTCTCAGATAAAAATTAAGCAAAGTACTAAGGCCAGATCTACCTCAGATAAATGTCACATGTCTCCATCTGGGCAGGCCAGATCTACCTCAGACAAACTCCAACTCCAAAAATAAAATAATAATGATTTTTTTTCTCTAAGCTTTTTCTACATCAACAGTATCTTGTCAGACAAAAGGTTCCCAGCCACAGCACGGATGGATAGCTGCAGAACAAGGTAATGGCAGAACTTCATTCCAGGAACCCCCCCCCCACCATCATCCCAGGACTTCACAAGCTACCCTCCCCATTTCCCCCAAGAGCCAACCACTGCCCACTATTCAGCTGGAAGCAGTCTTTGAGAGAAACAACACCCCACACCCACTCAACCACAATTTTTTTCTTTTTTAAAGAAGAAGAGTCAGGGATGATAGATTCACAATATGCCACCACAGTTGGGCATGTCCAGCTAGACATTTCTGCCTAGCCAGTTCCAGGTCAAAATAGCCATTTCTGGGTCAAGGCGTCTCACGTGACCAGGACCCCATGGCTTTGCATGGTTGCATAAAAGCACTCAATGCAACCATGTGATCTATGCGCATGCGTGGAATAGCCACATGGACCTGTGTACACATGTGCCACCCAGCCTTTATAAGCTGGTGCCATATTCCCGGCTTCCTTCTTCTCCACACACGTGTCTCTTCCGCAGGCCTGAGCACCTTTGTCCTTTTCTCTTATCTTAATAAAACTCTTGTTAGTGGATTCTGTTGTGTTTTGTGACATTTCCTCGCAGGGTAGGAGTGCCGCAAAATAACTAACAGTGTGACTTTGCCTAACATTGTACAGTCTGTCTGTCTTTTCCTTCATCTTTTTCTTTTAAACTTCATTTTTCTTTAGAGCTAAATAGTATTTGTATGTGTCTGTGTGTGTGTGTGTGTGTGTGTGTGTGTGTGTGTGTTTATGTGTATGTTACCAAAATATATCTCCTCATTTTTAATCATAGACCAACCAAGCAATCTGCTTTTTGCCATTCTTCTGTGGGATAATTAACACATTATTATTTCTTCAGTTTTGTAAGAAAGTCAAAGATTTCTTCACGATGGTAAAAACTTTTACAGAAGAGCAAAAAATATCCATTTCACATTTAGAAAGCAGAGTCTGTGTTTGTGTGTTCAGACAGTGCTCTGGTGAGTACTAGAATCCAGCTGGACTCTGAGGTCTCTGCACTTTGGTAACTAAGGACCCTTTGGCTAATAGGGGGCACTGTGGGTCTATGATATGATACCACTTCCACTTACTCAAAGAAGCTGGCCTTTAGGGCTTACCCAGTGTTCACTGAGGAAACTCAGCAGTGGAATCACTCTGTCCTGTTAGAGTTCAGGGATAAAGGGGCTCTGTCTTAGCTAGTGATTCCACCTAGACACTCCCACTACTGAAAGCCTATCTCTGCTTCAGGCTGTCATGTAAGCTGAACTCCAGCAGAAGGGCTCACAAACAGTCTTGGCAGCCACAGTGAAAACATATCTGAAGGAACAACCACTTCTTGAAGAGGCTGGAAAGGAGGCTTGGGGCAACCTAGACTCTGTGGAGATCAGTTTTCTATGTCCACTTATTTTCTCTTGCACTGTTTCTTTCTCACTACTGAGTTAGAGACAGGCCTAAGAGCTCTGTCACCCTGACTATATCTGCCTCTTAAGCACAGATCATGACAACACTTTACCACAGCACCTTACCTACTGTCTGATGGTATCTTTTGCTATAAGTAACCTTTCCTAGTCCATGATTCTACCCTCTGCCTCTCTGCTAACTTTGCTGACTTTCTTGAATTTGAGCATGAAAATCAGTTCCACTGTCTCTAGCACAAAGTGATGCAAATAAAATAAAATAAAAGTCAGACATCCATCCCTCATATCTCCTTGGCTAACCCTCTGTGTCAACTAAGAACAAGTCCCTTAAGAAATATTAAATTCTCAAATTTCATGTCAAATACTATAAAACTAACCTTTTCTTTCCCTCTTCTCCCATCACTACTGAGACTTTCTTTCTCAATCCACCAATGTCCCTTTCTACATGCCCACTTCTCCTCAAGGTTTAGAAGTGTTTGCCCAGCCAGATGTAACCAACTTCATTTTTGTCTTTTAGACAACAAGAAAACTGTAATGTATATTTATCCAGGAACTTACACTATCTTCTTCAGCTCCTGGGTGTCTAACAAGCTCTCCTGGGATGTCTTCATTCATTCAGACTCATGTCCTTGCCTGTCACATTCTTCAGAGAAATGTATCAGTGATGGCTCCACTAGAACACAACACCATGCTCCCTATTGTTTTCCTTTTATGTGTCTGAAATATAAGGTGAAGGAAACACGGCAGAACTGATATATTGAATAATTGTGAAAAATGATAGTTGCTCTGTGACTTAAAGGAAAGTACTGAGTCTCTCTTTGGAGTTTCTGCAGGCCAGGTGCCTACATGTGGTAACCCTAACAAACATGGGACCCAGTGACATCACTTTTTGTGAGGAATCAGCAACTGTTCTACTGTGGATCTGGAAGAGGTCTTTGCATACGGTCATGTGTACGTTACCACCTGTTTTATATTCTGTGGGAAAAAGTAATTCACTTCACCTGCTTTGCTACATCAGGAATTCATACTGTGAATCAACCACTAGGAGGAGTTAATGAGAACTCATTTGCATGACTAGGCCCTCTTCTACTGTGAGGTCCCTGTAGATGAGATACTGAGACAGCCCAGACAGAAGACCCTGGTCTAAGGAGAAGCTGTACTGTGCCTACAATGGCTTGGACTCCTCTCATCTTCATGATTCTATCTTTCTGTACAGGTAGAAACAGGCCTAAGAGTAGTGGGGAGGACTCCTAGACTCAGTGATTCCCTTCTGCTTCAGATCCCCAAGAATTTGCATCTCAGCTCTGCTGTTCACTGTGGTGTCCTCTTTTGCAGGTTCCTTTTCTTAGTCTATACTGACACAACCGCCCTCCATCTCTGAGGCTCTTAGATCAACAGCCAGACTCACCTGCACTCTGAAGAGTGACATCAATGTTGGTAGTAAAAGCATTTACTGGTACAAGCAGGTGCAGGAGAGCTCTCCCCAGTTTTTTCTGTACTACTACTCAGACTCAAACAAGAAGCTGGGGCCTGGAGTCACTGATAGAGTCTCTGGATCCAAAGATACCTCTAAAAATGCTGCAAATTTGCACATCTCTGAGCTACAAGCAGATGATGAGGCTGACTATTACTGTGCCATCTGGGAAAATAATGTGTCTCACAGTGATCCAGGCAGATGGGGAAGTAGGTAAAAACTGTAGCTTGTGACAAAAAATTCAGTTCTGCTTTTGTTACCTTGTAATATTCATGCACTATTAATGTAAGTGATAGTGACCTGGACTTGACCTGTGAGAGGAAGGGTCTACTATATAGACATAGGGAAGAAGAGGGAGGTATTTTATAGTAAGAGAGAAGGAAGAGGAGAGTAATGCATAAAGAGAGGGAAAGGGACAAAAATAACAGTAAAGATGTTTGAGAATCATAGCAAACCCAGTATTTTATATTCTTATTTAAAAATATAGACATTTATGTTGTTTCATTGAAGTTGCTTCACATATTGTGATAATGTACCACTGGACCTGCAGATTAGCTAAAACCACACAGTGGCAAGTATGAAAAACATCCCCTTGAGTTGTTTTTGAGTGTGATCCAAGAGACCTTCAAAACATTGCTTTGGTTGCCTGCTAGAACATCAGGGTGAGATGCTATTGCTGAGGATACTACACCCTATGGTCAACACAGTGTCATTGATCTGAAATCTGCCTCCCTTAGGGATAGCCCTCCCAATTTTGAATGTAATGTGCAAGGAGAACATGTTATCAATTGCACTACCCAGATGAAAATGTTGGAAACAACACAAAAGGAATAGCAAGACATCCCCACAGTGACATAAAAACACATGCATCTTGAGGATAGCCAACACCTACCCAATTGGACACAAAATCAACCACATAGAACAGATACATTGCACTATAAACCTAGCCAAGAATCTATGATTTTTGGACAGATTGTGGGCCCTAAGGGAAAACTGCTGCTACCTACCAATTACTGGAGTTTTGTCTGCTTGTGTGTTTGTTATGGTTTCCACAATAGAGTAAGTCTGGCTTCATGGAGGGAGTTTGAAAGTGCTCTTTGGATTTCCATATTTTTCTGATACATTAAGAAGTATAGGTTGTAATCTTTTTAAAATACTTTAAAATTCTGGTGTTAATCCAACTACATCCAAGGATGTCAGCGTTGTAAAAGTTTTTGGTGCTGTTTTACCCTCTTTATTTCGCAACACTTATTTAAATTAATTATCCAAATTATTTAAATATGGATACCTTCTTGATTCATTTATATCTAGAATTTTACCCAATTCTACTAGGTTTTCCGGTTTAATAGAGTTCAGATCTCTTTTCTTTAACCTTACATTTTTTATAAAAATTATTTCAAGATTATAATTACATAAATTTCCATTTCTTTTTCCTCTTCTCAAACCCTCCTATATATGTGGCCTTGCTTTCTTTCAAGCTATGGCCGGCCTCCTTTCTCATTGTTATATACATACATGTGTATCCATATGAACTCCTATGTACATAGATACAACCTGGTCTACATAACATTACTTGTATGCATGTTTGCAAAGTTGATCATATGATATTAATTAGCAAATTAGTGCATTCTTCTATGGGAAAGACTATTTTTCCAACTCTCAGCATTCTTGGGTTGACTTATTTCTTTATTTGGTTGTGAAGCCTTGCGCTATCCCAAGTCTAGACTTGTTAGTGAGACTTTATGGGAATGACTTCTGATATCACTAGGAGACACAGCAAACTCTCTAATTATTTGGCTTTCACAATCTTTCCACTGTCTATTACTCAATGATCCCTGAGATACTGGAGTGTTTTGTAGATGTATTCATTAGGACTGGACTCCACAACTCTGTGGTTTGATTAATTTTGGTTTTCTGTAGTGGTCTCCATGTGTTACAAAGAGAAGTTTCCTTGATGAGGGGTGTAAATTACACTTATCTATGCATACAAATACATGTTTATAGATGGATTGTTATTACAGATTATGCTGGTGTAATAAGTTAGTCATTGTAGTAATCATCTAATAACCATGATTTCTCTAGCCCTGAGTACTTAACTAGGTATGTATGGTATGGTATCTCTCTTACTGTGTGGGCCTTAATTCCAATTAGAGAGCTGTTGTTTAATACCAAGTTATGTGTGTCAGTACTGCATCCTTAGGGTTACCTTACCATGCCGGACATTATGATATATAGGCAGAATAGCTGTAGGACTGTTGGTTGTCTCCTCCCTTGGAAGCTTGCAGGAAACCTTCTGGTACCATGGAATTTTAACTTTAGGAAAGGAATGTTCAGGTCACTCCAGTTAACGGGTCTCATGGATGTGTTTCTGAAGTGTGTAGTAACTTCAACAATAATGACTTACCACTCCTGGAGGTAACAAAGGGCAAAATCAATAGGTTGTGTTTTAGGAGTCTCTTGACAGTTCTGGCCACCAACTCCAAAGAAGGCTTCTCATATCTGGAATTTGAGTTTTATTTAGGTGGCCTTTGATTTTTGGAGGAGCACAGTCTGCCCTGATGATTAAAATTTAAAAACTGTATGTGTATTTATATACTGACTTACACGTATTAGATTATTTTAGTTGAATAGTTAATAATATGAGTCTACGTGGCTTTTCCAAACATCCTTATTGATGTTTTCCCAACCTCCATTCTTCTCCTCTATTTACCTTGCTCCCCTTCTCTAGGAAGCCCCAGGTTTCCCATTTCTCCTATCAGATCAGTTGTCTTCTGCTATTTCCCTTCACCCTCCTCCAACTGTTTTTTATCTCTCTCTCCCTTCCAAAGGAGCTGTGCTTTTCCCATTTCTCTCTGATCACTTTTACTCTGTCATGGCCCTCTCTGTTGCTCCACAACTACCACCACTACAAATTGTGGCATTAGTGCTATTTTTTTTTTCAGAATATGTACTAACATGTGAAGATTTTGAGCCAGGGGCCCCCAGGAAGCGAGAGCATGTGGTATTTATCTTTCTAAGCCTGGGTTTCCTCACTCAATATGATATTTTCTTGTTCCATCCATTCACCTTCAAATTACATGATACAATTTTTCTTTATGCATGAATAATATTCCACAGAGCACACATTGTCCTCACATCTTTCTCAGTTGTAAGACATTTGGTTGTTTTCATTTCCTAGCTATTGTGAATAGAATAGCAATGAACATGGCTGAGCAATAATCAGTGGAGTAGGATATTGACTCCTTTGGGCACATAGCATGGAGCGATATAGCTGGAACATATGGTATTTTTCTTTTAAACTTTTTGAGGATTCTTCACACTGACTTCCACAGTGTCTGCACCCATTTGTAGTCCCACCAGCAATGAATGTGATTATATTTGTTATCATTACTGTCTTTTACTCTTTATATTAGCTTGACCCATTAAGCAGTATATACAGCATTTGACCACTTTTCTTTCAAAGTCTCAAAGTCTTCCATATTGTTTAAAACAAAACAAAGCAAAGCAAAGCAACAACCAATCAACAAGACAGACCAAACCATATATATATATATGTGAGTGTGTATATAAATGACATGTGCCCTCACAGTGTATCCTCTGGAGCATCTGCCACACTCTCCTGCAGCCAGAGCAGTGGCTGCAGTGTGAGATCTCTGCTTCTCTACTTCCAGGAGAATCCAAGACTCAACTGAAATCTCCTGCAGGACCACACAGATTTGAATTTATCTTAGGAATCTTGAGCAACATTGACTTGCTCAAAGATTTCTCAAACTTTACAAGGGTATTGGTCATTCTTAGAATGCAGCCTTGGATGAAGCTGATTCTTACTATTCTCAAACTCATCTTAATGGAACATATATTCATTAAAATATATGTTAACTAAAAGAGAGTAAAAACTTGGGTTCATATACCTTATATCTTTTGAGTGTCCTTCACTGGCATACTTCCTAGGTGGCATTAAGATACTAAAAAGTCCATGGCCAAGTAAAAAGCAATAAGAAGCTTGTTCTATGATAAAATATACACTAGAGAGTCTAAAGAATACACAGGGAGACTTGATAATCAGTCCAGGGGCACATGTCATTTTGTCTGAAGTCATTAACATGAGTGTCTACTATGGTCAGCATTGTTAACATGACCAGCACAAGCCATGCATGATGACTCACCAAGCAGAGGCCTCACTGTATCCCTTCAAGCCCCAGGGCTACATGAGGTGTCCCCTTTCCTTTGCTGTCAAGCTCAGCACTGTCTCTAACCCTGTCACCACTACTGCATCTGTGTCCATGTTTTACTCTGAATGTTCTGTCACAAGCCAGGTCCAGGCCCTGAGACCTCAGCATGTAGTCTCTACCCTCCCCACCTCCTCACTGCTCAGGTGTACCTTCTTTGAAAGAAACTTCTAGATCCAATAGGCCCTAAGGTGATAGAAGTACAATATATCTACTGTGTAGAAATATAATTTCTCCATCATGGGAATGCTGGACAGATGATTGGAAACTTAGCTCTGGTTCTCATGGGAAGTATCATCTATCTGTTTTTCTGTCCACCTATCAGAGCTTTTCTGCCTCAAGGCCCAGATCTTGCCTCCAAATATTTATATTATCTTAGAAAGAATTCAATGTATCTTGTGGAACTACAAATAAATGGCAATAGATTTACATTATTATCCTGTTTCGGTAATCATATTTCAATCAATAATCTTTTGTGAAGAAGTTCAAAATAGGTTTGATGTCAAAATCTTGTTAGATATTTAAAACAAGTTTATTGAGCTGGAATGTTCATAAAATACATACTCATGTTAGAGACAAAGTTTGGCAAGTGCACACACATATACTTTATATAAAGTACTTATTTTCAAATGTGTTATGATTATATATTATTTGTTAAAAAATTTAAATCCTCCCTATCTACCCTACATTTTCACCTCTACATTAATCCCATGAAGCTTGAATCTAGTGATCTGCTTTGTTGCTTGAAAGTACATCCCATCATTTCAGAAACAGGCACTTATACTCCAAAATTACAGTCTTCAAATACCTGACAAGGTGATTCCAAAACCCAGTTATATGTTTGTGTGTACATGCACTTGATCCTTTCTAGTTTCTGTGCAGGGTATAGTTATACAGATATACTACGGTTTCTTTGTTACATGACACACATTTGGGTTATCTGAATGATGAATAATTCTGCCTTGTATTAATATTTCCATGTGTTAATGCATGAGCGCACTTGAGCAGAATGATAAGCCATATGAGAAAGTGATGCTAACTGTAAAATGGACTGGTTTTGGAATGCTTGCTACCTCGTGTTGTGCATCAGAGATCCACTTGTTTTATAACCTTGCCCCCTTCTGCTCTTGACATTCAGTTCTCCAACTCATTTTTTTGTACTTGTGTAGTGAGACATCATGGTGATCTGATATTGCAGCTTTAGACTAATTATACTATACAAAATCATCTTGCATGAGGTGAAACTGTGATGAAGAAAGAAATGAAGTTCAAGTCACATTCCCATCCTTACCTTACTAACTGTGAGCTCTTTAAATTACTTTGACTCTTTCTCCTTATTCCCTCCTTTACACTGGCCTGCATTTTCCAATGATTCTCACTGTCAGTAGGGTAAGACTTGGTGGAGCATGGCTTGCACTGCTGATGCCCCTCTAGGACACTAGACAGAAGACACTTTTGTCTCTGGAAAAGCAAAGGCAGCTGAACAGTAATGCAATGCTCTTGACCTATGTTCTTAAAAATATTCAATCAGTAACTTGTGTCAACTCGATAACTTGCATCTGACAGCATATAATCAGCCTGGAAGAGGAGTTCATTTGCATTAATGAGTGCCCGGCCCCATGTTAGGAGTTATAGTAAGCACTGTGGCACTGCCTTTTGTTGAGCAATCTTGAGAAGAGCAGACCTGGACCGGGAGTCATGGCCTGGACTTCTGTTTGGATCACACTTCTGGCTCACTGCACAGGTCAGGGGGTCTTTTAGGGCCAGAGTGGGTATGCAATGGTGCACATCTTTTCTCTGCTTTACTACTGACCACTGAATTTCTCACCTGTTTGCAGGGGCCATTTCCCAGGCTGTTGTGATTCAGGAATCTTCACTCACCACATCTCCTGGAGGGACAGTCACACTCACCTGTGGCTCCAGTACTGGGGCTGTTACCACCAGTAACTTTGTCAAGTGGGTCCAAGAAAAATCTTACCGGGTACACAGTGGTCTAATAGGTGATACCAGCAACAGAATCCCAGGTGTTCCTGCCCGATTCTCAGGTTCCCTGCTTGGAGACAAGGCTGCCCTCACCATCACAGGGGCACAGCCTGAGGATGAGGCTGTGTATTATTGTGCTCTATGGTACAGTGACCATTTCCACAATAGCACATGCAGATGGAGAAGTAGAACACAAACACCCTGGTAGAGCCTTATGACTACTGTCTCCTTACTATGTGACTACATCTCCCTAGGCTCAGAGAGCATGTTCTCTATTACTGCAGAGAAAGTCATAAAAGCCTTTATCTAAGGTTAACAAATGTTTTATTTCAACATATTTAATGAAGCCTGTCCTGGAACTTGCTCTGTAGACCAAGCTGTCCTGGAACTCAGAGAGACTGGTCTAGAGAATACACTAACTATCATCATTGAGCTTTCATCCAGTGATTGATGGAGGCAGATGCAGGGATCTGCATCCGAGTGCCAGGCTAAGCTCTGGGAATCCAGTCGATGGGAGAAAGGAGGGATTCTATGAGCGAGGGATGTTGAGATCATGATGGGAAGACATGCAAAGTTGACCAGCCACACTAGTGCAGACCCATGAACTGTGGACTGGTGGCTGTGGAGCCCCCATGGGACTGGACTAGGCCCTCTGGATATGGGAGACAGATATTTAGCTCAAACTGTTTGGGAGACACCCAGGCAGGGGGATCAGGATCCATCCTGGTGCACGGGCAGGTTTTTGGGAGCCTGGTGCCTGTGGTGTGGCACCTTGCGCAGCCTTGGTGTGGAAGGAAGGGGCATGGACCTGCCTGGGCTCAGTGTGCTGGGTTCTGCTGACTTTCCATGGAAGACCTTGATTTAGAGGATGTGGGGATGGGGAGGGTGGCTTGGAAGGGAAGGCTGGAGGGTGGGAGGAGGAAGGAAGTGGGATCTGTGGGTGGTATGTAGGATGAGTAGAAAATTTCTGAATAAAAAATGAAAAAATAAAAATATAAAAATTAAAAAAAGAAAAAGAAAAAGGCAGAGAGAGAGAGAGAGATCATCCAAATTAACAAAATCAGAAATAAAAAGGGAGATATAACAATAGACAATGAGGAAATCCAGAGAATCATCAGGTCATATACTTCATAAATCTGTACTCTACAAAATAGGAAAATCTGAAGGAAATGGACAATTTCCTGGATAGGTAACACATACCAAAGTTAAATTGAGACCAGTTAAACTATTTAAATAGATCAGTAACCCTAAGGAAGTAGAAATGGTCATTAAGTCTCCCAACCAAAAAAAGCCCAGGACCAGATGGTTTCAGCACAGAATTCTATCAGATTTTCAAAGATGAGCTAATTCCAATACTCTTCAAATTGTTCCACATAATAAAAACAGAAGAAACATTACCAAACTCTTTTTATGAAGCTACAGTTACCTTGATACCCAAACCACACAAAGATGCAACAAAGAAAGAGAATTACAGACCAGTCTCCCTCATAAACATTGATGCAAAAATACTCAATATTATTGGCAAACCAAATCCGAGAACACATCAAAAAAATTACCCACCATGACCAAATAGGCATCATCCCATAGATGCAAGGATGGTTCAACATAAAAAATCTGTCAATGTAATATACCATATAAACAAACTGAAAGAAAAAAAGCTACACGATCTCTCATTAGATGCTAAAAAAGCCTTTGACAAAATCCAACACCCCTTCATGATAAAGGCCCTATAGAGATCAGCAATACAAGGAACATACCTAAACATAATAAAGGCAATTTACAGCAAGCTGACAGCCAACATCAAATTAAATGGAGAGAATCTCAAAGTGATTCCACTAAAATCAGGAACAAGACAACACTGTGTACTCTCTCCATATTTATTCAATATAGTGCTTGAAGTTCTAGCTAGAGCAGTAAGACAACAAAAGGAGATCAAAGGGATAAAAATCGGAAAGGAATAAGTCAAACTTTCACTATTTGCAGATGATATGATAGTATACATAAGTGACCCCAAAAATTTTACCAGGGAACTCCTACAGCTGATAAACTCCTATAGTAATGTGGCAGGATACAAGATTAACTAAAAAAAAAATCAGTAGCCCTCCTATGTACAAATGATAAATGGGTTGAGAAAGAAATCAGAGAAACATCATCCTTTACAATAGCCACAAATAATATAAAATACCTTGGGGTAGCCAGGCGGTGGTGGCGCATGCCTTTAATCCCAGCACTTGGGAGGCAGAGCTAGGCGGATCTCTGTGAGTTCGAGACCAGCCTGGACTACCAAGTGAGTTCCAGGAAAGGCGCAAAGCTACACAGAGAAACCCTGTCTCGAAAAAAACCAAAACCAAAACAAAACAAAACAAAACAAAACCTTGTGGTAACTCTAAGCAAGTGAAGGACCTGTGTGATAAAAACTTTAAGTTGCTGAAGGAAGAAATTGAAGAAGATATCAGAAAATGGAAAGATCTCCCATACTCATGGCTAGGTAGAATTAACATAGTAAAAATGGCAATCTTACCAAAAGCAATCTACAGATTCAATGCAATCCCCATCAAAATCCCAACACAATTCTTCACAGATTTGGAAAGAACAATACCCAACTTCATATGGAAAAACAAAAAACCCAAGACAGCTAAAAGAATCCTGTACAATAAAGCAACCTCTGGAGGCATCACCATCCCATACACCCAGTTCTGCTGTAGAGCCATAGTAATAAAAACAGCTTGGTACTGGCATAAAAACAGACATGTGGACCAATGAAATTGAATTGAAGACTCTGACAGTCTGCACACCTATGAACACACGATTTTTGAAATAGAAGCAAAATTCTACAATGAAAAAAAGAAAGCATCTTCAACAAATAGTGCTAGGATAACATGTTAACATATAAAAGATTGCAAATAGATCCATATCTGTTGCCATGCACAAAACTCAAATCCAAGTGGATCAAAGACCTCAACATAAATTCAGTGACACTGAACCTGAGAGAAGAGAAAGTAGAAGTAGTCTTGAATGCATTGGCACAGGAGACCACTTCCTAAATGTAACACCAATAGCATAGACACTGAGAGCAATAATGAATAAATGGGACTTCCTGAAACTGAGAAGCTTCTGTAAGGCAATGTACATGGTAAATAAGACAAAACCACAGAATACAGAATCAGAAAAGATCTTTACTAACCCCACGTCTGACAGAATGCTGATCTCTAAAATATATAAAGAATTCAAGAAACTAGACATCAAAATATCAAGCAATCCAATTTAAAAAAATGGGCTACAGAGTTAATAGAGAGAATTATCAACAGAAGACTCTCAAATGGCCAAAAGACATTTAAGAAATTGCTCAACATCCTTAGTCATCAGGGAAATGCAAATCAAAATGACACTGAGATACTATCTTACACCTGTCAGAATGGCTATGATCAAAAACACTGATGATAGTTTATGTTGGAGAGGATGTGGAGCAAGGGGAACACTCCACCACTGGTGTTGGGAGTGCAAACTTGTACAGCCACTTTGGAAATCAGTATGATGGTTTCTCAGAAAGTTGGGAATCAATCTACCTCAAGACCCAGCTATACCACTCTTGGGCATATACCCAAGGAATGCTCAATCCTGGTGCATGAACTGGCTTTTTGGAGCCCAGTGCCTATGGTGGGACAACTTGTGCAGCCTTGTTGCAGGGAGGATGGGCTTGGACATGCCTCAATTGAATGTACCAGGCTCTGCTGACTCTCCATGGGCGACCTTGCCTTGGAGGAGGTGGAAATGAGTGGGTGTATTGTGTGTGTGTGGGAGACTATTGTCTGAGACCAAAAGTGTGTGTGAGTTTAGGGTCTTCTAATGAAATATGGGTCCACATCCCTGAAGAAAATTATCCTCTCCTCCCAGCAACTATCAGTTGCCAGTATTTCTTCAACTAGGGGTGGAACTACCTGACATTCTCTGGTGTGATTTCATGACACTTGACTTTCTGTTATCAACTGGCTTATACATCTTTGTATATTTTTTGCCTACATTTTCTGCCTACAACACACATAATGATTGATTTCAATCACTATGTACATCATTCCTTGGCAGATATCTCATGGCTTTTGCCTAAAATCTTGGTGTCTCTAGTGCAATGCCGGGTTCATTATCACAGTTTCAATCTATGGCCTCCTAGGGCCTCTTGAGGTATGAGAGCCTTTATGCAGGGACTTCCCTGCTATGTGTTGCCTGGCCTCAGGGTCTGAAATTATGAAAGAAGATTGCAGGACCTTTTTACTTGTCCATCTTTATGATTGTAAGGCCAGAACCACAGGATGACACTGCCAAGTTTGGCTGCCAGCTTGTGATTGATCCCAGAGCCCGTGAAGCCTTTATCAGCTATTGTTTGCAGCTGCTTTGTGGGAGCAGAAAGCTCCTTTGGATTTTCCCCTTTCACAAGTTGGAAGCTTAGCTGAGTGAAGTCTTGCCCTGATAGAGCCCTACCTTCAGCAGTGCTGAGCAGGGGTCTCTCTTAATGGTGCTAATCTTATATCTTTCTGCACAAGCCTGAGCTGTAACATTAAGCTTTCCAGTGTCTG
Organism: Peromyscus eremicus; assembly: GCF_949786415.1. NCBI lineage: Eukaryota > Metazoa > Chordata > Mammalia > Rodentia > Cricetidae > Peromyscus > Peromyscus eremicus. Next base: position 73,432,005 of record NC_081428.1, read on the forward strand.
TTTCCTCTACAAGTTGTAAACTTTGAATTTCTTTCTGCCATATTGTTCTTTCTTTCATTGTAGACTTGCATATGAGTGACTGCTGATAACCACAAACAGATTCAACACTAGCTATCTTGAAATATACTCTCCTGAAGAAATTCACCCATTGTTTTATAATTTAGCCTTAGGCAAGTTCTTAGTACAAGGGCATAAAACAGCCATATTTTTTGCCAAAATTTCACAGAAATTGTTTTGAATCTAGTTACTAAAATTGTTATCCCGTGAAACCTCTTAAGCTGGGCTTCCACAGCTCTAAGTAGTGATGGGTCCTTAAACTCCACTCACAGTATTCAATTGCTTTTCTAGTTGCAAATTTCCAAAGTCTTCTACATTCTTCCAAAAAATCAAAACAGAAACAAAGCATAGCAGGATCTGTATTACTAACTTTTTTATTGCCATGATAAAACACCACAACTAAGGCAAGATGTAGAATATTTTATTTAGTCTTACAGTTCCAGAGGGCTAGAGTTTATGATGGTAGAACAGAGGTAACAAGGGCCTGCATGGAGACAGGAAGAACAGCTGAGAGCTCACATATTGAATTACAAGAACAAAGCAGAGAGAATAAACTAGAAATGTTTGAATCTTTAAATTATCAAATTCTGACCCCCAGTAACTCACTCTAGAATAGCCACACCTCCTACCTACCAACTGGAGGCCAAGTATTCAACACCTGAAACTGTGGACAATACTTTCAAACCGTGACAACCTGTCTTATTATTATAGCTTGCTGTGGATATCTTTCTGTATGCTGTGAATATGTGTTGCTCTGATTGTTTGATAAATAAAACCATTTGGCCTATGGCAAGGCAGCTTACAGGCAGGCAGGAATTTCAAAGAGACAGAAAGAAGGAGAGGAGGGATGCCAGCGAGCTGCCCAAGGAGCAACATGTAATGGGACATAGGTAAAGCCATGGAACATGTGACAATACATAGATTAATAGTTATGGGCTAATTTAAGATATAAAAGCTAGCTAGCAAAAGGTTTGAGCCATGGCCAAACAGTTGTAATTAATATAAGCCTCTGTGTGTTTACTTGGGGGACATGAGTGGGAGAGATTTGTTTCAACCACCAGCAGGCCAGTACACAAAAGAAAAATCTTCCAGCTACAATAGCTAATACCTTATATTCTGTATTCAATGTGAATAAACAGAATAAAAATCTTATATTTTTTTCTTGTTTGGGCAGAACTAAAAGGGTTTTCTCCCATTTAACATTTTTCTTTAAAACTTTTTGTTTGTTTCTTCTGTGTGTGTGTGTGTGTGTGTGTGTGTGTGTGTGTGTGTGTGTGTGTGTACAGGCACACCATAGCATACATGTGGAATTTGGAGGATAACTTACAGAAATTGGTTTTCTCTCTTCATCATGTGGAATCTGGGGATCAATCAAGCTCAGGTTGTTAGCTTGCCTGCAAGAACCCTTACCCATTGTACCACCTCATGGATCCCTCCCATCACTTCCTAAAATGTGATACAACCATAAATGCAGATATTAAAACTATAAAATACATGATAAAACAAAGGGACAGATCTAAGTAAGATGAGTATTCAAATGGATAATTTGAGGTAACAGAAATACATAATAGGAAAATCTTTGAAATGCAATTTTATTAAAAATAACCATAAACTATGTCATACCAAATTATGTTCTCAAATAAGTTAAAAATCAACATATGAATGGGAAATCATACATGTGTGAAAGTTTTGTTGTCTCTGCTATTCAAGGCATTTTTTACAACTGATCTGAAAAAGAAATGCAAGCATTCCAGTAAAAATGGGCAGAGCATGTAGATGGACTTTCACATACAAAGATAGACAAACTGCCAAGAAACCCTTAGGTTGCTATAATTTAAAAATAACTGGAACAAGAAAGACATGGAGAAGTGAGGACTTTCAAAATGGCAACATATAATTCTTTACCAAATTCAGAATGTCAAAGTTCGCCAAAACTTTAACAGATTTACCATCTCAACATTGCATTATTGAAGTTATAAATAATTGTAAAATTAAAATATTAAAAATAACTTTGCTCTAGTTACATAATAGACTGCTGTTGCTAAGACCAAATTGCCTGAAAGAACAACCCAAAGTGAAGAACATTTTACTTTAGCTTCAGATTGCACAGGTTTGATTTTGTGGCTGCTCAGCACTTTGTACACAGGCAGAGAGAGCATCACTGGAGGAGGAGAAAGGAACTAGGGACTAGGAAGAAGTTCCCAAGGACATACCACCTATGACCCACTTCTCAGAGTAGACCCTGCCTCCTTTTTATCCCTCCCTTCTTCAAATATTGTCACTTTATGAATCCATCAGTGAATTAATAAATTGATTATGTTTTATCCTTCAGGATTCACTCAGTTTGAAAATATTTGTCAGCTAGTAACCAAGATTCCAACATGTAGCTGGGCAGTGGTGGCTCACGCCTTTAATTCCAGCACTAGGGAGGCAGAGGCAGGTGGATCTCTGTGAGTTTGAGGCCAGCCTGGGCTACAGAGTAGTTCCGGGAAAGGCGCAAAGCTACGCAGAGAAACCTTGTCTCAACACCCCTCCCCCCCAAAAAAAAAAGATTCCAACATGTGAGTTTATAGATGGAACATTTATTATTCAAATTTTAGCAGTATATATTTAAAACACTTAGAACATTCATTCAAAAATGCTTGCATGCTTATATTCTTAACACAGCAATCATAATCAAAAGGGAAAAAATGACTGCCATAATTAATAATGAACTACATGATGTTTGTTTGAAATAGAAATGAGCAGGCTGTGAAGAATTACAAAAGTAGATGAACATCCAAGGTATTATGCTTGATTATCAGGAATGCATAATCTCAGAGGCAGAAAGACACTAGATGTCTAGGGCTGAAGAAAGGAAAATGGACATTTGTTATACACCTAGTGTAATAGGTTAAAGGTATCTCCATCTTGTGTCGGATGAATCTGTATTTGATTTCTATCCCCTACCCTGGGAAGTCCCCTGTGAAAGCAACCAATCCTATTCTAGAAACTCAGGGTTGAAATTCTCCAGATAACTGCATATTCTTGGCTCTTGTTAGACTGCTTGCATGCTTCCCTCTGCAACTGCAAAGCAGCATGCAATTTCTTTGTTTGTCTTTCAAAGCTCCCTGCAATGTGTATTCAGAGATGCTCTATGAGAACCGCTTCTCTCTAGGCTCCTCCAGCCACCTTCATACAGAAACTCTGTATTAAACTTCAGTCCTTCTGAATGGTTGGCTCTGGGTTTTACCCATAACACCTAGTCTGTTCTAAGAAAGTGATTGCATAACTTTGTGGATGCAGGTAATGTCACTGACTTGCTTTTTGAAGTGATTAATCTTATGTTAAATTTAGTTCACTGCTAAGAAGATATGGAACACTGTTTAAGAAGGTATGGTGATCTGGCATTGTCCCTCAGTTGATAGTTTAAACCTGATTTGGAGGCAGATGTAAATTTAATATTTCTCCCATTCAGGTCGATTTAACTGAGGTATGCATACAGTAGAAAATGCAACATGCTGGGGGCCTTTCATTACCTTTGGTTAGCACTTCTGCTCATATGCCTCACAATTCCATTTGTTTAAATGCTCCCAATTTTCTTTTTTTCAAGACTTATTTTATTTATTTAAGATTTATTTTTATTTTATGTGCATTAGTATCTTGCCTGCCTGTGTGCCTGTGTGAGGGTGTCAGATCCCCTAGAACTGGAGTTACAGACAGTTAGTGAGCTGTGGGTGCTGGGAATTGAACCTGGGTCCTCTGGAAGAACAGCCAGTGCTCTTAACCACTGAGCCATCTCTCCAGCCCATGTGTTCTCAATTCTTAGATGTCATCAATCCTTTGCTGCCATCTCAGGTTGATGATACGAGGCTTGGCTCTGGGAAGGCTGATGTCCAACCAAACCATCTGTCTTTCACTGTTATCGAGGGTCCTTCTTGCACCGTCGATGCAGAAGGAAGTCAGAGAGGGTTTAGAGGAGGACCACCTGCTTGTCGTGGTAGGAAGTGGCAAACAATGAACAAAGCCCAGCTGCAGGCCGTTTATGCTCTTTCTGCTTGGTCTGCCACTGTGCTGCGCCCTTTGCTGTGATGACCAGCAAACTCACAATAAAGAAAAGGCCACTTTGGTCAACCGCTAAGGACAGCACATCTTTGAAATCAGGGCTTCACCTGGTAAACGTCCCTGCATCCTTTGTAGGAGGCTCCTATGCAGGGAAGGGGGCAGGGCCCCTGCTTCTCTCCGGAGTTCCTAGGTAAGGCTGTCCTGAGTGACCTGTACGGAGACAGTAGGGGGCGCTGCATACCTGTCCCTTTGGAAATCAGCCTTCCACTCCTCTGGTAAAAGCTAATGCTCAGGGTCCAGAATAAATCTGTAATCTTGGCTCTTTCTGCCCAGCTCCCCCAAAAGAAGACTCAGAAACTGAGGTGAGAGGCCTTCTAGTGGAGGACATGATTTGCATGGGAGGTCCCTCTGTCCTATTTATGGGAACGTGGGTACACAGACACTAAATGGTCTTTGCTGCAGCATTAGGTCCTCAGGAACCAACAGTCCACAGATCTCCACGATGACTGGGGTCTCCCTCCTTCTCACTGTCCTTACTCTCTGCACAGGTGACTGCTTGTAAAAAGCAATAGGGATTAAGGAGTTGCTAGAAATGTAAACTTTCCTTCTATTGGAGAGCAAACTAGCCCTGCTGTGTCTCCATGTCCTCTGTTACAGGGTCCTGGGCACAGTCTGGGCTGAGTCAGGAAGCCTTCATGTCTAGTTCTATTGGACAAGAAGTCACCCTCATCTGTACTGGAAGTGGTGGTGATGTTGGACTCTATGATGCATCCTGGCACAAAGAAATTCCTGGTGATGTACCCAAATTTGTGACAATTGGCTATTCCCGGCCCTTTAGCAATACATATTACCTAACTATGACAGACCTCAAGCCTGAAGATGAGGCCAGTTATTACTGTTCAACATGGGACAGTAGCACAAATGCTCACACAGTGCTCCAGATGCATGGGGAACTGAGACTGAAACATTCCCCTGACCTTCACTAGCCTACTCAGGCCATGGTGATCTAGCAGTTAAAGTGGGCAGCTGTGAGGACCAGTGTCCCTGTTATTACATCAGATTGTCAGAGGACAGATCAGCCTTATGTGATAGCTACAGTTGGCAATCTTCATGTGGTTGGATCTTAACTTCTTTACTGAGATATACTGTCCAAGAGACCAACTGTTGCCAAATGTGCAGTAAAATTCTTCTTTTCATATTTCTATGGTGTTGCAAATTTCACATAACATAAACTAAGAATATAACACCTTAAAAAGGAACAATTATTCATTAGAAGGACAGCAGGTTATTGTAAGTTTGGCTTGCAACTACACTTTTTGTTTTCGTTTTTTGCATCGCTTTTGGTATTTTTAGGAAATTGTCTACTAGTTGGCTGTTTTGGACACTTCTCAGACATAATTTTGTACTATCAGGTAATTATTATCTTTAACTTGAATTGTATGGATACACTACTGGTGGCCCACCTCTAACCGGGTTAGAGGTATTTGGTTTGAATTTTTGTATTTATAAGCATTTTTATTATAGATGTCAACCTACAATTTTCAAGTGCTTCTGTGGACATACCCTTTGGGGACAGATAACCAGGACCAGAATTTCTAGGAAATACTGTGACTATTTGTGGAAATTTCTCCTTTTTAAAGTGGATGGATAAATTCACAGGTATGTGAGCAAGGTATGCTGACCCACATTTTCTACATTCTCACACTAGTGTTCAAATTCCAAGCATTTCTTTGGGCATGTATTTCCAAGTATCTTTAACAGATAACTGAAATATGAAAATCATCATTCTTTGGAGGAAATGCCTCACTCCTTTGCTAAGTTGCTGTGCCAGTTAATAGTTCCATGAGAAGACGAGGTTCATGATTTCTCCATGATATCACTGACCTCACTGCTATCTGCCATTTTGACTTTAACCTCTTTACTGTTAATGAAATACCATTTCATTATATATTCAATTGTAATCAATGGATTGATGACACTTGCATTCTCTGAATCACTGTAATCTATCTAATCCATTATAAACAAATCAAAGTATGAGTTCATTCCATGAATCATTGACTCCAGGACTCCTGACTTGTTATTGCTAATGCCACTGAGTATATTCTCAGTTGTACAAAGCAGATAGGAACAACTACTTCAGATAATAAGTTGTTGGCATGAAGCCATCTCTCCATGCATAATCAGAAGCCATAAGAATTCTGTATGGTTTGAGTGTTTCAAGAGCTGAGGCCTCACTCATCTTTACATAGCTCTAAGTTCTCCTTTTGAGATGGTCACTAAGCAGTGGGGGGGATGAAAACAAGGTGGGCATGTGTCTCCTGAGGCTTCACCATCTGTTGCTTCCCTGGGAGGGTAAGTTGGGGTAAATATTTGACTCCTGCCCTGTCTCCTACATGCACCATGCAATCTTTATTAATAACACAGAGCCTGAATACATGCACATGCAAATTAAATGTCTTCATCTACAATGAGACGGATTCAGAAACATCTAGAGATATAGCATATTGGTAGATAAGATGTTCTAATGTCACATGCCAAAAAAAGGTATGCTTATTGACTAGACTAATATAATAAATGTATTTCAATATACGTTACTAAGAATGTAGCTAATTTGATTTTTTTCTAGTAATAACATGGAAAAATGGTAAATTCTAGTGCACCTTAGAAACAAATAGAATGCTGGGCAGTGGTGGTGCATGCCTTTAATCCCAGCACTTGGGAGTCAGGGCCAGGTGGATCTCTGTGAGTTCGAGGCCAGTCTGGTCTACAGAGTGAGATCCAGGACAGGCACCAAAACTACACAGAGAAACCCTGTCTTGAAAAAACAACCCCCCCAACCCCCCCCAGGGAAAGAAATAGAACAGTGAACATACACTATTATATATTGAAAAGAATTAAAAATATTACTGTAAATAGCTGTTGAAATAAAAAATTTATTGACAATTCAGAGGCATGCAAAGGTTTAAAATAGGCTTATGAGGGATGCCAGTTGTGATGTGGCATTTAGACAAAACAGTGTCAAAGAAAATTATAAATCACCATGCAATGTTTGCTTCTGTATTTTAAAATGTAAATTTCAGAATGATATATGCAGAAACTCTTATTTAGGAAGATTTAATGTTATGAAGTTGGAATAGCATAGAGTAGATTTAGCCACTTATTTCTGATCACAAGAAAACTGGACAATACCACTTGATAGATATAAAAAGCACTGCCATCCTTAAGGCTCAGGAAACATTGCAAAAAAAGAGACAGAAAGATTGTAAGAGCCAGAAAAAAAGGGAGTTTGCTGTGAGATTGTGTCTCCTACTAATATCAGAAGCTACACCCACAGAGTCTCACCAACATGATCACCTAGACATGGTTTGAACTAGGATGACACCAGTGAACATGCCAAGCCGGACTGGGAAAAGTCCACAAGTTCATCCTGCACAGACAACTACAGGCCACTAAGGAGAGCTGGCAGTGGGAGAGGTGGTCTTCCTCAGGGAAGAGCACACTGACTGGTTATCATGGTCAGCCATGATAACATGCAAACAAGTAACATTATATGCATTAAACAGTGTATACTTCGGAATATATACATGTATATAGTAGGGCTTGAGGGAGTAATGGACAGAGAGAAATGTTACTCAACTATAACCTCAAATAGAAAAAAAGTCAAACCTCAGAAAAGAGACAGTGCAGGGTTTGGATGCTGAGCAGAGCATGTAGTCACCTTTGGTCACGGTGATTCTTGCATGGAGCAAGTTAGGAGTAGAGCTTACTAACTGCCCGAGACTTAGCAAACAGAGCCAGAGGTAGTGAGCCTGAGGCTTCCATGACAAACACATAGTAGATCTGGAGAAGACAAATGGATGAAAAAAGGTTGACACTTCTGTAAACTGTCTTCCCATGTCTTTGAAGAATGTCAAAATATCTGTGTGGAGAATACAATCCTATTATTTAAAAATAGGGCAGCCAGGATATGTGGGATGATCAGTTTTTACTTTTCACAGAATGGTGAGAAACACTACAATTCTTATCCATTATCAAAATAGTACAGTTTATTTTTTCAATCATTTCAATATACACCAGCACTATATTGAAGATGAGAAGACAACACAATTTTGCAGAAGATTTAAAGATATATTACAGGAAACTCACTCAGTTGTCATAATTTTTTTGTCAATTTGACACAATCTAGAGTTATCTGGGAAGATGAACCTCAAGTGGGAAAATGACCTTGTCAGATTGACCTATTGTTAAACTTGTGGAGCATTTTATTGGTTAATGATTGATGTTGAAGAGTCCACTGTGGGTGGTGCTTCCCTGGGGCAGTTGGACCTGGAGTGTATTGGAAAGCATTCTGAGAAATCTAGTAAGCAGTACTCCTCCATAGCCTCTGTATAAGTTACTGCCTCCAGATTCATGTCTTGAGCCTGTCCTGACTTCCCTCAGTGTGAGACTGTGCCCTGAGAGTTGTATGAAGAAATAAACCCTTTACTTCCCAGATTGCTTTAAAAATTTAAAAGCAGAGAAAGATAATATTTTTTTAAAAACATGCTAGTTAAAATAGCACACTAATATTTTCTCTTAATATCTTAATTACAACAATATTAGTATAGAGAGAAAAGACAAAGTTTTGAGTAGCAAAATAGAAAATTCTAGTTCATAAGCATAAATTGATGAGAAAGGGGTAATTGAGGCTAAATGTAAAATTGCCTCTGGATATTTCTTGGGGTAATTTCTCTGGACTTTCTTGGGCTCATATGTCAAGGTTTCCTTGATGCTTCCATCAGGTAATGTTAGATAGCTCTTCCTGGCCACATATGAGGTTGTAGTATGACTGAGTCTGAGCTGACCTTGTGTTCAGGGACACTGCAGCATGAGTCTGAGATTCTTCTGGAGACTCCTGTGCAAATTTCTAAGAGCTGCAACCTTTACCAACTTCCCTGGTTTTACACTCAAGGCAAGCCACTCTCTCACCCTCCTGTGTCCTCAAGACCTCTCTCTGATTCAGAATCTGTAATCAGCAGCGTCTGAAAGAATCACGAAGGGAAAAGGCAACTATGAATAAACCCACCCCCCCCCTTCAGAAAGGAGGAGCTAATACCCTGGGGGCAAGCAGCTGCATGGAGGGAATGAGAGAGGTGTACCCACCATGACTGTATTTCTCTACTGATCCTTCTTGCTAACTCTACAGGTAGAGATTGGCCTAGAAGACCAGACTGATATCCAGCCTGTCTTAGAGTCTTTGGTTCATATAGTAAACAGTGTCTCCTCATTTTGCCCATCACCACTCTGTGTCTGTTTGTTGGATCCTTCAATTACCCAATTGCTATTCAACAGCTAACTTGTTCTTCATCTCTGTGAGCATCTTCCAGACTCATGGGTACCTTGAAGCAGTGGTTTCATTGTCCATTTCAATGGTCTATCCTACTACCAACTGAAGTTAGGAGGCCTCTTCATATATGAAAAATGCAAATTCACAATTAGAATAGGGAATCCCCTTCCATCACTTGGGATACAAGGATGCTTCATGTGATTAAGGTGTAGTTAACTTTTTTTTGTAATATATAGGTTCAAAAAAAAATACATAGGAACAGGTTTGAGGTGTCAAAGTTGGGGCAAATGCTGCTGGCTACAAACAGGTCACAATCTTACTGCTGAAGCATAGTTATATTTCTCCAGTATTATCAAAATGAGGATGATGACAGCTATATATTGAAGAAATGTGACCCTCTGGGGAAACAGATTTTCTCTATCTATGTTCCTTAGTTCTCCCCAGAAGACAAATATTTGTGACACTGAATTACCATCAAGAAACTCTCCAAGGTTCTCATGATCCAACAATAGTGTCCTATCCTCTTAGTGTTCCTTGTCTCTTCTTTGTCCACCTTATATGATTCTCAGACGCCTCAGTCTATGAGTCATCAAGCCTTCTTACCCACCCACATTGGAATCCAATCTTATCTTTAATTTTGACTGTGATTGAGTCAACAGTGTTGGGCATCACCAGTAGAGGAAATAATTTTGACTTCCTTTTTTATATTTTTGAATTACTCTCAGTTCATTAAAGATAAGATGGCTTGATAGTAAAAAAAAAAAGTTGCACAATCCTCAATTCCTTGAAGGTAATATTATAAATAACTCTCTGGTGCTGTTTAGGCATGTAGATGATGGTTCCTGTCAAGCTTATATCACAGACTACTATGTCTTTTACTTTAAACAGCACTGAATTTTCCCAAGACAAATATTAGTTAAAATGTGTGCATTTTCCAAATTGTCTTCAAGCTAAATCCTATACATCCTTCTCTAGGGTCTCTCTTGCCTGGTAGGTCTGCCTGACTCTCCCTTCCACTAACCATCACCAACCTGCCAGACCTATAACAGGTCCCACATGCAGTGTACAGACTAGTATAACAATGCCTCCCAGCACCCCAGCAAATATCTAGGCTTCAAGAGGACCTGATCTGCCTGCCCCTGATACACAGGAGCTTCCAACCCCACACCTAAGCTCTCCAAACAGCCGTATCCTGCACATCCTTACCCAGGGTCTACCTCAGTGAGTTTGACTGCCCTCCGTGCACCTTTCCTAACCTGACAAAACTAGCCTGGGTCCCACATGCAGTGTCCCATCCTAGTCTAGACATGCCTGATGGAACCTCAATCACATCCTACAGCACATCCAACAACAACAAGCAGCCACTAAGGTGACTCTACAGGTGCTAATGACTCTTATACATCCAACTCATGGCTCTCCACAGGAGGTTATGAATGCTTGGCTTTCTGAAATTCAAAAGGCTACTGCCTGACACTCCCCACTAGGAGTGACTTCCCAGGGACGGATGCTCTTCGAGGGCTGGTAGTCAAAGATGGGTAAGAGATTGTTTGGCAAGCTAACCTAAAACAGGCACAGTCCAGTTGCTGAGCCCCACTGAGGCAGGGTCAATAAGGCCTGAGCAAAGAACTCTGACTCCTGATGAGTGCCCATGTAATAAAATAAAAGGGTGGATATGTAGTAGAACAGGCCCATAGGGTGGAGGAAATTGGCTCAGACCAGTAGCCAAGGCATGCACATAACATACTCCTTAAGAGCCAACCTGGAGTCTGCCTGAGGGCCTAGCAACAGGAGCTGTAAGAGTTCTTAGTTGATTTCAGAGTTCCTGATTGTGCAGAATCTACTTAAAGGCCTAGCAAGAGTCACTGTCAGAGTTCCTGATCATGCTGAGTCTGCCTGAGGACCTAGCAACAATTGCTGTTGAGTTCCTGATTGTGCCCAGCCAGTGAGGGATGACCACACAGACTGGATGCTGGGAAGAAGGTATGTAAGGCCTACTATGTTAAAATAAATGAGTTAGTTATTTGCTTTCAACAGATTCTTGGTGTCTGAGTCATTGCCACTGTGCCTTCTTACTGTCTCCCCCAAGGGAGCCGTTAGAATCCAAGCAACACACTGATTTATAGGTATAGCAATAAGTCAATAGAAGTCACTAATGACATGTCTATTTAGCAGAATAATAATATGAGGTTCTTCTCAGGGAATGATAAGCTATCTAGACTTAGTGTCTTGACCTTGTTGTCAGTGCTAATGGATGTTTTCCATCTTGTTGAGCAAGTCTTAAATACAATGAAAGAGTGGTGGGTCATTTCCATAACATTCATACAGATATTGAATCTGTGGGCATATTTTTCCAGGCAGTTCACTGCTGTATATTGAACAGTTTATATCTGGGTGAAGCTGATGATTGCTTTTCTACCAAGGTAGCATGCTTTGCATCTTCCAGCACTATGAAATCTAGCCAGTAGGGGTGAAGTTTTAAGCTATATCTCTTCATGTTGTTTATCAGTATTTTTCTTGATTGAATTTTATGTAAATAAGAATTTACCATAAAAGCTATTTTGAGTATGAAAGGTAATCTGAGGGCAAAGTATTTAGGAAATTACTTAGGATTTTAGAGGAAAAACCAAAAGGAAATCGGGATTCCTGAAATTAACTGACAGAAACTGTTAACCATAGAATTATCAGTAATTCTAAAATGGCATTTGCCACTTGTCAATTTTAACCAAAAGATTATACAAGTGAAAATATGAGAGAAGAGTTTCAAACTAGAATGGAGGAAAGGTTTGTATAAAATTGAAAACAACCATTGATGATTAGCAACAACAACAGCAAGTAAATGCACAGAACAGTAATTCTTCAAAATATATGCTGTGATTGTTTAGGCAGCATCTTTCTTGAAGATAGTCCAGTGCAGGGTAGGAAGCAAACTTAAGAATGGGAAGGGAGTCTTCATGTCTCACTTCTTCATTGTGTCATCACCTCTCCACTGTGGCAAGCAAAGAAGGCATCAAATGAGGAAAACATTACATCATAAGAGTTGCCCTCCTGTGTGCAGGATCAAGGTAGAGTCGATCAGCTGTGCAAAAGGCAGTATGTCAAGTCACGCTTGTACATGTTCCAGCTTTTCAGTATCAGGTTCCCAATACGTCATTTTCTGCCTGAATAATGTTTGTAGCAATCCATAAAGCCAAATAAGTATGAGCCTCCCATCTGGTCACATAACACCTTGTCACAGTGTGAAGCCTGGCAATGAATGATCTAGCAGGCATAGCCATTCATTGGTGTAGTTGAAGAACTAAATCTCAGCAATGGTGCCCACATGGCTCTTCTGGCATTAAGGAGAGGGTCATCCTGAAGTTCATGGTGTAGCTCACTGCTCTGAGAAGAGCTATACACGGGGCAACAGCTTGGCAGGCCACCAGAAGTGCTCAGCTTCCCACAGCAGATTTCAACACCATGATACGGGAGGCATCTTGACACTACATGCTCTGGCCTCCTACACGGAGTGTGGAGTTGTGCTATATCCAAACTTCTCTACACCTCTGCCTCTCAGTTTATCGCATTTTGAGTAAATAGCACTACAGATCACACATGTCCAGTGTATTCACAGTTATCCGAATAGGGCAAGATGTGTTCTATTCAATATGGTGTGGTGTGCCTCAGCACTATAGTTGTTTTTTCTTATTTATTTTATTTAAACTAGATATTTATACTGATATGACATTACTACATATGAATATGATAAACAGTAGTGTCAGGATCAAAAGGAAGTATAAGATGAAAAACATAGTAGTTAATGTAATTGTATCCTATATATTGAAAATAAGTTCATCTTAGATATTTTATTATAAAGGACCAATGAAATGAAACTGTGATTTGGATACAGGAACTAAGAAGAAATAAAAAGAAAGCTGCTTTTCAAAAATCTCTGATGCCTTTCCCCATTTTCTTCTCAGGTTTGATTCTCACCAGCACAGTTGTATGTAAAATTAACTCTCGGAACACTATGATCACCTTCCCAATATGTGAGGTGTCCAGTGTCTCCCTGGAAAGCTGCCATGGGCCCCACAGGCAACACCTAGTATAAAATGTTGATTGTGGGCAGGGCATCTTCTTTGAAGGATAAAACATCCGTGACAAGTGGGTGGAATCTCCTCTTCATGTTGTTTTTCCCAGCACGAAGTATGGGATACCAGCCTGAGCTGTGCACATCCTTATTAGTTGAATTCAAGGACTTTTCCAGCCTATGTTGGAAGACTCCATGACAGGAGCCACAGACAGCTCCTGTGCCCCACTTTGGGCTGCCAGAAGGGAAAAGCATTGTGAAGATTTCCTAGAAAAACGGAAAAGGAGATTGAGTTAGGGCACAGCCCTGTGTTCTACCACCAGATGTCAGATGGACAGCAACGGTGATTTTTGAGTCTTGAAGGTTAATGTCTGGCCACAAGGGGGAGGCAGACTGAGTTTTCTCTATGAGCCCTGAACCTTTATGAGATCTCAGTGTAGGAAGTGGGAGGTTATATTTGCATGAGAGGTTAGGTCTTGGCCAGACTGAAGCTTAGGGGATAAGAGGTTGGGATCTCAGACTTAGTGAGGGTCTAAAGAACAGCATCGTTCATGTCCACCATGACCTGGACTGTTCTCCTCATCATCCTCACTCTCTTCAAAGGTCAGCTGTGGGCAATGGTCAAGATCTCCAGAAAGACCACTAGTGCTTAGCACCAACCTCCCTCACCCCATCCTTTTCTCCAGGAATTATTCATTTTCTTCTTTATGAGATCTTTAACTCATATCTGTGTTTCCAGGGTCTCTTTCTCAGCCTGTGTTGACTCAGCCACCATCTGCATCTTCTTCTCTGGGAAAATCAGTCACACTTACCTGCACCCTGAGCAGTGACTACATCAAGTATAATGTCGACTGGTACCAGCAAAGCTCTCAGCAGGTTGTCCAGTTTTTGATGCGAGTGGGCACTGCTGGTAATGTAGTATCCAAGGGTAGTGGGATTCCTGATAGATTCTCAGGCTCTGGCTCTGGACTAGTTCGGTATCTGAACATCCAGAATGTCCAGGATGATGATGAGAATGTCTACTACTGTGGATCAGATCATGGCAGTGGAAGCAGTTATGTGTAACCCACAGTGACACAAACAGTAAGGAAGTGAGACAAAAACTTGGTTAATCTGCCCAGTGCTCTCTGATTTCCCTGTTGTCTTAAAGTAAGAGTCTTCAGAGTTTCTTGATGTTGCCTGATATTTTCTATTTTCCAAATTGAATTAACATAAATATTTTTTTCAGTGTTGGTTGAAATATTTGAATTTATGTAGTTACATTCAATCACCAGTCTTCTGGAGTATTTATTATACAGGTTATAGACATTTTCCCATGTTAATTCATTGTGCAGTACCTGATGTCATCTGAGGTGACTTTCCACTATATCAATCGTGTGTGTGTGTGTGTGTGTGTGTGTGTGTGTGTGTGTGCCATATAGTGATGAGCATCACAAATTTCATAGAAATTCCCAACCTTGACCCTTAACCACAATGTCATAGGTTCACCAATGGTTATGGTGGATTTCACTCACCTCATATCACATCCATGTGCAAAGAGGAGTAAGTACCAAGATTGGGGTGGTGTTCCATAGACATGTGCAATCTGGAAATGGCTCTGAACTTTTCATCGGTGACTGTCTTTTCTACAAGGGAAATTTGATCATGCTCAGAAGAGAAACTTCTGATTTAATTTGTAATGCCTCTCTGATAGTGATTACCTTGGTTTTAACTCACTTGATTGAAGGCACACCCATTCATAATATCATACCCAGTTCAGAATGTATGTGTGCGTGTTACAGATATGAAAAGATAGCCAATATGATGACTCAGTTTACAGAGATTCATGTAGAAAAAAGGAAGAGGAAATGCTGAAATACCACATACTCAGGATTGAAACCTCAGGAATGAAGTAGAAGATGAAATAAATCCTGAGTAAAGAATGGTAAGTCCATGATATAGTAAATTAAAGGTTTCACAGATATGAGTAGATTTAACATAGCATTTCACCTGTGAGCTTATAAGATTATCAGTTAAATAAAAGGCATCACATGCCTGGCGGTGGTGGCGCACGCCTTTAATCCCAGCGCTCGGGAGGCAGAGCCAGGCGGATCTCTGTGAGTTCAAGGCCAGCCTGGGCTACCAAGTGAGTTCCAGGAAAGGCACAAATCTACACAGAGAAACCCTGTCTCGAAAAACAAAAAACAAACAAAACAAACAAACAAACAAAAAAGGCATCACACAATCAGTGAAATTCTATTATATGACATTCCAATAATAGAATCTTCAAAAGTCAAAGTGGGAAGAATCAGGAACGGAAATAGTGTGTTTGTGAGCTTGATGTGCATTAGAGATGATTCTGCACTAAGAAATTAAAGGACAGAAACCATCCAGTAACTATCTGAGGATATATTTGCAAATTAATTTATTATTTTTTTCATGAGAGATTCATGCTTAGTATTCTAGCTTTGTGAAAACATGCAATCCATCTGTCTTGTTCAATTCTAACTTACTGAATTCTGGGATCACATATGTGTACCATGCCTGGTCATTAGCTGGACTTAGTTCTTCAGAAATGTTGTGCTTATGAAATCTGCATTCACCTAACATCCATAAAAATAAGTTTAGTGGTGATGTTTCTAAGTGGTAAAGCTAGTGATTATCCTGCTTTAGGTCTTTTTGTTCAATAGACAGAATTAAATAAACAAATAAACCAATATAGCCCCAAAGGCCTCCAGAAGGTATCCTCAGAGGATATGACAGGTCATGATTAAAATTTTTGACTTTGCACAGTTGCTTACTTGTTCCCATACAATGTTAAAACAGCTGCTTCTTCCCCTGGGACAAATCCACAGCAGCATGGATTGGTCAGGTCTACATCTGACAGTGTAACTGTTCTCAAAGTCAAGTTCCAGGTGGTAGTAAAGATCAGTAAAAGGATCCAGTTTTCACAATGCATACCCAGTCTTTTTTCTCTAAGATTCTATCACAACTTTATTTTTAAAATGAGAAAGTAAGTTCAAAAACACTATTAGTGATTCAGTCAAATGATCTCCTCCCCTCCTTTAATTGGCCCTCAATTCAAGGTATCTCTTCTATCATATTCTCCCTTGACCACATCTCCTTTCCCCTACCCCATCTTATACTCCTGTGCTCATGTCATTCAGACTCCCTGGCTACTCATATAATCTGTTCTATGTCCCCTGTCAGGAAGATCCACGTGTCCCCCTAGTCCCTCCTCTATACATAACCTCTCTGGGTACAGACTGTAGCAGCATGACTGCTTTACTTAACAGCTAATATCCACTTACAAGTGAGCACACACCATGTTTGCTTTTCTGTGTCTGGGTTACCTCACTCAGGATGATTTTTTCTAGTTCCATCCACTTCCCAGAAATTTTTATGATGTCATTTGCTTTAATAATCAACCTTTGTTTATTTTTTTTTACTATCCAATAATCCCCCATGGTCAGCTAAAGACAGGCAACTTGATCCATCTCCCATATCTCTACTGATAGAGCAATCACTGTCTGCCACATCTACTCCCAGTGGTAAAGTGAGAAAGCATGCTGGGCTAAGCATGATCTGTCTCTCCAGACTTCCTCCTGTAAATATTCACACAACATCTGCTCACTCCTCTTTTTTTTTTTTTTGAGGAACAATTTTACAATTTACTTTATTTGTCATCCAGTACATTTTTAAAGAAAAACAAAGCATTTTGGTGCTAATTTAACATAAGAACAATTTAACTTAATACACTAAAAAATTTTCATGCAATCTTTCCAATCAACTATTTCTAATTTTAATAACCAATTTTTTGTTTATATTTTTGTTTTTCCATTCTTTTGTTTTCTTTTTTCTTATTTTTTTCATTTTTCTTTATTAAGAAAATTTCTATTCACTCCACGTACCACCCACAGATCCCACATCCTCCCTCCTCCCACTCCCCAGCCCTCTCTTCCAAGCCACCCCACATCCCCCCATCCCTCAAATCAAGGTCTCCCATGGGAAGTCAGCAGAGCCCAGCATACTGAGCCTAGGCAGGTCCAAGCCCCTCCCCACTGCACCAAGGCTGCGAAGGGCATCACAACACAGGCACCAGGCTCCCAAAAGCCTGCCCATGAACCAGGGACGGATCCCAATCCCCCTACCTGGGTGCCCCCCAAAGAGTTTGAGCCAAACAACCATCTTCTGTATACAGAGGGCCTTGTCCAGTCTCATGGGGTTCCACAGACACCAGTCCACTATTCATGGGCTTTCAGTAGTGTGGCCGGTCATCTCTGCACATCCTCCCATCATGATATTGACGTCCCCTGCCTGTAGAATCTCTCTTCTCTTTCATCAATTGGATTCCTGGAGCTCAGCCTGGTGCCTGGATGTGGATCTCTGCATCTGCCTCCGTCAGTTACTGGACAAAGGCCCCATGATGACAGCTAGGTTATTCGCTAGACCGATCACCAGAGTAGATCGGTCCAGGCACCCTCTGGACCACTGCCAGCAGATCAAGGTGGGGTCATTCCTGAGGATTCCTGAGAGCCTTCCCAGCACCCTGCCTCTTCCTATTCCCATGATGTCCTCATCTATCATGGTATCTTCCTCCCTGCCCTCCCACTCTGTCCCTGTTCCAGCTTGACCCTCCCATTTCCCTATGTTCTCATCCCCGACTCCTTGCCCTCTGCCATCCACCCCCCCCCACACCTAGTCCACTCATTTAGATGCCATCCACTTCTCCTTGGCTGGGTCTTCCATGTGTCCCTCCTAGGGTCTTTCCCTGTTAGCTAGCCTCCCTGGAGCTGTGGGTTGGAGTCTGACCATCCCTTTCCTCTCATCTAGTATCCACTTATGAGTGAGTACATGTAGCATGAATCTTAAAAGTTCTTAATAAAAACAAACCCAGGGCCTGATATTGGGGTGAATGCTGGAAGATCAGAGAAGCAGAACAAGCCACAGCTACCTCACCTTGCCAATTCCTCAGCTTTAACCTGTTTCTTCACACTGGAAGCCTCTGAGTTCTCATCTGACTGGAACTCAGCTGACTGCCACTAAAAGCCTAAAAGCTTAAGCAGGATCTTGTAGATGTAACCAACTGTCTTATTAAATAAGAAACACAGAGCTGATTCAGAGAAGAAAGCCAAGAGGTCAAAGCTAAGAGCCTTACCCTTCTTGCTTTAGGGATCCTGTTTAGCCAAGAGAGCTCTCTGAAAAAAGAGCTACTTCCTGTGTGTTTGTCTTTATATAGTCTTTTTGTTCTGTCTTTATATTGGTTGTAAACCCAAACACATGACTGTCTCGTCACTGCCTGTCTGTATAGACCTCCATGTCTTCTATGGTTGGGATTGAGATTAAAGGCGTGTGTCTCCAATGCTGGCTGTATCCTTTTACACACAGAGATCTACCTAGCTCTGTCTACCAAGTGCTGGGATTAAAGGTGTGCACAACCACTGCCACACTCTTGCTATGGCTCTAATAGCTCTGACCCCTGGGCAACTTTATTTATTAACATACAATTAAAATCACATTTTAGTACAAATAAAATACCACCATATTTCTCCTTTTCTATTTTAATAAAAAGAAAAAAAAAGAAAAACGTTATAACTAACAAAAGAAAAACTATATACAAAAGTACAATAACTATATACAATATATACAAGTAATAAATACCTAAACAATGTTTAGTCTATTTTTATTTGACAAATTTAGAGAAAATAATTTTATTATTTATCTTATTTTGGTAAGTCCAAAATGTACCTAATTCACTTTTTATCCTAACTAGTTTTTAACAATAACTATCTAACCTTTAACTATAACTAACTAATCTTTAACTCCTTCAGAGACCCAAGAAGGAAATAATATTAGCTAACAAAAATAAAAACAGGAAGTACATGCAAGCAACTTCCAAAAAATTTGTGAGTTGACAGAAACAGCCAGCTGCCTGGACAGTCACCTGAGGTTTCTCCGCAGTGCTGGGGCATCATCTTTAGCCTATAAGCTTAGCGTATCTGACAGACTCATTTGTGAAGTAGGATGTACACAAGGTCAACAGTTCAACCTCACATTGGGTGAGAGCAGTCCATGTACCAGAAACACCTGAATTCCATTAGTGTCATGTCATGATTTAAGATTTTAAATTCTGGAAATTGTTGATGGTTTTTTTAATTTAGCTGTCCATTTTTTGGCTGTGTATATATGGCTTTATCTCAGCATCCCATTCTTTTCCACATCTCTCTAGCAAATGTCAGTCTACTATTGAGAGGCGTGAGCTTAGTTACTCTTTAAGAATAACAGTTTTAGCTGTTGTCCCATTGTACATCAGAAGCCATCGGCCCATTACCTGTTCAGCCGCCTTCGAAGAAAAGGGCACTGTATCTTTTCCAAATTGTGAAGGCCACTTTAGAGATGGTGCCATATTGTCCTGGCCTCAGAAGATGCCTTTCAATAAAGCCATAACCACATTTGTTTTGGCAAGAATCAGTAATCCTTTGTTTCATGTCCCGTCTGTCCATTTTGTCCTGTTGATTTGAGGATACTTTGTTGTTTAGTGGCTAACTTTTGTCACAATGAAAGTTAATTCCATATGTAGTTTCTTTAATGCTCATTTTTTTTAAAAGAAGATTGGTACTGCCAGGAGCCGACATGTCTCAAAAAAGAAAAATTTTTTAAGTTATTAAAACATTTTAAATGCCATATTTTGTAGATCTCTGAAGGGTTTGAAGATAACCTGTCTAAAATATATCTGTTCCTCATTCTCACACTTTAAATACCTTTCTGCTTCCTGCCATCACTTCCTGGGATGAAAGGCTCTTGTTAGCACACCTAACTGTTTCCAGTGTGGCTTTGAACTCACAGATATCCAGAGGGATCTCTGTCTCAGGAATGCTAGGATTAAAGGTATGTGTGTCACTATTCCCTGGATTCTATATCTAGTGACTGTACTGTTCTCTGACCCCAGATAAGTTTATTAGGGTGCACAATATTTTGGGGAACACAATATCACCACAAGTACATACTGTGTTTGTCCTTCTGAGTCTGTGTTACCTCACTCAGGATGATAGTTTCTAGTTCCATCCATTTGCCTGCAAATTTCATGATATCATTGTTTTTTAAGTGCTAAGTAGTACTCCATTGTGCATATATGCCACATTTTCTTTATCCATTCTTCAGTTGAGGGGCATCTAGGTTGTTTTCAGTTTCTAGGTATTATGAATAATGCTGACATGAACATAGTTGAGCATGTATCCTTGCGGTAAGATTGAGTATTCCTTGTGGCTGTATAAGTTTGCATTCCCACCAACAGTGGAGGAGTGTTCCCCTTGCTCCATATCCTTTCCAACATAAGCTGTCTTCCATGTTTTTGATCTTAGCCAATCTGACAGGTGTAAGATGGTATCTCAGAGTTGTTTTGATTTGCATTTCCCTGATGACCAAAGATGTTGAGTGATTCCTTAAATGTCTTTCAGCCATTTGAGATTCTTCTGTTGAGAATTCTCTGCTAAACTCTGTAGCCCATTTTTTAATTGGATTGTTCAGTATTTTGAAGTCTAGCTTTTTTAATTCTTTATATATTTTGGAGATCAGCCCTCTGTCAGATGTGGGGTTGGTGAAGAACTTTCCCCATTCTGTAGGCTGACGTTTGTCTTATTGACTGTGTCCTTTGCTCTACAAGAGCTTCTCAGTTTCAGGAGGTTGTAGCTAGAGTTTTCCTGCCTGGCCCACGGTCAGGGCAAATCTCTCTCAGGCTGGAGAATTTCTCTCCAGCTCCCGCCACCAAGTCCCGCCAGTCCCAGAGCCCACTTATAAAATAAACACACAGACTCTTACATTATTTAAACTGCTTGGCCATTAGCTCAGGCCTGTTATTGTCTAGCTCTTACTCTTATATTTAGCCCATTTCTATTAATCTTTACTTTGCCACATGGCTCATGGCTTACTGGTACCTTCCCATGCGGCTTGTCATGGTGGCGGCTGGCAGTGTCTCTCTCTCAGCCTTCCACTTCCCAGAATTCTTCTCCTTGTCCCGCCTATACTTCCTGCCTAGCCAATGGCCAATCAGTGATTTATTTACTGACCAATCAGCAACACACTTGACATACAGACCATCCCACAGCACTTCCCCTTTTCTTTTCTTAAAAAGGAAGGTTTTAACTTTAACATAGTAAAATTACATATAACAAAACAATTATCAAGCAAGAATTACAATTACAATATTAAAGAAGAGATCCTATCTATCTTATATTTGTAAGTTTAAGGTTTTATATCTAACTTATCTTTTATTATCACTAAGGAAAATTGTAAGTATCTAGTCTTTAACCACATCAAAGACCTCAGAAGGATATACTACTACCTGAGAAATGGAGAAGGATATAAGCAACTTTTAGGAGTCTTGTAGGGTAGACAGAGACAGCTGGCAGCCTGGACAGTCATTCAAAGTTCTCTTGTAAAGTTGGGGCATCTGTCTTCAGCCCACAGGCCTAGAGTCTCTTATTCACTTTTCTCTGTGTCCTGTAGAATGTCTGGCAGTTTTCTCTGCAAAGCAGGAACCTGAAGGACCATTTTGTCAAGCAAAGTTCAGTGGTCACCTTTGTATGGGTCCTGCATGTCCAGTTGATCAGGCAGTCCAGGCAAGAACAGTTTCTTGCCCAAATGGCTATTTTTGTCAAGGTGAAGATAAACTCCGTATGGAGTGTCTTCGATGCCCATCCTCCTCTCTGAAGTAAATCGGTGCTGTCAGGAGCAGACATGTCTCACTGTCCAGAAAGTCTAAATTTTTAAAACATTTTAAATGCCATATTCTGTAGGTCTTTGAAGTGTTTGAAGACTACCTATCTATCTGAAATATAACTATGTATACCTAGAAGACTTAACTAACATGGCTACAAATATGATTATCATAGATGACTAATTATTAATCTATTTTTTAATTATCCATTATAATTTTAAATGAGTTACATAAACATAATACCTCAAACAAGAATAGAAATATATATATAGTATAACAAAATTAAGTTTAAACTTGTATCAATAAACTAAAATCTATAGCAATGTAAAACATTTTAAACAAGTTGTTACTCTTTAAAAGTAGGTTCATTAATCTACCCTTTCATCCTATCTAAACTATCCCCCTTTTTGTTTTAGAAAGAGATTGTATTTATAATCAACCTGACTTAAATAAAAATATTGTTTTTTCTCTGTCCCACACCAGAGGGCTCTTCTGATTTGGGACACAAGAATCTCTTAACCATTTTTTTTTTTTTGAGCAATATGTCTGGGTTTAGAGGGGGAGTGAGCCAATTCCATCTCTAAAGCCAGCTTGGTATATTTGGGAATTTGGGCGTAGCTTCTCTTACTACTTCCTGCTGGAGGGGGGCGCTGTATCTTCTGGAGACAGAAAGAAAATTTTAGGATCATGGAGTAGTCCGTGAGGCTGTATATCTGAGCCAGTTGACTTGAAACCATTCTGGATGTTGAATCATCTGGGCCATGGTGTCATTGGAGACCTTTCAGGGGGTCTTGGCTGGTCAAACCTGATGTATCTTAATCTGGAACAAATCCATAGTCTCTGGCTTTCTGTGGAAACAAGAGCAGAGACTCTTTTCCAAAGCAACATATCCTTATATCCAAATTTTGAAGTCAAGGTACCTTTAAAATATACATTTTGGCATAACTCAACAGCTTTTACAATCAAATGTTTTTCTGCAGTTATGAATATCAAAGAGAACATAATCCAGATTCTCTGTGTGGTAGTCATCTTTACGTGGCTTATTTTTTTTATATTAGCTTGAGCCTATTGCTTTAAACTACAGCCTTCTAAGCCTGAAACGGCGCAGTGGCTGCTGGCTCCGCCCACTTCAGCTTCCCAACATGGCCGTGGTCCGCTTTCCGCCAGCTCTGGGAGCCGTAACTCTCAGAAATAGTGGGTCTACACTTTTACCAAAGTAGCGTGTAGCCCAGAAACCTCTTTTTTTGTTTTGTACTAGCAAAGGCTAAATCCACCACACAGTTTAATGTGCTACTTGCAGAGGCCTCATTCCCACCATACTGCAGGTCGAGAGCGCACGCTAGGAACCCGCCAGTAGCTCAAACCGGCAGCTGCCACTTATTTGAGAGAGACAATTAGGAAGCTGTTTTTAGGTCCGTTTTAGAATCTTTTTTCTAAGTTTTTAGGTGGAAACTCTTGCCACCACGTTGGACGCCATTTGTAGCTAGAGTTTTCCTGCCTGGCCCACAGTCAGGGCAAATCTCTCTCAGGCTGGAGAATTTCTCTCCAGCTCCCGCCACCAAGTCCCGCCAGTCCCAGAGCCCACTTATAAAATAAACACACAGACTCTTACATTATTTAAACTGCTTGGCCATTAGCTCAGGCCTGTTATTGTCTAGCTCTTACTCTTATATTTAGCCCATTTCTATTAATCTTTACTTTGCCACATGGCTCATGGCTTACTGGTACCTTCCCATGCGGCTTGTCATGGTGGCGGCTGGCAGTGTCTCTCTCTCAGCCTTCCACTTCCCAGAATTCTTCCCCTTGTCCCGCCTATACTTCCTGCCTAGCCAATGGCCAATCAGTGATTTATTTACTGACCAATCAGCAACACACTTGACATACAGACCATCCCACAGCAGGAGGTCCTATTTATTAATTGTTGCTCTCAGTGTCTGTGCTACTGGTGTTATATTTAGGAAGTGATCTTTGGTGCCAATGCATTCAAGACTACTTCCTAATTTCTCTTCTATCAAGGTCAGTGTAACTAGATTTATGTTGAGGTCTTTGATCCACTTGGACTTGTGCATGGTGACAGATATGGATCTATTTGCAACCTTCTGCATGTTGACATCCAGTTATGCCAGCACTATTTGTTGAAGATGCTTTCTTTTTTCCATGATAAAGTTTTGGATTCTTTATCGAAAATCGTATGTTCATAGATGTGTGGATTAATGTTAGCATCTTCAATTCGATTCCATTGGTCCACTTGTCAGTTTTTATGCTAGTACCAAGCTGTTTTTATTACTATAGGTCTATAGTAGAGCTTGAAGTCAGGGATCATGATGCCTCCAGAGGTTACTTTATTATACAGGATTCTTTCAGCTATCTTAGGTATTGTGTTTTTCTATATAAAGTTAAGTATTGTTTTTTTCCAAGTCTGCGAAAAATTGTATTGGGATTTTGATGTGGATTGCATTGAATCTGGAGATTGCTTTGGTTAAATTGCCATTTTTACTATGTTGATTCTACCTATCCACGAGAATGGGAGATCTTTCCATTTTCTGACATCTGCTTTGATTTCTTTCTTTAGAGACTTAAAGTTCTTATCATACAGGTCTTTCACTTTCTTGGTTAGAGTTACCCCAAGGTATTTTATATTATTTGTGGCTATTGTAAAGGGTGATGTTTCTCTGATTTCTTTCTCAGCCCATTTATCATTTGTATATAGAATGGCTACTGATTTTTTTGAGTTAATCTTGTATCCTGCCATCTTACTGAAGGATTTTATCAGCTGTAAGAGTTCCCTGGTAGAATTTTAGGGGTCACTTATGTATACTATCATATTGTCTGCAAATAGTGAAAGTTCGACTTCTTCCTTTCCAATTTGTATACCCTCGATCTCCTTTTGTTGTCTTACTGCTCTAGCTAGAACTTCACATACTATATTCAATAAATATGAGGAGAGCAGACAGCCTTGTCTTGTTCCTGATTTTAGTGGAATTGTTTTGGGTTTCTCTCCATTTAATTTGATGTTGGCTGTTGGCTTGCTATAAATTGCCTTTATTATGTTTAGGTATGTTCCTTGTATTCCTGATCTCTCTAGAACCTTTATCATGAAGGGGTGTTGGATTTTGTCAAAGACTTTTTCAGCATTCAATGAGATGATCATGTGGTTTTTTTTTTTTTTTGAGTTTGTTTATATGGTGTATTACATTGATGGACTTTTGTATGTTGAACCACCCTTGCATCCCTGGGATGAAGCCTACTTGACCATGGTAGATAATTGTTTTGATGTGTTCTTGCAGTTTGTTTGCCAGTATTTTATTGAGTATTTTTACATCAATGTTCATGAGTGAGATTGGTCTGTAATTCTTTCTTTGTTGCATCTTAGTGTGGTTTGGGTATGAGGGTAACTGTAGACTCATAAAAAGAGTTTGGTAATGTTCCTTCTGTTTCTATGGTGTGGAACAATTTGAAGAGTATTGGTATTAGCTCTTCATTGAAAATCTGGTAGAATTCTGCACTGAAACCATCTGGTCCTGGGGTTTTTTTGGTTGAGAGATTTTTAATGACTATTTCTATTTCCTTAGGGGTTATTGGTCTATTTAAATAGTTTATCTGGTCTGATTTAAATTAAGTATGGGTACCTATCCAGAAAACCATCCATTTCTTTCAGATTTTCCAATTTTGTGAAGTACAGGTTTTTGAAGTATGACCTGATGATTCTCTGGATTTCCTCATTGTCTGGTTTTATGTCTCCCTTTTCATTTCTAATTTTGTTAATTTGGATGCTCTCTCTCTGCATTTTGGTTAATTTGGATAAAGGCTTGTCTATCTTGTTGATTTTCTCAAAGATCCAACTCTGTTTCGTTGATTCTTTGTATTGTTCTCTTTGTTTCTATTTTATTGATTTTAGCCCTCAATTTGATTATTTCCTGGCAACTGTTTCTCCTGGGTGACTTTGCTTCTTATTGTTCTAGAGCTTTCAGGTGTGTTGTAAAGTCACTAGTGTGAGATTTCTCCAACTTCTTTATGTGGGCATTTAGAGCTATGAATTTTCCTCTTAGCACTGCTTTCATAATGTCCCATAATTTTGCATATATTGTACATTTGTTTTCATGGAATTCTAGGAAATCTTTAATTTCTTTCTTTATTTCTTCCTTGACCCATTGGTGATTCAATTGGGCATTATTCAGTTTCCATGATATTGTAGGCTTTCTGTAATTTTTGTTGTTGTTGAAATCTAACTTTAAGCCATGGTGGTTCAATAAGATATGAGAGGTTATTTCAATTTTTCTGTCTGTTGGGATTTGCTTTGTGACCAAGCATATGATCAGTTTTGGAGAAGGTTCCATGGGGTGCTGAAAAGAAGGTATATTCTTTTGTATTAAGGTGGAATATTCTGTAGATTTCTATTAAGTCCATTTGAGTCATAATGTCTGTTAGTTCCTTTATTTCTCTGTTAAGTTTCTGTCTGGCAGACTTGTCCATTGGTGAGAGTGGGGTCTTGAATTCTCCTACTACTAGTGTATGGGGTCTGATGTATGATTTAAGCTTTAGTAATGTTTCTATTACAAATGTAGGTGACCTTGTATTTGGGGCATTAATATTCAGAATTGAGACTTCATTTTGTTGGATTTTCCCAATCTCTTTCAATTGATTTTAGTTTGAAGTCTATTTTATTAGATATTAGGATAGCTACACCAGCTTGCTTCTTAAATCGATTTGATTGGAAAGTCTTTTCCCAACCTTTTACTCTGAGGTAGTGTCTGTCTTTGAAGTTGAGGTGTATTTCTTATATGCAGCAGTAGGATGGATCTCGTTTTATTATCCATTCTATTAACCTGTGTCTTTTTAAAGGTGAATTGAGACCATTAATATTAATGTATATTAATGACCAGTGATTGTTAATTCTTGTTATTTTTTGGTGGTAGTGTTGTATGTTTCCCTTCTTTGGTGTTTGTTGTTGTGGAACTATCTATTGCCTGTGTTTTCATGGGTGTATCTAACTTCCTTAGGTTAGATTTTTCCTTCTAGTGCCTTCTGTAGGGCTGGATTTGTAGAGAGATATTGTTTAAATCTGGTTTATCATGGAATATTTTGTTTACTTTGTCTATGTTGATTGAGAGTTTTGCTGGGTATAATAGACTGGGTTGGCATCCACGGTCTCTTAGTGTCTGCATAACATCTTTCCAGGACCTTCTGGCTTTTAGAGTCTTTATTGAGAAGTCAGGTGTTATTCTTATGGATCTGCCTTTATATGTAACTTGGCCTTTTTCCTTTGCAGCTCTCAATATTTTTTTCTTTATTCTGTATGTTTAGTGGTTTGATTATTATGTGGCGAGGGGACATTTTTTGGATCCAGTCTATTTGGTGTTCTGTAACCTTCTTGTATCTTTATAGGCATTTCCTTCTTTAGGTTGGGAAAGTTTTGTCTATTATTTTGTTGAATATATTTTCTGAGTCTTTGAGTTGGTATTCTTCTCCTTCTTTTATCCCTTTTACTCTTAGGTTTGGTCTTTTCATAGTGTCCCAAATTTCCTGGACATTTTGGGTCATGACTTTATTGGCTTTAGTGTTTTCCTTGACTGATGATTCTATTTCCTCTATCATATCTTCAATGCCAGAGATCTGCTCTTCCATCTCTTGCATTCTGTTGGTTATGTTTGCATCAGTAGTTCCTGTTCATTTACTCAGATTTTCCATTTCCAGCATTCCCGCTGTTTGTGTCTTCTTTATTGTCTCCATTTCAGTTTTCAAATCTTGAACTTTTCCCCACACTTGTTTAATTGTTTTCTCTTGGCTTTCAAGGGATTTACTGATAGAAAATCTTTTTTCCTTGAATTTGAGTTTTCCTTGAATTCTTTAAGGGAATTTTTCATTTCCTCTTTAAAGATCTCTATCGTCTTCTTAAGGTCATTTTTAAGGTTGATTTTTTCTGTTTCTTCTGTGTTGGGATGTTCAGGTCTTACTGATGTAGGTTCTGATGGAGCGATATTGGTTTTTATGTTGTTGGCTGTATTTTTGCACTGGCATCTACCCATCTCTTTCTCCACTTGGTGCAAGTGCTGGCTGTGTCTGAGGGAGACTCTCTTGGTCTGATCGATACTCTTGGTCCAATGGGAGCTCTTGATCTAGTCAGTGCTGATGGACTCTTTGTCTCAGGGAGCAGCTCTTAGTCCAATTGGCCCTTGTGGGCTTTGTCTCAGGAAGTAGTTGCAGTCTTGGCTCATGGGTGAGTTGGGAGGGGTGGGGCTTGTGGGTTACAGGGTTTGATGGGGGATGATGGTAGTCTGACATGTCTACAGGAGGTCTTCTTGCCAACTGGCATGAAACTGGGGCTGCAATGGGTGTTGGTGTAGGGGCCCAAAGCCTAGGGACTGGTGTGTTTGGGTATGAGGATAAAGACTCACCTCTTAGTCCAATTGGGTGCTGGTGGGCTGTGTGATGGCATTTTTTAAACAACTGAGTAATACTCCATTGCATTCCAAATTCACCACATTTTCTTTATCTATTTTTCTGTTGAGGGGAATCTAGGTTGTTTTAACTTCTGGCTATTATGAGTAGAGCAGCAATTACCATGGTTGAGCAAATGTCTTCGTGGTGGTACGAAGTATCCTTGGGACTAAGCTGTGAGTAGTATGCCTGGGTCTACAGGTAGATTGGTTCCTTAACTATCTGAGAAACCACTATATTTGTTTACATAGTTTTTGTAAAATTTGCACTCCAATCAGAAATGGATGAATGTTTCCCTTATTCTACATCCTTTCCAGCATGAACTGTCACATGTTATTGATCTTAGCCATACTGACAGGTAGAAGATGGAATCTCAAAGTAGTTTTGATATGCATTTCCCTGATTGCTAGAAATACTGAGCATTTCTTTAAGTATTTCTCAGCCACTTGAGTTTTCTATATTGACAATTCTCCACTTAGATTTGTGCCCCATTTTTAATTGGATTATTTTATTTGATATTTAGTTTTTTAGTTCTTTATATATTTCAATATGCATCCTCTATCAGATGTGGAGTTGGTAAAAATCTTTTCCATTTTGCAGGCTGCTGATTTGTCTGAATGACAGTATCCTTTGCCTTAAAAAAGCTTTTCAAAACCTTCATGAGACCCTATTTATTAATTGTTGATTCCATTTATTAAGTGTTGCCTACACTATCAGAGTTTTGTTCAAAAAGCATTCTCTTATGTCAATGAGACACTTTCTCTTTTATGAGGTTCAATGTATCTGGTTTTATGTTGAGGTCTTTGATTCATTTGGATTTGAGTTTTGTGCAGAGTGATAAATATGAATTTGTTTGCATTCTTCTACATATAGACACCCAGCTCAACAAACACCATTTGTTGAAGATGCTGTCATTTTTGCAGTGTGCATATCTGGCATCATTACCAAAAATCCTTAGGGATGTTGATTTAGGTCTTGGTCTTCAGTTTGGTTCCATTGATCAACGTGTCTGCATTTATTCCAAAATCTTACTGTTTTTATTTCAATAGTTTTGTAGTACAACATGAAATTAGGATAAGCGAGACCTTCAGCTGTTCTATTATAGTTCAGGATCATTTTAATTATCTTGTTTTTTTCTTTGTTTTTCTATATGAAGTTGAAAATTATCTTTACAAGATCTGTGAAGAATTGTGTTGGAATTTTGATGGGTGTTGTATTGAATCTGTCAATTGCTTTTGGTAAGTTAGCTATTTTTACCATGTTAATCCTTCTGATCCATGAGCATGAGAGATCTCTCCATCCTCTTATATATTCTTCAGTTTCTTTATTCAAAGT
The DNA here is from genome assembly GCF_949786415.1 of Peromyscus eremicus. NCBI lineage: Eukaryota > Metazoa > Chordata > Mammalia > Rodentia > Cricetidae > Peromyscus > Peromyscus eremicus. The sequence continues at coordinate 73,461,966 of NC_081428.1, forward strand.
GTTAAACTCTTTACCATATAAGTCTTTCACTTGCTTTGCTGGGTTTACTCTGAGATATTTTATTACACTAGCTTGCATTTTTAATCTATTAGCTTGCAATATCTTTTTCCAACACTTTACCATTAGGTAATGTCTATCCTGGGTGTGTTTCTTGGATACAGCAGAAAGATGGATCCTGTCTTCACATCATTATTTTAGTCTGTGTCTTTTTATTGGGGAATTGAGACTATTGATATTGAGACCAGAGTTATCAATGACAATTGATTGTTGATTTCTCTTATTTTGTTACTGTTGTGGTGGTGGTGTGTGGTTGGGTATGTGGTTGTGTATGTGTATGTTTGTTTGTGAATGTGTGTGTGTGCCTCCTTCTATTGATTTTGCTGTTCTGAACTTATTGATTCCCTATGCTTTCACGGTTATTGTTAAACCTCCTTAGGTTAGGAGTTAATGTGAGTAAAGATGCTGTTTAAATTTAGCTTTATCATAGAATATCATCTTTTCCATCTTTAACCATTGAAATTTTTTTGGATATAGTAGCCTGGGCTGCCATCTGTGGTCTCTTAGAGACTGCAACACATCTTTCCAGGACCTTCTGGCTTTCAGAGTCTCCACTGATTTATTAGCATAATTTTAATATGTCTGCCTTTATATGTTACTTGGTCTTTGTCCCTTGCATCTTTGTTATGTATGTTTAGTGTTTTGATTATTATTCAAGGAAGAGACTCTTTTCTGGACCATCTATTTGGTGTTCTGTATTCTTCTTGTACCTTGATAGGCATTTCCTTCTTCAGGTTAGGAAAATTTTCTTCTATTTTCTTTTGTTGAAAATATTTTCTGAGCCTTTGACCTGGGTATCTTTTCCTTTTATTATTCCTATTATTCTTAGATTTAGTCTTTTCACAGTGTTCCAGATTGCCTGCATGGTTTGTGTCATAGTACTTTAGATTTAACATTTTCTTTAACCATTGTATCCATTTCTTCTACTGTATCTTCAGTGCCTGAGATTCTCTGTTCCACCTCTTGTATTCTGTTCTTGAAGTTTGCTCCATAGTTCCTGTTTAAATTTTTAAATTTTTCTTTTCCAGATTTTCCACAGTTTGAGTTTTCTTTTTTGAATCTATTGCCTTTTGTATATCTTGAACATTTTTATTTGTTTCTTTCCATTGTTTGTTTATGTTTTCATTTATTTATTCATTTCTTATTGCTTTGTTGTTTCTTAATTTTTTATTGTTTCTTTGTGGATTTCATATTATGTATCCCCATCTAACTCATCTCTCTGTCCCCTCACTTTTTTTTAAAGATTTATTATTTTGTATACAGTGTTCAGCCTGCATGCCAGAAGAGCACAACAGATCTCATGAGAAATGGTTGGGAGCCACCATGTGGCTGCTAGGAATTGAACTCAGATCCTCTGCAAGAACAGCCAGTGCTCTTAACCACTGAGCCATCTTTCCAGCCCATGTCCCCTCACTTCTGTCCTCTGCCCTTGCAAACACCTCCAAAAACAAAATTTAAAATTAAAACCAAACCAAAGCAAAACACAACAAAATAAAACAAAAAAGCAAATTAAAAAAACTCTTGGTGTGGAAACTGTAATTTGGGCCAGTGAGTCACCCTTTAGTCCATAAATCTTTACCTGTGAGTTTATTGCAATGAGTCATTGGTCTGTTTTGAGGCCTCTGGCTTCTGCTACATACTCTATACAGGGCCCTCACTTGGACTCCTCTTGGATATCTTATCATTGCCTTTCATCATGGAGATCTTGTAGCTTTGGATCTGCAGGTCTGGCCCTTTCACATGATTCAGCAGTTCATAGATGAGGTGGATGTTGGGAAAGGTCACCTGATGGTCCTGTTTCTGGGACTGAGTGGTATCTGGGTTGTTCACCCTACCAGCTTTACCACATCCTCACCACCCAGACAAGCTCTCCAGCACTGCCCCAGCTAGCTCACCCAATGTAGCAGAGAATAAGGAACAGGACCAATATCATACAGGCATCTAAAGAATAATAATAAAATAAATCAGAAAACTAAAACAAATAAAGTGGAATAGCACACAACAAACAAAGGAAGGAGCCAACAGAAAAGCACAAGAACACATACAGACTCAGACACAAACTTTCCCATAAGAAGGAATCTATTAAAAACACAAAACTGCAAGGCATAATATATACTCCAAGAACCTGTAAGGTAAAAAAAAAAATGCCCTGACACAGACAGTGGTGGCAGAAGCCTTGAGAAAACAAAGCTCTTAGCTAGGCCATGTAGGAAATTATTATACTGGTTTTTAAATACTTGAGCAAGAGTGTCTTCATTGAAGTGTGACTTCCTTGCACCTGGGTCTCCAAGAGGCACAAGAACATTGAGCTCTAACTCTCATACTTGTTTCCTATGTCATTATTTGTGACTTATGAAGGAACTGTCTGTGCAGGAGAGAGGCACAGTAACAGATAAGGAAATATTATATGAAATATGCAGGATTGTTTGATCAGAGAATAAGAATAAATTGTTAAAAATGGATTTATATTTCCAAAAATAAGAAGCAAAAACCCTAAATTAATGTGTGAATACAACTGTAAAGTGTGTCAGTGAGGTATTATCTGACATAGTATCACTACAACAGTCCAGACACAGCTATGAAGTAAAGAGAAGTTTATGTTTGATCATTGTTCATGAAGTCTTAGTTAATGTTTAGTTGATCATATATATTTGTGGAACATGTGAGAGTGTTACATCATGTGAGAGAGAGAGAGAGAGAGAGAGAGAGAGAGAGAGAGAGAGAGAGACTGAAAGAGACAAAGAAACAGAGAGATAGAGAGAGACAGAAGAGAGAGCCTCATTGGGGTGATCCTAAGGCCCTCTCACTATGCTCCACTCTATTCAGAGCACCTTAAAACCACATCACTGGAACCAATAATTTACATATTCAATTTACAATGAAAGTATAGCATCATGCTAGAAAGAGGACTCTAGAAATGTATGCCAGGTTGAGAAAAGGTTACTTTGACTGCCAGAAAATATTTGTGATGAGAACAGGATCTTTTGAGGTGTGTGAGGAATGATGATCATGGAGTTGAAGTGTGGGCATGTAGAAGAGTACTGAGAAACTGTCAGATTCCATAATCAGCTTCTGAGATCAGCAGTGCTTGAGTTAAGTAGGAGACAAAGGTGGAGTTTCTGAAGGCAATGAAATAGGAATAATCAGTACTGGGTCTCAGTCCTTCAGGGAAAGAAAGCAAAGAAAAGGAAAGTTCTTTCCTGAGCTAAGAGCTCCTTATACCCTATGTACTTCTATCACATCAACATTCCCAGTCTTTCCTCTAGCACTTCTTATTGGCCCCTAGTCCCTTTAAAGGACATATGTGTCCTGACTGACAGCACTACCACTGCCATTTTCCTAAGTCAGTGTGCTTCCTAACTGCACTCTACATACTTAAACTTATACCCACAAAGTAAGAGCTGCTCCCACTCTTCATAAAAGAAGCTCCTTTTATAGCAGGAGACCATTACAGCAAGACACAACTGGTCAAAATGAAAAGATTAACTGACCATGGGTTGCCCAGCTCAAGCTGAATATATCTGTAAGGAAAACCCTGCACTTAAGGCTCAGGGGACATCACAGAAGAGGACAGAGAGGGTTGTAAGAGATGTGGAAGTCTGCTGTGAGAGCATGCCTTCTACGACAAGGCAGCTACACCCATGAAATATCAGGAGAAACTGTGCAATCCATTGTCATTGGCAAACCATTGAAGATGGGGCCTCACTCCTAGATGAAGAGCTAAAAACCAATTAACAACTGCCGAGAGAGAGAGAGAGAGAGAGAGAGAGAGAGAGAGAGAGAGAGAGAGAGAATGAGAATGAATTAACCTTCCCCAGGGATGAGTGCCCTCTTTGGTTACCCAATTCCAACTAGTCAGCAGTAGAAGCATATACATGCAGGCAACAGGGGACAGACTAAGAAGGTTGTACTTATATGTTTATCACTTATATGTATTTGTAATAAAAATGATTAAAAAACAGAAGGCTGTGAGTTTGGGAGATAGAAGACATGGGACGTTAGGAGGGAAGAAGAAAAGAGGTAACTGTATTCTAATAAAATAAAAAGCTCCCTCATGTATGATAGTGGGTCAATTTCAAGCAGGACATGATTTAGCAGAATAATAGTAGTAGGTTCTCTCCTAGGGCCTAGGTGCTGCCTAGCCACAGGTTCTTGGCCTGATACTGTTGCTGGATTTGTGTTTTGTTTTGTGGAAGAGCTCAATCACTAAGTGGTTGTTTTACTCCTGTAATGGTCATGCCACTATTGGGTTCGTGGAAATGTCTAACGAGGCAAGTCTCTACTGAAGCTCTCAGGGTTCACACATGGGTGAGATTGAGGCACACCTCCAAGCCCTTTGTATCCTACCCAGTGGGGATGAAGCTTCCAGACTAGTACCAGCTGAATCTCTTCATATTTCAATATTCAACTATACTGTGTGTTCAGCAGGCAGGTCTTATTGTCATGTTATGGAAGGGAAATAAAGCAATTGCAACAGCCTGCAATCTTTGGTGGTCTCCAAGGAAGTAAACCATTCTTGGAAACTGGATGCTATAGAAGCATTGTCACCCTGTTATAAGGTAACTCCATTTTAAATCTTTTTAAAACACGCGTATGTATTTATTATAGGAAGCTTCTCCTGTAGTAGGTTTCCATATGCCTTTTGCAAAATGCCTTCATTGTTATTTATCCTTTTCTCTATTCCCTCCTCTACACTGCCTTTCTATGCCCAACACTAATGTAGCTATCCCTGCTCTCTTAGTCCCCTTTAACCTTTTATACCACTGAGTTCTATCCTTGAAATTCTCCATTATAGCTCTTTACCAATTTCAATATCTATATGGATTTTCCAATGAAATATGTATATGTGAAGATTCAAAACAAACATTCACAGATGAGAAAACTTGTGTCTTAGTTGGTGTTTCTATTGCTGTTAATAGACACCATGATCACAGCAACTCTTCTAAAGAGATGTGGAAGTCTGCTGTGAGAGCATGCCTTCTATGACAAGGCAGCTACACCCATGAAATATCAGGAGAAACTGTGCAATCCATTGTCATTGGCAAACCATTGAAGATGGGGCCTCACTCCTAGATGAAGAGCTAAAAGGAAGATATTTAATTGAGGCGGCTTACAGTTTCAGAGGTTTATTTCATTATCATAGCAAGACATGGCAGCAAGTAGGCATACATGGTGCTGGAGAAGGAGCTGAGAGTTCTGTATGCTGATCTGCAGGCAACAGGAAGTGAACTGAGACACTGAGCATAGTTTGAGTGTAAGAGACCTCAAAAGCCTGTCCCCATAGTGAAACAATTCCTCTAACAAGGCCACACCTACTCCAACAAAGCCATACCTCCTAATACTGCCACACCTTATGAGCTTTTGGGGGCCAATTACATTCAAACTATCACAACATGAAACTTTTATCTATCTGGCTCTGTGTTATCTCCCTCAAAATGATTGTTCTCAGAGTCCCATAAACTTCCATTGCTAAGTAATTAAGGATCTAAGAAATGAAGTGGGAAATATACATTTTGGGGGGCTTAATGTTTTCCCAAATATTATGTAGGAAAACCCTGCAGACTTGGATTTGTACCTGGTAAGAGATAATGGAAAATGTGGGCTCACTCCTCTCAGTGCCTCCAGGTCTATTATTTGTTAGTCTTGTTCATTCATCTATTCTGGCTTCTTAGAATCATGATTCTCAAACTGGCACATCCAGCTTCACAGCTAGGAGTGTGCTAGCACCTTTTTCTAGGGAGAGGAAAGGAACTGTAAAATTTAACCTGTTCTCTGCACTCGTTATGTGGAATATCAGTCTGGAATGTGTTTTAACACATTCTCCAACCATCTCTTTATCCTGTGATCTAGGAGAATGCATGATGCCAACTGTCTTCAGCTTTTCTTGTTAGGACATTTATGATGTATTCCTTCAGAGGACATCTGTAATTTTGAGGCTTTTCACATATGTACAAACTCCTTACACAGTGAATTTGTGGACCTGACTCCACCACTGAAGCTGTCCAGAGGATGAGCCATGAGGTGTTCTCCCAGACATTTCTGATGTCTAGATGTGAAGAAGCCCTAAGCCCAAGGTTTCCATCTTCATGCCATTTAGAGACCTGGTTGTCACTTGGCAATGTGAAAAAACATGTTAATTTTAGGAGGACATCTGAGTTAGTCATGTTAACCCATCCTCTGCTCTGTTGGGGATATAGTCCCTGACAGTTGTGAGGTAGCTGCTTAAAATTATGTTTGCTTTGTACTGTAGGGATATTTGGGATGTCAAGTCACTTTAATTTCCAGAGAAATGTAAATGAAAAGCCAAACCCTCCTGAGGAATCTTAAAGTTATGATATTACATGTGTGGTCTAAATCTTTCTTTAGGGAGAGAGACTTAAGGATTCCATTTAAAATATAAGGCATATTCATGCCTGAATGAGCCTCAGGTTTCAGTTAAATGCAGATCATTTTTTGCTGATACAATGTGTGCAGGCCTATAAACCATATTCTGGGTTTCTCCTGAAGGTAATTGATTCATATAGAGCAGCTTCAGGGTACATATATTGGAGCAAGTAGGTTCCTTTGATTTCACCATCTTCAGATATCCTGTCTTCTACTGCACATGTTGACAGTGGAGCTCATGTTCTTTGTGATATTTGCCACCCACACAAGGAACCAGAACATCGGAAAGAGTAGTAACTCTTGGTGCATATGGATAGGTATGAAAGTCTAGCTGTACAGAAAGCACAGGTGGTTGTGCAGAGCCCTGAGGGCTAGTGATTGTAACAGCCAGAAGTGTTTTAGGGAGGGCAGAAAGTTTGAGCACAGGCACCTGCCCTGGATCGATGTCTCCTCCAGCCACCAGAGGGCACTGCCAGCCACAAACTTGCTTAGTGTTGCCAGGCTCTCAGCTGATTTCTCCTTGCCCAGAAGCATTTCCTGTGCTTGAAAAGGCAAGTTCTCTCTAGCTTTCTTTCTCAGCTGGTGCCTGAGCTAATGTTGAAGGAGGAGCTTTCACAGGCTCCAGGACAGGAGATATTTGCATAGGGATGATCCACTCTGGGTGCAGGGACAGATAAGAAGTCACTGCCTCTCACTAGATTGTGTGGCTCCAGGAGAACCTGAATGCATCTCCAGCATGACCTGCCTTCCAGTTCTCCTCATTTTATTTGCTCACTGCTCAGGTGGCTGCTTTCATTTAATTTTGGGAGTGTGAACAGGAGAAAATGATAGTCTCTTCCTAGACTCCAAGAAACCAGCAATGTTCGGTCCTCACTAATACTCTGTTTCACTCCATCCTCACAGGGTCTTGGGCTGAGGTTGTATTCACTCAGCCCAAGTCAGTGTCTGGATCATTGGGGCAGAAGATCACCATCTCCTGCACTCGAAGTAGTGGAAACATTGGAAGCAATTATGTATACTGGTTTCAGCAGCGCTCAGCAAACTCACCCCAACTGCTCATCTATGAGTATGATCAAAGACCTTCTGGGGTACCAGATAGGTTCTCTGGCTCCAAGGACAGCTCCTCCAACTCTGGCATCCTAACTATCTCTGGGTTGCAGCCTGATGATGAAGCTGACTACTACTGCCTGTCTGGTTATGACAGCTATTCCACACAGAGCCCCAGACTTATGGGGAACTGAGACAAAAACTCTCTAGAGCATCACCACCCTGTGTTACCTTCAACCTTGGAAAATTGAGTTTTTCTGTCTTGTTTTGGAAATTTCTGTTGAATAGTCCCTTTATTTCCTAAATATAACTTACTCCCTGTCTGTCTGTCTATCCATCCATCCATCCATCCGTCTGTCCATCTATCCATCCATCCATCTACCTATCATTCTCTCTGTCTCTGTCTCTGTCTCTGTCTCTGTCTCTCTCTCTCTCTCTCTCTCTCTCTCTCTCTCTCTGTGTGTGTGTGTGTGTGTGTGTGTGTGTGTGTGTGTGTGTGTCTGTGTCTGTGTCTGTGTGTCTGTATCTGTGTGTTTTTCAGAAGACACCTTGTGGATGTCAGTTTTCTCGTTCCACCAGATGGGTCTCTGGTATCAAACTCAGGTCATCAGGTTTGGTGGCAGGGTCCTTTAACAACTGAGCCATTTCTCTGACACAAACCTCTATCAACGCTGATGGATGAGCTCCTAATCCTTTTAAGACTGTTTCATGGAAGAGATTTACTTAACCTCAGAGCTTGCCAAACTGCGATGAATTTCCTTAAACCAGATATTCCATTTTTTTTGCTTTCTCTGTTTGTTGTTTTCTTAAGATTGGGGTTTGTTACACAGCCCAGGCTGCCTCACAACTTGCTATGTGGCTGGTCCAGGCTTCTCTTGAATCCTCTTTGTGTGGCAGAAAATATTCTTCACTCTTAAACTCTAGTTTTTTTTGTTTTTTGTTTTTGCAGTCTCAGCAGCTTTAAGAAGGAGATCTTTGGAGTGCCTTCCACTTGGGAGAATGCTAGGTTCTGTCTTTTATTAATTAAATTTATTGTTTGACATATGTATACACGAATGGAATGTATTCTAATCATTCTTATCTCCTACCTTGACAGTTCACCCCCACTACAAATCCCCTTCCCCTATTTTATATTTTTGTTTTGCTCTGTGACCCACTGAATTTAAACAGAGCCATCTGTGTGACTGGGAGTTGGAACTGTCTATTGGAGCCAGGTGGGCTCACCATTGCCACACAGCTGAAGGCAACTACTCATCCTTCCCAGAATCTTTCAGTCACCAATACTTTAGCTGGTTGGGTAGTGGCAGGGGCATGTTTACAGACCCCTCCACTCTGCATACTGACTGGTGACAGGCCCAGTCTTGTGCAGGTTTAGTTCAGGTAACTACAGCTGTTGTAAGTTCAAAAGACTGCCATGGCTGTGTCTCACCCAGAGATGGCATTGAGCAGCCCCTCTCCTTGCCTGATAATCTCTTTGCCCATATGTCACAGTTCCCTGAGCTCAGAGGAGGTAGTAGAAACATTTTATTTAAGGCTGAGAACTCAGACATCATTTATTCTTAGCACCTTGTGAAGCAATGACACTGTGCATTTACCTTTGTTCACTGCAAAGTAAACTTTTCTCATTAAGGCTGATAATAGGATTTGACTATGAGTGTCAATATAGGTATTTAGAAGGAATTTTGATGCTATGCCTATTTAAGTAGACAACAATATTCAGTTCCCCACTAAGGTCTATGACTTATTCAAGCATACACTTTTGACAAGATTTATGGTATCATGCATGTATTCTCTTCTGTGGAGTAGGATTCAAATGTAATCAGAGAGTAATTGGTTGCTTGCATAACAGTTTTTTATTGTAGTAAAGAGGGCATGTCTAGCCCAGGAGGATCACAGCTAGGTGAGACTGTTGGAGGCTTTTCTCCTCTAGTAGCCAGGGTGGTATCTTCTGGAACTATTAAAGCTAGTCAACATGGAGGAACCTTTCAGCTGTTTTCTCTATATCTTCCAACCAAGATGTGTGATGTTTCAGCCATGGGTTCTTATCATCTAGTTATGGAAGGCAACCAAGATTATAACTTCTGGCTTTATAGGGCTAGGCGAACCAAAATTGTGCTGAACAGTCAACAAATACAAATATAATTTACTCATCTTTAAAAGCTAAAATTTTCCCTGATACACTGGATGGTTTGACACAGACAGCAGAAATTCAGCAGATATGACTCTTTTCATGGTAAGCAAGGTGTCTCCTGGTCCCAGTAGAGAATGTGTTGATATTTGCATGAGTTCTGAACTCTTTTTTTGTTTTGTTTTTTTGGAGATAGGGTTTCTCTGTGTAGTTTTGGTGCCTGTCTTGGATCTCACTCTGAGACCAGGCTGGCTTCGAACTCAGAGATCTGTCTGGCTCTGCCTCCAGAGTGCTGGGATTAAAGGCATGTGCCTCCACCACCTGGCTAAGTTCTGAACTCTTAATGAGGTCAAGTTTCTTTGGTATCCCAGTTTGCTCTGAGCAGGAGCTCCTGAATTCCCAAGTGCAGGATGAGCCCTTACCATTAAGAAAAGTTCCAAGGCCTTCATATGACTCAATCCCAAGTTAGATCTTGAAATTTTGAAATTGTTCATTGTCTAGTTCTTCAGTTGGATTAGTGTTAGACAAGTATAAGTAACTTAGGGCCTTTAAAAATAATCCTTCTGAAATTAAATACATGGACTTCTTTTGTCCCCTTTGTTTTCCTTTTATTGAAGATAGATTTTTTTACTCATACTCTGGTTATGATTTCACCTCCCCCAGCTACTCTGAGATCTTCCCCCATCCTTTCTCTTCAAAATCCACACCCTTTCTGTCTTTCTTTAGAAATAATGCAGACATCTAAAGAATAATAATAAAGAAAATCAGAAAAACTAAAACATAGTGGACTAGGACAGAACAAACAGAAAATAAAGGGCCAAGAAAAAAGCCCAAGAAACACAAATAGACTCAGAGACACACTTTCCCATCAGTAACAACTTATTAACAACAACACACAACTGGAAGGCATAATATATATTCAAAGGACCTGTAAGGTAAAAAATAAAATGCCCTGACACTGACATTGGTGGCACACAACTTTAATCTCAGCACTTGGGATGCAGAGGCAGATGCATCTCTGCATTTGACGCCAGCCAGAACTACAGAGTGAGTTCCATGGCAGTGAGGGCTACACAGTGAAACTCTGTCTCAAAAAAAAAAAAAAGAAAGAAAGAAATGTACTATAAAACATTATGAGACAAAGAATATCTGAAGATGCCACTGACTGTAGTTTGTGTTTGTTGGGTATGGGGCCAGGCCTTAAGTGTGGTTAGTATTTTGAGTGATATTCCCTTAGAAAAACAAATGTTTGCATTTGTGAGTGGTTATCAATTGGAGATAGGTTTTAAAACAGGGATGGGGGTTTGTGTTCTTTTTCCTCTAAGCATTAGGATCCAGTCTGGCTGAGACCTGTGCAGCCTCTGTCCATGCTACCACAGTCTCTGTGAGTTCATATGTGTATTGCTTCTGCTGTGTTTAAAAATCTTTGTTTCCATCCATTCTGACTCTTAAAGTCTTTTAACCTCTTATTTTGCAGGGTTCCCTAAGACCAGAGAGGTGGGATTTGATGGAGCCATACCATTTAGGACTGATTATTCCAAGATCTCTCACTCTCCACACAAAGTTCAGTTGTGAATCTCTGTATCTCATCTAATCTAGTGTAGGAGGAATGTTCTCTGATGATCATTGAGCAAGACAGTGATCTATGAGATAACAGAATGTCATTAAGAGTCATATTATGACTATGTTTCTTCAGCAGAGCAGTAGAATTTTGTTTTTCATAGGTCCCTGGCCTATATCTCAGGTTCTTGGCCCCTTCAGTACTGCCAGGGATTGGTTCCATTCATCCACTTAAGGACATCTAGGCTGTTTCTCATTTCTGACTATTGTGAATAGACTAGTGATGGACATGGTTGAGTAAGTGTTTCTATAATAGGATGAAACATCCTTTGGGTATATGTCCAAGAGTGGTATAGGTGGATCTTGAAGTAGATCTATTCCAAGCTTCCTGAAAAACAGACACACTGATTTCCATAACCGCTGTACAATTACAGTTGTGCACTCCCATTAGCAATGGATGAGTGTTCCCCTTACTCCACATCCTGGCCACTATGAGCTGTCACTTGTTTTTCAGATCTTGGCTATTCTGGTGGTATAAGATGAAATGTCATAGCAGCTTTGATTTGGATTTCTATGAGAACCCTTTACAGAAACATTTGATCAAGGTATAAATGACTGAAGATAAAGGTCATGGGTGCTCCTTAGTCTCAGAGCAGTAGAGGAAATAATATATATAGTAGTGTTAAAGGAAACAATATATATATATATATATATATATGTATATAAATATATATATAAGGAAACAATATATATATATAGTAGTGTTTTATATCAACCTTTCAAGATATATTAAAATGTTGTAACATGTCACTCAGAATAAACTCAACATTTCCAGGTTGACATTAAAGGGTGAATGAGAGAGAGCTTATAAACAAGACAGCAGGAAAGCATTATGTCTTCTAGGGAGGACAGAAATCACAAACCAATTTCTGTGTCATGGAAGGGAGAAAAGAGACAAGGGGAGTCTCACAGCAATAGGCACTAACAAATCCATTTGTAAGAGCAGCATAGACAGAACAAAGTCATCAGGAACAAACGACCTGGGTCCTGGGCTAAACTTTGAGCATCCAGCAAAGTTCCCCATGGTGAGAGAAGTATAATGATACCAGCTCCCAGCAGTGAGGAAACTAAAGTCCTTGCAGACCTCTGATATATGGTGCCATAAGCCCAGCCCTTAGAGCTCTGGAGATCAATATAGACCTAAACATCACATTGATGAATCAGGACTACATACTGAGGGAGATCACTTATCCTGCTGAGAAGACCAAGGCCAGGAGTTCCTTCTGGGAGTGCTGCATTTGAGGGCATCAAGGACCTGGCCTTGAGAAAACAAAGTCCTTGGTTAGGCCACATAGGAAATTATTATACTGGCATTTACATACTTGGGCAAGAGTGTCTTCATTGAAGTGTGACTCCCTTGCACCTGGGTCTCCCAGAGGCACATGAACATTGAGCTTTAACTCTCATTCTTGTGTCCTATGTCATTATTTGTGACTTATGAAGGAACTGTCTATGCAGGAGAGAGGCATAGTAACGGATAAGGAAAGATTATATGAATATGCAGGATTGTTTGATCAGAGAATAAGGGTAAATTGTGAAAAATGGATTTTTATTTCCAAAAATAAGAAGCAAAAATCTTAACCAATGTGTGAATACAACTGTAAAGTGTGTCAGTGAAGGTATTATCTGACATAGTATCGCTACAACACTCCAGACACAGCTATGAAGTAAAGAGAAGTATATGTTCGATCATTGTTCATGAAGTCTTAGCTAATGTTTAGCTGATCATGTATGTTTGTGGAACGTGTGAGGTTGTCACATCATGACAGAAAGAGAGAGAGATTGAGAGACAGACAGACAGACAAGAGACAGAGACTGACATAGACAGACATAGACAGAGATAGATAGATAGATAGATAGATAGATAGATAGATAGATAGACAGAGAGCCACATTGGGGTGATCCCTTTTGTAGATACGTTCCAATGACCTAAAGCCCTCTCTCTAAGTTCCAATATATTGAAAGCATATTAAAATCACATCACTTGGACAAATAATTTACATATTCAATTTACAACAAAAGTATAACACCATGCTAGAAATATATGGCAGATTGAGAAAAGTTCATGTTGACTGGTGGAAAATATTTGTGATGAGAACAGGACCTTTTGAGGTGTGTGAGGAATGATGACCATGGAGTTGAAGTGTGGGCATGTAGAAGAGTACTGAGAAACTGTCAGATTTCATAATCAGCTTCTGAGATCAGCAGTGCTTGAGTTAAGTAGGAGACAAAGGTGGAGTTTCTGAAGGCAATGAATAGTACTGGGTCTCAGTCCTTCGGGAAAGAAAGCAAAGGAAAGCTCTTTCCTGAGCTAAGAGCTCCTTATACCCTATGTACTTCTATCGCATCAACATTCCCAGTCTTTCCTCTAGCACTTCTTATTGGCCCCTACTCCATTTAAAGGACATATGTGTCCTGACTGACAGCACTACCACTGCCATTTTCCTAAGTCAGTGTGCTTCCTAACTGCACTCTACATACTTAAACTTATACCCACAAAGTAAGAGCTGCTCCCACTCTTCATAAAAGAAGCTCCTTTTATAGCAGGAGACCATTACAGCAAGACACAAGTGGTCAAAATGAAAAGACTAACTAGCCATGGGTTGCCCAGCTCAAGCTGAACATATATGTAAGGAAAACCCTGCACTTAAGGCTCAGAGGACATCACAGAAGAGGACAGAGAGGGTTGTAAGAGATGTGGAAGTCTGCTGTGAGAGCATGCCTTCTATCTATGACAGGGAAGCTACACCCATGAAATATCAACAACATGGCTGTGTAAACAGAAACTGTAAAATTCCATTACCGGTTGGCAAAGTATTGTAGATGGGGCCTCACTTCTAGATGAAGAGCTAAAAACCAATTAACAAATGCTGAAGGAGAGAGAGAGGGAGAGAGAGAGGGAGAGAGAGAGAGAGAGAGAGAGAGAGAGAGAGAGAGAGAGAGAGAGAATTAACATTCTCTAGGGATGAGTGACTGCTGATTGGCTACCTAATACCAAGTAGTCAGTCCCAGAAGCAAATACATGAAGGCAACAGTGGACAGACTAAGCAGGTTGTGCTTATGTGTTTATCACTTATGTGTATTTGTGATTTTTAATATGGTTAAAGAACAGGAGGCTGTGAGTTTGGGAGATAAGAGACATGGGATGTTAGGAGGGAAAGAGAAAAGAGGTAATTATATTCTAATTAAATAAAAAGCTCCCTCATGTATGATAGTGGGGCAATTTGAAGCAGAGAATGATTTAGCAGAGTAATAGTAGTAGGTTATCTCCTAGGGCCTAGGAGCTGCCTAGCTTCAGGTTCTTAGCCTGATACTGTTGCTGGACCTGTGTTTTCTTTTGTGGAAAAGCTCAATCACTAAGTGGTTGTTTTACTCCTGTAATGGTCATGCCACTATTGGGTTAGTGGAAATGTCTGGCTAGGCAAGTCTCTACTGTAGCTCTCAGGGTTCACAGATGGGTGAGATTGAGATCTTTTTCTCTTCTCTTGTATCACGTACAACACCTCCAAGCACTATGTATGCTACCTAGTAGGGATGAAACTTCCAGGTGAGTACCAGCTGGATCTCTCCATATTTCATTACTCAACTTTGCTATGTTTTAAGTAGGATGACCTTACTGTCTTGTGATGGAAAGGAAATAAAGCAATTGTAATGGCCTGCAATGTTTGGGGGTCTCCAAGGAAGTAACCTATTCTTAGAACTTGGATATTTATTTGTTAGTCTGAGGTATCTCATAGAATCATTGCCACCCTGTTATAAGGTGTTGTATTTACCACAGTGAGAATGGACCACAAATATACAATAATTTTCACTATAAGAGTTTTAATGATAGAGAGTGGGAGAAAGGGAAAAGGGGGTGTGCTCAGGCCTGTCTGGAAGAAACATGAGGGAAAGAGGATGTAGGATGGGTGGGTCCACTTTTAAAGGTAGCTCAGCACATAAATATAGGGGTTTACATAGCCATGCCACACAAGAGTATAGATTATGTGTCACGCTGCACATGCACAAACATTACATAGGACATAAGGCCTTTAGATGTCTTGTTAGTCTATGGTGTCGCATAGAAGCATTGTTACCCTGTCATAAGGCAATTCCATTTTAAATCTTTTAAAAACATGCATATGTAGAAAGCTTCTACAGTAGTAGGTTCCATATGCCTTTTATAAAATGCCTTTATTGTTGTTTATCACTCTCTATATTCCCTCCTGTGCACTGCTTTTCTATGCCCAACCCTAATTTAGCCGTCCTTGTTCTGTTAGTCCCCTTTAATGTTTTATACCACTGAGTTCTATCTCCCCTCCTTTGAAATTCTCTTTTATGGTTCTTTACTAATTTCCATATCTATATGGATTTTCCATATAAAACATACACATATGAAGACTTGAAGCTAACATTCATACATGAGAGAAAACTTGTGTATTAGTTGGTGTTTCTATTGCTATAAATAGACACCATGACCACATTAACTCTTGTAAAGGATAAACATTTAGTTGTGGTGACTTACAGTGTCAGAGGTTTAGTCCATCATCATAGCAGGACATGGAAACATAGGCATACATGGTGCTAGAGAGGAGCTGCAAGTTCTATATCTTGATCTGCCGGCAATGGGAAGTGAACTGAGATACTGGGCATAGCTTGAGCATAGGAGATGTCAAAAGCCTGCCCCCGCAGTGAAACAATTCCTTTAACAAGGCCACACCTACTCCAACAAAGCTACACCTCCTAAAACTGCCACAAATATGAGCTTATGGGGCGCTAATTACATTCAAACTATTACAACATGCAACATTTATCTATCTGGTTCTGTGTTACCTTACTCAAAATGATTGTGCTCAGAGTTCTATAAACTTCCATTACTAAGTAATTAAGGTTCTAAGAAATGAAATGGGAAATATACATTTTGGAAGGCTTGATGTTTTCCCAAATATTATATAGGGAAACACGACAGATTGGATTTGTACCTGGTAGGAGCTAATGGGGAATGTGGGCTCACTCCTCTCAATGCCCCAAGGTCTATCATTTGTTAGTCTTGTTCATTCCTCTATTCTGGCTTCTTAGAAACCTGATTTTCAGGCTGGATCATCCAGATTTACAGCTAAGTGTGTGTTAGCAACCCTTTACTAGGGAAAAGAAAAGAGCTATAAGATTTAACCTCTTTTCTATACCAACTATGTGGAATATCCCTCTGGAATGTGCTTTATCCCATTCTCAAACTAATCCTTTATCCTGTGATATAGAAGGATGCATGATGCCAACTGTCTTCAACTTTTCTTTCTAGGAAATTATGATAAATTCCTTCAAATGTAATCTGTAATTTTGAGGCTTTTCAAATGTGTACAAACTCCTTACACATTGAATTTGTGGTCCTGACTCCACCACTGAAGCAGTCCAGAGGATGAGCCACGAGGTGTTCTCCCAGACTTTTCTGAGGTCTAGATGTCAAGAAGCCCTGAGCCCACAGTTTCAATCTTTACTCTATCTAGAGACCAGGTCATCACTCAAAAACTTGATAAAACATGTTGATTATAATAGGAGGACATCTGGGTTAGTCATTTTAACCTATCCTCTGCTCTATCAGGTATGTAGTCTCTGGCAGTTGTGAGGTAGGTGCTTAAAATTTTGTTTGTATTTTGAGGTAGGGAACTTTGGGATACCAAGTCTCTTTGATTTCCAGAAAAATGTAAATGAAAAGCCAAGCCCTCCTGGGAATTTTCAAGTTATGATATTACATGTGTGGTCTAAAACTTTCTTTAGGGAGAGAGACTTAAGGATTCCATTTAAAATATAAGGCATATTCATGCCTGAATGAGCCTCAGGTTTCAGTTAAATGCAGATCATTTTTTTGCTGATACAATGTGTGCAGGCCTATAAACCATATTCTGGGTTTCTCCTGAAGGTAATTGATTCATATAGAGCAGCTTCAGGGTACATATATTGGAGCAAGTAGGTTCCTTTGATTTCACCATCTTCAGATATCCTGTCTTCTACTGCACCTGGTGACAGTGGAGCTCATGTTCTTTGTGATATTTGCCACCCACACAAGGAACCAGAACATCGGAAAGAGTAGTAACTCTTGGTGCATATGGATAGGTATGAAAGTCTAGCTGTACAGAAAGCACAGGTGGTTGTGCAGAGCCCTGAGGGCTAGTGATTGTAACAGTCAGAAGTGTTTTAGGGAGGGCAGAAAGTTTGAGCACAGGCACCTGCCCTGGATCGATGTCTCCTTCAGCCACCAGAGGGCACTGCCAGCCACAAACTTGCTTAGTGTTGCCAGGCTCTCAGCTGATTTCTCCTTGCCCAGAAGTATTTCCTGTGCTTGAAAAAGTAAGTTCTCTCCAACTTTCTTTCTAGATGGTACCTGAGCTAATAGTGAAGGAGGGGCTTTCACAGGCTCCAGGACAGGAGATATTTGCATAGGGATGATCCACTCTGGGTGCAGGGACAGATAAGAAGTCTCTGCCTCTCACTAGGTTGTATGGCTCCAAGAGAACCTGAATGCATATCCAGCATGACCTGCCTTCCAGTTCTCCTCATTTTATTTGCTCATTGCTCAGGTGGCTGCTTATATGTAATTTTGAGAATGTGAACAGGGAAAATGATAGTCTCTTCTTAGATTCCTAGAAACAGGTATTGTTTGGTCCTCACTAATGCTGTTTCACTCAATCCTCACAGGGTCTTGGGCTGAGGTTGTGTTCACTCAGCCAAAGTCAGTGTCTGGATCTTTGGGGCAGAAGATCACCATCTCTTGCACTCGCAGTAGTGGAAACATTGGAAGCAATTATGTATACTGGTTTCAGCAGCGCTCAGCAAACTCACCCCGTCTGCTTATCTACAAGTATGATCAAAGACCCTCTGGGATTCCAGATAGGTTCTCTGGCTCCAAGGACAGCTCCTCCAATTCTGGCATCCTAACTATCTCTGGGTTGCAGCCTGAGGATGAAGCTGACTACTACTGCCTGTCTGGTTATGACAGCTATTCCACACAGAGCCCCAGACTTATGGGGAACTGAGACAAAAACTCCCTAGAGCATCACCACCATCTGTTGCCTTCAACCTTGGAAAACTAGCTTTTCTGTCATGTTTTGGAAATTTCTGTTAAATAGTCCCATTATTTCCTAAAATATAACTTACTCCTTGTCTGTCTGTCTGTCCATCCATCCAACCATCTATATCTATCTATCTATCTATCTACCTACCTACCTACCTACCTACCTATCATTCTCTCTCTCTCTCTCTCTCTCTCTCTCTCTCTCTCTCTCTCTCTCTCTCTCTCTCTTTCTCTCTCTCTCTCTCTCACTTGATGTTGCTCTATCTATCTATCTATCTATCTATCTATCTATCTATCTATGTGTGTGTGTTTGTCAGAAGATACCTTGTGGAAGTCAGTTTTCTTGCTCCACCAGGTGGGTCTCTGTTATCAAAAATCAGGTTTGGTGGCAGGGTCCTTTAACTACTGAGCCATTCCTCTGACATAAACCTCTACTCAACATTTATGGATGATCTCCTAATCCTTTTACGACTATTTTATGAAAGAGATTTACTTAACCTCAGAGCTTGCCAAACTGTGATGAATCATTCCTTCAACTGGATATTCCTTTTTTTACTTACTTTTCTGTTTTTTGTTTTCTTAAGATTGGGTTTTGTTATATAGCTCTGGCAGCCTTGCAACTTGCTATGTGGCTGGTCCAGGCTTCTCTTGAACTTGTAATCCTCTTTGTGTGGTAGAAAATATTCTTCACTCTTAAACTGTAGTTGTTTTTTTTTGGGGGGGGTGTCTCAGCAGTTTTAAGAAGGAGATCTTTCAAAAACACTGAAGACAGCTTATGTTGGAGAGGATGTGGAGCAAGGGGAACACTCCTCCACTGTTGGTGGGAAT
The DNA here is from genome assembly GCF_949786415.1 of Peromyscus eremicus. Classification (NCBI taxonomy): domain Eukaryota; kingdom Metazoa; phylum Chordata; class Mammalia; order Rodentia; family Cricetidae; genus Peromyscus; species Peromyscus eremicus. Next base: position 73,481,078 of record NC_081428.1, read on the forward strand.
GCAAACTTGTACAACCACTCTGGAAATCAGTATGGCAGTTTCTCAGAAAGTTGGAAATAATTCTTCCTCAAGACCCAGTTATATCACTCTTGGGCATATCCCCAAGGAATTCTCAATCTTACCTCAAGGACACATGCTCAAATATGTTCATATCAGCATTATTTGTAATAGCCAGAACCTGAAAACAACCTAGATGCCCCTCAACTGAAGAATGGATAAAGAAAATGTGGCACATATACACAATGGAATACTACTCAGTGGTAAAAAACAATGATGTCATGAAATTTTCAGGCAAATGGATGGATTTAGAAAATGTCATCTTGAGGTAACCCAGACTCAGAAGGACAAACATGGTAAGTACTCATGAGTAAGTGGATACTAAATGGGAGGGAAGGGATGGCCAGACTTCAAGCCATGACTCCAGAGAGGCTAGCTAACAGGAAAAGACCCTAGGAGGGACTCATGGATGACCCTGTGAAGGAGAAGTGGATGAGATCTACATGAGTGGACTGGGTTTTGTGGGGGCATGGCAGAGGGCGAGGAGTGGGGGATGAGAACATAGGGAAATGGGAGGGTCAAGCTGGAACAGGGACAGAGTGGGAGGGCAGGGAGGAAGATACCATGATAGATGAGGACATCATGGGAATAGGAAGAGGCAGGGTGCTCAGGAGGCTCTCATGAATCCACAAGGTTGACTCCACCTTGGTCTGCTGGCAGTGGTCCAGAGGGTGCCTGGACCAGTCTACTCTGGTGACCAGCCTAGCAAATAACCTAGCTGTCACCAATGACAGATGGAGGCAGATACAGAGATCCATGGCCAGGCACCAGGCTGAGTTCCGGGAATCCAATTGAGGAGAGAGAGGAGAGATACTGCAGGCAAAGGACGTCGAGATCATGATGGGAGAATGTGCGGAGATGACGGACCACACTAGTGGAAACCCATGAACTGTGGACTGGTGGCTGTGGAGCCTGCATGGGACTGGACTAGGCCCTCTGGACACGGAAGACGGTTGTTTGGCTCCAACTGTTTAGGAGGCAACCAAGCAGGGGGATCAGGATCTGTCCTTGGTGCATGGGCAGGCTTCTGGGAATCCAGTGCCTGTGGTGTGACACCTTGCACAGACTTGGTGCAGTGGGAAGGGTCTTGGACTTGCCTAGGCTCAGTGAACTGGGCTCTTCTGACTCCCCATGGGAGACCTCAGTTTGGGGGATGTGGGGATATGGGATGGCTTGGGAAAGAGAGCTGGGGGTGGGAAGAAGGAGGAGGGGGGTCTGTGGATAGCATGAGGAGTGAGTAGAAAATTTCTTAATAAAGAAAAAAAAGAAGATCTTTGGAGTGCCTTCCAATTGGGAGAATGCTAGGTTCTGTCTTTTATTAATTAAATTTATTGTTTGACATATTTATACACGAATGGAATGTATTCTAATCATTCTTATCTCCTACCTTGACAGTTCACCCCCACTACAAATCCCCTTCCCCTATTTTACATTTTTGTTTTGCTCTGTGACCCACTGAATTTAAACAGAGCCATCTGTGTGACTGGGAGTTGGAACTGTCTATTGGAGCCCAGTGGGCTCACCATTGCCATACAGCTGAAGGCAACTACTCATCTTTCCCAGAATCTTTCAGTCACCAATACTTTAGCTGGTTGGGTAGTGGCAGGGGCATGTTTACAGACCCCTCCACTCTGCATACTGACTGGTGACAGGCCCAGTCTTGTGCAGGTTTAGTTCAGGTAACTACAGCTGTTGTAAGTTCAAAAGACTGCCATGGCTGTGTCTCACCCAGAGATGGCATTGAGCAGCCTCTCTCCTTGCCTGATAATCTCTTTGCCCATATGTCACAGTTCCCTGAGCTCAGAGGAGGTAGTAGAAACATTTTATTTAAGGCTGAGAACTCAACCATCACTAATTCTCAGCACCTTGTGAAGCAATGAGACTATGCATTTACCTTTGTTCACTGAAAAGTAAACTTTTATCATTAAGGCTGTTGGTAGAATTTGTCTGAGTATCAATATAGATATTTAGAAGAAAAGTTGATACTATGTCTGTCTATTTAAGTAGACAACAGTGTTGAGTTCCCCACTAAGGTCTGTGACTTATCCAAGCATACACTTTTGACCAGATTTATGGTACCATGCATGCTTTCTCCTCTGTGGAGTAGGACTCAAATGTAATTAGAGAGTAGTTGGTTCATCCTATAACAGTTTGTCATTGTAGTATGAGAGGGCATATGTAGCCCAGCAAGTTTACAACTATGTGAGACTGCTGGAGGCTTTTCTCCTCCAGTAGCCTGTGTAGTGTCTTCTGGCACTATGAAAGCTAGCCAGCCTGGCAAAAGCGTTCAGTTTATTTTCTCTCTATCTCCCAACCAAGTTGTGTGCTGTATTCAGCTATAGGTTCTTTTTAACTAGTTGGGGAAGGCAACCAAGATTATCACTTCTGGCCTTATAGGGTTGAGAGAATCAAAAGCGTGGCAACTCTTTCTTCTGCAGCAAAAGTGTCTTCATTTCTGTGATCACCTCTGTGATTCTGACACAACTTGAATATTTCTATTTAAATTTCAACATGGTGCTTGCATCATTTTTGGCCAATGGGGGTCACATAGACCCCTAAGCTATTGCAAGCTGTTGCCAATAATCTCTATTACCTTCCAGAACTTTATGCTAACATCCCATTGCTGAAGACCTTACTTGAGTCATAGAATATATGGAAATCAAGCAGATAAATCACTTGAATGTTTCATCACTACAGGCTATTTTTCATGGTGATGGAAAGTGCTATCCACACTGCTAGAGAAAAAAATAAGCTTCAATATGACCTATAAAGTTGTGCAAAGTATAGCAATGACTGTTCTGGCATGATGTGTACCCAGGTGCCATTATTGTGTCATGAACATCATGGGAGCAACCAACCATTTTCTTGGTTGTTTTGAAGCTTGTTCCATGAGATGGACCTCCATTTGGCACTATTAAAGGGACAAAGAAACTGAGGTCAGATTGGTCACAGACCAATATAATACAAGGACATAAAACAACTCCTAATGACTTACTGCTTTTGATACTAAGGGTAAAACCTACGGGCTTGTGTGTAGACAAATGCTGTTCTGCAGCTCTATTTCTATCGTTTTTTAGATTAATTATTGAGGTGGTTTGAAGAGGAATGGCCTCGTAGACTCATGTGTTTGAAATGCTTGGCTCATAGGAAGTGGCACTATTATGAGTTGTGGTCTTGTTGGAGGAAGTATGTCACTATGGAGGCAAGCTTTAAGGTGTCATATCTTCAAGCTACACCCAGTGTAGCGCACAGTCACCTCCTGTTGCATGTGGATCAAGATGCAGAACTCTTAGCTCCTTCGCTAGCACCATACCTGTCTGCATGCTGCTGTGATGATAATGGACTAAACTTCTGAACTGTAAGACAGCCCCAATCAAATATTTTTTGTAAGTGTTGCCATGGTCATGGTATCTCTTCACAGCAATAAAACCCTAACTAAGACAATTACCATACCTAAAGTAATATAAATACCAGGTAACAGTTGCTTTACTGAGTTGTCTAGTAAATAATGACAAGAAAAATGTCTGAGAATGTTCAGTTAAACTGTAAGTGTGAGGAATCAACTTCTAAAGATCTCAGTGGTTAAAACAGTGGTTTTCAAACTTCTTTGTGATGATATTGTGTTCCCCAAAATATTGTGCACCCTAGTAAACTTATCTAGGGTCAGAGAACAGAACAGCCACTTGATAGACATAGAGACCAGAAAATGGTAACACACATGCCTTTAATCCTAGCATTCCAGAGGCAGAGATCCCTCTGGATCTCTGTGAGTTCAAAGCCACACTGGAAGCAGCTAGACATGGTAACAAAGAGCCTTTAATCCCAGGAAGTGATGGCAGGAAGCAGAAATGTATTTAAGGGTGAGGACGAGGAACTAGAGCTTGGTTAAGCTTTTAGGCTTTTGAGCAGCAGTTCAGCTGAGATTCATTTGGATGAGGATTCAGAAGCTTCCAGTCTGAGGAAACAGAATCAGCTGAGGAATTGGCAAGGTAAGGTGGCTGTGGCTTGTTCTGCTTCTCTGATCTTCCAGCATTCACCCCAATAACTGGCCTTGGGTTTGTTTTTATTAATAAGACCTTTTAAGATTCATGGTACACTTCTTAATGCTGTGATCTTTTAATACAGTTCCTCATGTTGTGGTGACCCCAATGATAAAATTATTTTGTTGCTGCTTCATAACTGTAATTTTGCTGCTGATATGAATTGTAATATAAATATTCGATATGCAGGATATCTGCTATGGGACTCACAGATTGAGAACAACTGTGTTAAAATAAGGCAGTGTTTGAAAAACAATGAGATCCTGTGACTTGGATGGCAGTGTGTTGCAGAAATATGGGGAGGTTGAGATTGTTGAATCTTTAGATTATAATGGACTCACTACATCTGAGGAAATAGTCTTCCTTCTTACTCCCTGAAGTTTTTTTCTGTTCTTTCTGCCCTTTCCTGAAGATTCAATCCTGCACCATCTGTACACCCTAAAGGAGATGTCAAGCAAGACAATGATGATCTCTTTTAGGGACCAGGTATCATAGCCTCTAGACTGATACTTATAGTAAAAACAAAACCCTCTAGAGGTGAAGTAGGAAGTGTAGTCCAGGAGGAGATGTGGTACATCCATAAAGAATCAAATGAGGTTTTTAAATCCATTCAAGTAGACATATAAGTAATACATACAGGAATGGAAGAAAAAGGTGTGAGATAATGGCACAAGGATCATAAATACAGATCAGGCTGAGTTTATTGCTATGGGTTTATTGAACAGAGATTCTAGGTTAATATTGTAGATCATACAACCAAACCATTGTCAAAAGTTTATTTGATTGATTTCCCAAGTGGTTGTGAAAAGGTGAGCTACAGAGAAGGGATTGGAGATGTCTGACATTCCTTGGCTGAGTACTTTATTTTTCTGTTTTTTTATTGTTTTGTTTGTTTGTTTTGTTGTCGTTGTTTCTGTGATGAAAGCTTACTAACCCTTGGCTTAGTACTGATGAGGAAATTCTAAAGGTCAGGAAAATTGGAATGCTTAAGTGGATTTGTTATTTAAAACCTAACCCACCACGGTGGAAGGCCTAATAGCTATCTCTTTCACTAATACAATAATTTAAAAAAAGGTGAGAGAGCCACCAGCATGTTTTAAGACCTTGGTCATTGTTCCTCTAGTACAAGACCTTTGGCTGTGAGATGCAGATGATCAGTTTTGTGAATTAAATGTGATTATTTTGATAGAGTCCAAACTCAGCATCCAAATTGAAACTGCCAGAAGGAGATTTCAGATTCAGTAGTTCACTGGCTGATCTGACTCTCAGCCTTCCCACACACTGCTGGGCCCAAGGACTGTGTGGAGCTGGACCTAGAAAATTAAACTTTCTAGTGATCTTTTTCTATACAAATTACATTTTGTATTTGTTTTTCTCCACTTGCTCTTTTTCATTGTATCCCATTGTAACAGCAGTTACTAGTAACCAGAAAACAGAGCCAACTTCAGGTTGTCTTAAAATATCCATGGCCAATGAAATCAGTCTAAAACTCACCAATTTAGCCTCAGGCAGGTTCCAAGGACAATGTCAAAACAGCTACATTCTTTTTCAAAATGCTACAAGAACAATCTCTAATCTAGTTGCTAGTTTGTTTCCATTGGAAATCTCTTGATCTTAATCTTGGCCTCCACAGTTCACATTGCTCAGCACTACTGTTTCCAAGCTCCCACTAAGAAGGGCCATTAAACCGCTACCTACAGTGTTCAAGTGTATTCCTAACTCTTAGTCAAATGTCCCAACATCTTCTATATTTCTCCACAACTCAACATGGTCCTGCCTATCACAGCACTATCTCAATTTCTGGTACCAACTTCTATCTTAGTTATGTTTTTATTGTCATGATAAAACAGCATAACAAAGACCACTTATGGAAGAAAGTGTATAATTGTGGCTTGCTTACTGTTCCAGAGGTTGAGTCCATAACCATTGTGGCATTGTTTAAGCTTACATTCTTAAAAACCAACCACAAAAGGGAGGGGTGGTTGGTGAGAGCAAGCTAACTGGGAATGGTAAGGGCTTTTTGAAACCTCAAATTTCACCACTAGCAACACACCTTCTCCAACAAGACCACACTTCCTAATCCTTCCCAAACAGTCTTACCAACTGGGGACCAAATATTTAAATATATGTATCTATGGAGCCATCCTCAAACCTCTATAGTAACAGTCAATTCAGAGATTTATAACTGTTCATATTGCTGAGAGTATGTGACTGTGAATTCTTAACTTTCCATAGGACTTATGTATCACTCTATTCTTTAAGACACCAGGAACAATGAGGAAGAGAGGAAGAAAGAATGTAAAAAAACAGGATGAGGATCAGTGCTGTGCAGGTATGGCCTCTTGGTGTTGCAAACATGAGCTCACATCACTGTGGTTATCTGCACAAGGCAGTTAAGATCAAGCCAGTTAAAATTCCAGAATGGAGTAGGGAGAGCTCCTGAGGTCTCACATCTGCCTGAGTAGCTAAGGGAAGCTAAAAGCTGCTGAAAGATCATTTTTGGTGGAGGGCAATGTGTGACCTTTGGTTGTGTTAGGTTGCCTGCTCCTATGTAGATGAAACCCTCCAATGTGCATGTGGGAATTCTTAATTGGACATGAAATTGGGAGGGGAATGGAGAATATATTGGAGAAGCATGGGGAAGTTAGAGTGAGGGGTGATAAATGGATATGTCTAAGACACATTGTATAAAAGTATGACATTTGAAAGAAAAAGACAGAAAACCAAAAAGGCTGAGAATATATCTCACTGGTAGAGCACTTACCTGGGGCATGTAAGACCTTTCTTCAACTACAAGTACCATAAATCTATACGAACATAGTAAAAAAATGGAGAAACATTGAACTAACCAAAACAAAGATTGTAATAGAGAGCACAGAGAGTCTCTTCAAAGTTTTCAGCTCTTAGAAATCATAGTCTTAACATTTCTCTAATGTCAGGCAACTCAGGGTCTGTTTGAATCAAATAGATCCATTTCTCATTTCAGTGTGTTCATTAAAACTGTTAGAGGGACCAACTAGTACTGAAAATGTTTGATCAGACAGAGAAATAGTTGACCAAAGTAATCTGTTGGACATATGGTAGGTGGCATGATGGAGGTTGTCATATTACTGGAAATCTAGGCCAGATATCCTGTGGTTAACAACCTTAAGGTAAGACTAATGTCCTACTGACTCCAAGGTATAGCTGGAGAGTTTCTCTCTGGGTCCACCAAGCTCCCACAGTCCCACAGCCCACTTATAAAATAATCACTCGGATGCTTATATTACTTATAAACTGTGTGGCTGTGGCAGGCTTCTTGCTATCTGTTCTTATATCTTAAATTAACCCATTTCTATAAAACTATACCTTGTTACATGGCTCATGGCTTACCGGTATCTTACATCATGATTCTCCTCATAGTGGCTGGTAGTGTCTCCCTTCCTCAGCCCTCCTGTTCCCACAGTTCTCCTCTCTCTTTGTCCTGCCTATACTTCCTGCCTGGCTACTGGCCAGTCAGTGTTTTATTTATCAATCAATCATCCACAGCACCTAGGTCTATACGTGAACACTTAGTTTTCAAACATCACACCTACTTGAAGAACTGCTTCACTCCCCCTGTTAAAGTGAAAAATGGAGTTTACAGACACCAGAGCAAGTGGTTAATCCTTTCACATGAGTTTCAGAATTCTGGGGAAGGGGCAAAGGGTCAGAGTTACCAGGAACCTATCTTTTAGGAATTAGAATGGGTTCCTAGCACAAAATTGAGTTTTCCTTTTTCTTTTCTTTCTTTCCTTTTGTTTTGTTTGTTTGTTTTTCAAGACAGGGTTTCTCTGTGTAGCCTTGCACCTTTCCTGGAACTCACTCTGTAGCCCAGGCTAGCCTCGAACTCACAGAGACCTACCTGCCTCTGCCTCCCAAGTGCTGGGATTAAAGGCATGTGCCACCACCGCCTGGCTAACTAGCTTTTGTAGTACCAGAAGGAGCCATGCAAGCTTCCGAAGAGGAGAAGCAACCAACAATCCTACTCACCTATGATACCTATGACCCACAAACAATGGCCAGCGTGACACAATAATTCTTTTTTTTTTTTTTTTGGTTTTTCAAGACAGGGTTTCTCTGTGTAGCTTTGCGCCTTTTTCCTGGAACTCACTTGGTAGCCCAGGCTGGCCTCGAACTCACAGAGATCCGCCTGGCTCTGCCTCCCAAGTGCTGGGATTAAAGGCGTGTGCCACCACCACCTGGTTGACACAATAATTCTAAGAGGGCAGTAGTGGCACACACACCTTGGCAGTAAACAACAGTGCTCTATTTGTTCTTAAGGCCCTTTAAACAAGAGGGAAATCATTCCTGGTACAGGAAACCTAGCCAGGTACCCAGGGCTAGTGAAGCCATAAGTCTTGGAAAAAAACCTACAACCACCATAATCCTGTTCTGTCCATGTATTTGTCTTCATACCAAGAGATAAGTGCAGTCCTCTACACTCATTTAGGAAACTTGTCTTTGAAACAGATGGAGACTATTACAGAAAACCACAAGCAATCAAAATGCAGAGTTGGAGTTCAGTTTGAATGGATACATCTGTAATACAAATCCCTTAATGGAGGCTCAGTGACCATTGGGAAAGAGGAGGTAGAATAATGGTAACAGACAGAACAGGGAGTTTGCTCTGAGATTATGTGTCCTAGGTATATCAGAAGCCACACACATAAAATCTCACCATCATTACTGCCAAAACATGAGGTGAACAAGAACAACAGCAATAGACATGGCAATGTGGCCTGGTTGAATGGGTGGAACAGTGAATCCTGGATGTCTCATCCTCACCAAAATAACTGCAGGCAACTTGGGGATTCTGGAAGCAAAAGCCATTGTCTTCTCCAGGGAACAATTAACTAGCTGGTTATCCAACATAAAATGTTCAGTCCTGAAAACATATATAAAAGTAAACATATATAAAAGTAACATTATACAATGTTGGTTGAATTTATTTACTTAGGAACACACACACACACACACACACACACACACACACACTTAACTAATTAAAAAAGGAGGGCATGAATTTGAAAGACAGAAAGGAGGGTTGTATAAGAGGGTTTGGAGGGGAAGAAAAGGAAGGTGAAAATGATGTAATTATATTGTAATCTCAAAAAAGAGAAATAATTAGAAAAGATTTTGGTATATATCTATTAAAATGTTTTCATCTTTTCCCTATCATGATGATGATCATTTCGACTGTGGGCAATAACTTCTCACCTTGATAATATTTACAATGGCATAAGTGAGTAATCATTGCTCATTTTCCATTCAGATTGATAACCAACCCGGAGCAATGTGGTGATCCCATGCGTACCTAAGTCAAATCAACCAATTCAAATCTGAGAGGTTCTGCTTGGTAGATCATGCAAAACCCCAGCAATTGTCACACAAGTGAGATTACAGTCACTACATCTGACTTGTTTTGCTGATCTTTACAACTGCCATTTCCTTTCAGACCAACAGGGAGCAGGTGGTTAAGAACAGCAACTCAGCCGGGCGGTGGTGGCGCACACCTTTAATCCCAGCACTTGGGAGGCAGAGCCAGGCAGATCTCTGAGTTCGAGGCCAGCCTGGGCTACCAAGTGAGTCCCAGGAAAGGCGCAAAGCTACACAGAAAAATCCTGTCTCGAAAAACCAAAAAAAAAAAAAAAAAAAAAAAAAAAAGAACAGCAACTCACAGTAACAGAACTGGAGTACAAAACATTAGCCACCAGTGGGCCCTGGACTTCCCTTCTGGAGCTCAAGTGAGTCCCCTAGATTGCCCCAGACCCCATCCCTGGGCACCAGTCACTCTGGGGAAGACCTGCCCAACTTGGCCCCAGGTTCTGGCCACCGGGCAGGTTCCCTTCTAGCCCCACCAGGAAGGATCCCCTTCTCCAAGACCCCTGGCAGACCCTGCAGTCTCCACGCCCTACCCCCATGCCCATCCGACCGAGCCACAAGCCTCTTCCTGAGACTTAGAGGCCGGCCCCCAGCTCCCATCTTGCCCCGGACTTCCCTTCTGGAAGAGAGAGAGAGAGAGAGAGAGAGAGAGAGAGAGAGAGAAGAGCTCCCATCCTGCCCCGGACTTCCCTTTTGGACAAGAGCTCCCATCCTGCCCCGGACTTCCAATTTGGACAAGAGAGCTCCCATTTGGACAAGAGAGAGAGATTCCCCGAATCTGTCAGCTCTGTCTGAACCAAGTGTGCGGATAAGGCCAAGAACGAACCACAAGGAGATGGGCAGATGTCAAGGCAGAAACGCATACAACAAAATGAATAGCAATACAACATCACCAGGCCCTAGCCCTCCTCCAACACCTAGACCTGAACATCAGAAATTGGAAGAAGCAGAAGAAAATAGCCTTATGAATGACATCATGAAGAAGGTAGAGGCTTGTGTAGAGGAAAAGACAAAAAAATGTGAAGAACGCTGTAAACAACTAGAGGAAAGGGCAAACAAATTAGAAGAAATCAATAAAGTCCTGGAAGAAAACAATAAAGTACTGAAAGAAAATCAAGAAAAATCAATGAAACAAATGAAGGAAACAGTCCAAGACCTGAAAAGGGAAATAGAAAAAATGAAGAAGACACAAATAGAGGGAACGCTTGAAATAGAAAATCTGAGAAAACGATTGGGAACTTCAGATGCAAGTATAATCAACAGAATGCAAGAGATGGAAGAGAGGATCTCTAGCATTGAAGATACAGTAGAAGAAATAGATTCATCAGTCAAAGAAAACACTAAAGCCAACAAAGTCATGAACCAAAATGTCCAAGAAATTTGGGACACCATGAAAAGACCAAACTTATGAATAATAGGGGTAGAAGAAGGAGAAGAATACCAACTCAAGGGCACAGAAAATATATCCAACAAGATCATAGAAGAAAACTTTCCCAACTTAAAGAAGGAAATGCCTATGAAGATACAAGAAGCCTATAGAACACCAAACAGACTAGACCCCCCAAAAAAGTCCCCTCGCCACATAATAATTAAACAATTAAATGTACAGAAGAAAGAAAGAATATTAAGAGCAGCAAAGGAAAAAGGCCAAGTGACATATAAAGGCAAACCTATCAGAATAACATCCAATTTCTCAATGGAGACTTTGAAAGCCAGAAGGACCTGGACAAATGTAATGCAGACACTAAGAGACCATGGATGTCAGCCTAGACTAATATACCCAGCAAAACTTTCAATCATCATAGATGGAGTGAACAAGACATTCCATGACAAAGCCAGATTTAAACAATATTTATCCACAAACCCAGCCCAACAGAAAGCACTAGAAGGAAAATTCCAACCTAAGGAAGTCAGATACACTCTCGAAAACACAGGCAATAGATAAAGCCACAGCAGTAAACCCCAATGAAGAGAAGTACACACACATCACCACCAAAAAATAACAGGAATGAACAATCACTGGTCATTAATATCCCTCAATATCAATGGACTTAATTCACCTATAAAAAGACATAGGCTTACAGAATGGATACGAAAGCAGGACCCATCTTTCTGCTGCATACAAGAAACACATCTCAAATTCAAAGATAGACACTACCTAAAAATAAAAGGCTGGGAAAAGACTTTCCAATCAAACGGTCTTAAGAAACAAGCGAGTGTAGCCATCCTGACATCCAGCAAAATAGACTTCAAACTAAAATCAATCAAAAGAGATCAAGAAGGGCATTACATACTCATTACAGGAAAGATCCACCAAAACGAAGTCTCAATTCTGAACATTTATGCCCCAAACACAAGGGCACCCACATATGTAAAAGAAACATTAATAAAGCTTAAATCACATATAAAACCCCACACATTAATAGTGGGAGACCTCAACACCCCACTTTCACCACTGGACAGATCTCCCAAATTGAAACTTAACAGAGAAATAAAGGACTTAATTGATGTCGTGACCCAAATGGACTTAATCGATATCTACAGAACATTCTATCCTAACAAAAAAGAATATACCTTCTTCTCAGCACCCATGGAACTTTCTCTAAAATCGACCACATACTTGGCCACAAAGCAAATCTCAACAGATACAAAACAATTGGAATAACCTCCTGTGTTCTATCAGACCACCATGGTCTAAAGTTGGATTTCAACAACAAAAACTACAGAAAACCTACAATCTCATGGAAACTGAATAATACCCAACTTAATCACCAATGGGTTAAGGAAGAAATAAAGAAAGAAATTAAAGACTTCCTAGAGATCAACAAAAATAAAGACACCACATATCCAAACCTATGGGACACTATGAAAGCAGTACTAAGAGGGAAATTCATAGCACTAAATGCCCACATAAAGAAGTTGGAGAAATCTCACACTAGTGACTTAACAGCACACCTGAAAGTTCTAGAACAAGAAGAAGCAAAGTCTCCCAGGAAAAATAGATGCCAGGAAATTATCAAACTGGGAGCTGAAATCAATAAAATAGAAACAAAGAGAACAATACAAAAAAATTAATGAAACAAAGAGTTGGTTCTTTGAGAAAATCAACAAGATAGACAAGCCCTTATCCAAACTAACCAAAAGACAGAGAGAGAGAGCATCCAAATCAACAAAATCAGAAATGAAAAGGAGGACATAACAACAGACATTGAGGAAATCCAGAGAATCATCAGATCATACTTCAAAAACCTCTATTCCACAAAACTGGAAAACCTAAAAGAAATGGATAATTTTCTGGATAGGTACCACATACCTAAACTAAATCAAGACCAGATAAACTATTTAAATAGTCCAATAACCCCTAACGAAATAGAAACAGTCATTAAAAGTCTCCCAACCAAAAAAAGCCCAGGACCAGATGGTTTCAGTGCAGAATTCTACCAGATCTTCAAAGAAGAGTTAATACCAATACTCTCTAAATTGTTCCACACAATAGAAACAGAGGGAACATTACTAAACTCCTTCTATGAGGCTTCAATTACTCTTATTCCTAAACCAAACAAGGATACAACAAAGAAAGAGAACTACAGACCAATCTCCCTCATGAACATCAATGCAAAAATACTCAATAAAATACTGGCAAACAGACTCCAAGAACACATCAGAACAATTATCCACCATGATCAAGTGGGATTCATTCCAGGGATGCAAGGATGGTTCAACATATGAAAGTCTGTCAATGTAATACACCATATAAACAAACTCAAAGAAAAAAACCACATCATCATCTCACTAGATGCTGAAAAGGCATTTGACAAAATCCAACACCCCTTCATGATAAAGGTCTTGGAGCAATCAGGAATACAGGGAACATACCTAAACATAATAAAGGCAATTTACAGCAAGCTAACAGCCAACATCAAATTAAATGGAGAGAAACTCAAAGCAATTCCACTAAAATCAGGAACGAGGCAAGGCTGTCCACTCTCCCCATACTTATTCAATATAGTACTTGAAGTTCTAGCCAGAGCAATAAGACAACATAAGGAGATTAAGGGGATACAAATTGGAAAGGAAGAAGTCAAGCTTTCCCTATTTGCAGATGACATGATAGTATACTTGAGCAACCCCAAAGATTCCACCAAGGAACTGATACAGCTTATAAACACCTTCAGCAACATAGCAGGATACAAGATCAACTCAAAAAAATCAATAGCCCTCCTATATACAATAGACAAAGAAGCGGAGAAGGAAATCAGAGATACATCACCCTTTACTATAGCCACAAATGACATAAAATACCTTGGGGTAACACTAACCAAGCAAGTGAAAGACCTATATGACAAGAACTGTAAATCCCTTAAAAAAAGAAATTGAAGAAGGTGTCAGAAAATGGAAAGATTTCCCATGCTCATGGATAGGCAGAACTAACATAGTAAAAATGGCAATCTTACCAAAAGCAATCTACAGATTCAATGCAATCCCCATCAAAATACCAACACAATTCTTCACAGACCTGGAAAGAATAATACTCAACTTCATATGGAAAAACAAAAAACCCAGGATAGCCAAAAGAGGTTGTGTACAATAACACAACCTCTGGAGGCATCACGATCCCTGACTTCAAGCTGTACTATAGAGCTACAGTAATAAAAACAGCTTGGTACTGGCATAAAAACCAACATGTGGACCAATGGAATCGAATTGAAGACCCTGACATTAATCCGCACACCTATGAACATATAATTTTTGACAAAGAAGCCAAAAGTGCACAATGGAAAAAAGAAAGCATCTTCAACAAATGGTGCTGGCAAAACTTGATATCAACATGTAGAAGGCTGCAAACAGATCCATATCTATCACCGTGCACAAAACTTCAGTCCAAGTGGATCAAAGACCTCAACATAAATCCAGCTACTCTGAACCTGCTAGAAGAGAAGGTAGGAAGTAGTCTTGAATGAATTGGCTTAGGAGACCACTTCCTAAATAGAACACCAGTAGCACAGACACTGAGAGAAACAATCAATCAATGGGACCTCTTGAAACTGAGAAGCTTTTGTAGAGCAAAGGATACGGTCAACAAGGCAAAGCGACAGCCTGCAGAATGGGAAAAGATCTTCACCAACCCCACATCTGACAGAGGACTGATACCCAGAATATATAAGGAACTCAAGAAATTAGACATCAAAATGCCCAACAGTCCAATTAAGAAATGGGCTATAGAACTAAACAGAGAATTCTCAACAGAGGAAACTCAAATGGCTGAAAGACATTTAAGTAATTGCTCAACATCCCTAATTATCAGGGAAATGCAAATCAAAACGACTCTGAGATACCACCTTACGCCTGTCAGAATGGCTAAGATAAAAAACACTGAAGACACCTTATGCTGGAGAGGATGTGGAGCTAGGGGAACTCTCCTCCACTGCTGGTGGAAATGCAAGCTTGTACAACCACTTTGGAAATCAATATGGAGCTTTCTTAGAAAATTGGGAATCCATCTCCCCCAAGATCCAGCTATACCACTCTTGGGCATATACCCAAGGAATGCTCAACCATACCACAAGAGCACTTGTTCAGCTATGTTCATATCAGCATTGTGTGTAATATCCAGAACATGGAAACAACCTAGATGCCCTTCAACTGAAGAATGGATAAACAAAATGTGGTACATATACACAATGGAATACTACTCAGCAGAGAAAAACAATGACATCATGAGGTTTGCAGACAAATGGATGGATCTAGAAAAAATCATCCTGAGTGAGGTAACCCAGACTCAGAAAGACAAACATGGTATGTACTCACTCATAGCAGGATACTAGATGTGGAACAAGGATGATTGGACTGCTACTCACATCACCAGGGAGGCTACCTGGAAAACAGGACCCTAAGAAAGACACAGGTATCGCCCAATGACAGAGAAATGGAATGAGATCTACATGAACAGCCTGGACATGAGTGGGGGTAGTGAAGGGTGAGGGTCGAGGGAAAGAGAGCTTGGAGGAGTGGGAGATCCCAGCTGGATGAAGAACACAGAGGAAAAACAAGGAATAGGAGACCATGGTAAATGAAGACCGCATGAGAATAGGAAGAAGCAAAGTGCTAGAGAGGCCCACAGAAATCCACAAAGATACTCCCACAACAGACTGCTGGCAATGGTCGAGAGACAGCCGGAACTGACCTACTCTGGTGATGGGATGGCCAAACACCCTAATTGTCGAGCTAGAAACCTCATCCAACTACTGAGGGATCTGGATGCAGAGATCCATGACTAGGCCCCGGGTGGATCTCTGGGAGTCCAATTAGCAAGAATGAGGAGGGTTTATATGAGCGAGAATTGTTGAGACCAAGGTTGGATAAAGCACAGGGACAAATAGCCAAACAAACGGAAACACATGAAATATGAACCAATGGCTGAGGGGTCACCAACTGGATCAGGCCCTCTGAGTGGGTGAGACAGTTGATTGGCCTGATCTGTTTGGGAGGCATCCAGGCAGTGGGACTGGGTCTTGTGCTCATTGCATGAGTCGGCTGTTTGAAACCTGGGGCCTATGCAGGGTCGCTTGGCTCAGCCTGGGAGGAGGGGACTGGACCTACCTGGACTGAGTCTACCAGGTTGATCTGAGTCTGCGGGGAAGGCTTTGCCCTGGAGAAGATGGGAATGGAGGGCAGGCTGGGGGGAAGGTGAGGGGGGCAGGAGGGGGGGAACAAGGGAATCCGTGGCTGATATGTAGAACTGAATTGTATTGCAAAATAAAAATTTAAAAAAAAAAAACATTAGCCACCAGTGGACAGAAAAAAAAGAGCAATCTCATTCAGAGGATTAAGAATATCTGGCTAAAAATGAATTTACCAGTAAATGCAGAGAGGCTATGAGTGATGACAGGTGAAATGTTAGAGACTTATTTGCCCTAAAAATCACAGATGGAAAAAAAAAAACAAGCAAAAAATATCACTCTGACATAGCTTCCACCCACTCCAGTTCCACTTTCCTATTTGTTTCTTCTGTAGAATGGATTCATGATTTCCTTTTCTAGTAGCTACCAATTCCCAAGGCTTCTGGGTTGGAGGTAGTACTTAATGTCCTTGGTCCCCTTTCCATGTTAGGATTTTTGTTTGGCTTAAGTTTGCCCATGCTGTAACTTTGAAAGTACCACTGTCTGCTGTGTCCAGAAGGCAATTTTGTTATGGTCATTCACTGCTTCTGGCTCTTTCTTTCTTTCTACTCTTTCTTCTGCAATGATCCCTGAATCTTGGGAGGAGGGAGTTTAGTATAGATGTTTATTTAGGGATGAGCATTCTGCACTCATTCTCTGTACCTTGGCCAGTTGTGAGTCTCTGTATTAATTGTCACTCACCTACTGCAATAGAAGCATCTGTGATGATAGTTGAGAGATGCATATATAGGTGTAATAATAAGTAATTCGGAGTTAGTTTGGTACTATTTCCAGTTAGGAGAACAACAGTAATGGGCTCTCCTCTAGCATTTATGGCTTGCATAACTACAGGTTTTGGCTTCATATTGGTACCAGATATAGGTTCAACTTGCAGAGTGGTACTTAAATTCAATCAGAAAATGGTTGGTTACTGTGTCTTAGGGTTTCTGCTGCTGTGCTTAAAATGTCATGGCCAAAAGTAATTTGAGGAGAAAAGAGTTTACTAATGAATTCCCCCCAAGTGCCTGCCTTAAGGAGATTTCTATCAGGGTCCAGAACAGATGCTACAATCGGCTAAGGAAACTAATCTGAGGGATATCAAATGAATCTAAGCACACTGAGTTCTTTAGTCCATACACTTTATTCTTCTAGGTCAATTTTATCTACACAGTTTCAGCCCAGTCCTCACATACAGCTCCTCTCTGTGCCCAGTTTTCCTGTCCTCATAGTTTTAATAAGCTTCTATGCTTTTAACCTGACCTATGTCCTCTGTCCCTTTGTCTTCCAACTCACCTTCCTAGCTCCTTACTGCTGGCTCTCAAAAAACTCTACCCAAGGTCTGCTTTATCCTGTACAGAGCCTCTGTCTTTCTCTTCTCTCTCTGTCCATATGGTTCTATGTCTCCTCTGGAGTTCTGCTCCAGTCCTTGCAGCACCTGGTTATGCAAAAAGCCCTATTGTTCTCAATCAATCTTTCTGCCATGACCTAGGCATGAGGGAAGGGGATGGTATGAGCTTCATTTGCACAAGAAACAAAGCTATACATCTAGGAGCCTGCTTGTCTCCTAGGCTCAATGGGGGAGTTAGTTCAGCAGTCCTGGAAAGCTTAGCTGTTTGCCAAATGGTCTATAGTATTTGGGCACACAAGAATTTCATAGCACAAAACAGCTGAAATATTAAAAATTGGATAATACCAAATATTTCATAATAAATGGCTTGCCTTTTGACAGACCCTTGGCTGGTCAAAGTATAGCTTTAATACACAGATGAATCTCTATAATATATTCCTGTGGCCTGCAAGAGTTTTCTTCATTTACACTTCAGTGTCACAGTCCTCCTTTTAAGGAAGTCATGCCAGGAACTCAAGGCAGGAACCTGAAAGCAAGGATTGAAGTGGAAATCATGGAGAAACACCGCTTACCAGCCTGTTCTCCATGACTTGCTCAGCCTGCTTTCTTACACAACTTAGGACAACTTCCTCAGGAGTGGCTCTGCTCACAGTAAGCTTGGTCCTCCCACATCAGTTATTAACCAAGAAATTTCCCTACAGCTTTGCCTATAGACAATGTCATGGAAGCCCTTTATCTGCTGAGGTTCTTATTTTTTAAATGACACTACCTTGTGTCAAGTTGACAGAAAACTAAACAACACAATTACACAGATATACAATAGTTTCATAGCTTTTTTCTTTCATTACTATGAGAAAAGATTCATTTTTTTTATACTTTAATCCATTGTTCTAGTTTCATTACTGTTGCTAGGAACAACAAAAAGCAACATAAGGATGAAAAGGATTATTTGGCTTACAATTATAGGATGTGTTCCATTACTGTGGGGAAGTCAAAGCAAAAACTGAAAGCGTCATATCGAGAATCAAAAGCAAAGAAAATAACACTTGATCCTTGGTAGCTTTCTTTCTGTTTATACTCTGGTGTGTGTTTTGTTTTGTTTTGTTGTTCTAGTTGTTGTTTTAAGCTATTTATCTATATACAAATATAACCCTACAGAAGGCACTCAAAGAAAAACTTCAACCTGAAGAGACTAACAACAACCCTCCAAAAAAACTACACAAGAAATAAATAATATCAGACTGGAAATTTTTAAAAAATGACAACAAATCCATATCACAGCAAAAAAAAATAACAGGAATCAGCAAATACTGAATATTGATATCTCTCAATGTCAATGCTATCAATTCCCCAATAAAAGGGCATAGGCTAACAGAATGAATATGAAAACAGGATCCATCTTTCTGCTGAATCAAAGAAACATAACTTAACATTAAGGATAGACATCCCCTCTGGGTAAAGGGAATAAAAAAAATATTCCAAGCAAACAGACCTCAGGAATAAGCCAGTGTAACCACTTTATTATCTGGCAAAATAAACTTCAAATGAAAACTAACCAGAAGATATAGGGAAATTACATACTTATCAAAGCAAAATTCCACCAAGAGGACATTGAAATTCTTACTACAAACACAAAGGCATTCAAGTTCATAAATGATGCACTGTTACATCTTAAATCATATATCAACCCAAACACAGTGAAACGCCACTCTTGTCAATACAACATTCTTGCCAATAAATGGGATATCCAGGCAATACTAGACAGAGAAATGCAAGAATTCACTAATATCATAAATCAAATGGACTTAATGGATGTTACAGAACATTTTACCCAAATACCAAAGAATATGCCTTCTCAGAAATTCATAGAATTTTCTCCAAAATGGACTGCACAGTTAGACATAAAACAATTCTCAATAAATCCAAAAAAACTGAGATGGCACTATGTATCCTATCTGACCACCATGGATGAAAGCTGAATATCAAGAACAACAGAAAGTTTACAAACTCACCACTCAATGAAAAAATGAGTCTAGACAGAAATTAAGAAGGAAATTAAAAACTTTTTAGAATTGAATGAAAATGAAAATTTAACATACCTTAACTTATGGGACATAATGAAAGCAGTTCTAAGAGGCAAGTACCTAGCACTGAGTGCCTACATTAAAAAAAGAAATGTTCTAATGTTAGTAACTTAATAGTTAAGTTTTAGAACAAAAAGAAACAATTACAGCCCAAAGGAGTAGATGTCAAGAAATAATCAAATTCAGGGCTGAAACTAATGGAATAGAAACAAACAAACAAAAGCAATACAAGGAGTCAATGAAACAAAGATTTGGTTCTTTGAGAAAATTAAAATGATTGACAAACCCTTAATGGAAATAATGAAAAGATGGAAAGGAAAGATACAAATTAACAAAATTACAGATGAAAAGGAGAACATAATAAAAGACACTGAGAAAATTTAGAGAACCACATAGACAGGCTTTAAAAACCTGTACTCCTCCATATAGAAAAATCCAAAGGAAATGGATAATTTTCTCAGTACAGACCACCTACCAATGTTGTATCCAGATCAGATAAAAATCTAAATAAACCTGGAACTCCTACTTAAATAGAAGACACAATTAAAAGGCTACCAACAAAAAAAGTCCAGGGCCAGAGGCTTTATCACAGAATCCTATCAGACTTTCAAAGAAGAGTTAATGTCAATACTTCTCAAATTATTCCACAATATAGAAACAGAAGGAACATGACACGCCTCAGTTTCCAAGCCCAATTACCCTGATACCCAAATCATATAAAGATCCCACAAAGAAAGATAATAATAGATAATTTCTCTTATGAACATAGATGCAAAAATTCTTAATGAAATATGACTATTATTAAAATAAAATGCAATTAATATTTAGTAAAATAAAATGCAAACCAAATCCAATAGCACTTCAGAAAGTTCATCTACTATGATCAAGAATGCATCATTTAAATGATACAGGGATGGTTCAACATATGTAAATTGATAAATACAATCCACCATGTAAAAAGACTGAAAGAGTACAACCACAAGCTTATTTCATTAAATGCACAAAAGACTCTTGACAAAATGCAACACCCCTTCCTGATAAAAGTCTAGGAGATCCTAAAGACATACCTCAACATAATAAAGACAATATATGGCAAGCTGATAGCCAACATAAATTCAATTGGAGAGTAACTCAAAGCATTTTCATTGAAATCAGAAATAAAACAAGGTTGTCCACTCTCTCTAAGGCTATTCAATACAGTACTTGAGGTTCTAACTAGAGCAATAAGATAGTGGAAGGAGATCAAGGAGACACAAATAGGAAGGGACAGTATAAAATTATCATTATTTGCAAGTGATATCAGAGTATACATAACTGACCCTAAAATTCCACCAGGAAACTCCTACAGCTGTTAACACTTTTTACAAAGTAGCAGGATGCAAATTAACAAAATTAGCAAAAATCAGTAGCCCTCCTGTATACAAATGACAAAATGACAAATGGACTGAGAAAGAAATCAGTGAAACCATACCTTTCACAACAGACTAGAATAATATAAAATATCTTATGGTAATTCTAACTAAGCAAGTGAAGGACTTGCATGATAAAGTCTTTGAGACATTTAAGAAAGAGTTTGAAGAATATGTCAGAAGATGGATCTATCTCCCATGCTCATAGATTAGTAGTAGTTACAGAGTGAAAATGGTTATCCAACCAAAATCATACTACATATTCAATACAATCTCCGTCAAAATTCTGGCACAGTTCTCCACAGAACTTAAAAAGATATCTTTCAGCTTCTTATGGAAACGCATGCACATGCATGCACGCACGTGCACATGCACACACACACACACACACACACACACACACACACATACATACACATCATCACAGGACAATTAAAACACTCCTGGATCATAAAAGTTCTGTTGAATGTATCACCATCCCTGATCTCAAATTTTAATGCAGAGTGATAGTAATAAAAACAACATCGTATTGGCACAAGGCAGACATATGGATCAATGGAATTAAATAAAAGACCCAGGCAAAAGTCCACATGCCTATGGTTGCCTGATTTTTTTTTATTAAAAAGGTGAGAAATACACACTGGAAAAAGGACATCATCCTCAAAACTGGTAGTGGTCAAACTGGATGGCTGAATGTAGAAATGCAAACAAATCCATATTTATTACCTGGAGCAAAACTGCACTCCAAATGAATCAGTTGCCTCAGAATAAGGGCAGATCCACTTAATCTGATAGAAGAGAAAGTAGGACATACATTTGAAGTCATTGGCACAGGAAAAAACTTTCTGAACAGAACACCAACAGCACAGGTGCTAAGAATACAATTAATAAATGAGACCTCATGAGAATGAAAAGCTTCTGTACAGGCAAGAACACCATCATCAAGACAAAGAGGTGGGCTACAGATTATGAAAAGATTTTTACCAACTCCACATCTGATAGATGACTAATAGTGAAAATATGTAAAGAACTCAAGAAATTGGGTGTCAAGCAAACAAATAACCCAATTAAAAGTGGGACACAGATATAAGCAGAGAATGCTGAAAAGAAGAAACTAAAATGGGATACAGACATAAACAGAGAATGCTCAGAAGAAACTAAAATAGGATACAGATGTAAACAGAGAATGCTCAAAAGAAGCAACTACAATTCTTGGGAAACAAAGATATGTTTAACATCCATAACCTTCAGGGAAATGAAAATCAAAACTACTTTGAGATTTCATCATACACGTTCAGATGGCTAAAATCAATTAAACAAGTAATGGCTTATGCTGGGAAAGAATTGGAACAAGAACACTTACCACTGCTTGTGGGCATGCAAACTTGTACAACCATTATGGAAATTGGTGTGACAGTTCCTTAGAAAGATAATCATCAATCTGCCTCAAGAACCACCTAAACAACTCTTGGTCATATACCTAAAAAAAACACTTCATCCTACAACAGAGACAATTGTCCAACCATATTCATGCTCTATTCTTAATAGTCAGGAATCAGAAGCAATTTAACTAGCAGTCAACAGAAGATAAAATGTAATACATTTACACAATGGAATATGATTCATCCATTAAAAAAAGGAAATATTGAAATTCTCAGGTAAATGGATGGAACTGGGAAAATAATACTGGGAGAGGTAATTCAGACCCAGAAAGATAAATTCATGATATAATCACTTATATGAGGGAGTTGGCTGTCAAGTCATTGATAAGCAAGCTACAACACATAAAACCAGAGAGATTAAGTATAGAGTAAGGGACTTGTGGGAAAAGAAGGATCTTCCTAGGACAGGAAAATAAAATGGATAGTCGTAGATAGATATAAGGGATGTGAGGCTGAGTTGAGAGAATTAAGCAGGCAGGGAGAGAAGAGTGGGCAAAGCAAGGGGATGTAGGTAGGAGGTAGCTAAAGCCAAGGGCCATTTGAGGGGTCTTATGGTAGCCTAATGTTGTAGAAACTCCCTAATTTTTTTTACATGTATGAAAGTGATCTAAGTAAAACTGCCATGAATGTAGGAGACAGAACCCCAACTGTACAGTTCTCATCTCAAAATGAAGCTTCCAGTACTGGAAATAGGTTATGTCTAATCAAATTCTTGACCAAGAGTGTTGGGTCCAGCCTTGACTCAGGTTCAAGTCCTGAGACCAGGAAGGGGTGTCAGTGTGAAGAAATAAATTGTCCAATCAACAGATGAGTTTACCACAAGTGCCCAGGCCTGAATAGCTCCAACCTTCATTTATACATCAAAAACAAGCATGTTTTCCCATACTAACAAGTTTTTCCCATCCTCCAACATTAACTTCTGGCAAAAACCAAATATGTCAAATATGTTTATTTCCAACAAAACATCTTTAAACCAAAACCAACACTAATCATTTTGCTTGCTTGGCCAAATGTAGAGCCAGGTACATCCTGTCTTTAGAAAACTAAAAGGTGATTGACATAGGCATGTATTTTCAAGAACAACAACCTCATTCAAGTCATATTTATAGAAATAGGGGTGCTCTGCCTTTGATCCTGTCAGCACTGAATTAGAACAGCTCCTGGGGTCTGAAGTCACAGCTGGCATCCCCAGATAAGAAACATGAGAAGCATCACCTCCCAAGGAATTTTAGGGGAAGATATTCAAGAAAAAAGGGGGTTTTCAGAGATGATCGCATCTGTTCCATGCATGATTGAAAAAATGACAGTAAAAATGCCAAGAGAATCATCATTATTATGAGAGAGAAGAGAGCATTCAAACCTCACTGTCCCAGCAGTATTCTTCACCATCCCAAAGTCCACTGGTCCTTGCCAAGTGAGACTGTCCCCATGGGCTTTTGCCTCATCTGGAGAGCCGCTGGACAAACACTCATATACTGGCCTGGAATTAAGCTGTAAGGCTCCCAACACAAGAAGGTCCCATTAGAACCTCCAAATAACTCAGGCTATTGCCAAAGTATTGGTGACTCCTCAAACAGACAGTAAAGCCCAATTGCTGAAGAAGTTGCTGTACAACTCATTGAATGAGAAGAACTGGAGTTGGTTCCTGTCTAGAGCTTTCACCTTATAGACTGGTGTTTATGGTACTAGAAGATATTTTATACTCTGCAAAAGGATAGGATAGAGGTCAACACCAACCCAGCTACAAACCCCTTTGATGTTGACCTTCCTGTAAGATATGCTGGTGTAACAGTGGAATGAAGCCTTTGTGGGTAATCAAACAATATCTGACTTAATTAAATCTTACTCCATGAGGTGAAACCCATTTCCAATGTTGCTTTTGTGGCAAGAACTGGTTCTTGATAGGCCAGGGACCTAGGAGAAAACCAAATGTAATGTTCTGCTAAAGGAACACATCAACAAAGAGATTCCTAATGGCATTTGGCTATATTCATAGATCCACCATCAGAGAAGCATCCTCCTGCAGAAGATGGGAACAAATACAGAAATTCAGAACCAAGCAATAGGCAAAGAGTAAGAGACTTTGGAACACTCAGCCCTAAAAGGGATGTTGCCATCAAATCCCTCCCTCCAGGGCTCAAATACTTTTGCAGAACAGGAGGTGAAAATAATGTAAGAGCCAAAGGAAATGAATGGAGGACACCAAGGATTCAAGGCCCTCTAGAGATCACATGACTGCTGCATTTATGACCTCAGATAGACTGTAGCAGCAGGTATAGGGAATGCACACATCTACATCTGATGGGGTCCTAGAGCTGAAAGGAGAACTGGACACTGCCCCCTTCAATAACCCAGAAGGTATGTCCAACTAATAGTCACTACAAATAAAATATTATTTTTTGCCTAGAGGTTCTAACCTGCTATACAAACCATACTTAATATAAAATGAACTCACAGGCATCTTTAGAGGTTTTGTGTCTTTTTGTCTCATAATGTTATCCTGGTTTTTATGAGATTCCTGTATGTAAAAATGGCTGTGCCTCTGCATCTATATGCATTTCTTGTGCTTTTTCTTGTTTGGTTGTTTTTTTCCTATTCCATTTTATTTTTGTTTTATTTAATTGTATCTTATTTTTATTTAATTATTATTCCTTAGATGTGTGTAGTGGGTAGCTGTTCCAGCTTTGACCTAGAAGTACTACCCCTAGTGAGGCTTCCTGTAACTGCCACGCCTACCTATGACCTGCCCCTGGGGTGGAGCTGAGACAGGAGCCCTTAAAACCTGAGATTTAGATGTGCCAGCTCTCTTGGTTCCTTGTGATCCTGGATGCTGGATGGTAGACTGAGCAGAGTTCTCCAGAGAACACTGCTGGACTGTACTTCACCTCTCCTGGATCCTGTAACCAACCCCTTTACTGGCTGTAAGTTACCCCAAAATAAACCTTCTTTTTTTTTTTAAATTTTTATTTTGCAATACAATTCAGTTCTACATATCAGCCACGGATTCCCTTGTTCTCCCCCCTCCCGCCCCCCTCACCTTCCCCCCAGCCTGCCCCCCATTCCCATCTTCTCCAGGGCAAAGCCTTCCCCGCAGACTCAGATCAACCTGGTAGACTCAGTCCAGGTAGGTCCAGTCCCCTCCTCCCAGGCTGAGCCAAGCGACCCTGCATAGGCCCCAGGTTTCAAACAGCCGACTCACGCAATGAGCACAGGACCCAGTCCCACTGCCTGGATGCCTCCCAAACAGATCAGGCCAATCAACTGTCTCACCCACTCAGAGGGCCTGATCCAGTTGGTGACCCCTCAGCCATTGGTTCTTATTTCATGTGTTTCTGTTCGTTTGGCTATTTGTCCCTGTGCTTTATCCAACCTTGGTCTCAACAATTCTCGCTCATATAAACCCTCCTCATTCTTGCTAATTGGACTCCCAGAGATCCACCTGGGGCCTAGTCATGGATCTTTGCATCCAGATCCCTCAGTAGTTGGATGAGGTTTCTAGCTCGACAATTAGGGTGTTTGGCCATCCCATCACCAGAGTAGGTCAGTTCGGGCTGTCTCTCGACCATTGCCAGCAGTCTGTTGTGGGAGTATCTTTGTGGATTTCTGTGGGCCTCTCTAGTACTTTGCTTCTTCCTATTCTCATGCGGTCTTCATTTACCATGGTCTCCTATTCCTTGTTCTCCCTCTCTGTTGTTGATCCAGCTGGGATCTCCCGCTCCCCCAAGCTCTTTCCCTCGACCTTCGCCCTTCACTACCCCCACTCATGTCCAGGCTGTTCATGTAGATCTCATTCCATTTCTCTGTCATTGGGCGATACCTGTGTCTTTCTTAGGGTCCTGTTTTCCAGGTAGCCTCCTTGGTGATGTGAGTAGCAGTCCAATCATCCTTGTTCCACATCTAGTATCCTGCTATGAGTGAGTACATACCATGTTTGTCTTTCTGAGTCTGGGTTACCTCACTCAGGATGATTTTTTCTAGATCCATCCATTTGTCTGCAAACCTCATGATGTCATTGTTTTTCTCTGCTGAGTAGTATTCCATTGTGTATATGTACCACATTTTGTTTATCCATTCTTCAGTTGAAGGGCATCTAGGTTTAAACCTTCTTTTTAACTATGTGGAGTTGCCTTAATAAATCCGCACAATATCTGGTGCTCATGTGAGGCAAACTCCAAATGCCTGGGTGGCTTCAGCCTTCAGCCTCCTCTGTGGCTACTGGGGCACACTTTCTACACTTGCCATGCTTCCCTGTCTCTTTTAAAATTCTCTGCCCCTCCTGGGGACCAAACATTTACTGTTCAGCCCATAACCACTCAGTACTGTTCCTTCCCTTCCCTTCCTTCCTCCTCCCCTGTTTGTGGGCGTGTGCACCTGCCTGCCAAGTTCCATATAGCCAGGGAACACCTCTGCAGCAAGTCTGGTTCCATTCCCAACACAAGGGAGCAGCTGAGTCTGGGTCCTGGTTCCCCTGGCAAGCTTAGCCCCCAGACCAGAGATAGCCACCATGAGTAAGCCCCCCACATGCTGACTCCCACCCAAACTCTGCCTGAGCCCATGGCTTCCACCATCTTACCATCTCTCTCAGAAGCTGCTCAGAGGCTGCCTGGTAAAATTAGATGCTGCTACTGCCCCCCAACTGGCTCCCTGAGGGTGCTGCTCCTGTGGAGGCAGAGGCACTGAGAGGGGCTCAGCGCCACAGCTGCTGGCAATCATCCTTGCCACCTGAAGCTCTCTGCCCCCTGAGCTCAGGCCACTCAACCCCACACACCAGCCTTTGGGCTGAGGAAAGGGCACTGAAGGGCCAGGCAGGCCACAAAAGCCAAGCCGGGCCCTGAAGCTCCAGGGGGTCACAGGAAGATCTGTCTATACTACCTCACTGCTGCTGCCTCCTGCAGCTCCTCCATACGTGCACACAGGACACTCTGCTCCCGCCTGCACCTACCACCAGCCAAAGCCTTCAGCAGAACCTATGTTAGAGCTACACCAGTCACACCTGCTGGCCGAAAAGCACTACTACACCCCAAAACCCATTGCAAGGATGTTAAGACAAGCAAGCCAGTATTTTATTTTAGGTAAGAGTGCTTGATAATTTTACACCTTACAAATTTTGAGTAATTCTTATAATATGGCCAAAAACATTACTTCATAAGAATTTAAAAATGTTTTTGCCTGTATGATGAATGACATTTTCCTGGAAATATATGACCTTCCTAAGGCATATATGGCCTGTACCATTTTGGCATTTACTGTAATAATTCACACAGCATTCAAATACTGGTTTAATAATAATAACAGAGATGAGTCATTATCGGGACTGATACAGACTTTAAAAGATAGCAATGAAAGCTTACATAAAAATTCTTATTCTGGAATCTGCTAACCAGGATTTACAAGATAGTAATAAAGATTTACAAAACAGGCTTCCTTGTTTGGAATCTGCTAACTTAATACAAGAACTTCAGTCCATTAATAATAAATGTATAGCCAAATTTGATTTTATTGATAATAAATATGGATACTTAAAGGATAGAACAATAACTCTCCAGGGTGAAGTTGTTGCTACTCAGACACATTATAAGGAAGAAAGATTATCATTAATTGATAAAATAAGGTCTATGGAATCATGTGTTTCAGAAGAACATAAAAAGTTGCATGAGTCCATGAGAAATCTGGAATCCCTTGTGAGAGAGGAGGTTCACTCCCTAGAACAGACCCTAGGTGCTTGTTTGTAAGCCCTAGAAGACACTCTCAGTATACATGACAAGGGAACTAATAAGCAGAACATCAAGACCATACAGGTTGTAACATCTCCAGATGGCACTCATACAATGGGTTAGCCTATCATCATCCATGAGAGGCCAGCAGATGATAGACACCCTGAGCCACATGTGGAATTTATATTATAACTGATTTTGATGAGGGATTTTTAAAAATATGAAGGAAGTGGGGTTGGGGATTTAGCTCAGTGATAGAGCACTTGTTTAGCAAGAGGAAAGCCCTGGGTTTGGTCCTCAGCTCTGAAAAAAAAAGAAAAAAATATGAAGGAAGCAATAGTCACATATATAATACTCTCAACATATATAAGGCAGATGTTAAATCTGTGGTCTACCTCATATAGAATCACTCCAGATGACTGGAATCAGTTAATTTCAGCTATTCTAGAAATTAGCCAGCAGTTACAATGGAAAAGCTGGTTGAGAGTTAGAGGCAAGAAATTTAGAGCAACAAGGTAAAGTCAGAGGTTTTGAGCTCTCCCAAGATCGAATTCTTGGTGAGGGACGTTTCACTGATAGGAATGTACAAGCCACTTATGATGAGCATACAATATCCCTACCCTATGCCGTACAGCAGCTCTGGATGCTTGGAAAAAATTCCAGAACCAGGAAAACCAACTGAGGTATTCACAAAGATATTTCAGCCACCACAAAAACCTTCACTGATTTTTTTTTACAAAGGCTGACCACAGCTATAACGAAATCTGTGTCAGATAAAGGATTAAGACAAGAATTAACTGAGTCCTTGGCATTCGACAGTGTTAATACAGAATGCAAAAGAATACTTATATCATTAAAGGTCAGATTAGCTCCTTTGGGAAGAATGAATTCAGTATACTACCAGTGCTGAGTCTCTTAACTATAGTAATGAGGCTTGGATAGGAGAGTCAATTCCCAGAGGTGGAAGAAGGCCCTGTGGTACCAAGTGTTTTAAATGTGGTACACCAGGTCATATCAGTAAAAACTGTACATGGAGTGCTCCTAGAAGTAATATTCCTTCTAGAAATAACCCAAACAGGAGACCCCAAACTTCTGGATTATGTAGAAGATGTGGCAAAGGCTGACATTTAACCAATGAGTGCGGATTAATAATAGATGTACAAGACAACCCTTTACAGGTGGGAAATGCCTCAGATGGCCTCTTTCAGGCCCTCAAATTGAACGTGGTCCAAACATTTCCAGCCACTGTGGAATAAATTCCTCTCCAGGAAATTAAATAAACCAATACTTAATATAAAGAACAATACCCAGTTCCCTCAGTCATTGGATGGGGTTTCTAGCATGACAATTAGGGTGTTTGGCTATCCTATCACCAGAGTAGGTCAGTTCGGGCTGTCTCTCGATCATTGCCAGCAGTCTATTGTGGGGGCATCTTTGTGGGTTTCTGTGGGCCCCTCTAGCACTTTGCTTCTTCCTATTCTCATGTGGTCTTCATTTACCATGATCTCCTATTCCTTGTTCTCCCTCTCTGTTCTTGATCCAGCTGGGATCTCCCGTTCCCCCAAACACTCTTTCCCTCAACCTTCGCCCTTCATTACCCCCACTCACATCCAGGCTGTTCATGTAGATCTCATCCATTTCTCCGTCATTGGGCAATCCCCATGTCTTTCTTGGGGTCCTGTTTTCCAGGTAGCCTCCCTGGTGTTGTGAGTAGCAGTCCAGTCATCCTTGTTCCACATCTAGTACCCTCCTATGAGTGAGTACATACCATGTTCGTCTTTCTGAGTCTGGGTTACATCACTCAGGATGATTTTTTCTAGATCCATCCATTTGCCTGCAAACCTCATGATGTCATTGTTTTTCTCTGCTGAGTAGTATTTCATTGTGTATATGTACCACATTTTATTTATCCATTCTTCAGTTGAAGGGCATCTAGGTTGTTTCCATGTTCTGGATATTACAAACAATGCTGATATGAACATAGCTGGGCAAGTGCCCTTATGGCATGATTGAGCATTCTTTGGATAAATGCCCAAGAGTGGTATAGCTGAATCTTGGGGGAGATGGATTCCCAATTTTCTAAGAAAGCACCCTATTGATTTCCAAAGTGGTTGTACAAGCTTGCATTCCCACCAGCAGTGGAGGAGAGTTCCCCTAGCTCCACATCCTCTCCAGCATAAGCTGTCTTCAGTGTTTTTGATCTTAGCCATTTTGACAGGTGTAAGGTGGTATCTCAGAGTCGTTTTGATTTGCATTTCCCTGATAATTAGGGATGTTGAGCAATTCCTTAAATGTCTTTCAGCCATTTGAGTTTCCTCTGTTGAGAATTCTCTGTTTAGTTCTATAGCCCATTTCTTAATTGGACTGTTGGACATTTTGATGTCTAATTTCTTGAGTTCTTTATATATTCTGGATATCAGTCCTCTGTCAGATGTGGGGTTGGTGAAGACCTTTTCCCATTCTGTAGGCTGTCGCTTTGCCTTGTTGACCGTATCCTTTGCTCTACAAAAGCTTCTCAGTTTCAAGAGGTCCCATTGATTGATTGTTTTTCTCAGTGTCTGTGCTACTGGTGTTCTATTTAGGAAGTGATCTCCAGCTCCAATTCATTCAAGACTACTTCCTACTTTCTCTTCTAGCAGATTCAGAGTAGCTGGATTTATGTTGAGGTCCTTGATCCACTTGGACTTAAGTTTTGTGCACGGTGATAGATATGGATCTGTTTGCAGCCTTCTACATGTTGATATCCAGTTATGCCAGCACCATTTGTTGAAGATGCTTTCTTTTTTCCATGGTACACTTTTGGCTTCTTTGTCAAAAATTATATGTTCATAGGTGTGTGGATTAGTGTCAGGGTCTTCAATTCGATTCCATTGGTCCACATGTCGGTTTTCATGCCAGTACCAAGCTGTTTTTATTATTGTAGCTCTATAGTAGAGCTCCTGGGCTTTTTGTTTTTCCATATGAAGTTGAGTATTATTCTTTCCAGGTCTGTGAAGAATTGTGTTGGTATTTTGATGGGGTTTGCATTGAATCTGTAGATTGCTTTTCGTAAGATTACCATTTTTACTGTTAATCCTATCTATCCATGAGGATGGGAGATCTTTTCATTTTCTGTCATTTTCTTCAATTTCTTTTCTCAGGGACTTAAAGTTCTTGTCATATAAGTCCTTCATTTGCTTGGTTAGTGTTATCCCAAGGTACTTTATATCATTTGTGGCTATTGTAAAGGGTGATGTATCTCTGATTTTCTTCTCAGCCTGTTTGTCAATTGTATATAGGAGGGTTACTGATATTTTTGAGTTGATCTTGTATCCTGCTATGTTGCTGAAGGTGTTTTTAAGCTGTATCAATTCCTTGTTTGAATCTTTGGGGTCACTCAAGTATACTATCATGTCATCTGCAGATAGGAAAAGCTTGACTTTTTCCTTTCCAATTTGTATCCCCTTAATCTCCTTATGTTGTCTTATTGCTCTGGCTAGAACTTCAAGTACTATATTGAATAAGTATGGGGAGAGCAGACAGCCTTGCCTTGTTCCTGATTTTAGTGGAATCACTTTGAGTTTCTCTCCATTTTATTTGGTGTTGGCGGCTGGCTTGCTGTAAATTGCCTTTATTATGTTTATGTATGTTCCCTGTATTCCTGATTGCTCCAAGACCTTTCTCATGAAGGGGTGTTGGATTTTGTCAAATGCCTTTTCTACATCTAGTGAGATGATCATGTGATTTTTTTCTTTGAGTTTGTTTATATGGTGTATTACATTGATGGACTTTCATATGTTGAACCACCCTTGCATGCCTGGGATGAAGCCTACTTGATCATGGTGGATAATTGTTTTGATGTGTTCTTGGAGTCTGTTTGCCAGTATTTTATTGAGTATTTTTGCATCAGTGTTCATGAGGGAGATCAGTCTGTAGTTCTCTTTCTTTGTTGTATCCTTGTTTGGTTTAGGAATCAGGGTAATTGTAGCCTCATAGAAGGAGTTTGATAATCGTAATGTTCCTTCTGTTTCTATTGTGTGGAACAATTTAAAGAGTGTTGGTATTAACTCTTCTTGGAAGATCTGGTAGAATTCTGCACTGAAACCATTTGGTCCTGGGCTTTTTTTGGTTGGGAGACTTTTAATGATTTATTCCATTTCCTTAGGGGTTATTGGACTATTTAAATAGTTTATCTGGTCTTGATTTAACTTAGGTATGTGGTACTTATTCAAAAAATTATCCATTTTTTAGATTTTCCAGTTTTGTGGAATAGAGGTTTTTGAAGTATGACCTGATGATTCTCTGGATTTCCTCAATGTCTGTTGTTACGTACCCTTTTTCATTTCTGATTTTGTTAATTTGGATGCTCTCTCTCTGTCTTTTGGTTAGTTTGGTTAAGGGCTTTGTCTATCTTACTGATTTTCTCAAAGAACCAACTCTTTGTTTCATTAATTTTTTGTATTGTTCTCTTTGTTTCTATTTTATTGATTTCAGCTCTCACTTTGATAATTTCCTGGTGTCTATTCTTCCTGGGAGACTTTGCTTCTTCTTGTTCTAGAGCTTTCAGGTGTACTGTTAAGTCACTAGTATGAGATTTCTCCAACTTCTTTATGTGGGCATTTAGTGCTATGAATTTCCCTCTTAGCACTGCTTTCATAGTTTCCTGTAAGTTTGGGTATGTGGTGTCTTCATTTTCGTTGATCTCTAGGAAGTCCTTAATTTCTTTATTTCTTCCTTAACCCATTGGTGATTCAGTTGAGCATTATTCAGTTTCCATGAGATTGTAGGTTTTCTGTAGTTTTTGTTGTTGTTGAAATCTAACTTTAAACCATGGTGGTCTGATAGAACACAGGAGGTTATTCCAATTGTTTTGTATCTGTTGAGATTTGCTTTGTGGCCAAGTATGTGGTCGATTTTAGAGAAGGTTCCATGGGATGCTGAGAAGAAGGTATATTCTTTTTTGTTAGGATGGAATGCTCTGTAGATATCGATTAAGTCCATTTGAGTTATAACATCAATTAAGTCCTTTATTTCTCTGTTAAGTTTAGATTTGGAAGATCTGTCCAGTGGTGAAAGTGGGATGTTGAAGTCTCCCACTATTAATGTGTGGGGTTTTATATGTGGTTTAAGCTTTAGTAATGTTTCTTTTATATATGTGGGTGCCCTTATGTTTGGGGCATAAATGTTCAGAATTGAAACTTCATCTTGGTGGATCTTTCCTGTGATGAGTATATAATACCCTTGATCTCTTTTGATTGATTTTAGTTTGAAGTCTATTTTCCTGGATGTCAGGATGGCTACACCCACTTGTTTCTTAAGACTATTTGATTGGAAAGTCTTTTCCCAGCCTTTTATTCTTAGGCAGTGTCTATCTTTGAATTTGAGGTGTGTTTCTTATATGCACCAGAAAGTTGGGTCATGCTTTCGTATCCATTCTGAAAGCCTGTGTCTTTTTATAGGTGAATTAAGTCCATTGATATTAAAGGATATTAATGACCAGTGATTGTTCATTCCTGTTATTTTTTGGTGGTAGTGTGTGTGTACTTCTATTCTTTGGGGTTTACTCCTGTGGCTTTATCTATTGTGTTTTCGAGGGTGTATTTGACTTCCTTATGTTGGAATTTTCCTTCTAGTGCTTTCTGTAGGGCTGGGTTTGTGGATAAGTATTGTTTAAATCTAGTTTGTCTTAAAATGTCTTGTTCACTCTGTCTATGATGATTGAAAGTTTTTCTGGTTATATTAGTCTAGGCTGGCATCCATGGTCTCTTAGTGTCTGCATTACATCTGTCCAGGTCCTTCTGGCTTTCAAAGTCTCCACTGAGAAATCGGGTGCTATTCTGATGGGTTTGCCTTTATAAGTCACTTGGCCTTTTTCCTTTGCTGCTCTTAATATTCTTTCTTTACTCTGTATGTTTAGTTGTTTAATTATTATGTGGCGAGGGAACTTTTTTGGGGGGGTCTAGTCTGTTTGGTGTTCTATAGGCTTCTTGTATCTTCCTAGGCATTTCCTTCTTCAAGTTGGGAAAGTTTTCTTCTATGATCTTGTTGAATATATTTTCTGAGACTTTGAGTTGGTATTCTTCTCCTTCCTCTATCCCTATTATTCTTAGGTTTGGTCTTTTCGTGGTGTCCCAAATTTCTTGGTCATTTTGGGTCATGACTTTGTTGGCTTCAGTGTTTTCTTTGACTGATGAATCTATTTCTTCTACTGTATCTTCAACACCAGAAATCCTCTCTTCCATCTCTTGCATTCTGTTGGTTATACTTGCATCTGAAGTTCCCGTTCGTTTCCTCAGATTTTCTATTTCCAGCATTCCCTCTGTTTGTGTCTTCTTCATTTTTTCTATTTCCCTTTTCAGGTCTTAGACTAGTTCCTTCATCCGTTTCATTGCTTTTTCATAATTTTCTTTCAGGGCTTTATTGTTTTCTTCCAAAGCTTTATTGTTTTTTTTCTGCTTTATTTGTTCTCTAGTTTTTTATAGCATTCTTCCCATTTTTTGTTTGTCTTTTCCTCTGTATAAGCCTCTACCTTCTTCATGATGTTATTCATAAGGCTGTTTTCTTCTGC
The DNA here is from genome assembly GCF_949786415.1 of Peromyscus eremicus. Lineage (NCBI taxonomy): Eukaryota > Metazoa > Chordata > Mammalia > Rodentia > Cricetidae > Peromyscus > Peromyscus eremicus. Next base: position 73,515,781 of record NC_081428.1, read on the forward strand.
TTCTTCCAATTTTTGATGTTCAGGTCTAGATGTTGGAGGAGGGCTAGGTTCTGGTGATGCTGTGTTGCTCTTCATTTTGTTGTATGTACTTCTGCCTTGATGTCTGCCCATCTCCTTGTGGGTTCATTCTTGGTCTTATGAGTGCACTTGGTCCAGACAGAGCTGACAGATTCAGGAAGTCTCTCTCTCTTGTCCAGATGGGAGTTCTCTTGTCCAGATCAAAAGTCTGGGGCAGGATGGGAGCTGGGGGCCAGTCTCTAAGTCTCAGGAAGTGGCTGAGGTCTTGGGCGATGATGGGGTTGGGGGCAGGGCTTAGAGATTGCAGGGTCTGCCAGGGGTCTTGGAGAAGGGGAGCCTTCCCGTTGGGGGTGGGGGTAGAAGGGATCCTGCCCAATGGCCAGAACCTGGGGCTATGTTGGGCAGGTGTTCCCCGGAGTGGCTGGTGCCCAGGGATAGGATCTAGGCTGAGCCCAGGCACTCACCTCTTGTCCAGAAGGGCATTTTCTGCTTATTACTCAAGGAAAAAAATCATAGGTCTAGCACTTCCTCCTGAATTCCTGGAGAAAGAGGAAAAAAGACAGGGATTATAAAGAGTCACTGATCTGTAATAATGCTGACTTTGTAAAAGGTGGTGTATATACTGGTGAGGTCAGAATATTCTCCTTTCAAGTTGGAGCAGTGTGTCTAAGGCTCTCACTGTCACTCACCAAAGTTCATAGAAATTTCTGTTCTTCATAAGATGGCTTTCTTGTCTCATGCTCGAATTGTTTGGTAACTCCAGCAAATTCCCAAGAAGCACAGTGTAAGAACAATGGAGGTGGCAGTGTGATTGAAGCCTGCTATTGCCAGGGAAAAGAAAAATGAAGAACAGGCACAAAGGTGGAGCATTCCCCTTGAATGTACATGACCTCCATGTCCCTCCTGACACTCGCTCTTTACTTAGTGGGCCACCCAGAGTCTTTGAAGGAAGAACAAAGCCATCATGGGGTTTAGTCTCTGCCAAACTGCTTACATATGACCTTGCCGTATTCCCCTCAAGGCCTCCCTTCATGCACATCGAGGTCATCATTACAATCTTATTTTAGGCTTACAATGACCAAAGAATTTACAAGAAACCATGAACAAAATAACCAAAATGTTTACAAAAGGCTCCTGTTTTGCGAGGATCTGGGCTCCAATCTTTTGAACAGGATTTCAGACACATGTGCTGGTGGCCATGTCAGAGGAGCAGCAGATGTCAATTGATTTCAGGGGATCAATCCACCAGGAAACAAATCCCTGATGGGTAAATTATTGATAGGCAAGGCCCCGAGAAAGCCTAGGTCCCAGAATGTTTCTTACTACTGCTTTGTCTTTGTGTATTTGCCACTGCCATTTTCTCTGGTATCTGGCATGGTATGAATGGGAGTAGGGAGATCCACACTGCCTGTAATGTAGTGTGGGGCATTTACCCACCAACCCCACAGTTCCCCAGAGTTTTCTTGAGTGCGAGCAGCAGGAAGTATTAGATAGAAAGATTTATATTGTGGAGAATATTGCAGAGATAAACAGATAGAAAATAAAGGATAGCCTTGAGAGGGCCTGGAATCTTTTCCAATGGGCCCCGACTGTCTCTGCACCAGGGTTTTTATAGAGACACCAAGGGATGGAGCAAAAGACCTCCTCCCCCAGCACAGCCAAGTGCAGACCATCTCAGACACCTGCACTCAGGCCCGTGGTCTAATCATCCTCTATGCAGACCTGCTGGATAAAGCCACGAGGAACCCAAGAACGGGCTCCTGCAATGTAGTATGATTATTTCAGGAAAATATCCCATTCTATGAGGCATTTTTACCTGTGGGTTATTATGGAGATGATTTCCTCCTGTTTAACTGTTTAACTGAAGCAATGATTTTATGCAATAATAGTGTTAGTTTAAATATGATTTTGATGATTGAGGGTTTTTAATAAATATAGTAAAGAATTATGATAGAGGTTCATTTAGTAGAAAACTTTACATAGGTAAAGGTAGGAAGGATAAAATGTTGCCCCTGACTCTGATAAAGCAGAGGCTGCAGAGGGTAAAAAATAAAACATGGAAGTGTCATACAGCTAGAACACATAAGTTTTTATAGAGGAGCCATATAGACTGTGGCTGAGGTTAATGATTAAGCAAAACAACTGAGTCCCAGAAGCCCAGCTAGTTTAATTCTTTGTATCTTTATGTTGGGAGATGTATTCACAGGTTTCAGAGTGCATCATAGCTAAAACAAAGCTTTGAAAACATCTTAAGGTTAGACTAAGATGTTTTTGTCAAATAGCTTTGAGGTGAAAAACACAGAAAGACTAAAGTTTTAGGAAGGCATGTAGGTGAGTGATAGATTCATTAAGGTTAGTTATCAAAAACAAAGCAGCCCAATTATTAGCCAACATACCTTTGTTGCTAGGATAGGTTGGTGACCAAAGGCAATGATTAATTCTTTGTGTCCATTTCTAACCCCAGCTTCCTGATATAAAAATGTGTTGATGAGTGGGTATGGTATGCACCCTGGGGATTTAAAATAGAGCTGACTGATTATTTTTCATATATAAAAGTTTAAATTTGTGATTCTTCTAAGATTTCTTATAAGAAATCTTTCAAGACAAGTAGTAAAGTAATTGATTCTTTATAACCACAGCATGCAGCCTGCCAGTGAAAGAACTGATCGAGGAAAGCACTGTGCTTGCTCATGCGATGTGAATCTATAACAAGTGTGTGCTTGCTAATGCTATGTGAATCTATAACAAGTTGCTTGGACAGGAATGTAAGTGGGTTCTTGGGAAAACCTGCTTTTTGCCTGTAATATGTAAAGATGTTTAATCATGTAAGGGATATGGAATACATGCTAGTTTTTACTTGCATTCATTGTAATAATTCACTGGAAAAATAGAATGTAACCACATTGTAATCTTTATGTTTCTTGAAAGGTATTTGCTGGAGTATCTAAGTTGTATGAGAGAAAATAAAGTGAGTTGGAAGGAAAATATCAGAATGAGAAAAAGAAAACACCAGGAGAGATGTAGAGGAAAAATAAGAACAAGAATAGAGAAAAAGTCAGAAGGAACATCAAGAGTGTGTGTGTCATTTCCCTTACCTCCTCAGATGAAAAAGTCTTAGTTCACTGACTGTGTGGATCCCCACTGAGCCCTGTGCTGCTAGAGGCTGGAACTCATGGCAATAGTATGTGGTGATATTTTATTTGTATGTTAATAAATAAAGTTTGCCTGGAGGTCTGTACAATAAGACCATTTATAAATTTGTCTACAGTGGTAGGGGGATGACTAGCAAATTAAAGTTTCCTGGAGAAGCCTCTGAAGCCAAACTCACTGGTCAGAACCCCACAGCAGCAGGTCCTGAAATCTGCTAGAAGATTCCATTGGGTTCCCCAACCTTTTTGAGTTCTTACTTGGAATGGATATTTTTTCTTTTTTTCCTTTTTTTTTTCTTTCTTTCAGATGGTGAACAGAGCTGATAGCCTGCTTTTTCTGTTGCTTTGGGCTTCCTCACTCTTCCCCTAACACTCTGCTCCCTCTCATGTGGCTGATTGAACCCTGTAATAGTTACTTTTCTATTGCTTTGATAAAACACCATGGCCATGGTATCTCATCAAAGAAAGAGAGTTTTCTGGACTTATGGTTTCAGAGGTATAAGTACCCATGATGGTGGAGGAGTGGCAGGCATAGCAACAGGAGCAGAAACTGAGGGGTCCACATCTCAAATGTCAAGCAGATAAAATTGGTATTGTGCAAGGCTTTGAAATTGCATTGCCATTAACATACCTTCTCTAGGAATATCACCCCTCCTAAACTTATCCCACAGTGCCACTAACTTTGGAGTAAGTGATCAAATGCCAGAACCTATGGGGAACATTCTCATTCAAATCATCACATCCACCATGCAACTGATCTCCATGCTGGCTTAACTCAACAACATGAATTCTTTCCTGCAATGAAGACTACTGGAACCTGGGACGACGATGGTCTGGGTAATCTCGGTCTTTTTAAAAATAGAGTTGAGAGCTGCCTGGTCTGCACTTAAACAGAATTTATGCTTCCAGATCTCTGATTATATTGATGACTAGGTTAGCTATAACTTTGTCACCTTAGCAGCAACAGACACCCAGAGTCCTCCACAAGGCTGCATCCATCTTGTTAATTCATTGCTCAATACATTAATTAATTAAAGTACTGGGTCTCTAAAAAGAAAGGACAAACAGGTTTTCCTTACAGACTTCAAAAAAGATAAATAGATTTAAAACATGATATAAAATGGTTTAAGTTATGTGAAAACTATTACAATATTTCTTTCCTTCACCATGCTGCAATTGCATTGAAATTTCAAAAATTCAGATTTTAACATTAATAGAATTTTGACAAGTTAATAGAGCAATGACTGCTTACAGTTAGTATCAGAAGCTCCAGATTTTAGGTTTGTTTTGGTTACCTTCAAAATGTAGACTTAAAGATGCTTCTCATCAAGCCAAAGATATCTCTGTTTAATCTATACCTGGCTCTCTGGACAGAAGGAAAATGTACATGCTTTTAACACAAATCAGTAGTCTACTTCTGCTATTTTACAGATAACGGTTACTTGCTTTTTCTACAATATGAATCTCAATACAAATTATAAATGTTAATATATCTGAAACTTTTAGGTCTTTTTATAAAATATGAATTCATATAAGCTTCAAAGAATCAAGAAAATAATAAAACTTGGATTCACTTCTCAGGTCAAAGGGATTCCAAATAAATACAGGTGAGGTTCTCAACCTCTCTATTCCTGGGGATGGTATTTTTCTCTCTCCTGATCTTGGGAATTCTCTCCCTTCCTCAACTACTAATATCATGGGTCTAAAAGTTCCAAATAAGTTGATAAATTTTAACTTCTGTTCCTAGTTTATATCTGTCTCAACAGAATTCCACTTTATTATTTCAGGTCTGATGATGAACTCTAGAGAATTCTGAAGCAGAAAAGTTACAGTGAATGAGAAAAACATAATACAAGGACACTAATACTGAGATGGATCAGATTGTCTAATTATATAGTAAAGATTTTTCACCAAAAAATCACAGAATCCCAACGAAGAAGAAAATTGCAGGAATTTTTTTAAGAGGGAAAATAACCAGGGTTCAGAATGCATAACAGTCATTAAATCAATGAAAATTAAACAGATAGAATTTTAGTTAAAGTTAATAGCAATTTCAGTGATGAACTAAGGAACCTATGACAGAATAGAAATCATGTGAAATATATTTAACGCAAACCATGAAGGAACTACCCCTGTCCAGCAGGGGGCACTGTGTGCTTCTGAGAATCTGACAAGACTTGAGGCTGACTCCTTACTCACATGTAATCTGGGCAAAGCTGTCTGGACTAGAGATTACAGCAGGTGTTTCCTCAAGTTGCCCCAGCCCCTTTGGGAGGAGAGTTGTCCCTGGACTGCAGAGATGAAATGAGGTGGTGATGTTGATAGTAAAAGTCTCATAATGCCTGGACTCACCATTTCCCTGATACCCTGAGAGCCCCAGAGTCCAACAGCATCTGTGGGTCCTGGGAATCTCTGGAAATCTACAGCATGACCTGGATGCCTACCTCATTCCCCAGCTTTTTCCATCTCTGTCAGGTGTCACGGAGACTAAAGAGGCCTGCCTTTGGAATGATCCCTCTCCTTTCTTTCCTTCTTTCTTTCTTTCTTTCTTTCTTTCTTTTTCTCTTTCTTTTTTATTAAGAGATTTTCTATTCATTTTACATATCAACCACTGATTTCCCTGTCCTTCCTCCTCCCACCCCCAAGTCTCCCCCCTTAACCCACCCCTCATTCCCACCTTCTCCAAGGTAAGGTCTCCCCTGGGGAGTTAGCAGAGCTTGGTACATTCAGTTGAGGCAGGTCCAATCCCCTCCTCCCTGCACCAAGGCTGAGCAAATGTCTCAGCATAGGCACAAGGTTCCAAAAAGCCAGCTCATGCACTAAGGACAGGTCCCGGTCTCATTGCCTGAGGGCCCCTTAAACAATTCAAGCTAAACAACTGTCTCGCTTATCCAGAGGGCCTAGTCCAGTATGATGGGGGCTCGTCAGCTATTGGTTCACAGTTCATGTGTTTCCACTAGTTTGGCTATTTGTCCCTGTGCTTTTTTCCAATCATGGTCTCGATATCTCTTGCATGGTATGTACTCACTCATAAGTGAATACTAGATGTAAAACAAAGGACAGCCAGACTGCAACCCACAGCTCCAGGGAGGCTAACTAGTAAAGAGGACCCCAGGAAAGAAACAGGGATCACCCAGTGATGGAGAAATGGATGAGATCTACATGAGCAAACTGGGGGTGAGGGGTGTAATGGAGGGCAAGGGTTGGGGAAAAGAGAGCTTAGGGGAGCAGGAGGTCCTAGCTGGATCAGGAACAGAGTGGGAGAACAAGGAAAGAGTTATCATAATAAATTAAGACACCATGGGAATAGGAAGAAACAGAGTGCTAGAGAGGTCCCCAGGAATCCACAAGGATGACTCCACTATAGACTACTGGCAATGGTTGAGAGGGTGCCTGAGCGCATCTACTCTGGTGATTGGATAACTGAACCCCCTAACTGTCATGATACAACCCTCATCCAGTGACTGATGGAAGCAGATGCAGAGATCCATGGCCAAGCCCCAGGTTGAGCTCTTCTCATTTCTTAACTCTTTCCTAACAGCTGTTTCTTTTCAGGCTCTCCTCCCCAAGCTAAAGTGATGCTGTGGAATAACACTCTCTAGCAGTTACTGATCCTCTCTTTCCACACTAGTTCCAGAAGCTGCCTGGGCAAGTCTCTAGGCTTTGATTCACACAACAGTAACAGCCATTCACAGTCTCCTGTCATTTTTCACCTTAAACATAACCTTGTCCTGGGCTCTAGGGTTACAATCTGAGGACAATGCTGAAGGCTACTGCATGAACACTGCAGTGGTGCTCAGCACAGTGAGACACACATGGAGAAGCAAGACACAAACATGCATTTGTCTGAGCCTGGGAGAGGGTCCCATGACTAGTCACTGTTGCCATCCTGATGTCGACTCTCCACAGACAAGAAGGTGAAGGGAAGCATCTGCCTTCACTTGAGTCCTAGTTAGAGTCATAAAAGTGGAAATGTTTGTCAACTATTATGATAGAGATTTTAAAAAGTACAGAATTCAATTACTATATTTCTCACTTAGATGTGTTAATTGCAAGACTAGAGTCTAAAGTTTTCCAGAGAGAAGCATTCTCAAGGGCGTTCTATACAAATACGTTAAAGTGAAGTAATTATCCTTTCCTATTTTCTAACTATTGTTTTATTAACTATTATTTGAAGACAATACAAATTCATTGTGTAGTTTTTAAAAGTCATGAAAAAATTTCTTCTCTGACATTATGTTAACATATTTTCCCCTAAAGAAGATATGGTAATGTAATAAATCCGAGTATAACTTTATGTAATCTTATTATAAGATCCTAAGTACTACTGCAGATACCTCAGTCAGATGAACTCATGCTGAAGCACAGTGAGTCAGTCCCCTCTGCCATGGGGCTTTGAGAGACAGTGACATTGTGATGGATTCCCATGTGAAGTCTAATGTGTACACATGGCTTTGTAGCTGCTGACCAAAAATCTCATAAGATTGCTTAGAAACATCAGGGACAGAGGAGGGGAGGAAGAGGTGCCATAGGGTGCTGAGCTCAGCATGCCCATTTTACAAGTCTGTCCTCCATAAATCAGTATGAGATAACACAAGTCACTTTTGTGTTAATCCACAGTTTGTACATTGTTACTGCCATCCCAAGGAACTAACAAACTAGGCAATCCTTTGTAAAGTACTTATGAATTTGTGCACATTCTTTGATCTTGACTCACATTTTATCCTTGCAGATACTGACCCATTGGCTAATATTTCTACCTTCACGACTGCAACTAATCTCTAAAGTTAAACAATTTTCAGTCCTAAATCATAAATATATTTCTTCTCTTTCAATATTTTAATACTGTAAGCAGTGACATAGAAGTGAAGCTTCTAGAAGATACCCTTTTTCAATGGCATCCACCTGTGAATGTGGGAACATGTAAGTATTCCTTCTTTTTAGGAAATAAATTTCAAATACTTAGTGAACTATGTGACACCAAGGGACGTGCCTTTAATTTTTAGTGGAAACCTTAAGAAAGTTAATCCTGTCATATAATGAAGAGACTGGGAGTCAGGAAGTTCTTTTGCTGCACATGGTGGTAGGAAACAATAAATAAAAGGAAAAGGAAAAGTTCAGTTCATAACCCAAACCACAACAGTTTGTAGCCTGTGTTAGAGAAATACTTGTTAAAACTCAAGGTGCACATGGAATCTGTATCTGAGGGTCAGAACTGGGCCTGACACCCTTCACTAGTATAGTCCTCCTTCCCAAGGAACTTATATCAATATTCAAATGTCAACAACACTAAAGGGTCTAAATAAAATCAAAACCAAAAGTGATATGGATTCACAACACGCCCCCACAGTTGGGCATGGTTGTGCATGCCCGGCGGACCTAGGCACTTCTGCCTAGCCATTTCCGGATCAAAACGTCTAGCGTGACATGGACCCCATGGTTTGCATGGTTGCGTAAAGCAGGCAGTGCAACCATGTGATCTACGCGCATGAGTGGAATAGCCACATGGGCCTGTGTGCACAGGAGCGGCCCAGCCTTTATAAGCCGGAACCATGATTCCCAGCTCCATCTTTACTCACGTGTCTTTTCCACAGGCCTGTGCACCTCTGTCTCTCTCCCTTATCTTAATCAAACTCTTGTTAGTGGATTCTGTCGTGTTCCGTGACGTTTCCTTGCAGGGTAAGAGTGCCACAAATAACCAACAAAAAGGGCACAGAAAAGAGAAACAAAACTGTCACGAAAGGATCAAAAGATTTTTTAAATATGTATCTATTTATATACAGATTTATTTAAGAATTTAATGTGTGTGTGTATTTGTGTGTGTGTGTGTGTATGTGTAAATGCCACAGCATGAGCACAACAGTTAGAGGACCACTTGTGGAAGTCTTCTCTTTCCTTCCACCATGGTTGTTCCAGGAATCAGCTGGCACTGAGACGCTTGGCAGCAAGTGCCCTCATGTGCTGGCCATCATGCTGGTTCTGAGTAGGACACAATGTATAGTTCCATGCTCATTTTCAACCAGGAATAACAGAAGTCTGAGCCTCATCTGTTTTCTTCCTTCCGTGTTTCCTTCCCTCCTTTGTTTCTTTCTTCTTTTTATCTTTCTTTCTACAGTTTTTATCAATATTTTGTCTTGAGATTCTTTTTTAAAAAACTTTCTCATACAATCTATTTTGATCATATTCCTTCCCTTCCCCCAACTCTTCCCAGATCCTCCCAGTTCTCTACCCACCCAACTTCATGTTCTTTCTCTTTCAAACAAAGCAAGACAGGAAAACAACAACAAAAAAAACCTAAAAAGAAAACCAAACCGAACAAAGTAAAATGGGAAAATCAATAAGATAAAATATAACAAAACAAATAAAAAGGACACACACACACGCACGCACACGCACACACACACACACACACACACACACATATACACCATGGAGTCTGTTTCCTGTTGACCAACTACCCCTGGCCATCAAGCTTGCCCTGGAGGGTGATTGATATTGCTAGTGACACTCCATTGGAGAAAACTGATTTTCTCTTTTCCAGAAGTTATCTATGGCCACACCTTTATGGCTAAGGGTGTGACTATTTGTCCACTTCTCTTTCTCATAGCTGGAATTTTGTCTGGTTTGAACCTGTGCTGGTCTGTGCATGCTGTCATAGTCTCTGAGTTCCCATGTGGATTAGTCCTATTGTGTCTAGAAGATGCTATTTCCTTGGAGTCATCCAGCACATCTGGCTCTTATAGTCTTTCCACCTCCTCGTCTGCACATTCCTTGATTCTGGAGGACAGGGTTTGACAAAGACAACTCAGGTACACAGTTTCTTTAATCATGTATAAGTTAAAGCACACCTGAGCAAACCCACATGGTCCTGACATTCTTCTTGTTCCAGCTCATCTCTGCAGTGACTAATTCTTCTATCATGATTCATTAATTCTTGCCTCCAATTTAGAGCTGTTTCCTTTTCTCATCATATATCCCACTAAACCCTCTATCAGTTAAATACAGTATTTTAATATCAGATAAGCAGTAGGCAGGTTTCCATGAGTGTTTTTAAAAACCATGCACAATCATTCTTCATCAGTACTTTCTAATCCTTTTGCACCCAAAATCCTAAGTCCCCAAAGACCACCCAGATATCAATCTGACTGCAAAAGCAAAGAACCTTTTAACTACGAGTTTAAATCTGGTCCCTCATCCATCTGTCTCAGCGGTGGAGTAAAAGCAGGAACAGGATAAAATTTTTATAGTGGTTAGGGTCAGGGTTCTAGGGGAATTCCAACTCTATATAGTCACAAGCTCAGGATTGGTGCTTACTTCAGGTTGGAGATGCTTGGGTTGAACTGATTGGAGAGTTGCAGCTGCAAGGAAATTGCCATATCCTCTGGCAGTTTATGTCATAGCATCTATGTCACCAGCAGAACCGTTTTCTCTGACAGTTACACTTGCTGTAGTATACAATCTATCATATCCTTTAGGTTATGGCAGAAAGTGTCTGGAACTCATTTTTTATGTGGACTTAATTGTCTGGGTCTAGGGGTAGCACATCCTCTGGTGGATTTCCCAGGGCCTGCTGCTGACCCTTCTCTAAGATGGCTGTAACCCTGTCATCCTCTCAATCCTTACTTAAGGACAATTACAGACCCACTGTGTTCTAGCCCCCTTTTTCCTATATTTCTGTTTTGTTTTACCATGTTATTTTCTAATTTTTTTACTTATAATCCATCAAGGGAGTCTTGCAGTATAATATTTACCATCATAGATGCCAGTATTCACATTGTGTCTCTGTGGGTCAATCTGCTGAGGAACCAAGTAGAAAGAGAGAGAAGCCTGGCCTCTTGAGCATTCCAAGAAGGGGCTCGTGGAGTAAATTTCTCCATCCTCAGCTTCAGTGGGGAAAGCCCCTGAGTAAAAAGATCCTAATAAATACAGTCTAGCAACAGTGGTTCTCAAACTTTCTAATGTGGAGACACCTTAATACTGTCCCACGTGTTGTGGTGACCTCCAACTATAAAGTTATCCATTGCTATTTCAGAACTGTAATTTTCCAACTGTTGTGTATTATAAAGTAAATATCTGATCTACAGGATATCTGATCTATGACTTCTGTCCTGTGGGGGTCATGACCCTCAGGTTAGGAAGCACTGGTTTACACAATGTTCCCACTGAGCAGAAGTAAACAAAATAAAAGAGGTGATGTAAAATCAGCCTCAGAGGAGGCAAATTCTTTTGTCATTGATCAAAAAGTGTTTGATGATCACAGCCTGGGGGAAGTCATGTGGACACAGACATGACAGACCTGAACCTGCTCAGTGGGGTCTGTAGGAGACACTGAAGAGTCTGGAGACTCTAAGCTGACAACACAAACATCTGTCTCTTTGTTTCTGCTCAGGACTCAACAGGCCCAGCAGCTGGGGACACTGTGGTCCCTTGGGCAGCCTCAAGCAGGAAGTGACACCCAGACTTTGATGGCACACACAACTGAGAAGGGATTTGGTTGACCAAGAAAAATTTGCATGAAGGGCCCTGTCAATTCTCTGAGAATTGTTAAAGGATTAGAGAGACCTGCACCATGTCTGTCTCAGCAGAGCTCAGTGGTGTCTGCACCATGGCCTGGACTCTTCTCCTCTTCTTCTTCCTTCATTGTACAGGTCAGGAGTCATCTGCACCCTGATCCCAGTTCAGGGAAACCATCTGACAGCAGATACATTCTCCTCTCTTCTCTCAGCGTAGACATAATTTGTTTCTCTATTTTCAGGGTCTTTCTCCCAGCCTGTGCTGACTCAGTCACCCTCAGCCTCTGCCTCCCTGGGAGCCTCAGTCAAACTCACCTGCACCTTGAGTAGTAAATACAGCACCTACAACATTGGTTGGTACCAGCAACATCCAGACAAGGCTCCTAAGTATGTGATGTATCTTAAGAGTGATGGAAGCCACAGCAAGGGGGATGGGATCCCTGACCGCTTCTCTGGCTCCAGCTCTGGGGCTGATCGCTACTTAAGCATCTCTAATATCCAGCCTGAAGATGAAGCTGACTACATCTGTGGTGTAGGTGGTACCATTAGTGGACAATACCAGTGAACACAGTGAACTAGATAAATGAGGAAGCAGGACAGAAACTGTTTCACTCTCTTGCTACCAAGACGGGCCTATGATTATGAGAAAGAACATCTGAAGTTGTTAGATATCACACTCATTGCATGTTCTCCGATTATTACTCAAAAGGAGAGACCATACATCTATCAGGGTCTCTAAGACTCTCACTGTTACCTCACCAATGTTCATAGGAATGTGTGTTCCTTGTAAGATGGCTTTCTTGTCTCATGATCGAGGAGGTGTTTTATAACTCCAGCAAATTAGCAAAGAAGCATAGCATAAGAACATTTAAGGTGGCAGTGTGATTGGAGCTGCCTATTCCCAGAGAAAAGCATAATATAAAACAGCCATAAGGTCTGAACATTGAATGTACATGATCTTTTCCATGTCCCTCTCGACACTCCCTCTTGACCTGGTAAGCCTACCAGAGACTTGGAAGGAAGGACAACCAAACACCATGTGGGTTAGTCTCTGCCAAACTTCTTACATGACCTTGCCATATGCCCCCTGAGTCTCTCGCTTCCTACACACCAAGGCCATCTTTAGAATCTCACTTTAGCTTATAAAATAACCAATGAAATTACAAGAAACCATGTATAGACAGAAAAACACACAAGTCCTACAAAAGGCTCCTGTTTTGTCAGGATCTCGGCTTCATTCTTTTGAACAGGAATTTAGAGAGAGATGACCAGAAGAATGGAAGTTGCTCTCCTGGAGAATACGCTGAAGCCAAACTCATTGGTCAGAACCCCACAGCAGCAGGTTCTGAGGCAGCTGTGAGGTGAATCAGAACCTCACAGCAGCAGAACCTACAATCTGCTTGGAGATTACATTGGGTTTGCCAACCTTTCTGAGTCCTTACTTAGAATGGCATGTTTTTTCTTTTTCTTTCTTTCATGTGGTGACCAGATCCTAAACCCTGCTTTTTCTGGTGCTTTGGGCTTCCTCACTCTTCCCCTAACATTCCCCTCCCTCTCAAATGGCTGATTGTCCACTGTAAGAGTTACTTTTCTGTTGCTTTGATAAAATACACCACGACCAAGGCATCTCATAGAAAAAAAAAAGATTTTCATGGGCTTGTGGTCTCAGAGGGATAGGATTCTATGATGGTGGGTGAGAGGGGAAAATCAGCAGCCATCTTGAGAGACGCTTCTCCCTCCCCTTCTCCAAAGGTATTTGCTGACCAGCAGTTTTAGAAGTGACCAGAAGTTGAACTTATAAGGCTGGGACAATAAATCTATGTATCCTGGACTTGGCAAAACAAGATATGGGCTCAAAACAAGAATGGGCTCAACTGACCAGAAGTTGACCTTAGAGGAGAGTAAGACTGGAACAATAAATCTGAATGTCTATATCCTGGGTTCAACAAAACAGGACATAGGGAGTAAAAATTTATGTCTGTGTAGATACCCTGAATCCTGTTAGCAATCCGTAACCTCATGCTTATAATTCAGCCAGTAACTTCAAAGAACTTCCTCACCCCTAGCCCCCTGGACCAATCCCAAGCTGCATGTAAACTTTTCCTATATAAACCCCTTAAAGTGAGTGCTCAGGACCGTTCTCTTCCACTTGCTGTGTCGGATGTTAGATGGTGGACTAAGCTTGCTTGTTTTGTTATTAAAAACCTCTGTGTGCTTGCATCAGATATTGGCTCTGTGGTGATCTTGCTTGGGGGTCTTGCGACCTGGGTACAACATCTGGGACCTCATCCAGGATCCCGTTGCTTCCCCCATCCCCTAATCTGAGGGGTTTCTAACCAGCCAGTAAGTTTCTGTGTGTCTTTGTTTTTCTTTGTCTCTGTGTAACTCTGTGTGTTCGTTTTCTGAGGCGTGCTAAGGTCTGTGACGTGATCTGGTAACAGACAGTGCCTGCAGCAGGCAGCCAGCAGACATGTTGGTGAGCTGGGATCATGGGGGGGTCTCGGGAGACGTTCTGGGACCCTCCATGTTTAATGGGGATGTGGAACCCCCAATCTGTTTAACTGAGGACTGAGCCCCTCGAGTCTGGATGGTTTTTGGTGTGATTGAGCCTGGACAGTTGCTCCCCCAGAGCACATCAGGCTGTCATTGTTTTTGGAACTTTGTTGGTTGTCTCTTGGGGCAAAGTTTGTTTTGGTGTGCCCTTGGTCTTGTGTGTAGCATGTTAACTGTTCTTATTGTTGACTAAGACAGACATCATGGGACAGTCTCCCTTTTCCCCCTAGACCCTTGCCTAGCATACTAGAAGGATGTGCAAGCCACTGCTCACAATAGAATGATTGATTCACAAAGGGAACTTTGTCACCTTTTGCAGTTCAGAATGAGCCTCTAACAATGTTTACTTAGCCTCTGGAGGGAACCTGATGCTGGAGGAAGAGCTGCTCCCCATGGTTCCTGCAGACTCTGCCCTAGGGGGAGAGTTGGCTATGAAGGGCTGCAAAGGGTGCAGTATGCAGAGGCAGAGAAGAAAAAAAAGAGAAAAACAAAACCTTCTGATCCCAGTAAAGTGGTTCTATGTCTATGTAAATGTTACTTGTTTCTGACTACTAGCTTTCCTTATTGCTGTCAGACCTGCAGCACTGGCCAGCAGGTGAAGCTCCTCAGCAGGGCCACCAATTGAGTGCTCCTGTCACTCCCCTGGCGCCTGGGAAGATCTGAGACTGGGGCCTCCAAAGGCCCTAACCAGGCTCTCCCCGAGCTGGGAGGTGAGTTCCCAGAGAGCAGGGCTCCAGGGGCAGACCAGGCAAGAGGGGCCCTGAGTGGGCAGATGCCTCCCTTGTGGGAGCTTGGAGCAGGACAAGCAGGGAAGATGTTAGCCTGCAGGAGGGGCTCAGGTGGCTCTCACAGAGGCTGGAAATGCACACTCTCTACAGGCAGGCAGAGACAGGGGTGGGGGTAGGGGTGGGGGGAGCTGGGGGTAGTGGGGAGGTTACTGCCTACACACTCTGAATCTAAATCCTTCCTTCCTAAGCCAAATTCCTCATTAGCTTCCCATTTTAACCCTTCTCTGTCCTGGTAATACTTAAAAATTGTTAAAGATATATTAGGTTTAAAAAATTTTAAGAGAATTCGTTACAAATTATTATTGGTTAAGATTTAAAAAAATCTATCAAATTTCAAGTAGAGGATAACTCAATGAATTAAATAAAAAAAAGATATTTTAAAATGTAATGTTTTTATAAAGGCCTGAGATATGAGGACGAAAGTTTGAATAAATGATTTTTGGGTCTGAGGAAGTAGTTTGAGGTAAAATGTGGAACTTTAAGTACTTTAAAGTTCAAGTAAGTTATGAGGTTTGAGTATAAACAAAGTTTTTGTGGGGTCTAAGATGTAAAGGTTTTAGGTATGGGGAAAAAAGGTTTTGGAAAAAATGAAAGAATGTGAAATGCAAGTTATTGGAATGTGTAAAAGCCAGTTATAAAGATCTGAGCATAAAAAGGCTTAAGTAATGAGTTTTTAGAAGACAGTGACTTAAGGTATATAAAAGATAAAACATGCTTCAGATTCTTTTTCTTGCCATTCTGCTGTTACATTGAGAATCCAAAGGTTCATAGTTTTCAAAATGTCTGTTTATTCTGTAGTTATGAATGAAAATGTGGCCACATGTATGTTTGGTTTCAAATGTCTAAGTTTACATGTTCTCTATATTAAGGAATACAAGTTAATGCTAGTCATCCGGCTATCCAGATACTAGTTTAAAGCATAAACTGTTAAATCTTATTTAATTATAAGCAATTAAAAAAATAGATAAAACAGAGCCTGAGAGGTCCATTTGACTACTATATCTACAGGATAACAAATTGGCCTGGTTATTGTTACCAAACTTAGAGAAGTTTTCAAGATTGGGCCTAGATTTGTTTGCCTCAGATGTATTTGATAGATAATGATCCTCAAACCCGTCAAAGATCTGATGAATATGGCATTTAAATTATTAATAAAAAAGTTTACTATAACAAACAGAGACTACCAGCTCCTAGCAATGACTCCCAAGGTCTCCAAAGAAGATATGGAACAATGACAAGAAGATGCCACCTGAATTGCAGACAACACTGACCACTGGGCAAGATCCCCTAACTCAACACCTGCTGCCAGGGATCTGGCCCAGAGTGAAGACATTGACAAGACAAGATCAGTCTTTCTCCTCCACAGGGAGAAATTTCACATAATGGGCTGGCTCATCAGTTAAGACTGATGCTGTCCTCATACCTGTTCTGCCAATGCTATGAAGACTACAGGAGCCTGGGATGATAGCGGTCTGGGCAATGGATAGTCTATGTCATTTTTTAATAGATTTGAAAGTCTACACTCAGGTAAAATTTATCCTTCTCAGATCTCTGATGGCATTGACAATTGGGCTAGCTAGAGCTTTGTCAGCTTAGAAACATCAGGCAACCAGAATCTTCCACGCGGTTGCAGTCACCTTATTAACTCATTGATCAATGCATTAATTAATTAAAGACCACATTGTCATTGCATTAAAACTTAATGAGTTCAGAATTTAACATTAATAGAGTTTTGACAAGCTAATAGAGCAATGACTACTTATTGTTTGAATTATGAGCTCAAGATTTTGGATTTCTTTTGGTTATCTTCTGAATATAGATGTATAGACAGATACCTGTTACCTGTTTTTTTCACTATTGATTGATAACCCTAATATATTTACTGAGGCTGTGGGCCTAAAAATTTCAGGTAAGCTAACTTTTGTCTCTAGTCTATGTCTGTTTCAGTGGGCTTCCATTTGGCTAGCTGACACATCCAGGCATCAGCTACTGACTTCAACCTGTGATATATGGACTTGCTGAAAGCTGATATGAACCTATCAAGCCAATATAAATGCTATTTCTTCAGGTGGTTAATGAACCAGATGCTTCTAAATCCCCTCCTTGCTTTTGATTAACATTCTGGCTTTCTAGGGTCCTGAAAACGACATCCCAACATCAACAGGAAGTAATTACAGAAGCAAAAACATCATCCTTATTCTTGGAATACTAGATCAAAGAAAATTTTCCATCATAGGGAGCCTGAGATAAAATAATAACTGGTCCCTATTCTCATTTCCAAGTTCCTTCAGGATAAGGAACTCTCTCAGCTATCACAGGGCTTCTCTTTCTGCTAATTACTGTTGGCTCTTATGTCATTGATGCCTTAACTAAATAATAATTCCTTTTTGGATGCCACTAAAATGATGATGCTAGAATCCCTCACCTCGCTTTTTGAGGTCATATTACAGAATAGGCTAGGGCTAGACTTCCAGTTCTTACAACAAAGTGGACTATGTGCAGCCCTGGGAGAAAAATTATGTTTTTATGTAGCTCACTCTGGGCTGGTTAAGGACTCTATGACCAAAGTATGAAAAGGCCCCAACAAGTTGATGCAAATCATCAAAGAAAGGTAGGGGACCATCCAATTAATGGTGCAAAGGACTCAAACTTAATATGAGACCCTCAACCAAGATATAAAAATGGGCCATCTGACTCAAGGCAGACATTTGCAGACTAAGTACTAGGAGAGGAGGAAATGAAAGGGAAAAATCAATAGCCATCCTGAGAGACGCTTCCTCCTCCCCTCCTTCAAAGGTATTTGCTGACCAGCAGTTTTAGAAGTGACCAGAAGTTGAACTTATGAGGCTGGGACAATGAATATATGTATCCTGGACTTGGCAAAACAAGATATGGGGAGTAATGGACTCAACTGACCAGAAGTTGACCTCAGAGGAGAGTAGAACTGGAACAATAAATCTGAATGTCTATATCCTGGGTTCAACAAAAGCAGGACATAGGGAGTAAAAATTTATGTCTCTGTAGATACCCTGAGTCCTGTTAGCCACCAGTAACCTCATGCTTATAGTTAAGCCAGTAACTTCAAAGAACTCCCTCACCCCTAACTCCCTGGTCCAATCCCAAGCTGCATGTAAACCTTTCCTATATAAAGCCCTAAAGTGAGTGCTAGGGGTCTTTCTCCTCTACCCACTGTGTGGGATGTTGGATGGTGGACCAGGCTTGCTTGTTTTGTTATTAAAAACCTCTGTGTGCTTGCACTGGATATGGGCTCTGTGGTGGTCTTGCTTGGGGGTCTTGTGAACTGGGCACAACAGTGGGGAAGTGGCAGGCATGGCAGCAGGAGAAGAAGCTGGGGGATCACATCTCAAATGTCAAATAGATAAAATGGTTCTGGTGCAAGGCTTGGAATTGCAAACCCCAGTGATGTACCTCCCCCAGCAAAATCACACCTCCTTGACTTATCCAAACAGCACCACTAACTTCAAACCAAGTTGTCAAGTGACAGAAGAACCTGTGGGAACATTCTCACTCAAATCACCACATCCACTGTGCATCTGATCGCCATGCTGGCTAAACTCAAATGCATGGCTTCTTTTCTTTCCCATCTTCATTCTTCTCTTCAGGGAAGCTGGAAGATCTACAGCTTGCTTTATCTTGAGTGTTCTTTTTAAGGTATAATAAAATTGTCCTCAAGCTTAAAAAATAACCATTTAATGAGGGGAAGGGAGAATGGAAGAAAAGTGGACAGGGAGAGGGAGACTGAAAGTGAAGAGAAGAGTAAAGGGGAAGGGGAGTGGGAAAGACAGACAGACAGATGAATTGATTCCACTAATATTTAAAATTACCTTTGAAATATGTGTGTTAATTGTGATCATCGTATTACTGATTTTTGTTTTAGTTTAGGTTCAGTGATATTGTGTGTTTGGACAATTATGGCTTAATTCCTTCCACAGTCTCTGTGCAATGCCTGTTTCTCTCCTGAGCTCAAAACAATGCTTCCTCTATTCTCTTTAGGTTTGATTTCTTACTTAATGATTTTTAGGATATTTTTGTCATGGAAATTTCAATCATTGAACATAATTTTGTTGGGTATATCACTCTAGGTTCACCATTACAGTCCTTTAGGCCTTCAGATATATTGATCCACACTCTTCTGGTTTTCAAAGTTTCTATAGATAAATTGGCTATTTTTCTGAAGGATTTTCCTTTATATGTGACTTGAATTTCTTTTATTGCAGATTTCAAATCACTTTCTTGGTTCTGTAAATTAGTGCTTTAATTATGATATACCATGGATTTTCTTTTCTGGTTCTGTCCAGTTGGTGTTCTGTGAACTTCTCTTCTCTGTATGGATGTGTCATTGCTTAGTTTGTAGAAGTTTTTTCTCTGTAATATACTTGAAGAGAAAATCCAAGCCATTAATTTGAGATTCTTTTCCATCATATAGGCCTATACTTTGAAAGGTCAGTTTTTTTCCCCTTGTGTCTCATATTTCCTGTGTGTTCCACCCCAACTTGTGTGTGTGTGTGTGTGTGTGTGTGTGTGTGTGTGTGTGTGTGTTTTAGAGTGACAGAGATAGATAGACAGACAGATAGATTGATAAATAGATAGATGGTAGACAGAAAGACAGATAGATAGGAGAATTTTAATTGGGTGGATATAGTTTTGGAGAGATATGGGAGCAGTTTAGGGACAGGAAAACATGATCAAAATACATTATATAAACAATTTAAAATATATTATGTTATTTTGTCCTGGCTTTCTTTTCCTTTATTTATAGGTTTTTTTTCCCCACAGGGTCCCAAATTTTCTGTATGTTTTATGACTGGATTTTTTTATGTATATATTTAACATTATCTTTGGTTGAGTTATTTATATGTTTGACCTTTTTTCAAGACCTGAAATTCTATCTTCTGTATCTTTTAATTTATTGGTGAGGATTATCTCTGAGATTTTTCTTTGATATTTTGAGTTTTTAATTTCCAATTTTAATTTACTTTGTGTTTTCATTAGTAATTCTATTTCCTTGTTAAATCTATTTTGCTATCACAAGTTTTTCATTATTTTTTCCCACTGGTTGTGTCTTCACATTCTTCATTAAGGCATTTACTCATATCCTCTTAGGATCTTTGACACAGTCATATCTGATAGTTTGCAGTCTTAGTCTAGTGCTTTAGCTAAATTGGTTTTTGAGGCCCAAACACAGCAGAAATCCTGGCTTCTGTAGGAAGCATACTGTCTTGTTTGTTCATGTTTGTCTTTTTATGTTTGGATCTAGGCATCTGGAATTATGATGACTGAAGTGTTTCTGGTATAGATATTTGATCTTGTCTTTGTTACAGGGGTGTGCTGTGGTTTCGTTGCTGTTGCCCACTCTGGGTCCTAGCCAAGTGTGGCATCTGTGGGGTCCCTGATTCCCAGCCAAGTGTGTTGACTCAGCATTCCCTGCTGGTGAGTTGTTCTTCAGGTCAGCAGAAAGTCACAAGAACTGAGATGGGCTAGAAGAATAGGCTAAAACCGACAATTGGCTAGAACTTGGGGGACTGTGGATCCACATCAGGAAGCCGAGTCTCACTGTGATGCTGGTGGCCTGAAGTGAGGGTCTCAACAGGCAGGCTACAGTAGGACTCAGATAAGTCTGGAGAGAATGGAATGGAGGATGGGAAGGGGGTAAAGATGTCCTCCCTGAGTTCCAGCCTAGTATGTCAGCTGTGATTCCTGATGGACAAAGGTTCTGTGGGCCAGTGAAGTCACAGAGGATTAGAGATGGACTAGAAGACTAAAAGAGGCTGCCAGGAATAGCTAAGGGGACTCTGGTTCCAAACCATGGACCTTACACCCCAGGGGGCCCTCAAACATTCTTGAAAACAGTTAATCAGATCTCCCAGGAATACCCAAAAGTACCAAGCTTTAAATGAGAAATCCTGAAGTTATTTAAGAAGTCCCTCTTGGCCACACCTGACTTCACTTTCCCAAACTTCCCACAAGGCTACAAAGTATTTGTAACCCAGTTAGTACTGACACTTCCTACTTTTACAGGAATTTGTAGATGAGTACACGAAATGAACATTTAAATACCAATTTCATAATGATGACCAGTTTTGAGTCATGCATTCATTTATTCTTTTGTGTCACAGCTTGTTAAAAGATCTACATTTCACAGAACTGAATAAGTGATTTTGAATGAAGATTCTGAACAGAACAATCAAATCTAATTGATTTGTTCATAGTTCTTCATGCAATAATTGGATTCTCACATTTATTTTATGCTTATGTTATGGGCTGCCTATTGAAGGCCCATTGTGAGCCTACAGTCCTGCTGAACACCAGTACATTCAGGCCATGAAATACAGACATCTGATATTTAACAAGATGCTATGACAGGGGAGTGGGAATTACAGGGACCTCTTTCCTTCTGAGGGACCATTGGGTGTTGGGAATGAGGATGCAATAAGTAACCCCTCCCCTACTGTCCTTTGTATTGGGTCCCCTTTGGCTTCTGTGGAACCCACTTCAAAATAGTTCATTAATGCCAGGGCCTTGTATTCTGGGGTAGATAACAGAGAACAGGGAGCACTACCCAGCTGTGGACACAAACTGGGGTATCTACAGCATTACCTGGACAATCACCATTATCTCTTACTTTCTCTCATATACAGAAGATCTGCCAAGGCTTTTCCACCTTGGTCAGCCAGAACATGACTCACATTTGGAAATGACTTTATGATTATTGTAGGTGACATTGTTTGGATAGGACCCTGACAATTACTCTTCAGTTTCCTGAGCCTTCTGGCCTGGCATCCCTTGAAAACTCAGCTTCTGCAACAGAGGTACCCACGCAACACATACTCTGCTGCTCAGAGTGAGGATGGACACAGAACCAGCAGAATCAAGGCAAACCCTGCCCCAGCACAGCAGCCTTGTTTTATCCCACAGGTGATCCATTTTCTACCTGGGACCATATCCAAGGTCACCATTATCTGAATGCTGAACTGATGATGGCTAGACCATGATGTGGATGGTGGTGAGTTTCATGAGTCATAAAATCTTGTCAAGCAGTCACCTTATTGCATAGGGTAGTGACAGTCCTGCTTCCTAAACTGCTAAGTGGCCAGTGTAGTGTTGA
This sequence comes from Peromyscus eremicus, assembly GCF_949786415.1. Lineage (NCBI taxonomy): Eukaryota > Metazoa > Chordata > Mammalia > Rodentia > Cricetidae > Peromyscus > Peromyscus eremicus. Next base: position 73,537,928 of record NC_081428.1, read on the forward strand.
TGCTGCTAACACTTTTGTAGATTTTTCTATTGTTTGCAAATGAACTTATTTTATTGATCATTTCCAGTATTTCAAAAAAAAAAAACTAAACTAAATAGTTAGATAAAAGTGATGGTGTGGTTTTTCATGCCTGGCATCCCAGCATTCAGAAGGCTCATGGAGAAGAATTAAATGTTCAAGGTAACTGGAAAGAAAATGCAATTCTCTTTATCAAAAAACTTGGAATAAAATAAAAAAAACAATAATACATATACATTTGATCAAAATTAAATTGACTCTGTAAGATAAATGCCAATGTACATATATGTATATATACATATATATGTATGTAACAATAGAAAAGTACATATGATATTGGGAAATGGGACTTGGGAGGAAATAACAGGGAGAGAAAGGAAAGTGATATAAATGCAGAGCTTATTTATGAAGTTCTCAAACATTAATAAAATAATACATAATTTATTATACTATTTTATTATGCCTGGAAATTTCTGGGTGACTTCTCTCCCCAGGTTTCTGCCTATGTCCTGGAGTGACACTGTTATGTGGCCCTTAGAATGTGATATACATATGCTCATACATACACATACACACACACACACACACACACACAAACACACACACACACATATACAAGAATACATGAGAGAGAGACACAGACAGTCAGAGAGAAATAGACAAAGATACAGAGAGAGACACACACAGAGAGACGGAGACAGAGAGAGAGGTGAATTTCAAACCCAGAGATTTTTTTATAGGAACAGATATTGTCCTGCTTCCCCACACACTTCTGTGTTCTGGCCCAGGATGTTGGAGTGTGCCTCAAAACATTCCTTAAGGCTGGACTCCCTGCACCTCTTCAGGCTAAAAGTATGTCAGACAAAGAAGGAAGTTCCTATTCTTACACTCTCCAATCAGCGGAATAGCAGGGTAGCATTCTGAAGCAGGCAATGGGGAGACTAGAGAGGACAAAAGAAGGTGATGAGGTGATGCTAGGACAGGGATTTGGCAAGTGTAATTGTCAAGGGACAGTTTTTGACAGTTTTTGGACTACAGTGATTACTTTCAGAGTGTCACATAACAGTATCACTACAAGAAACAGACAGAACCCTGGGCAGAGTAAGAGACTCAACCAGGAAATGCTCTGGCATATTGCAGTACCAGGTGTGAACCTGGGTAGCTCCATGATGGCCAGCATTCATTGGTGAGAGCACTCTGAGTCCAGCTCATTTTGAGAGAACTGACCCCCAAGGGCCTGTGTCTTTCTCTCAGGAATAGGGTCTCCTGCCTATGGTTCACAGTGCCCATGGTTGTCTAGCCATCATCTGTCACTTACCTTTCTCTCTTTGGGACTCCAAGAGCAGCCTGCTCTTGGGTGTTAGCTTTCCCTCTCATCTAACACCTGGACTCTAGTGCAGTCTGATGTGGGGAGTGTGGGCATTAGGGGACTGTCCCTGGATGAAGAATCCACAGCTTTCTTTGCAAATAGTTTGAATGATCTGAACACTTACCTGACTCAGAGCACACCTGTAACCCTGGCTGTATTGGATCAGTGTAAGCATTCTTCCTGATGGGAACCCTGACCACTTTCCAGAGCTCAGCTCTGCAAACTTGATCCTGTGTCTTTCACACACACAAGAACTGGAGTGTGCTTCTCAGGAAGGCATTGTTTCTTGCACATTTTAACAAGATCTTCAAAGCCACTTGTGCATGATTTTCAAAGGAATTTCTGATGCTGGATGCTAATCTCATGTAAGAAGGGTGGAGTCAGAGAGGGAGGAGACTCCACAGGAGAAATGAGACTAGACTTTTGGTTACTCCACCAAACAAATGTTTGTATAAACAGCCCATACCACACAGGAATGTATTTAACACCAATTCTAAGAGCACAGGATGATATTTTATTAGATTGACAAGGATGGAGCACAAACAAGTATAACGTGGTGACCCAGAGAGAGAAAGGAATATGAAGGTGACAGGTGTCTCACCTTCCTTCTGCTGAGTCAGATGTCAGTAGTGGTCTCTCAACAAGAACAAGTGTACACTATGAACAAAGCAATGGAAGGTGCACAGCCTTGATAAGCCCTGCTCAGCAGAGTTAGAAGACAGATCATGGATAAGTTCCTGTAGGGTTACTGTGTTTAGAGACCACAGAAGTATAGGGTTTCTGAGCCAAGGGACTCTTGAATGAATTGGGGCTCCACCCCTTCTCAACAGTTTCTACATCACAGCTTTGTAGAACTTTCTCCTACTAGGGCTCCTTGATGAGCCCCAGAAGGACAGTAAACTTTCATAGCCATCAGTGAAAGACAAGCCACCACTTTTACAATCCAAGGTACTCTTGAGTAGGGAGACGTAAGAAATATTAGCTAGAAAGAGATACCTAGGTGATGAAAGGAAAATACAGAAACATAGGATAGTCTTGGGAGGGCCTAGATCCTTATCTACCGGCCTAGAATGTCATTCTAAAGGTCTTTTTATGACCATGCCAAGGGGAGGAGCAAAGAAACTCCCCCTTGCTAGGTACAGCCAAGTGTAGACCCTTCCAAACACCTGATACTCAGGCCCGTGGTCCAATCATCCTCTTTACGCAGACATAGTGGATAAAGCCACTAGGAAACCTAAATGCTCTCCAATATGTCTCACTTTCTTAATATATATATATATAAAAAAAGAATAAACAAAAACTCCCATTAAGAGCTCACAGCAATTTCTATAGCTGTCATACCTCCCAGTGAATGAGTAGAAGATGATATAGATGGAATGTCCTTTTTGGAATTGACTTGAGATGACTACAGCAGTCTTAGCTGCACCAAGGCTTTTAAATCAAAAAACTCTTGATGCAATCGCTTCAAACAAATCAATAAACTCCTGATGCAACTGCATCAAACTTAAAGACTCCCTTTGCTGGGGATGTCTTTCTGTATGCTGTGAATATGTTGCTCTGATTGATTGATAAATAAAACACTGATTGGCCAGTAGCCAGGCAGGAAGTATAGTATAGATGGGATAAACAGAAAGGAGAATGTTGGGAGGAGGAAGGCTGAGTCAGGAGATGCTGCCAGCCACCACTGCTGCCATGAGAAGCAAGATGTGAAGGCAGAACTGGGAAAAGGTACCAAGCCACGTGGCTAAACAGAAATAAGAATTATGGGTTACATGAACTGTGGACTAGTGGCTGTGGAGCCCCCATGGGACTGGACTAAACCCTCTGGACACAGAAGACGATTGTTTGGCTCGAACTGTTTTGGGGGCATGCAGGCAGGGGAATCACGATCTGTCCCTGGTGCATGGGCAGGCTTCTGGGAATCCGGTGCCTGTGGTGTGATACCTTGCACACCTTGGTGCAGTGAGAAGGGGATTGGTCCTGCCTAGGCTTAGTGAGCTGGGCTCTGCTGACTCCCCATGGGAGACCTTGATTAGGGGGACATGGGGATATGGGGAGGCTTGGGAAAGAGGGCTGGGGTGGGGTGGGAGGAGGGAGGAGGGGGGTCTGTGGATATCATGAGGAGTGAGTAGAAAATTTCTTAATAAAGAAAAATAAAATTAAACAAAAAAGAATTGCCGGACGGTGGTGGCACACGCCTTTAATCCCAGCACTCGGGAGGCAGAGCCAGGCGGATCTCTGTGAGTTCGAGGCCAGCCTGGGCTACCAAGTGAGTCCCAGGAAAGGTGCAAAGCTACACAGAGAAACCCTGTCTCGAAAAACCAAAAAACAAAACAAAACAAACAAAAAAGAATTATGGGTTAATTTAAGTGTAAGATCTAGCTAGCAAGAAGCCTGAGGCATTAGGCCAAACAGTTTTAATATAAGTGTCTGTGTGTTTATTTGGGTCTGAGCAGGTGTGAGCCGGGTGGGACCAGGAAAAATCCAACTACATCCCTTAGCTTCATCATTAACATTAACAGGATAACATAATTCTAACATAAATATTGCTATACATAATTACAATTCTCTAAATCTTACATCCAAAAGTAAACTCTTAATTGAACCATAACACTTTAAACACTTTAGCAAAAATCCAAAAGCAACTTGTTAATGAAACTCTTTACATTCTAAAGCAACCTCTTAATATAACCATTTACATTTCTTATGAATACAACATAGGATAAACTTCTGATGCATCCGCATCAAACTTAAATACTCCCTGAACTTCAACAAACCATGGTGTATCATTATCAATAGGTTAACATAATAACTGTCATAAAAAATGCCATACACAATTACAATTCCTACAAACTTACATCAAAAACAATTTCTTAATAGAACTCTATAAACATAATATTAATTCACTCAAGTAACAAGAAAGTATTTTTTAAATTAAATAGACTGAGGAATATTAACTCCCCCATTACCTTATAACTTTTAAACTAAATTTTTAGCCTAGTTAGAAGAAAACCCAAACTTCTCCATTTAGGATAACATAATAACTAACATAAACATTATTATACACAATTATAATTACTATAAATCTACATTCAATGGTAATATTCTCAGTGTAACAATTAACATTTTAAAAACTTTAGCAAAACATCCAAAAGCAAGTTCTTCTTTTTTCTGCTTTATAAATATATATTTTTCTTTTTCTTTTTTTATTTTCTTATTTCCATGGTTATTTTTATTTTATAATTTAATTTAATTTTATATATCAGCCACAGATTCCCCTGTCCTCTCTCCTCCTGTGCCCCCCACCCTCACCCTAGCCCACTCCCCATTCCCATGTCCTCCAGGGCAAAGACTCCCCTGGGGATTCAGCTCAGCCTGGTAGATTCAGTCGAGGCAGGTCCAGTCCCCCCTCCCTTTATCCAGGCTGAGCAAAGTGTCCCTGCATTGGCCCAAGGCTCCAAACAGCCAGCTCATGCACTAAGGACAGGTCCCAGTCCCACTGCCTGGGGGCCTCCCGAACAGTTCAAGCTAATCAACTGTCTCACTTATCCAGAGGGCCTGATCCAGTTGGGGGCTCCTCAGCTGTTGGTTCATAGTTCATGTGTTTTCACTAGTTTGGCTATTTGTCCCTGCACTTTTTCCAATCATGGTCTCAACAATTCTCACTCATACAATTCCTCCTCTTTCTTGCTGATTGGTCTCCTAGAGCTCCACCGGGGCTTGGCCATGGGTCTCTGTATCCACTTCCATCAGTCATTAAATGAGAGTTCTATCATGACAGTTAGGGTGTTTGGTCATCCAATCACCAGAGTAGGTCAGTTCAGGCTTTCTCTTGACCATTGCCAGTAATCTATTGTGGAGGTATCTTTGTGGATTTCTGGGGACCTCTCTAGTACTTTGCTTCTTCCTATTCCCATGGGGTCTTCATTTATCATGGTCTCTTTTACCTTGTTCTCCCTCTCTGTTCTTGATCCAGCTGGGGTCTCCTGCTCCCCTAAGCTCTCTTCCCCTGACCCTTGCCCTTCATTACCCCCCCCACATCCAGTTTGCTCATGTATATCTCATCCAAGTGGATCAAAGACCTCAACATAAGTCCAGTTACTCTGAACCTGATAGAAGAGAAAGTAGGAAGTAGTCTTGAACGAATTGGAGCTGGAGATTACTTCCCAAATATAACACCAGTAGCACAAACATTGAGAGAAATAATTAATCAATGGGATCTCTTGAAACTGAGAAGCTTTTATAGAGCAAAGGACATGGTCAACAAGACAAAGCGACAGCCTACAGAATGGGAAAAGGTCTTCACCAACCCCACATCTGACAGAGGGCTGATATCCAGAATATATAAAGAACTCCAGAAATTAGACATCAAAATGCCCAAGAGTCCAACTAAGAAATGGGCTATAGAGCTAAACAGAGAATTCTCAACAGAGGAAGGTCAAATGGCTGAAAGACATTTAAGAAATTGCTCAACATCCCCAATTATTAGGGAAATGCAAATCAAAATGACCCTGAGATACCACCTTCCACCTCTCAGAATGGCTAAGATCAAAAACACTGAAGACAGCTTATGCTGAAGAGGATGTGGAGCAAGGGGAACTCTCCTCCACTGTTGGTGGGAATGCAAGCTTGTACAGCCACTTTGGAAATCAATATGGCACTTTCTTAGAAAATTGGTACTCAGTCTCCCCCAAGACCCAGCTATACTACTTTTGGACACATTCCCAAGGAATTCTCAATCATACCACAAGGGCACTTGCTCAGCTATGTTCATAGCAGCATTATTTGTAATAGCCAGAACCTGGAAACAACCTAGATGCCCTTCAACTGAAGAATGGATAAATAAAATGTGGTACATATACACAATGGAGTACTACTCAGCAGAGAAAAACAATGACATAATGAGGTTTGCAGGCAAATGGATAGATCTAGAAAAAATCATCCTGAGTGAGGTAACCCAGATCAGAAAGACAAACATGGTATGTACTCACTCATAGGTGGATACTAGATGTAAAACAAAGGATGACTAGACTGCTATTCACAACTCCATAGAGGTTACCTAGTAAAGAGGACCCTAAGAAAGAAACAAGGATTGCCCAGTGACAGAGAAATGGATGAGATCTACATGACCAAAAGCAAATTCTTAATAAAACTCTTTACACTTTAAAGTATTCTCTTAGTATAAACATTTACATTTCTTACTAATACAATATTAATTCACTCAAATAATGTGAAAATATTTTTTAAATTAAATAGACTGAGAACATAACTCTTCCTTTTCTTTATTTTTTTGAATAAAATATCAAGCCTAGTTTGAAGAAAACCCAAACTTCTCTATTTAAACAGTTTCATTTTTAACACAAAACCAATTCCATAAGCAGTTCCATTTTTACACAAAGAGTTCCATAAAACAGTTCCATTTTTAACACAAAACAATTTATGAATCACCACAGTTAATAAAGCACATATGCATACATAAAATTGCATCTTGAGCATAGATAGAAAAAAATAAATTTCCTCTTTTAACAGTTCTATTTTAAAAACAAATAATTCCATAAACAGTTCCTACGTCATCACCATTGATAGAGTCTATATGCATAAGTAAATTCAAAATTGTCTCATTACAATGAAATCACTCCTGTCCAACTCATTTCTTAAGACCCAAAATTCAAATAATAAATTCTGGTACCAGCCTTCCAAATATGAAGAAATGCATAACGAAAACCTTTTTTTTTATATAGTTTTATCTCATTTTTTTAAAGTTCAAGGGTTCAATAAAATAAATTCTGGTATTAGACTTGCACTTCCAAATATGAAGAAACGTTTGTTACATCCAAAAACATTTTGCAGTTAACAATTTTAGTTCAAACAAGCATCTGTGCAACTTTTGTTCTCATGAACAGAGGTGCATTCAATTACAATACATTTTAATGACAGTGTTTCCCATAGGGTGAAAGCTATTAGCTCCACAAGAGCTGGTTGATACAAAGTCCTCTCAAAAGAGACTTTCTTTTATCCAGCAAACAGAAACTGCAAAACTTTTGCTGCTAGCTCAGTTTTACAGTTTTTACAGTCCAGATCTGTCTTTGCCTCTGGAAACCAGGCCATTATCAGGCCATTCCCAGGGCTCCTGTGTCCTGAGGCTAGAAGGCTCTCAAACCCCTCACAGCCACATGGTCTCAAGGCTCCTTCAGCTGCTATAGCTGTTTCTTTCCTACAGCAACTCTGGCTCTGTGAGGAAATCTAGCCACAACTACAGCTTCCTTGGTTCCCATTACCTGCTTCCAGCACTCTGGGTCCTGGAAACCTCTAGATGTTTTCCTGTTGCACATCTGTAGCCCCAGGCCAACTCAATGCTTCCAGCCACACCTTGCTGCTATGGGTACAGACTGCTTCAGTCTCAGCAGTTCTCGTAGAGACCCAGTCTGGCTGTTCAGCCTGGAGCACGGCTCTAGCTCCCTGGGATCCAGCACTCCAGCTGCCTGCTTGGCTCTTGGCTTCTCCCATGGTGCATCTGCTGAGCCACTTGCTTGGCTCTCTGCCTTTCCTGCTGTGTCTTGGGGCTCTGGCTGCCAGAGACAGGCTCCAAAAGACAAGCCTACACTGGCAGCTGTGGTCCAAATTCTTTGTTGCACTCCAAGCCGCTGCCTGCCATCTCTGTTCAGCTGGCTGCATTCTCCTGCCATGGCTCTGTCACAGCAGAAAGCATGCAGAACCTTGCTGCTAGTGCTGGCTCTGCTTTTGCTGGCTCTTGGCATCTCTATTGCACTCCTCACCATGGCTTCCTTTTGGCAAAAAGCTTGCCAGCCCTTGGGTGTCTGCCAGTTGAGAAGCCATGATGCTCCACAGGTCTTAGCTGCCTGAAACCTGGCTGCTGCCACAAGCTTGTGCTGGCTCTGGAGTCTGTTGTTGGTGCCTTCTGGAGCTTCTGAAGTGACTCAGACTGTCAGCTTGCAGTCTGCTAGGGACACTACCTTCTGCATCCCAGGTTGGGAAAACTTGCTCTACAACTGTTTTATTAAACTTTCACTATCTAATCCCTCCATTAAACCTTCACTGTATCACTAGACCTAAAGCTTATTCTATCTTATTATCTCAAACTAAATTTATAGCTTACTTTACTAAAAAGAGAGAGAAACATAAACAGAGAAACATAGACAGAGACAAACATTTGCTGCAGCACTTGGGCATACTTTCATCCCCTTTCACTCCTGAAAATACAATATATTACCCCCACCTATACAACATAATCAGACATGGCCTAACTTCCCGCAGGACCCTCTACCCTACCAATTCCCTGGTGTCTCTGTTCAGTGGCGCTATCTGTGGTGGACCAGCTGCCACTTTTATACCCAGAATATTCTTGAGTAGGGAGAAGTAAGAAAGATTATCTAGAAAGAGATACCTAGACGATGAGAGGAAAGACAGAAACACAGAATAGGCTTGGGATGGCTTGGATCCTTATCCACTGGCCCAGAACTTTATTCCAAAGGGCTTTTTATGACAATGCCAAGGGGAAGAGCAAAGGAACTCCACCTTGCTAGGTACAACCAAGTATAGACCCTTCCAAAAACCTGATACTCAGGCCTGTGGTCCAATCATCCTCTTTATGCAGATGTGCTGGATAAAGCCACTAGGAAACCTAAATGGGCTCCAACAACCATCAAATATCCACTGCTGCAAAACATCTAAAAGAGAATAAAAGGCTCGAGGAGTCCCATTTTTCTGTAATTCCAAGACCCAGAACTCTGTGGACTCTCCATCATGGTCTGGCTCTTCCTCCTGTTCCCTTTCCTCTCTTTCTGCACTGGTATCCTACCCAGAAATAGTCCCAAGTTTCAGCCTGCACAGGACACTAATGGCCAGCCCTGAACCATGAGCCATGTTCTGGTAGAGTTTTTACCTGGCCCTAAAAATGGTATTGTTCAATATCCACAGTGTTTTTCTCTTTTCTTTTACAGGTTCCATAGCCTTCCATATACTGACTCAATTTCCCTCAGTATCAGTGTCCCTAGGTCAAAAGGCCACAATCACTTGCAGATAAACTCTCATACAATATGTTCATTGATACCAGCAGAAGCCAAGCCAAGCTCCTGTGCTGGTCATATATAAAGATAATATACATTACCCTGGCATCCCAGACCAATTCTCTGGCTCCAACTCAGGGAACAGAGGTACCTTGAACATCAGTAAACCCAGACCAGAGATGAAGCTGACTGTTACTGTCAATGTTGGAATAGCACTGATAATGTTCACAGTAACACAGGCAGATGAAGAAGAAAGACACTACTGTGTTAGTGGCAACTTGTTTTCTAGTTTAACTTGCAGAGCTGCTTTCCTATCCTTTGCCAAGAAGTTGTTTTCTGATGCAAAATGACCAAGCCTACATGATTAAGATGTGAACTGTTAAATATCTTTCCTTAGACTCTACCAAGCAAAATATGTGGTGACCTTCAGATTCTGGCAGATAACAGACTTTATTTCTCTTTTTTTTTTTTTTTTTTTTTTACAGAATTTTATAGTATCTCTATTGTGCAAACCAACACATTTTGTTATTTGATTAATTTTTTTTCTTAGACTTTTAACATCTACTTTGATTATATTCAGACTCAACATTTCTCTCTCTTGTCCAGTTCTCCCTTGAAAAAAATTTATCAGGGCTCTTTTAAATTATAAGGAATCTTCCTGCAGCCTAACAAGTATGAAGTTAGAGCTGAGAAGACAGGTCAAAAAGGAATAATCATTTCCCTCTCTCCTACTGGCCCCACAGTCACGACCTATTCTTCAAAGAGACCACATAGGAGAAACCATGACATGCATCCCTTACTCAAACAAAGAGTATACATGGCTGTGAGGTTTAGCTTGAAGAAAAGTATTATGTTTGTATCAGGACTTTCAAGAACTTGAACCAGGAGTCAAGAACAATTGCATCTTCCAATCAGAATAGAATTGTAGATAGAGGCCTTGGACAGCAAAGATACTGCCCAGCACACTTCCTCACTTCCCATGGATCCTATTTATTGTCTTCCTAATGCCATATATATATATAATCTGAATTTCTAAAAATGCTGTATTTCATGGGATAAAAAAGCTTATCCAACATTACTTTTATTGTAGATCTAAGAATAAACTTGCTTCTTCTCCCTATCAATTCTGTCTCCAGAATATTGCCTCTGAATAGCAATTCGATGGATTTCGATTTCATAACACCATTTTCCCCATGTAATTTCCTCTGCTCTCATGAGGATAAGAGAACAAGTCACGATCAGGCCTGTTCCTGCTTACCCAGCTATGAGATATCCAGCCTGCCCTTTTCTACTAGCATCCATCAGGATGGATACAAAGTGTAGAAAAAAACCATATTCAATAACAAAGTTAGACATTGTGGATGGGATTTTTCTCAACGTACCTAATGTGCTTTCCTGAATATGTCTTTATGTAATACAAGACTACATACATTGAAAAAAAAAAGCAACGAAAGTTTAAAAAGCAGGGAAAATAATGACATTCTTTATTTTAAAAAAATAGAAAAATTATTAAACATTGAAAAGGACATAATTGATATTACATAAATGAGAAATACATGTCTAAGATTATAGGCAAACTAAACTGAATGATTGGTCAAAGATTAGACATTGTAAAATTAAATACCAATGGCACTGAAATACAACAGAAAATATTAAAGATAAATCAAGTACATAGGTCCTGAATATAGTTTAGTGGTGGAATACTTGAGTGGCATATGATACATCTGTCCCCCAATAAAAAAAAGGGAAAAGTGCAAAATATTTTCAGGACATCATTGAGTTTTCCAACTCTGTGTTGAATTCTCATTCTCTCTCTCTCTCTCTCTCTCTCTCTCTCTCTCTCTCTCTCTCTCTCCCTCTCTCTCTCTCTCTCCACTACTGAGAAACTGAGAAGACACTGTCAGGGACCAGGAGTGAACACAGTATATCAAGAATCAATGATCAAAATAGTTCTGCACTTATAAAAATAAAAAAAATTAATGTATGCAAAGAACACAACAAAATGAACCTGAAGGTAAATGTCAGTATCTAACATCATTAAATGGCACTGATAGTAATAATTGGTGAATTGAAACTGGATCCTAAATTATTAGGGCAGAATTCTCAACTAACGTAAGAATGTATTAAGAGAGTAGAACAATATGCTTTGTGAAAATTCTCCCTACAGAAAATACTTTATGCAGTGAATATATAAAAGTATACTAAAACTTTTTCAGATATTAAGTTTATCTCTAAAATAATCTAAAAGAGTATTTACCCCTTTAAAAAATGAAAATCTAAATATATATTATGAAAGAAATTTAATGAAAACAGTGTATAAGATAAAACATAATCATTGATATCATTTCCACAGACCTGAGTCTGATGTCTCCAGGTGGCTGGATATGATCCCTCTTTAACCTTTGTTCTACATATGTCATGGTTTCCTAATTGTCTGTTCCAAATTACACAGCCCTAGCCTGACTCTGTGGGTTAATGTAAAAGTCCTCCATTTGGGAAACCACAGACCATTGCCCTTCTTCATGTCTAAGTTAAAATATGCCCTCAATGTATATTAGACAATGGTCACTGTTGACCCAAATTGAGAACTTATGGTTTTATTTTCTAAACTGACAGAGATAACTTCATAAGTTAAAATGGATTTCATGCCCTTCCTCTCATATAACTCCAAGCTCATCTGAACCTTTCTCATGCAGCTATTTAGCTCCTGCTTACAACAGTACCTAGATCCCAAAATTTAATAATTTTTATACCCCTTTTCAAAGAACCCACTGGCCTGTTGGAAGTGAGCAAGAAAGTCAAGTGAGCTGAGTCAAGCTAGGATAGACTGCCACACAGGACTACATAGGATCTTAATGCCTGCTTATTTGACTGGGTCTCAAAGCCTGCTTTCCCGGAATAAGATATAGCAGTTCTTCTATCTGTGGTCTGCTTTTCTTTCTGCCCCAGCTAGTAGCCTGGACACTCTTCTTTGGTAATTTTATAGTTTTTTTGTCTGATGGCCTCTAGGTTACAGTACTTACATTACTTGCGACTTTATTTCTTTCCTTTCCTTTCTCTTCCTTTGCTTTTCTTTTATTTTCCTTTCTTTTTTTGAGACAGAGTTTCATGATGTAACTCTGGCTGTTCTGAGTCACTAAGTAGATGAATCTGACCTCAAACTCACAGAGATCCACCTGCCTCTGCCTCCCAAGTGCTAAGTTTAAAACCATGTACCAATATTCTAGGCTCAACTTGAGGTATTTATAAGCGGAAAAAAAAAATACTTACGTTTTTCAGATTGACTGATTCCCCCAAGCTTCACACACACACACACACACACACACACACACACACACACACACACACACACACACTGCTTATGCATATTTAAATCACTAGGTTCAGTCTTTTAGTGATCCAAATATTTTGTGCAAATGGATAATACAGGAAAATTGTTGCATGCCATTTTGCTTGATTGGAAAGTTGGATCTGGAGATGAGATGTGGACTGTTCATTTCAGACCCAGGCACGTTTACCTAAAAGTTTCCTTCAAAGCCCCTGTCCTGACTCTGTGACAGGAAGAAGGAGAATCATCCCAGGAAAAATGCATTGTGCACTGTGTGAACAGCTAAGAGATAAAGCATTTGAAAAAGATTGCTCAAGTTTATCTCATGATACTTAAACTGTTTTCATGAAAATAAATTTGTCCATATAAATGAAAATGGCTAAATGTAATTAAAGATGTCTGGTTCACTTAAAAACACTTCACTCACTTCTTGGTTCTTGTTTACAGGACATGTTCTCCATTTAGTTCATTGATACCTTTGAAGCTCTTGCTGAAATGCAAACTTTCTTTGTCTCAGGATCTGTGAGACCATGGGGGATGTGGTTTAAAAACCTGTAAAATACTAATACTAGCTTACAACTTGTAACAAAAAAAGGTGGTGGTGGGACACATTTTTAATCCCAGCATGTGGGAAGCAGAGGCAGGTGAATTTCTGAGCTCGAGGCCAATCTGGCCCACAGAGCAAGTTCCAGTACAGCCAGGGAGGGATACATGGAGAAACCTTGTCTGGAAAAAAAAATCCTTGTAACAAAAAGTGACTAATGGTTAAATGTCTATGTACAGGTAACCTTAATTTGGTACAGCAGGCAGTATGCATAACTTAGATTCTGCTCTTGTCTAAAAATAGAAAGAAACACTAAGTTTGATGATTAAGGTTTATAAAATCCTAAGGTTACAGTGGTCTCTTCATGATAACAGAAATTGACTCAAAGAAACAGAAGTTATTCAGAGTATCCAAGCAGTGTCTTTGTGGGTCAGTCCTAAAAACTTCCTCACTAGGATTCTATTTTTCTTTTAAACTGTTAATTAAATGCTGATTTTAACTGACTTTTATATATGTATGTATGTATGTATGTATGTATGTATCTATCTATCTATCTATCTATCTATCTATTTATTTTACAAAATTCAGGTGCTGGATGTTTATGCAGGAGTCTGAGATAACAAACAACCGATTACAGCTACTTTATCCCTCTATGGAACTCTGATACATGGTCCAGCCAATCGTACAACAGCATTTAACCTTGTGTTAACTTTATATTTAACAGTATATTAAGTTATGCTGATCTTGAAATATTTTTTCCTCATTAGCTTTGTGTCTTAATGTTCCCCTCAGGGTTGTGTAGTTATTACATTCTTACTTATGTTTTGGGTTGTTGCCATGAGTTAGAGTCTCTTGTAGACCCTCTGATGGACCCTCCTCTCGGATACTCTCCTTGCTGCTCTTTGTACATAGCCCATTATGTCATAAGGACACACTAAAGCAATATAAGGGTCTCCAAATCCCTGAAAGTAGTTCCAATGACCTCTGAAAGGGAGACTATTGGGCCATGGACCATTCAACCCCTCTGAAGGCCAGGCTCTCATCTCCTTTGTGCTTTCTGTCCCTTTAAGCTACCTCAGAAATCTACCAGCCTACATCCAAATATATCTCAAATAACTTAATTACACACCTGAGGAACTCAGAAAACTAAGAACAAACCAAAACCCAATCAGTCAATGGGAAAAGAGAATGAAAATCAGGACTGAAGTGAATGAGAAAAAGACTCAGTACAAACAACCAATGAAATAAAGCATTCAGTCTTTGAAAAACACAAGATAGAAAATAATCTTAGTCAAATTAATCAAAATAAAGAGAGAGAGAAGACTCAATGTCCCTTTAGATATCAATGGGGATATTACAATACATACATCAATAAAATTCATAAAAACATTATTATTGTTTTTGTTGTTTTAAGACAGGGTTTCTCTGAACAGATCAAGCCATCCTAAAAGTCATTTTTTTTTTCAGACCGTGCTGGCCTTAAACTCACTGAAATCTGTCTGTGTCTACGTTCCAAGTGCTGGGATTTAAGATGTGAGCCACCACTACCTGTCAATCAGAAAATTATTTTAACTTAAATATATTTATTTTCATTATATGTACATGATAATTCTATAGGCAAATTTAAAACAAACATATATTTGTGTGCCTGGTATTTGTGGAGGATAAAAAAAGGTATCAAATCCTCTGGAACTAAGGTACATGTGATCAGCAGCAGTCGTGAGAATTTTGGTAACCTAAAATGAGTCTTTTTGGTAGAGCACCATGTGCCCTTAAATGCTGAGACATCTCTCAATGTCAAACTATAGGAAATTTTAACATCTTTAAATCTGTATCCCACTAGACTAGAAAATCTAAAAGAAATGGATACAATTCTAGGTGCATATGACATACCAAAATGAAATAAGGTGAAATAAACAATTTAAGCAGATCCATAACCAATAATGAGATTGAATCAATAATTAAAATCTTCTGACTAAAAGTGCCCAGGTCCAGATGGATTTACTGAAAAATTCAACCAGAACTTCAAGGTGTGAGTTCTACCACCAATAGTGCTCAGTACTTCCATGGAATCAAAGAGGAAGAAAGGTTCTCAGAGGTATCATGAAGTCAGTGGTGCTGTCACCTGCTAGCTCTAGGCTCTTTGGGGAGCAGAACTTGTACCCCAAGTTTTTCAACCAGAACTTCAAGGTGTGAGTTCTACCACCAATAGTGCTCAGTACTTCCATGGAATCAAAGAGGAAGAAAGGTTCTCAGAGGTATCATGAAGTCAGTGGTGCTGTCACCTGCTAGCTCTAGGCTCTTTGGGGAGCAGAACTTGTACCCCAAGTTTTAGGGGAAGCAGCTCTCAGTGGCTGCTGTTAATTCTGAAATTCACCAAAAAACCAGTTCCATTATTTTGGCTAATTTTAGGCAAGTTTTTATTAAAATTTCACATATTGACAACATGGAATTTGGTCAGGACACTATGCAAATTTTTCAACTGTGTGGCCTCCAGACACATGTTTGCCTGGCTTATCTGGACAAAATCTATACTTCATCATAGTTCCCATGGGGCTTTGTTTTAATTTTCTAAGAACTACACTCCCAGAGTGCCAGGAAGCTTGCTCTTGGGCAGGTGAGGCTTACATGTTACCTTCTATCTAACACTGAAGCAGGCTGAACAAGCAGAGATGACTTCCTAGTGTGCTGATCCTTGTGTGTGAGTTTCTTTTTTTTTTTTATTAAGAATTTTCATTTTATGTACCAACTACACATCCCCCTCTCATCCCTCCTTCTGCTCACCCCCAGTCTTCCCCCAACCCACTCTCCATCCCCTCTTCCAAAGAAATAAGGCTTCCCATGGGGAGTCAGCAAAGCCTGGTACATTCAGCTGATGCAGTTCCAAGCCCCTCCTCCCTGCATCAAAGCTGTGCAAGGTGCCACACCACAGGTAATGGGCTCCAAAAAGCTAGCTCATGCACAAGGAATAGATCCTGATTCCACTTCCAGGGGCCCCTTAAACAGACTAAGCTACACAACTGTCTTGCTTATGCAGAGGGCCTAGTCCAGGATCATGTCGACTCCACAGCTGTTGGTCTAAAGTTCATGAGTCCCAACTGGTTTGGTTGTCTCTGTAGATTTCCCCATCATGTCTTGGTGCTCCTAGCTCATAGAATCCCTCTTCCCTCTCTTTGACTGGATTCAAAGTGTGTGAGTTTCAACTGATAGCAGGGACACTGAGTCTCAGGAACCCAACACCAACTGGGTGAGGCTCTGGGATATCTAATTCTCTTCTGCATCTCAAAGTTGTAGTTGCATATTTTGCAAACAAATTTCCTGGCAGAAACTACTATGGTAAGAAATGTTTATTTTATTTGAAGTTTCAGAGTTTATCACTATGGGGAAGGCATGGCAGGTGGTCTCAGTCCATGGCTCTAGGATTGTGAATCCACTGCTATGTATATTCTGTGTGGGTTTAGGGAGAAAAGACAGTCTTTTGTATAGGACCTGTGGGTTATGAATAGCCTCATGAGAACCCTGTAGTCTTAGGAGTGAAGAGAAAATTGGTCAGAGAAAAGATGTGATTTGCCTAATTCTCTTCATGACTTTGGATGCTCATTTGAGCCACCACAGGATGCTGTCCTTAGGCCAGAAACATTTAACCCTGTTCCTCTGAGACTGATGTAGTGCTCTGATCAGGGTCTCACCAAAGGATATTGAACACATTCTTCTTAGAGCAGGGACATTTCTAAAGCATTCATGGAGGCTGCCACCTGCTATAGCTACCTGTGCAGACTGAAGGTATTTATTTCCTGGTGGCTGTAGCTTCCTCCACTCTAGTTGTTTTCTGGAGAAGGAATGAATTTGAAGTAAAGGCAGAATTCATGTGGAAGCAGGTCATGACTGTCTCTCATGAAGGTATCACAGGCATGGAATGCATTGGGATCTTTATACTTGCTTCAGAAATAGCATATGAAGAGCAGAGATGGGTTAAGGTAAGACTTAGTCATTCTTTCTTTTTCTAAATAATCTTCAAATTTCCTGATCTACATATTAGAATGCTTTCTTTTCTGGGAATAATAATTTCATAGAAATGCTACCAATTAAATTGTGTAAGTTACAAATATAGTTACATTCATATGTCTTTATTTTTATTGGGACTGAAAACAACTTTAAAAATTAAGGGTGCCCTGTCCCTGCACCTCTTCCATTAGGGAGATAAATCTGCCTGTAAACAAATGGCAACTTTCTTTCTTTCATAGAGAGTTTTACAACCTCAAAAGGTGTCCCAATCCCTATTGAGGAAGGATCCTGATGTGTAAAATAGTTTGTGTACTCTATAGGAATGTCCTTGTGGTGTTTTACAACATCAATGGTTACATTGTAAAGACTTTCTAGCCTGCAGCAGGTGTGATGTGACTGCAGCCTTTTGTCTTTCCATCCCTGAGCCTCCTTACTCTTTCCCACCAGGAGCCTATTGCTGGCCACACAGCTAGAGGACTCACTGTACTTATAATTGGTTTAATAAAGGTTGATTTCTGTAACTTTCTTACATGAACTGTTTGAGAAAAAAAAGTGTAGTTAAATATAAGATATAACTAAAGCAATTGACTTATCAATAAAATAGTCTAGACTCTATAAAAATATCCTTCAGAATGAAGGGAAGATTTGTCACTACCCTGATATTGTATATTTACACAATACAATAGATTCCTTGATATAGCAGACTTTATGGGTTCAAAACACATTTAAGTAATATTTTTTCAGGAGAGTATCACAAATTTAAAGTTTTTTGGTGGCTGGAGAGAAGGTTCAGTGGTTAAGAGCCCATACTGATTTTGCATTAGTTTGAAGTTCATTCTTATCACCCATTACTGCTTGTAATTTCAGCTCTTGGGGAATCCTACAGCACTTCTCTCTCTCTCTCTCTCTCTCTCTCTCTCTCTCTCTCTCTCTCTCTCTCTCTCTCTCTCTCTCTGTCCTGTGTGTGAATGTGTGTATTTGTGTGTGTATGCATATGTGTGTGCTTGCACATGCACAGAAATAATTTATAATTAAATAATTTTAAAAATCTAAAACTTATTTTTTAGTACTTCAAAAGTACTTTTATTTTTCACCTCTGGGTCTTAAACATGGGTTCTAACAAATTCTAATCAGGTTCTCTATTACAGGTCCGTATCTCCAGGACAATAATTCTTTCTTTATTTTTTCCTTCTGTCATTCTATAAAGCATAGCATATGAACAATCAGAATAACACAGACTCTGAGGATGTCAAAACATGTCACTGTCAAACTTTCAGGAAAGAATTCTCTGCCAATAAATGACATTAACTATTTAAACGTGAGTCATGTCTAGATATTTACTTTGTGATAAAACATTCCCATAGGTTACTAATGTCCAATACAATTTCCATTAATATAAAATCTCAAAGGAATACTCCCAAAGCAATGTGTGCTTCATAATATACAAAAAAGGAAAATGAATAGTACTGGAAAAAATGAATGAACCATAAATCAAGTATTATTTCATTTCAGGTCTGATGATAAACTCTAGAGAATTCTGTGTCACAGCACTCAAATAACAAAACATTTTTATTATACACCAGAAAAGTTACCGTGTGAATGAATAAAATACAATCCACACACAATCTAATTGAAGAACAGTTGAAGATATTTTTGAATTAGAGATAACTAACGATTAAAAACATTACAGAAGACATACAATGAAAATTTAAAAGATACAATTTTAATGTTTAACAAACTAAACTTAATAGCAATTTTGAAGAGGAAGTAAGGAATCTATAATTGAGAAATGGAAATCATATGGAAGATATTTAATATAAATCACAAAAAAGTATCCCTAGTCCAGCAGGGGGCACTGTGTGCTTCTGAGAAATTGACAAGCCTCAGCTGACTCCTGACTCTCATGTAATCTCCTGGGCAAAGCTCACTAGACTAGAGGATGCAGCTCAGCAGGTGTTTCCTCAAAGCTGCTCAAGGCCCCTTGGGAGGAGAGTTGTCCCAACGGGCTGAAGAGATGTAATGTAGAATGATGTTGATAGTAAAAGTCTCATACTGTACCACATCACCATTTCACCATTACCCTGAGAAACCCAGAGTCCAGCAACATCTGTGGGTCCTCAGGTTTCTGGAGATTAAAAGCCTGGCCTGGATGCCTGCTGCTTTCCTCCATCTCTGTCAGATGTCACAGGACTAAAGAGGCCTGCCTTTGGAATGATCCATCTCATTTCTTGACTCGTTTTTAACAGCTATTTCTTTTCAGGCTCTCCTCCTCAAGCTGAGGTGATGCTGGGGGATTACACTCTCCAGCAGTTACTGATCTGCTCTTCCCACACTGGTTCCAGAAGCTGTCTGGCCAAGCTTCTAGGCTCTGATTCACCCAACAACAACAGGCGCTCCCAGTCTCCTGTCACTTTTCACCTTAAACATAACCTTGTCCTGGGCTCTAGGGTTACAATCTGAGGACAGTGCTGAAGGCTACTGCATGAACTACAGTGGTTCTCAGCACAGTGAGACACACATGGAGAAGCAAGACACAAACATGCATTTGTCTGAGCCTGGGTGTAAGCCCTGTCCTGTGGAGTGGGTCCCATGACCAGGCACTGTTGCCATCCTGATGTCGACCCTCCACAGACAAGAAGGTGAAGGGAAGCATCTGCCTTCATTTTTGTCATAGTTAGAGTCATAAAAGTGAAGGTGTTTGTCAACTATTATGATAGATAATAAAAAATAAAACTAGAAGTCAATTATTTTATTCCTCCCTTAGATGTGTTTGATTGTAAGACTAGAGTCAATAGGTCTCCGGAGAGAAGCATGTTCCATGATGTTCATTCAACAACTTAGATCAAAGGGAATAACTGTCCACTCATATTTTCTAACTATTGTTATATTATCTTTCATTTGAAGACAATGCAAATTTATTTTGGTTTTTAAAAGCTATGAAATTATATAATACATATATATATATATACATATATATATGAAATAATTTCTCCTATGACATTAGGTTAACACATTTCCCCCTAAAAAAAGATCTGTTGATGTGATAAATCTGAGTACCACTGTATGTAATCTCATTATAAGATTGTAAGGACTATTGCAGATGTCCTTAGTCAGATGAGCTCATGCTGAAGCACAGTGAGTCCCCTCTGCCTTCATAAGATGGCTTTGAGAACACGGGGAGGTAGCAGTGATGGACTGCCATGTGAAGTCTGATGTGTATGTAGGGCTTTGATGCTGCTGACCAAAAATCATCAAGATTGTTCTTAAACAAAAGGGACAGAGGAGGGAAGGAAGAGGTGCCTTAGGGTGCTTAGCTAAGTATGTGCATTTTGCAAGTCTGTCCTCCATAAATCAGGGTGAGATAACATGTTCCCTTGCGCTAGCCCACACAGTTTGTTGTATGTCACTACTGTCATCCCAGGGGACCAACAAACCAAGCAATCATTTGTAAAGTATTTCTGAATTTGCACACATTTCATTCACCTTGACTCATATTTTATCCCCAAGGATATGGACACATTGGCTCATATTTCTAGTTTTATGACAGCAACTAAACTCTAATGTTAAGCAGTTGTCAGTCTCAAAATGTGAATATATCTCTCCTCTTTCAATATAGTACTCCTGTAAGCAAAGACACAGAGGTGTAGCTTCTAGGAGAAGCCTTTTCTTCAAGGTTTCCAGCTGTTTACATGTGAACATGCAAGTATTACCTTGTTATAAAAAACTTAGTTTTGAATATTTTGTTATTTACATGAAACAAAGGGACATGCCTACCATTTGTAGTGGGAACTTTAAGAATGTTAATCTTGACACTTAATGCACAGAATGGATGTTAGGAAGTTCTTTTGCTGTACATGGCAGTAGGAGACAATAAATAAAGGAATCAGGAAAATGTGCAAGTCAAACCACAATAGTTTGTAGCCTGTGTTAGATCAATATTTGTTAGAAGTCAGGGTGCTCATGTATCCTGCATCTGTGGGTCAGAAGTGGGCCTCTAATCCTTCATTCATAAAGCTCTCTTTCCTAAGATTTCACACTGGTGTTACATTGTCAACAATAATAATAAGGGCCTAAAATAAGGAAAAATCACAGATAGACAGAAAGTAGTGACAGACGCAAAGAATCAAAATAGTTTTTAATATATTTATTTATTTTATGTGTGCATGTGGGAATGTGTGTTTGTAAATGTGTGTGTGTTTGAGAATGTGTGTGTGAGTACGTCCTTGAGATTAGAGGACAATTGCACAAATCAGTGAGCCATTTAATTCCATCATGGATGTTCCAAGTAAACTCACATTGTCAGGCTTGGAAGCAAGTGCCACTGTATACTGAAGCCTCAATATACAGTTCCACGCATGGATTCTACCAAGGACAAATGAATCCTAGTTTCTCTTTCATTCTTTTCCCTCCCTCCCCCTTTCTCTCTCACTCTCTCTCTCTCTCTCTCTCTCTCTCTCTCTCTCTCTCTCTCTCTCTCTCTCTCTCATTGTCTGTGTCAACATTTTTTCTAAAGTGTTTTATTACTTTATTAAAAATAATTTGTTGCCTGACAGTGGCGGGACATTCCCTTAATCTCAACACTCAGATTCACAGATCTCTGTGAGTTTGAGGCCAGCCTGGTTTCCAGGAAAGCCATGGCTACACAGAGAAACCCTTTCTGGAAAAAAAATGTTTTCAAGACAGCATTTCACTATGTAGCTCCAGCTGTCCTAGAGCACTCTATGCAGGCCAAGTTGGCCTACATAGAGAAACTGAAAAAAGAAAAGCATTCAGACAAAATAAAACTATACAAAAAGTACATACAAATAAACACACACCACGGAATCTGTTTTGTGTTGGCCAACTATTCCTGGGCGTGAGGCCTGCCCTAGAGTGTGGTTGATATTTCTAGTGACACTACATCAAGGAAAACTGATTTTCCTCTTTTCCAGAAGATACCTATCCCAATAACTGCATGGCTAATGACTGAATTTTTGTCTACTTCTTTTTCTCAGAGCGGGGATTTTTATTTGGTTTGAACCTGTGCTGGTCTTGTGCATGCTGTCATAGTCTCTCTGAGTTCCCATGTGGATCAGTCCTGTTGTGTCTGGAAGATGCTCTTTTGTTGGAATCATCTACCACCTCTGGATCTTACAATGTTTCCTCCTCTTCTTCTGCATATCCCCTGAGCCTGGAAAACAGGGTTTGACAAGGAAAATCCATATAGTACAGCTTCCTTAAACATGTGTGAGCTGAAGCAGACTCCAGTAACCCCTCCTGTTGTCTCTCTTGCTCTTGCCCAATCTCACAGATGACTTCTATCTTGATTTAATTTTTCTATTAATTTATACCTGTCCTCATTTGTGAGAATCCATCTCCCTTAAGCTATGCCAGTTAGATATGATTTCTATGTCAGCTACATAGTAGGCAGGTTTTTATTGGTTTCCTTGAAATCCATCACACACAGTCATTCTTCACTGACCCTCTATAATCCTTAATTGAGGACAAGCTTTTTTTCTTTTCTAGTTTGTAAACTTTTATGTAATTTTTGTTTGTTTCAACTTGTGATTTTTTAAAAATTCTGTATGTCTAATGTATTAAGAGAGTTGTACAATATAGTATTTATCTTCCTAGACACCAATATTCCCAGTAAGTCTTTATTGGTCAGTCTGCTGAGGAACCATGGAGGTGTGTGGCTGCTTGGGCAACGTGTGAGAGGGGCTCACGGAGGATATATCTGTGTCCTCAGTCTGCATGGGAGAAGCCCCTGGATGAAGAGCTCCTTATAAATTCAAGTCTACATACTGTGCCCAGAGGAGGCAATCCTTCTGACATTGATCAGAAAGTGTTTGATGACCACAGCCTTGGGGAAAGTCACGTGGACACAGACATGACAGACCTGAACCTGCTCAGTGGGGTCTGTAGGTGACACTGAAGAATCTGGAGACTCTCAGCTGACAACACAAACATCTGTCTCTGTGTCTGCTCAGGACTCAACAGGCCCAGCAGTGGGGACACTGTGGTCCCTTGGGCAGCCTCAGGCAGGAAATGACACCCAGGCTTTTGATGGCACACACACCTGAGAAGGGATTTGGTTGACTAAGAAAAATTTGCATGAAGGTCCCTGTCAGTTCTCTGGGAATTCTTAAAGGACTAGAGAGACCTGCACCATGTCTGCCTCAGCAGAGCTCAGTGGTGTCTGCACCATGGCCTGGACTCCTCTCCTCTTCTTCCTCCTTCAATGTACAGGTCAGGAGTCATCTGCACCCTGATCCCAGTTCAGGGAAACCATCTGACAGCAGATAGGTTCTCCTCTCTTCTCTCAGCATGAACATAATGTGTTTCTCTATTTTCAGGGTCTTTCTCCCAGCCTGTGCTGACTCAGTCACCCTCAGCCTCTGCCTCCCTGGGAGCCTCAGTCAAACTCACCTGCACCTTGAGTAGTCAGCACAGCAGCTACTACATTGCTTGGTACCAGCAACATCCAGACAAGGCTCCTAAGTATGTGATGTTGCTCAAAAAAGATGGAAGCCACACCAAGGGGGATGGGATCTCTGACCGCTTCTCTGGCTCCAGCTCTGGGGCTGATCGCTACTTAAGCATCTCCAACATCCAGCCTGAAGATGAAGCTGACTACATCTGTGGTGCAGATTATACCATTAGTGGACAATATGGGTGAACACAGTGACCCAGATAAATGAGGAAGCAGGACAGGAACTATTTTGCTCTTTTGCTACCAAGACTGGCTTATGATTATGAGATGGAAAAATCTCAAGTTCTTAGTTATCACAGTCATTGGATATTTTCTGTTTATTATTCAAAGGGAAAGAGCATAGATCTAACAATTCATCCTAAACTCCAGGGGAAAGAGAGGGAAAAGGCAGGTATTGTATAGAGTCACTGTTCTGTAATAATGATGACTATGTAAAGTCAAATCTGTTGTGTGTACAGCAGAGGAGGTGAGAATATACTCCTTTCAAGTTGGAGCAGTGTATCTAAGGTTCTTACTGTTACTGCTCCAAAGTTCATAGGAATGTCTGTTCTTCATGCTCAGTGTTTTGTAACTCCATCAAATCGCCAAGAAGCATGGTGTAAGAACATTTAAGGAGGTATTGTGGTTGGAACCCCCTATTGCCAGGGAAAATGAAAAATTGCCATAAAGTCTGAGCACTGTCCTTGAATGCACATGAACTTATCCATGTCCCTCCTGCAACCACCTTTATTACTTAGTAAACCTTCCCAGAGATTTCAAAGGAAGGACAAAATGACAGACATGTGGTTTTATCCTCCAAAATTCTTACATGTGACCTTGTTATACCAGCCTTGATGCCCCTGTTCCTCCACACTGAGGCCAACTTTAGAATTTCACTTTAGGTTTTAAAATTATCAACAAAACTACAGGAAATTGTGTATAGAAACAAAGAAAAACCTAGATTCCTACAAAATGGTCCTGTTTTGTCAGGATCTGGACTCCATTCTTTTGAGCAGGAGCTCAGAGAGACAGTCAGCAGAATTAAAGTCATTTTCCTGGAGAAGACTCTGGAGCCAAACTCATTGATGAGAATCACAGGGCAGCATGTCCTGCAGGCTAGTAGGAGGTTATGTTGATCAGAATCATGAAGCAATAGGTCTTTCATGCTGCTAGGAGATTCTGTTGGATCATAATCCTAAAATAGTTGGTCCTGCTGGCAGTTAGGAGTCTCTGACGAGTTTGACCAGCTTTCTCAGTCCATACTTACAATGTCATAACTTTTTCTTTATCTCTCTTTTTGGTTCTTTTGTTAAGTGATGACCAGAGCCAAAAGACTGTTTTTTCTCATACTTGAGGCTTCCCCAGTCTTCCCCTAGAATCCTCTCTCCTCAGGTGGTTGATTGTCCACTGTATTAGTTACTTTTCTATTGATTTGATAAAACACTGTGACAAAGGCATTTCATTAGAAGGGAGAGTTGATGGTTGGGGTTGGGAGGGGGAGGGGTTATGGCTCCCAAGGGATAAGAATCCATGATACTGGAGAAGTGGCAGGTGGAATAACATGATCAGAATTTGTGGGCTCACATCTCAAATGTCAATCAGGAAGATGTATGTGGTGCAGGGTATTGAAACTCCAAAGACCACTCTCAATGACAGTAATCCATCAATACCACACTGCCTAAACCCTTCAAGCAGCACCACTAACTTTGAATCAAGTGGGCAAATGCCAGAACCTACAGGGCACATTCTCATTCAAACTGCCTTATCTTTGTTGTTACTGATCTCTATGCTGGCTTAACTCAAACAGCATGACTTCTTATCTTCATTCACCTCCTCTGGGCAGAAGCCAGAATTTACAGATTGTTTTCTCTGATTGTTTTTTTCTTTTTTCTTTTTTTTGTTTTGTTTTGTTTTGTCTTGTTTTTCAAGACAGGTTTTTCTCAGTGTAGTTTTGGTGCCTATCCTGGATCTCGCATGGTAGACAAGGCTGGCCTCGAACTATCAGAGATCTGCCTGGCTCTGTCTCCAAGTGCTGGGATTAAAGGCATGTGCCACCACTGCCTGGCTGATTGGTTTTCTTTTAAGCTCTAATAAAATTGTCCTTAAGGTTAAAAATAAAAGGCATTTAAGGGGGAGAGTTAGATTGGAGAAAGTGAAAAGGAAGGGGAGAGGAAGAGGGAGAAACAGAGGAGGAGGAGGAGGAGGAAGAGAGAGAGAGAGAGAGAGAGAGAGAGAGAGAGAGAGAGAGAGAGAGAGAGAGAGAGAGAGAGAGAAATAGGGAGAGCTTGCTTGGCATCACAGCTTCTGTCTGTCTCATATGCAATAAGTTACCTGATTCCATTAACAACTGATGTACTGATGTTTGGAGGAGATTCAGACCACCCCAAAGCAAAGATGGGAATCTGTATACACCATAACAGTATAAATCCATGAAGTATTAAGGAAGGTCATCATAACACCCTTGAAAATGAACAGCAGCAGTCTGTGTTCTTTCCAGATAAAATTTTTCCCTTGCCAGATGTCTTCTGTGAGAGCAGAATGCCTTCTGTCCTGTCTTGCTCAACATTTCACTTCCAGTTCTTTTCTTTCTTAACCAAATTCAACCTCAAAACTATCAGAAGCCAAAGAGCAGGTAAGGAAATTGTTATCATGACTCTGGAATTTCTACCAGATGCTTGAAATTTGGTATTCATCTGTTCTCTCTGAATCTTGAGATTCCCAGCTCTGGGGAATAGAATGCAAATGCCTCTTTTTGGAATGATTATTTTGAAATGACCATGCTCACCAAAGCTCTTCTCTTACCACATCTACATTTAAAGAACAGATCTGAGCTGTAGTGTGTAGGACTGATGCACAGGAAGTGGGGTGGATATCCATGAGACGCCCCTCTTAGACTGGAGAGAAAGTGAAAGGCCTAGGAGAGATTCAGTGTGAACTGTAAGACATGAAGCACAGCTCTGGGATGTAATCTCAAATGAGTGCACAGCTCTCTTCCTGATCCTTTTCATTCACCACACAAGTCACTGGATAACTAGTGTTACATTCTCCTCATTCTAAAGTCATTCTCTAATCCTGAATGTTTCCAGTTAAAATGTGGACACTAAAAAAAGCAAAGAATCCACTAGTGTCTTCCATATTAACTACTAGGAAGTTCATGAGGTAAGATTCAGTAACTGTTTGCATTTAATTTCCTTAGAGGAATTTTTTCAAAATGGATTTACATCACCTACCTGTTTATATAAGTATTTTTTTCCCATCGAGGAAAGGTGCCAAAAATGACTTCATGGGCTGAAAAGTACTAAGGCCTGGATCCAGAAGGGACAAAGTCCTTAAAAATTCTATATCCTTCCTGGGAAAAAAAAATCAAATTAGAGTGGCACCAATTCTTTATGCTCAACATCTTTGCAAGGACAAAAGAAACTGTTTTTGGAAGCAGAAGAGACAGGGTCTAGTGGTATTAAAATTCATAATGAGATAAATGAGCATAAACAAAGGTGAGCATTGTATATTTGTAATCAAGGGAAAAGAGGACTTGCTACAATGGGGTAGATTAGAAGAAGCTGTGGGAATAGCCTGTCTTTTTCTAATACATGTATTGATATCACGCATCTTTTCTCAACCACAGGAAGTTTGCTTTTAATGGCTGGTCTTCTAGGTTTTTATTTTTTATTATTTTTCATTTATTTATGCATTAAGCCAATGTATCAGTATGTAGACTAGGCTGGCCTCAAAATCACAGTGACCCAACTGTCAGCGTGCTAGAATTAAAAGCATGAGCCATCACACATATTACTTCTATTTTAGATAATATGTGTTTTTAATTTTTCAATTTTTTATTATTTCAGCATATCCCTCTTCCCTTCCCTCCCTCTAAGCCCTCCCATATACATTTCCTTGGTCTCTTTCAAATTCATGGTCTCTTTTTTTAATTCATTGTTATTACACCCATATACCTATAACCACATACATACATATGTATGCAAATATATAGGTATATAAATACATATAAATATATATAACTAAGTGTATGTATATATACATATATATATATATAATATACATTTATGTATATGTATTTCTAAATATAGCCAGCTCATTCTTTAGAAGGTTTAATGTAAGAATGTTTTCAGGGCTGACCTTTGGTATTGGATAACCAACTGGTGTGCTCATCCCTGGGAAGGGCTGTTCCTTTTACTCCCAGCATTGCTTAGATGCCTGTTGTTCTTTGTGTAGAGTTAGGGACTCCCAGGCTTTTCCCATCCATGTGGCATGACTATCCATCTTATCCTTGTTCAGCTATGGTTTATGCATTCACGTGATGAGATATTATGGGCCTAGTTTCTGACATTCCTAGGCAATACATTCTTATAACAAAGTCCATGATATATTTAGGTATATGTGAGTGAGTGAGTGAGTGTGTGTGTGTGTGTGTGTGTGTGTGTGTGTGTGCGTGTGTGTTTCTGTGTATGTAGGCATTTGCCTGTGAGTACCGGAGTTCTGGAGCTGGAATTCTAAGAGATTCTTGGCTGACATGTGGGTGCTGGGAACTGACCTAGCATCCTTTGCAAAAACAGTCAGTGCTCTTAACCACTGACCATCTTTACTGCCTTAGATATTGTATTTTCTGATGTTCTAACACCAGCTTTAGCATCTTACTGAAATCCACATTAACATACCAACTGAATGCAACAATTGACATTTATTCTTTTTACAAATTGAAGAGAATCAGGTCTTTGTTTTTAAAAGTTATATGCCCATCAATTTGCAAGTTATTTACTGAGATGCAAAAGCACATTTAACTATCATATGCATTTTGTTAGGGTCAAAGAGTAGTCCAAAAGAAAGACCATCAGCCGGGTGGTGGTGGTACACGCCTTTAATCCCAGCACTAGGGAGGCAGAGCCAGGCAGATCTCTGTGAGTTCGAGGCCAGCCTGGGCTACCAAGTGAGTTCCAGGAAAGGCGCAAGTCTTCACAGAGAAACCCTGGCTCCAAAAAAAAAAAAAAAAAAAAGAAAAAAGAAAAAGAAAAAAAAAAGAAAAGAAAAGAAAGAAAGAAAGACCATCAATCACATGTGCAATCAGCAAGCACATTTGTACTGATTGGTGGAGGAAAGATTAGTCTGGAGGTTGATTGGTGGGAGGCTCTAGTGGTTAGGCACCTTCCAGCAGCAGGGCAGGGAAAGCTATCTTTAGCTAGTGAGAGGCTGGGGAGCTCCTTCTGAGCCAGCAGAATGCTGTGGGGTGCCTGCTGGTTGGTTTCCCCTGAGTTGTGGTCTTCCTAAGAACTGCTCACTCAGCTCCAGCCAGTTTCAGTAAATTGAAACTAAGGCCTGGTCCCTGGCAGGGCTGTTAGAGACCTGTCATGCCTCTGGTCTGCCTCCCCAGCCCTCTCACATTTAAGCAATTCTTTCTGGTGACTGAATCTACTTCAGTCACAGAGATTTTTTTCTTGTATCCACTAGCAATTTCTAACATATTTATCTGTATAAAGATTGATTTTTACCCCCACAAGATCCTGTCCTTTATATTACAATATGTTATTTTCTTTGTTAAAGACTTTAGATGCAGACAAGTATTTGGGGTGATTAACATATTGTATAAACTTGGCTTTGGTTTACCTGGGTGGTGGGTTGAAGCTTGAGAAACTAATGGGTGATGTGTATTTGAAGTAAAAGTGGATCTTTTTAATGTTTTAATTGAAATAGATTTGTGGAACTTCCCCTTACCTTTTCTGGCTCCAGTACCTCACAGCAAACTCCCTTGAACTTCTCCCATGTTCTCTCCACAGTGAAATTGGCAGTCTCTTTTTCTTTTATTACATTTCCTACACACAGACACACATTTACACATGTACATGTAATTGTGCATGTACACTTGCTGAGTCCGTTTTTGTTATTTTATGTGTATGGTTTCAAGGCTAACCACTCTGAATGGGACAACCAATAGGGGGCTCATCCTTAGAAGAATCTAAATCTCTTTCTCTGGGAAGTCAATAGCTTCCTTTATTTAAGGTCTTGGCATGCCAGGACCCCATAATCTGTCCCCAGTTCTACATTAACATACTCATCTATATTGATATTTTTCTGGTCTCATTTAGACAATCATTTCTAGGGAAGACTATTTCACAGTGGAATTTTAGTATTTTGGCTTTTCCAATATGTATGCCTCCATCTTCTCCTTTCAGATTCATGGGAGTTTTGTTTGCACCAGGTTTCTACCTGACCCCAAAATGCTCCTCCCCATTAAGATATTTCTTTCATTACTCTCTCCCTGAATCTACCCCCACAATGCAATCCTTCACATTCCCATCTCATCCAGCACCTAGTCTACCAAGGAGATCTCTTATATCTTCCCTTTCAAGGAACATTCATGCATCCCCATCTCCTTTGGACCATCCTTGTTATCTAGGCTCTCTGGGGCTGTGGATTGTATAATTCTTATCCTTTACTTTACAGTTAAATATCCATTTATGAGTGAATACATACTATGTTTGTATCTCTGGGTCCAGGTTACCTCATTCAAGATGATTTTTTTTAAGTTTCACCTACTTGTCTTCAACTTTGATGATGTCATAGTTTTAAACAGCTGAGTAACATTCCTTTGTGTTGAAGTACAACTTGTTCTTTATCCATTCTTCAGTTAAGGGGCAACTAGCTTGTTTCCAGTTTCTGGCTATTACAAAAAACACTGCAATGAACATAGCTGAGTAAGTGTCCTTGTGTCATGATTAAGCATCCTTTAGGAATATGCCTAGGGGTAATATAGCTGGGTTTTGAGGTAGAATGATTCCCAATTTTCTGAGAAATCTCCATATTTTCCAAAGTGGCTGTGCAAGTTTGCACTCTCACTCATAGTGGAGGAGTGTTTCCCTTGCTCTACATCCTCTCAATAATAACCTTTCATTAGTTTTTATGACTTAGCCATTCTGACAGATGTAAGATCATATCTCAGAGTTATTTTGATTTGCATTTCCCTGATGACTGAGAATGTTGTACAATTATTTATGTTTTTCTCAGCCATTTGAGATTCTTCTCTTGAGAATTCTCTATTTAAATATGTACTCAATTGTAACATGAATTTCTAAACAGTCTTATTAATATAAAACCTGGAGCCAGATATTTGGGTGAAAGCTGAAAAATCAGAGAAACAGATCAATCCAGCTACAAGCTCTTACCTCTATGAAATCCTTGGTCTCAAGACAGCAAGTTCCTGTTTCATCACACCTTATATACCTTTCTGTGTCCTGCCATATGACTTCCTGGGATTAAAGGAATGTGTCACCACTGCCTGGTTCTGTTTGTCTCATGTAGCCTGGTGTGACCTTGAACTCACAGAGATACAGATGAATCTATGGCTCCCAAGTGATGGAATTAAAGGTGTGTGCCACCACTGCCTGCCCTCTATGTCTAATTTAGTGGCTGGATCTGTCCACTGATCCCCAGATAAGCTTTATTGGAGTACATAATATATCACCACATTTCCACTTTTTTGTCTAAAAAAATAAAAGAAGTTTATAGCTAATATAAGCAAATCTATATACAATAAGTACAATAACCATATATAATATATACATCAAGAATTACATTAGCAATGTCTAATCCATTAACATTTGACAAATTCAAAGAAAACACTCCATTATTTACTCTATTTTGGTGAGTCCAAAATTTTGTAGCTAATTCACATTCTATCTTAACTTGTATTACCAACTAAAAATATCTTTTGATACAAAATTTATACACTTAACACCTTTTTAGGCAGTTTCTCTTCTGAATTTTTTAACAAGGAAAATTATAACTATAACTATCAAATCTTCAACTCTTTCAGAGACCTAAGAATAAAATAATATTATCTGAGTAAGCAGGAAGTGCAAACAAGTGATTTCAAAGCAAAACAAAAAAATGACATCATTGAAGGTATTGTAGACATAGGTGCAGATGTTACAAAAATTGCACCAGAATCTTGGCATCCAAATTGACCTCTTCAGGAGGTAAATGTGCAGCTTTTAGGGATTGGAACATTATTTCAAGTGAAACAGAACATGAAGGCCAGAAGGACAGAGAGGAAAATTAAAGCCATATGGCTAATATAGCTATAAATCTATTGGGATGTGATTTATTACAACAATGGAATACCCAGACTAACATGCTTCTGAGAAAAATATTAGAAGGTATTACAAAGAACAGTCACCAAGCACTGAGATTGTACAAGGACAGGGCAAAACAGCTGCTCATCTTTCAAAGACATCAACAGCTCTACCTTTAAAATGGTTAACAGACAAGCCTGAATCGATTCAGCAATGGCCTTTAACAAAAGAGAAACTACAGGCCTTAGAACAGCTGGTACAAGAGCAGTTAAATGCTCAGCCCTTGGAATTTGTTACTAAAAAGAAATCTGATAAGTGTAGAATGGTAACAGACCTAAGAGCAATTAACAAGATAATTTAGCCAATGGCCTTTCTACAATCTGGAATTTCTTTGTCTACTCTGTTACCTAAAAGATGGCCTTTTATAGTTATCAATTTAAAAGACTTTCTTTTCAATACCCATACAAGAAAAGGACAGAGAAAGATTTGCCTTTATGGTGCCTTCTTATAATAATCCTCAGCCAGTTAAAGAGATATCAATGGAGGGTTCTCCCACGGGGAATGTTAAATAGCCCAACCCTGTGCAAATAATTTGTATGACAGGCATTGGAAGTAATAAATAAACAATTTCCTGAATCTATAATTTATCATTACATGGATGATATTTTACTAGCTGATTCAAATGTTTGAATTCTTCAAAGAATGTTTGAAGAAGTAAAGAAAATTTTGCCTTTTTGGGCATTGCAAATCACTCCTGAAAAGATACAAAGAGGAAATTCTATTAATTATTTATGATATAAAATAGGTCCACAAAAAATTAGACTGCAAAAGGTACAAATTGGGAGAGATTGATTACAAACTCTTAATGACGTTCAAAGATTATTCAGAGACATTTCCAATCTATGGACCACTATTGGAGTAAAACTGAGTAATTTGTTCAAAACCTTAGAGGGTGACAAGGATTTAAAAATCAAAGAAAATTATCACATGAAGCTGAGAGAGAATTGGCTTTGGTGGAAAAGAAAATACAGGATGTACAGGTGGTTCTAAAGATAGATTGCCTTTTGATTATTTTACCCTATAAGCATTCCCTTATAGGAATTTTATTGCAGAGGAAAGATATTATATTGAAATGAATATTTCTACCAAATAAACAGTGTAAAAAATTAAAAAGTTATGTGGAAAAGTTCTCTGAGTTTGTTTTAAATGGAAAATTGAAACTTGGTCAATTAGCAGGAATAGACCCAGCAGAAATTGTAGTACCTTTAACTAATGATGAAATTGACAAATTATGGGCAGAAAGTGAACCTTGGCAAAGAGCTTGCAGTATTTTTTTGGGAGAGATTAACAGCAAATATCCCAAAAGTGATTGAATTGAACTTATAAAGAGAGCTTATTGAATATTGCCTCTCATTGTACAGGAAACACCCATATCTGGAGCTCATATATTTTATACAGATGCAAACAAACAATGAAAGGCAGGTTACAAGTCAGAAAATTTAAGTAAAGTGGTTCAAAGTACTTATAATTTGGTTCAAAAATTGGAATTATATGGTATTCTGTTGGTATTAATGGATTTTTCTGAACCTCTCAGCATAGTTACTGACTCTCAGTATGCTGAAAGGGTGGGCTTACATACTGAGACTGCAGAATTTATCCCTGATGAGTCAGAATTAACTTTGTTATTTATTCAACTACAAGATATAATCAGGAACAGAAAGCATCTTTTATATATAACTCACATCTGATCCCATATGGGTCTTCCAGGCCCTCTAACACAAGGTAATGATGAGACTGAAAAACTATTGACAGGAAATGTGCAGGAAGTCTCAGAATTTCATAAAAACTTCATGTTAATAATAAAGGTTTAAAAAAGATTTTTCCATAACGTGGCAACAAGCCAAGGAAATTATAAAGGAAATGTCCTACATGTTCTTTTTACAATTAGACTCTGCTACCAGCAGGATATAACTCAAAGGATATTCAGAGGACTGTAATCTGGGAGATGGATGTGTTTCACTTTGCAGAATTTAGAAAATTCTATTGATTTTTATTCAGGATGTCAATGGGCAACTGCTTTGAGTTCTGAAAAAGCTGATTCTGTAATCATGCATTTGCTACAAGTTATGGCCATCATGGGTATACCTGTACAAATTAAAACTGACAAAGCTCCAGCATATGTCTCTGGTAAAATGAAACAGGTTTTTTTTTTTTTTTGCTTATTACAATGGTGTTGATGTTCTGTATGTTAAATGTTTTGCTCTGATTGGTTAATAAATAAAACACTGATTGGCTAATAGCCAGGCAGGAAGTATAGGCAGGACAAGGAGAGAGGAGAATTCTGGGAAGTGGAAGGCTGAGGCAGAGAGACACTGCCAGCCGCCACCATGAAAAGTGAGATGTAAGGTACCGGTAAGCCATGAGCCACAAGCCACATGGCAACTTATAGATTAATAGAAATGGGTTAACTTCAGATATAAGAACAGTTAGCAAGAAGCCTGCCATGGCCATACAGTTTATAAGAAATATAAGTCTCTGTGTGTTTACTTGGTTGGGTCTGAGCTGCTGTGGTACTGGCAGGTGAGAGAGATTTGTCCTGACCATGGGCCAGGCAGGACTGGAGAAAACTTCAGCTAATTACAATATAAAGCATATTACAGGTATACTACATAATCCTAGGGCAAGAAGTCATAGAAAGATCAAATCAAACTCTACAGGATATGCTAAATAAACAGAAAGGGGTAACAACCTCCCCCCCAAATAGATTACATAATGCTCTATTAACTTTGAATTTTCTCTATGCTAATGAGAAGGGAACAACAGCTGTGGAGAGACATTGGATAATAGAAAAAAAATACTACAGAATTAAATCAGCCTATATACTTTAAAGATGTGCTGACCTCAGAATAGAAACCAGAACATGTGTTACGTTGGGGACGAGGGTTTGCTTTTGTTTCTACAGGAGAAGAAAAGCTGTGGTTGCCACTAAAATTAATAAAAGTTAAATTTGAACAAGAAAGACTTGTTAATTAGAAGAGGTGATAGTTCCTTAACCAGAATGACCATCCAATTTAAACTAATTTATACCACTAACAAATGCTTTTTATTTAATCAGATACAACTTGACAAAAGGGAACCTCCCCAAAGTTAGGCTTGGGGAAGGGTTTTTGTTTTTGTCTTTCAGGAGAATGAAGGCTAAGGAATCTGAAGAAGACTGTACAAATGAGACATCTGAAAAAAAAGGCAAATCATCTAGAAAAAAAAGGCCCATCAAAAAGGAGTAAATTGGTCTATTGTTATATCACATACAAAATTCCATAAGTCATCCTAAGTGTTTGTTTCTGCTCTTCTCTACAGACACTTAATACAAATGGTCATTTTGTAGTCCCAGTTCAATTAAAAATTAAAGCTGGCTTAGGAGTTGAAGAATGTCTCTCTCCTTCTCTGAACCCAAGCATGCTGTTAAAAGAAAAATGAAAAATCTCTATACCATGTCAGAAGAAAGAGCCATCTTCTGATTTGGGACAGAAGAAACATAAAAAATTAAGGGACAATTCTATTGCCACTAATATCAATCCTTTGGTTCTATTTTGAGTCTTTAATCTTTCCTTAAGGTATAAATTTTATATCAAAATTTATAAGATTAATATATATATTTTAAACTTTTGTTATGATATTAATGGTCATATAGAGTGCTAACTAATTCTAGAAAAACGACTTCAGTTAGCTGCCAAAAATGTTTTTGTGTTGTAGTCTCTATCAGTTTTATGCAGGGAATCAAGACCAGGCCTAACAGTGTATTTGAAGTTTCCATAAAGATGATGGGGCCCCACAACAACAATTTCACACGGACCATAATAATACCACTAAGCTGACAAACATCTCCAAAAGATCAGCTTTGGACGACAAACTGCTCAGGACAATTTTGATATAGCTAGCTAAGATGATTCAGCCTCACAGACTATTGGAGCAAGGACGTGAGATAAGCCCTGAACTTTGACATTATGCAGAGACTGGGCAACAAATGATAGAGCTACTTCTCCCAGAATTTGACAATTAACCCCAAATTTTTCTTTTCAGGATCCCCTAAAGATGTCTTCACCCACAAACAGCAGGAAGTAATTTTAAGAACACAACGTTCATATTCCCAAGTGATGAGGCAGGTGGTTTTTGGTATTTCAACGGGTTTCAGGTTTGGGATAGTTGTCATTGTTTAGAAGGGTTGGTTACAAGCTGTTGTTGTTAATGGTCAGAAAAAAGGGCTAAACAAAGGAGATTAGATTTCAGATTCTTGTTTGAGAATAAAAAAGTGGATACAGGTAAGAGGTAGATTATTGAATCTACTCTGAAAAGAAAATGAAGATATAGATATGACATAGATAAAAAGGTACATTATTGAATCTACTTTTAAAAGAAAACTACTAGTCTTAAATACTTTACATCAGATTAGATTTTTATATATTGTATACAAGTTATATATATTGAGAGAGAGATTGTTAGAAAATGCTGTATGTATATTTCTAATCTTGTTCAGGATATTGTACCTATATAGTTCATTTAATATTGTAATGCAATTTGCTAATCCTTGAATGTTATTATTATCAACTATTAGGATATAAAGAAATAAAAATTAGTAGTTAGACATTACAATCGAACTTGTAGTCATATTAGGTATGGTTTCAAGGTCAAACAGAGATATATTTTAGATAGACAGGTCATCTTCAAACCCTTCAGAGATCTACAGAATATGACATTTAAAATGTTTTAATAACATAGATTTCTTTCTTTCTTTTTTTATGACTATGAGACATGTTGGCTCCTGGAGGCACCAATCTACTTCAGAGAAGATATGGGCATTGAAGAAACTGCATATGGAGTTAATTTTCATTGTGCCAAAAGTTAGCCACTGGGCAACAAAGTACCCTCCAATCAACTGCCGACAATATGCTATCCAAAATGGACAAACAGGACACAAAACAAAGGACTGCTGATCCTTGCCAAGACAAGTGTGGTTTCAGCTTTGGCAACAGGTGTCCCCTGAGGCCTGAACAATATGGCACCATGGCTGAAGTGGCTTTGCAATCTGGAAAAGGTATATTTCCCCTTTCTGTGAAGGCAGCTGAATAGGTAATGCACTGATGGCTTCTGATGTGTAGTAGAACAGTAGCTAAAACAGTTATTCTTGAAAGAGTAACTAGGCTGATGGAGTCTAACCTCTCAATGGTAGACTGGTATTTAACAAAGGAGATGATGCAACCCATAAACCGAGAAGAATGGGATGTAAAGAAGAATGGGATGCTGAGATGAAGCCATTCACAAGCTGAGAAGAATAAGCAGCTGAATTCCAAAAACACCAGCAATTTCCAGCATTTAAAATCCTGAATCATGACAGCACACTGGTGGAATTCAGGTTTACCTGGTATCTGGAATACTCATACCGAATGTGAAGGCAAGCTGTAGGCCTTGTGTACATTCTACTTCACAAATTAGTTTGTCAGATACGCTAAGCCTGTAGGCTGAAGATGATGCTCCAATACTGCGGAGAAACCTCAGGTGACTGTCTAGGCTGTTTCTGTCAACTCACATTTTTTTAGAAGTTGCTTGTTTGCACTTCCCATTTTACTAGGTAATATTATTTCCTTCTTGAGTCTCTAAGGGAGTTGAAGATTAGACAGTTGGAGTTACAGTTTTCCTTATATCTTCATAGGTATTTCCTTCTTTAGGTTGGAAACATTTTCTTCCATGATTTTGTTGAATATATTTTCTGTGTCTTTGAGTTGGTATTCTTCTCCTTCTTCTATCCCTACTATTCTTAGGTTTGGTCGTTTCATGGTGTCCCAAATTTCCTGGACGTTTTGTGTTATGACTTTTTCGGCTTCAGTGTTTTCTTTGACTGACAAATCTATTTCCTCTATTGTATCTTCGATGCCAGAGATTCTCTCTTCCATCTCTTACATTCTGTTGGTTATGCTTGCATCTGTAGCTCCTGTTTGCTTACTCAGATTTTCCATTTCTAGCATTCCCTGAGTTTGTGTCTTCTTTATTGCCTCTATTTCAGTTTTCAAATCTTGAACTGTTTCCTTCACCTGTTTAATTGCTTTCTCTTGGCTTTCTTTAAGGAATTTATTGATTTCTTCCAATATTTTGTTTGTCTTTTCCTCAAATTCTTTATTGATTTCTCCCATTTTTTGTCTTTTCTTCAATTTCTTTAAGGGAAATTTTCTTTTCCTCTTTAAAGGCCTCTATCATCTTCTTTTTTTATTTTTTTATTTTTTTTTAAAGATTTATTTATTATGCATACAATGTTCTGCCTGCATGTATGTCTGCAGGCCAGAAGAGGGCGCCAGATCTCATTACAGATGGTTGTGAGCCACCATGTGGTTGCTGGGAATTGAACTCAGGACCTCTGGAAGAACAGCCAGTGCTCTTAACCTCTGAGCCATCTCTCCAGTTCTATCATCTTCTTAAAGTCATTTTTAAGGTCAATTTTTTCTACTTCTTCTGTTTTGGGATATTCAGGTCTTGCTGATATAGAACCATTAGGTTCTGACTGTGCCATATTGGTCTTTTTGTTGTTGACTGTATTTTTGCACTTATTTTTAATTGAATTAGATTATTTTCTTTCAATATATTCTGATCACAGTTCCTTAATATCACAACCAACACCTCCCAAACCTGCCTACATCCTAGCCAACCAAAGTCCACAACCTCTGTCTTTCATTAGAAAAGAATCATGCATCTAATAAACAGAATACAATCAAATAAAACAAAATCAAACTGGTATAGGATGAAACAAAGAAACAAACAGAAAAACACAACCAAAAAAAAACCACTAGAAATACATATAGTCCAAGAGATACACAAATGTCTTTTTAAAACATAAAATAGGAAACCTTAATGTATAAGAAAAAGAACTGCAAGCTTTAAAAATCCCGGACAAATAATTATGTGACAAAAACCATCCAAAAGTACCATTGAGGTTTTGTTTTGTTTTGTTTTTTTGCTTTGTTTGTTTACCATCTACGTCTGTGTATGGGGCTTACCCTCAAGTGTGGTTTGTGTACCCAGTGAGACTCTATTGGAGAAAAGTAACTTTTTCTTTGCAAGCAGTCATCAATTTTAAATAGCTTTTTTATTAGGGATGGGAGCTTGGGTCCACTTCCCTTGTCAGCACTAGGTCCGCTAACTGGCTGAGACCTGTGTGGGCTTTGTGCATGCTGCCACAGTCTCTGTGAGCTCATACGTGCATTACTCCTGTTGCATCTAAATGGCCTTATTTCCTTGGTGTCTTTTTAGCTATCAGGAAAAATACAAATTAAAACTACTTTGAAATTTGGCCTTACCTCACTCAGACTGAGCATGATCAATAAAACAAATGATAGCAGCTGATGTATAGAATATGGAAAAAGGGGAAATTTTATTCAATGCTTTTGGGAGTGTAAGCCAAAACAACCATTATGAATGGAAACCGTAGTGTGGATCTTAAGCAAGCTGGAATTGATCTACCTCAAGATACAACTACACCAATCTTAGGCATATACTCAAAGGACTCTACACCCTAATAGAGAAATACTTGCTTATTCAGGTTCATGACTGCTCTATTTATAATAGACAGCAATCATAATCAACCTATATTTCCAACAACTGATGAATGGATAATAAAATGTGCTATATTTTCACAGTGGAATATTATTTAGCTCTTAAGAAAAAATGAAACTAAGAAATATTCAAGTAAATGGATCAAGCTAGAGAAAAATTTTCCTCACTGAGGTAACTCTGACTACAAAAGACAAATCTTGTACGTTTTCTCTTATATTTGTTTCTTAATTTTTTGGTTTCCAATCTGTATGCTACAGACTGAATATCAACAAAAGATAAGTTCCTTGTGGACTAGGGAGAAGTGTGGTGGTATTGTGTTCCCCCAAATATTGTACACCCTAATAAACTTATCTGGGATCAGAGAACAGAACAGCTATAATATTAAACATAGAGGATAGGCAGTGGTAGCACCACACCTTTAACCCTAGCATTCCAGAGGCAGAGAGCTCTGTGTGTTTAAGGATACAGCCAAGCGTGGTGACTCATGCCTTTAATCCCAGAAAGTGAGCTTTTAATACCAGGGAGTGATGGCAGAAAGCAGAAAGTTATATACGGTGTAAAGACCAGAAACTAGAAGCATTTGGCTGGTTAAGCTTTCAGGCTTTTGAGAAGAAGTTCAGCTGAGATTCATTTGGATAAGGACTCAGAGGCTTCCAGTCTGAGGAAACAGGATCAGCTGAGGAACTGGTGAGGTGAGGTAGCTGTGGCTAGTTCTGCTTCTCTGATCTTCCAGCATTCACCCCAATAACTGGCCTCAGGTTTGATTTTATTAATAAGAAGTTTTAAGATTCCTGCTACAGAGAAGAGCTCCAAAGAAAAGAGAAATAGAGGGTATATGATGTTGTGGATAGTAAAACAGGAACCTAGAATTGGAGGATCAAATGGCAAGGGGTTGGGATATAAGGGTAAAAGAATTTTATGAGCAAAGATAGCTAGCATTGAAGTTCTTTGGAAAAGCCTTATGGGAACCTACTACTGTAGAAGCTTCCTAAAATAATGCACATATGAAAGGAATATAAATTGAGCCACCATAAAATGAAGGAGACAATGTCCCAACTAGACATACTATACCACCAAGTAAAACCTGCTGTGCCAATATGGATTACATTTTACTGAGTTATTAGCCAAAGCAGCACAATGGAACCCTCAAACATAACAAAATAATGCCAAGTTTATTGATTGCTATCTAAAACCTTAAAGGTTTTTGCTGATGAAAACATTTTCAAACATCATTGAGCTGGTTCCTAACTAGAAACTTCACTCCTACTGACTTGCATTCATGATGCTAAAAGGCAGTCTGCACAGTACCAGGGGAGAAAAAAATCATCAGTACCTAGCAGCTATAAATCTTGGAACCTACAAAGGTCATCTGTGTGCAAGACACACTGGTGCAATGATGGCACCAATGTTATGGGGATAACCAACCACTCTGATTGGACTTACGGGTCAGTATATGGCATGGAAACTATACCTGGCACTGCCAAAATGGCAAAGGAACTGGGACTATATAGGTCACAGACCTGGTAGAAAGTTTAATACTATTATTCTGCTAAAAGAATACTGCAATAAAATGACTCCTAATGACATGCAGTTATTCTGATTGATAAGTGTCTGGCTCAAACCTCATCAGAGAAACTTCTTCTTGCAGTATATGGGAGTCAGCACAGAGACAACACAGAGCTGTACAATACACAAACAAAGAGAGTCTTTGAAGCTCTCAACATAAATAAGATGCTCTCACCAGACCCCTCTTCTCAAGTCTCAGGGATCTATGTGGAAGAAAACATAGGAAGATTACAAGAGACAGAAGTGGTGAATGACTTCAAGGAAGCTTTGTCTTCCAGACGCAACAATATTGAGGCACATTTGAAGTCACAGAGACTGTGACAGCTCACACAAGGCAGGTGCATGTTCAAGGCCAGAATTGAAGAGTTGAAGACGACAAAGACTCCCATCCCTAACCAAGAAGGTATTAGAAAGTGATACTTGCTGGAAATCTATTTTTGCCAACAGGTGTCACTGGATATAGCAACCGCACTCCAGGGCAGGCCACTGTCCAGGAATGTTTTGCCAACACAAAGTGCACTCCCTGAGTTTCTTTTGTTTCTTTCTTTGTTAACTTTTTTGTGTCATTTGTCATTTTTGTCTTAATCGTCTTGTTTTTGTGGGTTTTTTTTTGAGACAGAGATTGAATATATATATTCATATATATATATATATATATATATATATATATATATATATATATATAGAGAGAGAGAGAGAGAGACATATAGAGGAAGAACTTTAATTCAGGTGGGTAGAGATTTGGGGGTAATGGGAGCAGTTAAGGGAAAGGGAAAACATGATCAAAATATGTTGCATGAATTTTGTCGAATATTTTATGATTTTTGACATGGCTTTCTTTTCCTTTATTCATTGGTGTCTGTCCATATGTCCTGTATGCTTATGAAATGTTTTTTAAAATACGTATTTAACATTTTTTTGGCTGAGCTGTTTATTTCTTTTATCCTTTTTCAAACCTGAAAAATTCTGTCTTTCATGTCTTTTTAATCTATTGGTAAGGCTTATTTCTGTGTTTTTTGCTAGACATCTAGAGTTTTAATTTCCAATTTCCTTTCAGTTTGAGTTTTCATTAGTATTTCTATTTCTTTGTTAAAGTCTACTTTCATGTATGAAGTTGTTTTCATTATTTTATTCAACTGTTTGTGTTTCACATCCTTCATTAAGGCATTTATTCATATCCTTTTAGAGTCTTCAGACATAGTCACAATTGAGAGTCTGAAGTGCTTGTCTTGTGCTTCAGCTAAATTGTTCTTTTAGGCCCTAGCACAACAGAAATCCTGGCTTCTGTCTGAAGTATATTGTGTTGGTTGTTCATGTTTGTGTTTTTACACTTGGATCTAGGCATCTGGAGTTATGATGGTTGAAGTGCTTCTTGGTATAGATATCTGGTCTCATCTTTGTTGGTTGGGTATTCTGTTTTTTTGGTTGTTGTTGCACACTCTCAGTCCTAAGCAAATCTGGTAGCTGTGGGGTTCTCAAGTCCCAGCGAGTTTGGTGGCTTTGGCTTACCAGTTAGGGAGTTGTTATTCAGGTCAGTGGAAAGTCACAAAGAAATGGAGATGAGTTAGAAAGAAAAGCTCAAAGGACCATCGGAACAGAACTAGATGTTCCCTTGGTCCACACCAAAAGTCTGAGATTCAATATTATGCTGATGGCTTGGGAGGAGAAGCTCAAAAGGCAAACTGGAGTGGGACTAAGGGTAAATTTGGAGAGAACTGAATGGAGAACTGGAAGGAGGGTAAAGATATCCTCCTTGAGTTCCAGCCTAATATAGAAGCTGAGGTCCCTGGCAGACAAAGGCTCTGAGAACAGTTGTTTACAGAAGCTTAGAGATGGGCTAGAAAAGAAGAGTGAAATAGGCTGCCAGGAATAACTAAGGGGACTCTGATGCCAAGCTATGGACCTTAGGCCCCAGGTTTCCCTCTAACATTCTTGGAAATAGTCAATCGGATCTCCCAGTAAGACCCAGAAGTACCAAGCCTTAGATGAGAAACCCTGAGGTCATTTCATAAGCTCCTCCTGGTCACACACAACCTCACATGCCCAAACCTCCCATAAGGCTGCAAAACATTTGTAATCCAGGTAATGACAGTTCTTCCTTGTTATGGGAATTGGTAGAGAAGTGTGAAAAATAAACATTTAAATATCAATTTTAATAATGATGACAAGTTTTGAATCATTTATTCACTCAATCATTCCATCTTTTACTTCAGAGCTTGTTAAAGTGTCTACATTTCATAGAACTAGGTAAGTGATTTGGAATGAAGACTGAACAGAACATTTTAAATCTAGTTGGTTTGTTAATTGCTCTTCATGTAAAAATTGTATTCTCACATTTATTTTATGCTCATAATTATGTCTCTCCCATTGAAAGGTCATTGTGGTCCTGGAGTCTTGCTGAATACCAGCACATTCAGAAAATGGATCTAGACATTTTATATTTAACAAGATGATGTGAGGCAGGAGTGAGAAAGACAGTGGCCTCTCTCTCCTTCTTTGGGAGAATGGGAGATTGGGAATGAGGTTGAAATAAGCAATACCTCCCACACTGTACTATGAGTTGGGCTCCTTGACTTCTGTGAACCACATACAGTGCTACCCACTTCAGAATAGTTATTTAATGTCAATGTCCTGTATTGTTGGGTGGATGACAGAGAACAAGTAAAACCATCCAGATATGGACACAAACTGGGTTGTCTCCAGCATGGCTGGTACACTCACTGTCACCTCTTATTTTTTATCATTTGCAAAAGACCAGCCAAGGCTTTGCCACGTTGCTCAGCCAGAACAGAACTTCAAGGCTGGCAGTGAGTTGAGATTATGGCAAATGATGATATTTATTGGGTGTGACACTAACAGTGATCTCTATAGGGGCCTGAACCTTCTGGCATGACAGACACTAAAAGCTCAGCTTCCATTGCAGAGGTAATGAAGTGATACATCCTCTACTGCCCAGGGGAGAAGGTGCAGAAGCAATGCACAGAGAAGCAGCAGGATCAAGGCAAAGACTACCCAGTACAGCAGACTTGTCTCCCACAACAGGTTGTCCAGATTCCACCTGGAGAATTTCCAAGGAAGCCATTATCTGAATGTTGAACTGATACTGGTGATGGCTAGGCCAGATGATGGTGAGTCACCTGAG
Organism: Peromyscus eremicus; assembly: GCF_949786415.1. Taxonomy (NCBI): domain Eukaryota; kingdom Metazoa; phylum Chordata; class Mammalia; order Rodentia; family Cricetidae; genus Peromyscus; species Peromyscus eremicus. Next base: position 73,582,061 of record NC_081428.1, read on the forward strand.
TCATAACATTTATGTCAAGCACTTACCTTACTACAAAGGGTAATGTCAGTCTAGATTCCTAAACTTAAAACTGGCTATCACAGTACTGATGCTGTGAACACTTTTGTGGACTTCTCTATTGCTTTTAAATGAATGAATTTTATTGATAATTTCCATTGTTTTAACAAAAGATAATTAAATAATTGGAAGTGATAAGCATAGCACTCAAAAATCTCATGCAAAACTATTGAATGTTCAAGGTAACTAGAGTGAAAATGATATACTTTGTACCTAAAAACTTGAAATAAAATAAAAATATGCAAGAATATATGTACATATGAGCAAAGCTAAGTGGACTCAGTAAGATATACACATACATGTTCTGGTGTGTGTGCTTATTGCATGTATATATATGTATACATATACATATAAATATGTCTATATGCATATATATGTGTATGTGTTTATATATGTGACAATGATATAGTAAAGATCCTGAAATTGGGAAGTAGGACATGAGAGGCATTGACAGAGAGAGAAAGAGGAATGATGTAAATGCAGAACTGTAGCTAGAGTTTTCCTGCCTGGCCCACGGTCAGGGCAAATCTCTCTCATCTGCCAGTCCCACAGCCGCTCAGACCCAACCAAGTAAACACAGAGACTTATATTGGTTACAAACTGTATGGCCGTGGCAGGCTTCTTGCTAACTTTTCTTACAGCTTAAATTAATCCATTTCTATACATCTATACCTTGCCACGTGGCTCGTGGCTTACCGGCATCTTCACATGCTATTTGTCATCATGGCGGCTGACAGTGTCTCTGACTCAGCCTTCCACTTCCCAGCTTTATTCTCCTCCTTGTCCCGCCTATACTTCCTGCCTGGCCACTGGCCGATCAGTGATTTATTTATTGACCAATCAGCAACACACTTGACATACAGACCATCCCACAGCACAGAACTCATTTATGAAGTTCCCATAAATTATTAATATAGTATGTAATTTATTGTACCATTTTATTATTCCTGATAATTTACTGGGTGAGTCCCTCCAAAGTCTGTTCAGGTTTTTGTCTGTGTCTTAGAGTGACACTGTTGTATGACCCTTAGAATACGGTGTACATATACACAAGTATACACACACACACACACACACACACACACACACACGAACCAGACAGACAGACAGAGAGGGGGTGGGTAAATTTTAATCCCAGAGTTTGTTATACAAATCGACCCTGTTCTGCTTCCTCACACACTTCTCTCTTCTGGCCCCAGGATGTTGTAATGTGTCTCCAAAAATTCCTTAAAGCTGGACTCCCTGCACATCTTCAGGTAGAAAAGACTTTGGGTTCAGTTAAAGAGAGAAGTTCCAACAACTTTTAGGTGTGCTGTTAAGATACTAATATGAGATAACAACAATTTCTTTATGCAGGGACTTAGTGCTATGAATTTTTCCTTTTAGCACTGCTTTCATTGTGTTTGTAAGTCTGGATATGTTGAGTATTCATTTTCATTGTATTCTAGGGAGTCTTTAATGTCTCTCTTTATTTTGCCTTGACCTAGCAGTCATACAGTAGATAGTTGTTTGGTTTCCATGAGTTTGTAGGTTTTCTATTGTTTTTGTTGTAATCCAGTTTTAATTCATGGAGAGTTGTCATGATTTTCTAGCCATCACCTGCCACTTATATTTCTCTCTTGTGCACTTCCAGAGCAGCGCTTTCCTCTAATCTTACCTATGGGCACATTTTCCATTATACTGAAGAGTTGCAAGAGAGTTGTTCATACAGGTATTCAACTGTGCCAATTAAGCTACATTGAATCAAAGGTCAGAGCCAGCAATTAGCTGAGCAGGATTAGCCATAGAGTCATTGGAGGACTGAGAAGGTCTGATAGACAGGAACAGGAAGAGAGAAGAAGAAATTTCCAGGGAGATTTCGGTCATGGTCTATCAAGAAAAACATGGAAAGAGGGTCAGCCAATTGACTCCCCCCTGTTGTTTGGATTTATCAGGTCTTAAACTCAATTTCTGACTGCCAATTTTTTAATTATACTAGAACAATTTAGGTAAATGTTATACTGAAGTACCTGAGCTCTGGTGCAGTCTAACATGGGCATGGAGGAAATCCACAGCTTTCTTTGCAAATACTGTGAATGACCTGACTCAGAGTATACCTGTATCCTAGTTGTATTCACTCAGAGTCAGTTTTATTTTTCCTTTGGTTTTTCGAGACAGCGTTTCTCTGTGTAATTTTGGTTCCTGTCCTGGACCAGGCTGACTTTAAACTCACAGAGATCAGCCTGGCTCTGCCTCCCGATTGCTGGGATTAAAGGTGTGCGCCACTACCTCCCAGCCCATAGTCAGTCTTGAGGCCTGACCCATCAGATGTGAAAGCTCAGTTCTGTGCGACTCTTATCTTGATGTCATTCACACACACAAAAACTGGAGTGTGTTTTTCAGAATGGACTTGTTCGTAGCACTTTTAACTAAGTCTAGAAATTCACAGATGCAAGATTTTAAAATCAATTCCTAATGCTGTTTAGTAGTCTCTTCTGAAAAGAATAGAGGCAGAGAGGAAGCAGATTATTTGAGAAATGAGACTGGACTTTTGGTGACTCCATAAATACCAATGTTTGTATAATAAGACAAAAATCAGGAATGTACTTAAAAATTCTAATAACATTGGATTACATTTTACTGGAAAGACAGGAATGGAGCACATGTATAGCTTGGTTGCCCAGAGACAGAAAGGAAAATGAAGGTGTCAGGCCACACTACACCTTCTGCTGTGTCAGATGTCATGACCAAGTACACACCACAGACAGGATATTGGAGGGTGCACAGTCTTGCTAAGCTCAGCTCATCAGAGTTAGGAGACCGATCATGAGTTTCTGTAGGGTTGCTGTGATCAGAGACCACAGAAACTTAGGGTGATTTTCTGAGCCAAGGGAATCTTGAATGAGCGGGAGCTCCACACCTCATCATCAGTTTCTACATCACAGCCTTGAAGAACTTTCTTCACATAGGCTTTTATTGAGAGCCCCCCTGAAAGGGAGTAATTTGCATAATCACCAAACGTTTACTACCCCAAAAGGTATAAAAATAATAGAAGGCCTAAGTAACCTTGTTGTGCTATGATTTCCATGACCCAGAACTCTGTGGCATCTCCACCATGTCCTGGACCCTCCTCCTGTTCTCCTTCCTCTCGCTGTACACAGGTGACCTACCCAGACTCAGTATCTCAACTCAGACACTACTTGCAAGCTCTGAACCCTGAAGTCAATTTTGGTAGAGCTTTTATTTGGCCTTAGAAAGAGAATTGCTCAATGTCCACACCATCTCTTCCTTTTCTTTGCAGATTCCATGGCCTCCTATATGCTCACTCAACCTCCTTCAGTATCAGTGGCCCTAGGTCAAAAGGCCACAATCACCTGCTCTGGAGATAAACTCTCAGACAAGTATGTTCACTGGTACCATCAGAAGCCAGGCCTGTGTTGGTCACATATGGGGATAATATGGATCCCTCTGGTGTCTCAGACCAATTCTCTAGCTCCAAATAAGGGAACAGGGCCACCCTGACCATCAACAAAGCCCAGGCTGGAGATGAAGCTCACTATTACTGTCAAATCTGGAATAACATTGGTGATGTTCATAATAACAGAGGTAGATGAGAAAGTAAGACACAAACCCTTCCTCTACTGTGACCCTGGCAACACTTTTCTATTCAACTTGCAGATTTACATCACTGTCCCTTGCCAATAACTATGTAATCTAATGCAAAATGACCAAACTTACATGACTTAGATGTGAAACTGCTAATTATCTTTCTTTTTTTTTTTTTTTTCCCTTCCGGAGCTCAGGACCAAACACAGGGTCTTGCACTTAGCTAGGCAAGCGCTCTACCACTGAGGTAAATCCCCAACTTTCTTTAGCCTCTACCACACAGAATAGGTGGTCAGCTTCAGAAAACATCACATAAAGGACTTTCTTACAAATTTATTAGGATATATCCAATTGTGCCAAACAGTGCCTTTTGTTATTTGATGAAGAATTTTTCTGGGATTTTTGACATCTGCTTTGGTTATATTCACACTCATCATTTCTTTCCCTTGTTAAACTCTCCCTAGGAAAATATTATCACTGCACTTGTGAATTATAAGAAATCTCACAGTCTAATGAGTGCGCAGTAAGAGCTGAGAAGATAGCTTAAGAAAGAAGAATCATTTCCTCTTCTTTACCTTGTCCCAATGTCATGATCTACTCTCCGTAGGACCCACACAGAAGACATCATGTCATACATTCCTTACTGACACAAAAAATAGACATGGATTTGAGGTTTACTTTGAAGGAAAGTGCTATATTGGTATACAGATTATCAGGAACTTGAACTAGGAAGTCAAGGGCAATTGCATTTTAGGTGAAAATATAAAAGTGTAGATATAAGCCTTAAGAATAAAAATGATACTGCCCAGCATACTTCTGCACTGCTTATTGCTCATAGATCTTATTTTTCATCCTCTAAGCCCCATTCATTTATACAAATTCTCTAAAATAATAAATTTCACGGCATAAAAGTGCCTCTCCTAGCTTGTCTGTGGGTGTAGAACTAAGAATAAATTTGCTTCCCTCCCTATCAGCTCTATATCCAGAATGTTGGTTTTGAATAGTAATTGTATGGATTTGGAATTCATAACACTATCTTTGCCATATATTTTCCTCTGTTCCCATGGGGCCTAGAGAACTAGTCAGTCTAGTCTAGCCCTGATTTCCCAACTCTGAGACATCAAGCCTGCCCTTTCTGCCCTTTCCTCTAGCATCAATTAGGGTGGAAACAAAAGTGCATAGGAAAAATATATTCTAGAGGAAGAGAGGGGATTATAGATGGGAACACAGTCAATGTACGTAATATGCTTGTCTGAAAAATGTCCTCATTTAACACAGGATTAAGGAAGGTCAAGGAAAACAAGATGAAAGTTTAAAAAGCAGGAAAAATAACTGGCATTTCACATTTATAAGAAATATAGAAATAATTCAACATTGAAAAGAATATCATTGATCTCAGAAAAATGAAAAATACAGTGTCTTAAGATTATGAACAAAACTACACTGAGCATTGGCAAAAGAATAGACACTGAAAAGTAAAGATCAGTAACACAGAGACAGAGCAGTAGAAACTATTAAAGATAAAGCTGCTCATTATTTTTTGGATATAGTTTAGTGATGAAATACCTGCCTGGAATAAATTAGGTTCTATGTTGGATTCACAGCACCTAACCTCCAATAAAAATGAAGAAATTTTTTTTTTTAAGGGCACAATATTTTCGGGACATCAATGAGATTTTTCAACTATGTGTGTCTCTCTCTGTCTCATCTCTGTCTCTGTCTCTGTCTCTGTCTCTCTCTCTCTCTGTGTGTGTGTGTGTGTGTGTGTGTGTGTGTGTGTGTGTGTGTTTGCTCACTACTGAGAAGACAATGTCAGGGAGCAGGACTGAACAGTGTTTGAAGAATCAATGATCAAAAATGGACTGCATCTGAAAAAAAAATAAGAAACTAACATATGCAAGGAACACAACAAACCAAAGCTGAAAAATCACACTAAATGGCCTAATAAAAATAAGTGGAGAAGAAAACTGAACCCTGCATTATAAGAGAAGAATTCTCAACTGAAGAAGAGAAAGGAGTAAAATACTAGAACATGTGTGTAAAATGTAAATTGAAAATCCCCCTTACAGAAAACAATTTATCCAGTGAAAATATCTCCCACCAAATGACACCAGAAATATTTTTTCTCTTTTAAACAAATGAATATATACATATAATGAAAAAAATTAATAATCTTTAAGACAAAACCAAACATTGATGTCATAGCCACGGACATGCTGTGTTAGTTCCATGGGTCTTTTGACAAGATGTCAAACAATTCGTCTAAGATTCTCCACAGTTAATTGACATTAGCATGGGGGTCTGCTGGTGGGCACTATCCTAACCATAGCATTTCACTGCAAAGTTTCCTGAAAGAGGATTGCATGATCATCTATCTCAGCACAGTTCTCTGGAACTTGTTTTACATCCTGAAATCAGGGTTAGATGGCACATGCATTGGCATCATGTGATTGCTGTATCCTTTATATGGCATGCATTCCAGGCAAAAATGTCTTTGGTATCACTGTTGGAAAACAGTGAACTCCAGCTTGTTCACTTTCCAGTGACTTCCAGAACACAGTTACCTTAAAATTACAGCCCTGGCCCCACTAAGACATTCTAACCATTCTTTAAGTTAGAAGAAGCCTTGGCAAACTGAAATGTCATCTCAGGGACGTTGTTTAATGCCTTCCTTTCTTCAAAGATCTTACAGTTGGCCAACAGCAGACTAATACATCAAGCAATAGTGAAGGACCCTTCTCAAGAGTAGAGACCACCACAGAGAGATGTTAAATCACATAATGCCAAGAAAGTCATTTGACACCCTGGATAATTAGAGGAAGTTATGGGTTATAGAAATTTATTAGTCAAAGAAAAATTAAATTATTTTGTCTTAAACTGCGTAAGAAGGTTATTCTGTAATGCTTAAAACTTAGCTCCATTTCAAACTGAGGTTCAAACTAAGTTTTGCATAAAAAGGGGAAACCTGAGTGTCAGCAGATCCTTATCTTAGCCTAAGAACTCTTAACCATAGGATTAAGGTCACATCCCTAAGGTCAACTCATCAGCAGTTGAGTCTTGACAGTACTCTGAAGAGGAGACTGATTTCAAAGCCAATTCTCTCATTTTCCCTTCGTGTGTAATTGTTATCCAAAAATATTAACCAGATGCTCATTATGCTTTTGTAATCTTGCTTAACTGCTGCTTGCTCAGAAAAAATATCGATGATAGTGCCTCATGTAAAAAATCCCCATATTTGAGAGAAATGTGGTTTGTACCTTTAAAAACACCTGACACTGTCTTCGTCTTTGGCAGCAGCTTTCATATTGGCAAAGGAAGCTGTTTGTCACAATGTTGCTATAAATAAACTTGGTTTTTGTTTTGTTTTGTTTTTTAATCTTTTAATTTGAAAGTAGTTTTGTGTGATGGGGCATTTTCCTTGTGGTCTTGAACTCTGCAACAATTTGACCAACATGGAAAAAGCTGAAGAGGTACAGAAGAGGTGTCTGAAGCTCTTCTAGTGTATGTTATTAAGTGCATAATAACTCTTGAGATTAGATATTGATGTGGTTAGGTCTGTGCTATACACTCCATAGCATTAAATAACAAAGTATCTTTTAACATTAAAGTATCATAGCTGATAATTGAATTAATCAGCATTCTTCATAGAAAGAGGACCAATGGAAGATATGCAAAATGATATCAAAGAAAAGATATCTGAAATAAATGACAAAGACAATTCCAGCTTTGAAATCTGAGTTCAAATCCACCTGAACTCAGTTGTTGCTGTTGGTAGTGGTGGTGGTGGTGATGGCGGTGGTTGTGTGTGTGTGTGTGTGTGCGCGCACATACGTTTGTGCATGCATTTTCCTCTGGTGTGGAATTACCTGTTGGCTGTATTTTCGTGAGTGCAGCTAACTTCCTTGGGTTGGAGTTTACTTTCTAGTGCCATCTGGAGAGCTCAGTTTGTATCTAGATAGTGATTAAATTTGACTTTGTCATGGAACATCTTGTTTTCTCCATCTATGGTGATTAGAAGTTTTGCCAATTATAGTAGCCTGGGCTGGCATCCAGGGTCTCTTAGAGTATGCAAGAAGTCTATTCTGGCTCTTCTGGCTTTCAGCATCTCCATTGAGAAGTCAGGTATAATCCTGATATGTCTGCTTTTTTTGTTACATTCCCCCTTTCCTTTGCATCTTTTAATATTCTTCTATTATTTGGTACGTTTAGTGTTTTGACTATATTGTGACCAGAGGACTTTTTTTCTGATCCAGTCTATTTGGTGTTCTGTAAGCTGGAACCAGGTTACTAGTAGACTTCAGTACAGCTCACTGGCCTCAGGGACATAGATCCTTGGGAGGATGAATGAGGATTGGACCTCTTTATTACCTGTCTAAGAGACAGACATCTGGTGTATCTACACCACTGCTGGCAGACCTCTGGGTCTGTTTCCTTTTTCTTGGAACATGTAACCTTTCCAAATACTGTATTAATCTCTGTCTCAAGTTCCTACGTCTTATCAGGACCCTGAGCCTTTAAGATGCTAAGGTGAAAAGTATTAGCTGCCAGTATTCTGGGATTATAGGCCTCAAAATTTAGAAGAAATAAATATCCCCAGTATAAGAAGACACAAGACTCTGGTCATTCACATGTTCAGGAGAGAGGAAAGATTCAATAGTACAGAAATACCAGCAAGAGGCATGCAAGGGCTGCAAGGTTTGCCGAAGCAAACATCCAGTTCCCTAAAGGTTTTCTAGCTCCAATCTGACACAATCTAGAGGTTGCATTGGACTCTTCAAAACAGCCAGGAGATGCTGGGGGACAGGAATGAGTTGTGTGGAAAACAATCTCAGCCAAATATTTAGCCACTATGTTCTACTTTTATCTCTATGTCTTGACCCCACCCTGAACCATAGGATTGCAGGTATGGATTTGGGACTTATGTGCCTACTCCTGGACATGGAAGCTCCTGTCTCTGTTCTGTGTGTAACCTTGACTCTATTTCTTCTCTTTGCATCCTTTGAAGTTCTGTATCCATTACAAACCAAAAACTGGGTTCTTGCTTTTGAAAGTCATGTGCTACACACAATTGGAAGACACTCATGTATTGAACATAGGTGAGGTCTCTGAGAAGAGACAATGTTTTGGATCCTCCTGGAAGCTCTTTTCTTCTTTGAGAATCCAAGGATAGGAGGTCAAAGGGAGTGTGTTTTCCTCTGGTGGTAACTGGCTGTAACGGACACAATAGGGGACTCTGTCTTCATGAAAAGAGCAGTAGAGAAATGGTTGAAATTCTTGGCTGAATTATGAATGATATGATGTACTAGTGATAGTAACAGATGACAATGATGATGATAAACCAGACACAGCAATAACAATGTCATGAAGTTGACCCATTAGCACTAAAATGGCAATGACTCTTGATCTGGCTAAAAAAAACCATAAGATCTTGACTGAATTTAAGGTTGTGCATGTTTTTTTCTGGATTGTTGAGGTTTTGGGAGAGTTATACTTGAAGTTCCCTATACTGTCCATGAATTAAATCATAGCACTCAAGTAGGACATTTAGAGAAGGTCACAGGATAGTCCCTGACAAAAGCCCCTTGAACGGTCTGACTTGCCAGTGTGGGCACACCAGGTAGAAGCAGACTGGGATCCCAGGCACTCCCAGGCAAACTGTCAACTAATGGGGCTTGTGATCGCCTGAAAGAGAAGTTCCTGTTATGGGGCCACTGGGCCAGCAGAGGGTGGCAGAGCTGCAGCAAACACCTGCCAGGGAACTGTGGGAAGGGCAGCCCTGGAGGTCAGCAGAGGAAGTCAGAAGTGTCCACTCTATGCTCTGAGCTGTGGTGTTTGCATTGGGTCAGACTTACATTGTAAGATCAAAGGATACGAGCAGGGTTATGGGAAACATCTTGAAAATGCATTGAATAAGCTTGGTCCCAGGTACTTTCTGGGCAAACTCCCACAGCACTGAGAGTCTCTAAGGAGATCACCCAGAGGCCCAAGCACTCAACAGTATGAGAGGACGGGTTCCCTGCGCCTATGCTCTTCATCCAAGATGGCTGTCTGTGTCTTGTCACCACTCTCCAGGCAGTCTAGCAGTGACTTTTTCTCTCCTGAGCATTTTCAGAAAACTTCTGCACTCCTCCCTTTCCTCTAGCTCATCTCCAGAGTCATCTGATGTCAAGATGTGGCACCAATGCTCACATGCAGTCTCAGTTTTTCAGGTAGAGCTGTTAACTAGACTCTCAACGTGCCCTTAAACCAGATCATGTTAAACACTGGCATGAAATGGACAAGAATGAATTCCTCTTGACAGCTGCTACTCTACTGTGAGAACAGGGACAGTGTAGGAGGAAGAAGTCACCATATCTGGAATAAAAGATGGAATTGTGAAGAATCAACTAAAGCAGGTGATTACAAACTTACCAAGCAACATGTTGTGTAAGAAATGAATTAGGCCAGACCCTGATGAAAATGACTCCATTCTAGTGAGGTAAGCTCTGCACTAACCCTCCTTGGGGAGCCTCAGGGATGGAATAAACTTGCATAAGTACTACACTTTGCCCCATAGACCAGAGGACAATAAGAGAAGCCTGCAGGGGCCCAGATGTGCTGTGTTTTCAGAACACAGAGCTCTGAGGCATCTTCATCATGGCCTGGACAACTCTCCTTCTATATCTTCTCTCTCTCTGTGCAGGTGACCTTCTCAGCCCTCTCCCCAGGCTCACAGGAGACCCTGAACTCAGAGGGAAATCCCAAGGATGAGTCTTTTACTTTGACATCTCTATCCTCTCTTTCTTACAGGTTCTGTGGCCTCCTACGAGCTGACCTAACCACCTTCAGCATCAGTCACTATAGGAGAGACTGTCAAAATCACTTGCTCTGGGGACCAATTGCCAAAAAATTATGCTCACTGGTTTCAGCAAAAGCCAGACCAGACCATTTTGCGACTGATATACGAAGATAGTAAGCAACCATCAGGGATCCCTGACTGATTCTCTGGTTCCAGTTCAGGGACAACAGCCACCTTGACCATCAGTGGAGCCCTGTCTGAGGATGAGGCTGACTATTACTGTTTTTCAAGATATGGTGATGGTAGTACTTTGTTCCACAGTGATTTAGGCAGATGGGGAAGTGACTCACAAACTCCTTCTCTGTGACTTGCGTCATATTCCTGTAGCCACGGGAGGACCAGAGGCAAACCCACGAACATTTCTGGGCCTAGCTCACCCACATCAAGACTTCCAAGCTGTCTTTTCCTTCTATCTAGTCCTCCCGCAGACTCTGTAGTGAGTGCATTGGGTAGGTTTACAGCTGTCAGGGATACACTGTCTGGATTTGGGTGAAGAGTGATTAGAAAAAGGGCACATGAGTGGAGAATCAGATGAATGAGACATCCATGTGTGTCGCAGCTCTCCACACTTCTTTATCATAAAGTGTGTCTCCATTGAACAAATGCTCCGGGTTACCTACTTCAAGGTCTCAACTTGTCTTTTCTCCTAAAGTTGTAGCACTCTATGACAGGCCAGTATATAGAACAGAGGAATTCAGAATAGCGGATATAAAGGGATCCCTGTTAGATAAGAACCACCTACTGAATCTTATATATCAGTCACCTGGTAGAGGTGAGTTCAATGGAATACGCAGCTGGAACTTGCCTCTGTAGGTTCATGATCTACACAGGAAAGCTCAGTCTAATGAAACCTTGATGCTAAAATCTCAAGGTTCCTGTATCAAGTACCTCAACTTGGGATATTCTCAAAAGTGACATCCTAATGTTACTTTATCTTCTCCCCACTGCCTTCTCCTTACTGTCTATAAGCTACTCTGATTCAAATTTCTGTTGGAATCATTATTCAAGAAACCAAATAATGAAGACCAACTAACTCTAATATGAAACATCAAGGTACTTGAAAGACATCTCTGCATATAGAAGGTGGTGGTGAAACTAGTATAAATATCCAAATTCTCTTTCTTCTTCCAATTATTTATTATTCTATTGTAAACAGAAAATGTCCTCACATATTCAGTACTCTGGATTATGGAAATGAATTAGATTCATCCTGGGGATGAATAGACAAGTCTATAATGTATCAGGAAACACAGGTTTGAGGTACAGAATGAAAGTAGTGTCCTATACGTTCTCCCCATCTTGAAAAAAATGTCATTCCTATAGCCAGAAATACAGATGTCTCCAAAGTGGAAATCAAGTTGAAAATTTACATTAAAATGTAGCAGTAGCACACGGTTGACAATATGAAGGCCATACACATTGCCTTCATATTGTGCCACACAATCCATAAATAAAACTGACAAGTTTACCATGCTCTACCTACTAAAAACAGCATCTTTATAACAGCTGTTGGTGGTCAGGGCAATGGTCTTATTTGAGCTGAGGCCAGGAATTCACTTCCTAGTCCATAGAAGATACAGGTTTGTCTTCATTGTGTTTATTTTTTCACTTCGATATTATGAAATCTAAATACCGTAATGAGCAATTAACTGCTTTAAAGACATATTATCATGGATGACACTGGGATATAAGGGGTAGAAAATTATTTGAAAAGAATACATTTCAAGATATTTGTATCAAATATGAAAATACAGATTTGGTCACAATTGATATTTTCTTCATTACAGATTTAATATTCTCTCTGCAGTCAGAAAATAATGTTTGCCAGTGTTGATCCATGAAGTCATCATGTCAGATGGGATTAACCAAATCTTCATTCTAACTGCAGATCCATGACTGCACATGTTAATTGGGGCGATATATATTTTGTGACTCACTGTTCATCAAGAAAACATTCTTTATTACATGAAACTCCTCAACCCAGTCCTCATGTGGCCTCCACATTCACTTATGGTAGTTCAAGTCAGTAACTAGCCAATAGCTTCTATTTTATTTGATGGTTTTTTAACATGAGAATATAAAAGTGCCACACATACAAGTCAATGTGGTCATTGTTTGGTCCACTGGGATAATGTATCCCCTTCTCGAACTCTGATCTCTGTACTCTACCATCATTTTTTTCAAGTTACAAAGATGAGAAGCAAACATTGTATCTAGGGATGACACTGGGACACTGCTTGTGCAATCATGAACATCCTATAGCCATAGCTACCTGTACAAGTCCTACACACATACATACAAAGACTGAAATATGGGGTGTCAGAGCTTGGAAGCAGGTCAATGGGAGAGAATGGAGGATGAGAGAGGATACTAGGTGGTAAATAGGATATACATTTATGAAACCCGAGAAATTTTTAATTACAATAAAAAGAAACACACTAATCTCATTTCAAAACCCTAATTCTGATATTAATGAAGTTTAATGTGGGAGAAGTAATATACATTAGATAGTGGCTTTTAATATCCATACAGTGATGGCTAGTCTTGTCAACTTGTCAGAATGTAGAATTACCTGGGATGGGGCCTCTAGAAGTGACTTGTGGTATTTGGTTACATTAATTGAGATGGAAGTACCCACCCTCTGTGGGTAGCAACATTTCATCATCAGGAGATTCTGGACTAAATAAAAGTGGAGAAAACAACAGGTACATTTTCATTGATTCATTGTTCTCTCTTCTTAATGATGGATGCAGTATGACTAGTTCTCTTAAGCTGTTGGCGCTGTGACTTACCTGCTACAATGGACTATTCCTTGAAAGTAGAAGCTGAAACAAAGCTTTTGTCCTACAAGTTGTTTTAATCAGACATCAGAGCAACAGGAAAAGAGGCTAAGAAACACAGGTTTCTGAATGACATCTCTTAGTTCAGCCAAATTGAAACATAGATACCTTTTTCACTGAGTCCTCTAAATTCGTTGTCCTTTCTGTCAGTTGGAAATTCAAAATGCAAAAGGTGACTAACTTCAGGCCAAATACAGTGCTTTAGTGGCTGTGGAATGGGTTCTGTGTTCAGAATGGATATGTGAGATGCCATTACTGTGGGTGAGGTATCTACAAGTCTATAGGCAATGGTTTTGATAGAAGCATTTAACGTAAGAAAACCAGATGCTTCTAATGTAAATCTATGACAAAGAGTATTCAGTTGGAACGCATGCTTTCCCTTGCCCAAGCTGGGAAACCCTGTCTACCTGACTTGCCCCAACCCTACTCACATTGAGAAAACACTGAAAAAAAAAGGAATGGCACCAAAAGCCTAGTTCTGTAGAGAGCCGTGCTCAAAGATGGTGCGGGCTGTCCGGCTTCCGCCTTCCCGATGGCGGGTGTTCTCTGGAATAAACAACTCCTTATTTGGCTTGGGCATGGAATCTGGCTTGCTTGCGTATGTCTGACCCTACCGGCATTGTCCACGTGGCACTACGGGGTTGATTGCCCAGTGGCTATAAAGGGCGTGGGCTGGCTTTCCCCAGGGTCAGAAGATTGTTTAAGGTTCCTGAATAAATGGCAGAAAGAAGAGCTCGGTGTTGTGTCTTCCTTGCTGGTCAAGGTGGTCGCAACATAGTTCCACATGTCGGGCAGCTGAGGCAACCTGCCGTTCTGACACAAGCAGCCTACCCAAGAGTCCACCCCAGGGCATAGCCTTGGAATATTCAGGAGCACAGTCCTAGCCCCTGGCTGGTGCATCATCACACCTTACCTAAGTAAGGTCCATAAAACAACTCTGTCTTAGTCTAGGCATGTGACTTCCATGGCCATGTTCTTTAGGACCTATGAACGTACCCAGGAACAATACCCAATTCATCTACATTCATCTGTTTTTAAGCTGGCCTGATCTGGCTGTTAGTACTAGCAAAAACATATCAATGAGAACAAGAGCTAGCCAGTCACAATAAGAGGCCATCAACCTGCAGCCCACAGAGAATAGCATGCTAATGACAGCACAGGGCTGAGGGTATGACCAAGTCAAATGGTGATCAGAATCCATGTTGGTGTCTCCTTGAATATTCATCTCTGCCACCAGGGACACTTTTTTCATGAGCTCATTTGGCAATAAAACATGTGCCTTGAAGAGGAAGATCACTGATTCCCACTGAATGACTCACCAGTCAACTTGTAACCTTTTAATTCTGAAATCACCATTTGTTGATGAATACTTAGAACATATATATCAGTATTAATTTCAAATAGATGCTGATTTGATAAGTGTCTTTTCTAATCTTAAAAGGAAGTTTATGAATGCAGTCAACAAAGTGCCCCAGGGAGGAATCAGCAGGAAAAATACTTTCTACCATGTCTTACAACCTGAGTTTGATCTCTGGAATTCACTCCATGGTGGATGGAGTGAACCTACTCCCACAAACTGCCCTCTGATGCCCATATGCACACCATGACACATGTTCATGTGTGTGGCACATGTGTGAGTGCATTTGTGTGTGTGTGAGTGTGTGTGTGTGTGTGTGTGTGTGTGTGTATGTGTGTGTGTGTGAAATAGGGTAATTTGGTATAGGAAGACTGTTTCTACCCATAGGATTTATGTATGAACTAAAAGAAAGATGGTGGTACAAGAAGGATGGAAACACAGGGTTTGAAGTGCCACAAATCATTCAGGTTACTAATCTTCAGCTCTTCTGCCTTATCCTAGAAATATAGTGTCTACTTTACAGTGGCAACTACTTGGCTGTCCTGATCCTATAACATATTTGTAGATGCATGGTGATCTGATGTCCTATATCCTACTTATTGGGACCCAAGAATGCATCAGAAGCTAATTTTTAAAAAGTGTGTGACTCTGCTGTGAATTGTGTGATTTATACTGAGATTCGTTTTGAGGGTGGGTTTGACCTTAGTTTTATTCACTTGTCATTGCTTGTCATCATTTCATTTATTACTAGAGACTTCACTCAGCTTGATTTTTCTATGCAGCAGGTTGAGTGACCATTGTATAGCAGTTTCCTCCAAGACAGAAACAATTCCTTCTGCAGGGAAGCTCTTTAAGCAGTAGGTAAACAACTCAAAATAACTCCAAAAAGTCCCTGAAACTGATCAGGTTCACTAGGCTCCTCCCTCCCATAGTAAGCAATAAAGGCTGCTGAGAGTTACTCTGAGACAAGCCAAGCTACAAAGAAGACTCTGAGACCAGACCAGCTGCTTGGAAAGAAGCAGAAACCAGCGGCTCTGTGAGAGGAACAGAACAGAGCTGAGTCCCTGTGCTGATGGTTCATATTGTCCGTTGTCAGCATTCATTCTGTTCTAAAGGATTCCACACGAGGGAAGGTCAATGTCAGTATCTCCTGCCTGGTCAGTTAAGAATACATTTCTACCTTCCTGGATACATCTCACATGTGAAGGGTAATACGTATACAAATTAATCATTAAATGCCTGCAAATGATATATAAGTAACATTAACTGCCTGAACAGACTATATATGTACTTAGAAATATATAATGTAATAAATGAATAGAAAGAAACTGGAAAATGTTTTAATCATGTTATAATCTGAAAAATATATTAAAAAATATAAGATCAACCACATTCCATCAAAGTTATAAATGCATCAATAGTTTATGTTATTTGTAAGGTGTAATAACTATGACTTCATAGTCCTATGCGGCAGAGATTATCAAGACTCAGAATTTATCATCGGTACAAAAGTGCATTGAGGACTCTTCAGTGTTTACCATTGATACAGTTTATGTTACAAAGTTTCTACTCTGTTGTCTTAGTTTGAGAGCACCAGTGACAAAAGGATGAGCATGGATCAGTCCAATAATATGCCATCTACATGGCAACCGTTGTACTTGTAATGATCTTACCTTTACATGGTACAGTGTTATTGTTATGAATTATATACTCTGGGTGAAAATGTTTTAGATCTAAGTAGTGAAGTTGAGACTGGGGGCCATTCCTATTCAAACCACTGCACCCAGAGTTAGTATAGCCAGGTAATAGAGTAGTTGTTTTCTAGCATTTTTATTTTTTGCTGTTGAAAAGTCCAGACTACTTCACAAAGTGACTACATTCATTTTTACACTCCCACAAACACTGCAGAAGAATTACCCTTCTATCACATCTACACCAACATTTGCTGTCATTTGAATTCTTGATGTTGGCCCTTCTGACTGGAGTTTCATGGAAATTTAAATTAACTATACTCTGCATTTTGCTGATGGCTAAAGATTTTGACTAGTTCTCTAGATGCTCACTAGCCATTTTATTTTTTCTTTGAACCACCCTCTGTTCCATTCTTCACCAGCTTTTTAAATTGTGTAGTTTGTTTTCTTGATATTTAGTGTCTGAGTACATTTTATATTCTAGCTGCTAATCCTCTGTCAGATGTCCAGCAGGAAAATATTTTATCTCATTTTATGGGTTGCTTCTGTATTAGATTGACAGCTGCATTTGCTGTACTGAAGGTTTTAGTTCTGCTATAAGGAAAAGAAAATGAAATTTGCAGATGAAAAAATCAGAGTGGAACAATACACTGAATGAGGTAACTCAGGCACAGAAAGAAATCACCACATGTTGTTGCACTTGTGTAGACTCTTGCTTTGAGTCTTTAATCCTATGTGTTTAATTAGGAATAATGTGGAAACCAAGATACTAGACAGGACCATTGTTTGGGGAAGGAGAATGTCATAAGGGAGAGAAGTTGGAAGAATACAGACCAAATGAAAGTATAGAGGAGAAATCCTGGAATGGAAAATTTAAGCTTGGAAGGTACTAAGTGATTGAGCAGGAAAGGGCAAGCAGGCACAGTTAAGTATAGTGAAGAGGTGACATGTGTAAAAAAGAAAGGGTATGGGGTTGAGCAAGTGTATTCTGGGAGATGGGTGGGGATGTTGAAAAAGAAGATATATTTTCATGTAAGTGTAACATTTTCAAGATTTAAAAGATTCCTAGTAAAACTGTTAGGGTCTTTTATGTATAAAATCATATCATCTGCAAATAGGGCTACTTTGAATTCTCCCCTTTCTATTTGCATCCTTCTATTTGATCGCCTTCAGTATTCTTAGTGTTAAGATAAGCCTTCCAGTTCTATTTTAAGTAGGTATAAATAGAGTTGAAATCTGGTGTTTTCTCTTATTTTAGTGAAAATTCCTCAGTTTCTGACCATTTCGGCTGATGCTAGCTATGGACTTGCTGTTCATTGACTTTATTATATTGAGGTATGTTGTTGTGGGATATACTGTATGTTAAATGTGTTGCTCTGATTGGTTAATAAATAAAACACTGATTGGCCAGTAGCCAGGCAGGAAGTATAGGCCTGACAAGGAAAGAGAAGAATTCTGGGAAGTGGAAGGCTGGTTCAGAGAGACACTGCCAGCCACCACCATGGAAAGCGAGATGTAAGGTTCCGGTAAGCCACAAGTCATGTGGCAACTTATAGACTAATAGATATGGGTTAATTTAAGATATAAGAACTAGATAGCTAGAAGCCTGAGCCATTAGGCCAAACAGTTTAAATAACATAAAAGTCTGTGTGTTTATTTCATAAGTGGGCTATAGGACTGCTGGGGCTTGGTGAGATCTGGAAAGAAACTCTCCAGCTACAAATGGTGCCCAATGTGGGGCAAGAGTTTCCACCTAAAACCTGAGAAAGACAATTCTAAAATGGATCTAAAACAGCTTCCTAGTTGTCTCTCTTAAGTTAGTGGCACCCTGCATGCTTGAGCTACTATATGGTGGGTTTGTGGCATGCATACTTGACCTGCAGTATGGTGGGAGTATGGTGGGAATGAGGTGTCTACAAGCAGCACATTACGCTGCTGTGTGGTAGATTTAGCCTTTGCTAGTACAAAAAAAAAAAAAAAAGGCTTTTGGGCTACATACTGCTTTGATAGAACTGCTTCTGATAGTTGATGGTACACATGGCTACAGGACCCAGAGCTAGTGGTAAACTGTACCATCTCCATGTTGGGAAGCTGAGGTGGGCAGAGCCAGCAGCCGTTGCAGTTTTAGAAATGATGCAGTTTAAAACAATAGATCACGATAAGACAGATTCAGGTGGAACAAGACTTTAAATGATTTACAATGTGTGTAAAAATGCACGTAGGTTTGGAAGAGAGAGAAAAAGGAATATATACAGTTATATAAAGAAATAGATAGTTTTTAAAAATAAAGTCAATAAAGAGATAGTAAGGTAATATAAAAATTAAGCAATGTAAAGATGGATATTACACAGAGAGTCTGGATTGTGTTGTCTTTGGGATTTTTAACTCTAGAAAAACATTTGACCATAAAAGCTGTTGAGTAATGCCAATATGTATATTTTAAAGGTACCTTGACTTCAAAATTTGGATGTAAGGATATGTTGCCTTGTAAAGGAGGCTCTGCTTTTGTTTCCACAGAAAGCCAGAGACTATGGATTTGTTTCAGATTAAGATACATCAGGTTTGACCAGCCAAGACCCCCTGAAAGGTCTCCAATGACATAATGGCCCAGATGATCCAACATCCAGAACGGTTTCAGGCAAATGGGCTCAGACAATGCAGCCTCATGGACTACCTCATGAGCCTTAAATTTTCTTTATGTCCCCTTAAGAATACAGTGCCCTCACCCAGCAGGAAGTAGTAGGAGAAGCTATGCCCAAATTCTCACATATACCAAGCTGGTTTTTTGGAATGGAATTGGCTCACTATTATAAATAGACTAGATATTGTAACTGTAATTCTTACTTGGTAATTGTTTTCTTATATGTAATTTTACTATGTTAAAGTTAAAACCTTCCTTTTTGAAAAAAAAAGAAAAGGGGAACTGCTGTGGGATGTTAAATGCTGTGTATGTTAAATGTGTTGCTCATATTGGTTAATAAATAAAACACTGATTGGCCAGTAGCCAGGCAGGAAGTATAGGCGGGACAAGGAGAGAGGAGAGTTCTGGGAAGTGGAAGGCTGGGTCAGAGAGAAGCTGCCAGGTGCCGCCATGGAAAGCAAGATGTAAGATACTGGTAAGCCACAAACCACGTGGCAACTTATAGACTAATAGATATGGGTTAATTTAAGATATAAGAACTAGATAGCTAGAAGTCTGGGCCATTAGGCCAAACAGTTTAAATAATATAAAAGTTGTGTGTTTATTTTATAAGTGGGCTATAGGCCTGCCGGGGCTTGGAGAGAGCTGGAAAGAAACTCTCCAGCTACAGTTTGTCCCTTGCATTCCTAATATCTTCAGAACTTTTATCGTGCATGGATGTAGAATTATGTCAAAGATCATTTCTTTATCTAATGAGATCATCATGTGGTTTTTGTCTTTCATTCTAATTATGTGGTGGATGACATTTTTGGATGAACTTATTTTGAGCCATTCTTTTTTTTTGTTTTTGTTTTTGTTTTTGTTTTTCGAGACAGGGTTTCTCTGTGTAGTTTTGTGCCTTTCCTGGAACTCACTTGGTAGCCCAGGCTGGCCTCGAACTCACAGAGATCCGCCTGGCTCTGCCTCCCGAGTGCTGGGATTAAAGGCGTGCGCCACCACCGCCCGGCATTTTGAGCCATTCTTGCATCTCTGGGATGAAGCACCCCTCCAATCTCCCATACATGTTTGTTCAATTAGAAACCCAAGTCTGATGTCTCCAGTTGGCTGGATATGACCCATCTTCAACCTTTGTTCTACATCTGTCATAGTTTCCTAATTGTCTGTTCCAAATTACACAGACCAAGCCTGCCTCTGTGGGTTAATCTAAAAGACCCTCATTTGGGAAATCACAGACCACCGTCACACTTCTTCAGGTCTAAGTTAAAATATGCTCTCGCCGGGTGGTGGTGGCGCACGCCTTTAATTCCAGCACTCGGGAGGCAGAGCCAGGCGGATCTCTGTGAGTTCGAGGCCAGCCTGGGCTACCAAGTGAGTTCCAGGAAAAGCCGCAAAGCTACTCAGAGAAACCCTGTCTTGAAAAACCAAATATACATATATATATATGCTCTCAATATATACTAGACAATGGTCACTGTTGACCCAAATTGAAAACTTACGATTTTAATTTCTAAACTGATACAGATAACTTCATAAGATAAAATGGATTTCATGCCCTTTCTCTCATATAACTCCAAGCTCATCTGAACCTTTCTCATCCAGCTACTCAGCTCCTGCTCACAACAGTGCGTAGATCACAAAATTAAATAATTTTTATCCCCCTTCTCAAAGAACACACTGGCCTGTAGGAAGTGAACAAGAAAGTCAAGCTGAGATCATACCTAGGATAGCCTGCTGCACAGGACTACATAGGATTCTAATGCCTGCTTATTTGACTGGATCTCAAAGCCTGCTTTCCCTGAATGAGATACAGTAGTTCTTCTATCTGTGGTCTGTTTTTCTTTCTGCCCTAGCTACACTTTTTTGTAATTTTATAGGTTTTTTTTTTTGTCTAATGGCCTCTAGGTTAGAATACTTACGTTACTTGAAACTTTATTTCTTTCCTTTCCTTTCATTTCCCTTTCCTTTTCCTTTATTTTCCTTTCTTCTTTTGAGACAGAGTTTCACTGTGTAACTCTGGCTGTCCTGAGTCACTAAGTAGATAGATGAGTCTGATCTCAATCTCTCAGTGATCCACCTGCCTCTGCCTCCCAAATGCTAAGTTTAAAACTATGCACCAATATTCTAGTCTCAACTTGAGGTCTTTATAAGCAGAAAAAAAATACTTAAGTTTTTCACATTGACTCCTCCAAGCTACACACACACACACACACACACACACACACACACACACACACACACGCACACACACACACACGCACACACACACACAAACTGCTTATGTATATGTAAATCACTGGGTTCAGTTTTTCAGTGATCCAAATATCTTGCAAATGGATAATATAGGAAAATTGTTGCATGCTGTTTTGCTTGATTGGAAAGTTGGATCTGGAGATGAGATGTGGACTGTTCATTTTTAACCCAGGCATGTTTTCCTAAAAGTTTCATTCAAAGCCCCTGTCCTGACTCTGTGAAAGGGAGAAGGAGAATCATCCCAGGAAGAATGCATTGCGCATGTGTAAATAGCTAAGAGATAAAGCATTTGAAAAAGATTGCTCAAGTTTATCTCATGATACTTAAACTGTTTTCATGAAAATAAATTTGTCCATACAAATGAAAATGGCTAAATGTAATTAAAGATGTCTGGTTCACTTAAAAACACTTCACTCATTTCTTGGTTCTTGTTTACAGGACATGTTCCCCATTTAGGTCACTGATATCTTTGAAGCTCTTGCTGAAATGCAAACTTTCTTTGTCTCAGGATGTGTGAGACCATGGGGGATGTGGTTTAAAAACCTGTAAAATACTAATACTAGCTTACCACTTATAACAAAAGAGGGTGGTGGTGGGACACACCTTTGATCCCAGAATGTGGGAAGCAGAGGCAGGTGAATTCCTGAGTTTGAGTCCAGCCTGGTGCACAGAGGAAGTTCCAGTACAGCCAGGGAAGGATATACAGAGAAACTCTGAAAGAAAAAAAAAAAAAGCCTCGTAACAAAAAGTGATTAATGGTCAAATGTCTATGTGCAGGTAATCTTAATTTGGTATTGCAGGCAGTGTATATAACTCAGATTCTGCTCTTGTCTAGAAATAGAAGGAAACATTAAGTTTGATGATTAAAGTTAGTAAAATCCTAAGGTTACAGTGGTCTATTCACGGTAACAGAAATGGACTCAAAGAAATGGAAGTTATTCAGAGTATCCAAGCAGTGTCTTTGCAGGTCAGTCGTATAAAAATTTCTCACTAGGATTCTATTTTTCTTTTAAACAGTTAATTAAATATGATTTTAACTGACTTTTATTTGTTTATTTATTTATTTATTTATTTATTCATTTATTTTTTACAAAATTCAGATGCTGGATGCTTATTCTGGAGTCTGAGGTAACAAACAACTGATTACAGTGACTTTATCCCTCAATGGAACTCTGAAACATGGTCCAGCCAGTTGTACAACTGCATTTAACCTTGTGTTAACTTTATATTTAATCTTATATTAAGTTATGCTCATCTTGAGGTATTTTTTCCCTCATTAACTTTGTGTCTTAATGTTCCCCTCAAGGTTGTGCACTTATTATATCCTTACTTATATTCTGCGTCTTTGCCATGAGTTAGAGTCTCTTGTAGACCCTCTTATGGACCCTCCTCTAGGATATGCTCCCTGCTGCTCTTTATACATAGCCCATTATGTCGTTAGGACACACTTAAGGGAGATAAGAGTCTCCAAATCCCTGAAAGTAGTTCAAATGACCTCTGAAATGGAGACTATTGGGCCATGGACCATTCAACCCAGCTGAATGCCAGGCTCTTGTCTCCTTTCTGCTTCCTGTCCCTTTAAGCTATCTCAGAAATGTAACAGCCTACATCAAAATATACCTCAAATAACTTAATTATGCACCCGAGGAACTCAGAAAACTAAGAACAAAACAAACCCCAATCAGTCAATGAAAAGAGAGAATAAAAATCAGGACTGAAATAAATGAGAAAAAGACTCAGTATAAACAACCAATGAAATAAAGAGTTGAGCCTTTGAAAAATATGAGATAGAAAATAATCTTAGTCAAATTAATCAAAATAGAGAGAAGAGCCAATGTTCCTTCAGATATCAATGAAGATATTACAACACATACATCAATAAAATCCAGAAAAACATTATTATTGTTGCTTTTGACACAGGGTTTCTCTGAACAGATCAAGCCATCCTAAAACTCATTTTTTTTTAGACCAGGCTGCCCTAAACTCATTGAAATCTGTCTCTGCCTCCCAAGTCCTGGGATTAAAGATGTGAGCCATCACCACCTGTCAATCAGAAAATCTTAAACATATTTATTTCAATTGTATGTGCATGATAATTTTCTCTGCATATGTAAAATAAACATACATGTGTGTGCCTGGTGTTTGTGGAAGATGAAAGAAGGTATCAAATCCTCTGGAACTAGAGTAACATGTGATCAGCAGCAGTCATGAAATGTTTGGGAAACTAAAATGAGTCCTTTTGCTAGAGCACCAAGTGCTCTTAAATTCTGAGACATCTCTCAATGCCAAACTTAAGGAACTTTAAACATCTTTAAATCTCTATCACACTAGACTAGAAAATCTAAAAGAAATGGATACAATTCTAGATGAACATAACATACCAAAATGAAATCAAGATGAATTAACTAATGTAAGCAGATGCATAACCAATAACGATATTGAAGCAGTAATTAAAAATCTCCCAACTTAAAATGCCCAGGTCCAGATGAATTTACCAAAAAATTAAACCAGAATCTCAAGATGTGAGTTCTACCACTAATAGTGCTCAGTACTTCCATGAAATCAAAGAAGAAGTAAGGTTCTCAGAGGTATCATGAAGTCAGTGGTATTGTCATTCTGGCACTTGCTAGCTCTAGGCTCTTTGGGGATCAAAGAACTTGCACCCTGAGTTTAAGGGGAGGCAGCTCTCCATGGCTTCTGTCAATCCTGAAATTCACCAAAAAAAAAAACAAAAACAAAAACATATTTTGGCTAATTTTAAGCAAGTTTTTATTAAAATTTTAAATATTGACCAACATGGAATTTGGTCAGGACACCATCTGGAAATTTTCCAGCTGTGTGGCCTCCAGACACATGTTTGGGTTATCGGGACAAAATCTATATGCCATTATAGTTTCTATAAGGCTTTGTTGTAATTTTCTAAGAACTACAACTCCCAGAATGTCAGGAAGTTTACTCCTTAGGCAGGTGAGGCTTACATGTTAACTTCCATCTTACACTGCAGCAGGCTGAGCAAGCAGAGATGACTTTCTAGTGTGTTTTTTCTCTTTATTTAGATTTTTTTCATTTTATGTACCAACCACAAATCTCCATCTCATCCCTCCTTCTGCTCACCCACAGCGTCGCCCACAACTCACTCTCCATCCCCACCTCCGAAAAAATATGGCTTCCCATAAGGAGTCAGCAAAGCCTGGTACATTCAGTTTAGGCAGGTCCAAGCCCCTCTTCCCTACTTCAGAGCTGTACAAGGTGTTCCACCACAGGTAATGGGCTCCAAAAAGGTAGCTCATGCACCAGGAATAGACCCTGATCCCACTGCCAGGGGCCCCTTAAACAGACCAAGCTACACAACTGTCTCACTTATACAGAGGGCCTAGTCCAGTTCCATGCAGGCTCCATGGCTGTTGGTCTAAAGTTCATGATTTCTCAGTAGTTTGGTTGTCTCTGTAGATTTCCCCATCATGTCTTGGTGCTCCTAGCTCATAGAATCCCTCTTCCCTCTCTTTGACTGGATTCAAAGTGTGAGTTTCAACTGGTAGCAGGGACTCTGAGTCTCAGGAACCCAACACCAACTGGATGAGGCTCTGGGATATCTAATTCTCTTCTGCATCTCAAAGTTGTAGTTGCATATTTTGCAAACTAACCTCCTGGCAGAAACTACTATGGTAAGAAATGTTTATTTTGACTTGAAGTTACAGAGTACATCACTATGGGGAAGGCATGGCAGGTGGTCTCTGTCCATGGCTCTAGGATTGTGAATCCACTGCTATGTATATTCTGTGTGGGTTTAGGGAGAAAGACAGTCTTTTGTATAGGGCCTGTGGGTTATGATCAGCCCCATGAGAACCCTTTAGTCTTAGGTTGAAGTGAAAATTGGTCAGAGATCAGATGTGATTTGCCTAATCTTCTTCATTACTTTTTTGATGATTTCATGATGCTCATTTGAGCCACCACAGGATGCTGTGCTTAGGCCAGAAACATTTTATCCTGTTCCTCTGAGGCTGATGTAGTGCTCTGATCAGGGTCCCACCAAAGGATATTGAACACATTCTTCTTAGAGCAGGGACATTTCTAAAGCATTCCTGGAGGCTGCCACCTGCTATAGTTACCTGTGCAGACTGAAGGTATTTATTTCCTGATAGCTGTAGATTCCTCCACTCTAGTTGCTTTCTGAAGAAGGAATGAATATGAACTAAAGGCAGAATTCACATGGAAGCAGGTCATGACTGTCTCTCATGAAGGTATCACAGGCATGGAATGCATTGGGGTCTTTACACTTGGTTCAGAGATAGCATATGAAGAGCAGAGATGGGTTAAGGTAAGACTTAGTCATTCTTTCTCCTTCTAAATAATCTTCAAATTTCCTGATCTACATATTAGAATGTTTTCTTTTCTGGAAATAATAATTTCATAGAAATGCTACCAATTAAATGTATATGTTACAAATATAGTTACAGTGATATATCTTTATTTTTATTGGGACTGAAATGATTTTAAAAATTAAGGGTGCTCTGTCCCTGCACCTCTTCCACTAGGGAGATAAATCTGCCTGTAAACAAATGGCAACTTTCTTTCTTTGATAGAGTGTTTTACAACCTCAAAAGGGGCCCCAATCCCTATTGAGGAAGGATCCTGATGTATAAAATAGTTTGTTTACTCTATAGGAATGTCCTTGTGGTGTTTTACAACATCATAGTTTGCATCGTAAAGACTTTCTAGCCTGCAGCAGGTGTGATGTGACTGCAGCCTTTTGTCTTTAAATCCCTGAGCCTCCTTACTCTTTCCCAGCAAGAGCCTATGATTGGTCACACAGCTAGAGGACTCACTGTACTTATAAGTGATTTAATAAAGGTTGGTTTCTGTAACTTTCTTACACGAACTGTTTGAGAAAAAATGTATAGTTAAATAAAAGATATAACTAAAGCAATTGACTTGTCATTAAAGTAGTCTAGACTCTATAAAAATATCCTTCAGAATGAAGGGAAGATTTGTCACTACTGTAAGGATTCTGTATATGTGCAGCTTGGGGTCTTGTCTCGTGCCTTATTACATCATCAGCAGGCATCTGCGACCCAGCCTAAAAGCCGGAAGTGTACCCCAATGTGCTCTCTCGTTCTTTCTTTCTCTGTGCCTCTCTATGCGCCTCTCTTTCTGTTTCCTCTCTGCCAAGCCTGACTTCTCCTGTCCTATCCCCTCTTCTGTCTAATAAAGCCCATTCTAACTCTGGTAACCAGGGCTCATGACTCCTCCACTCGTGACTCTTCTGCTGCCCACCAAACCAGTGCCATGAGCCACCAGCACCATATACCCTTTCATTGGTGCTGTTTGGACTCGGGGGATCACCGGGGGGCTTGTGAACCTGCCTGACCCAGCCCACCACTCCTGCTACCGTCGCTGCTGCTTCTCTCCAGTGAGACCCCAAGTACACACGTCCCCCTGCCCTCAAGCCTCCACTGGACCCCCACACCACTCCTGCCGCTACCACCATGTTTCTCCACCACACGTGAGTCCTCTGCCGTTCTCTCAGCTGCAGCCTGACCTATATTCTTCACGACGGACGCCCTGGGGGTCGTCCTCTGGCTGCACTGGCAAGGACACATTTTCTTTCCTGATGAGGTCAATGCTGTCTCGGTCCACCGGGTGGTCTTCCTGCAGTGTACGCCCCAGCCCTTAGCTCTCCCTTGATAAAGGGGGCTAGCTTGGCTGATTCATAGATCTTCCTCCTTGCCGCCTGGGATTGGAGTCTGATCCTGGTTTGTTATTTTAATTTTTTATTTTTCTCTCGGCTGCAGCCATGGGACAAAGGAGTGGATACCACTTAAGTTGGCGGATACCGGTATATCTGGCTGCATAACAGCTCCACGGGAACTTCTGCCAGCAAATGGGCAAATGAAAAGAGTTACTTTATCCCCAAGCTTTCTGCTAAAGTTCTGAACGCTTCTCCCTCTCCATTTCTGATGTTTTTTTTTTCTCTGCCTTTTCTGTCTGCTTTCTGCCTACTGCTCTCCAGCAGTGGGAGGGCTCTGTACTGTTGTGTGGGCCACTTCTGCTGACTCTCACTTTAACACTCCTCCCACTCTTTCTCAAGCTGCTGTGAGAGGCACAGATGGATCTGGAAGCAGCTAAGATCCACACAAATAAGTTTACAGTAGTCAGGATGGCTCTTAAGCCAAAAATCAGTTTATACTCTCAGACAAGTCTTCCAAAAGGATCAGTTTATAGTCTGCCTCCTGGCAGATCTTCCAAAAAGCTGTCTTTAAGCCAGCAATTATCAAGGAAAAAAATCCAAGACACAGAGTAAAATCTGTCTCTTGTTCCCCAGATCTCCCCAACTAAAACTTAAGCATCTGGAGAGCAAGGCTCCTGACCCCACAGGCAAAAGTGTCATCTGTGGCATTTAAGGTGTGCCAGGTTAGAGATCAAAAGCCTGAAAACAAAATTGCCAAGTGCTGGCACTCGCTTACTCCCAAAAGCTGTTGGGTCCCTGTTTTAAATGAGGAAAAAGGCCGCGGGCTAGCCAGTACCCTGCCAGGCCATCAACAGCCTTGTTGAAAGTGCTGCCTAGAAAGATAATCAGTCAGCTGACTGCCTCCCCCACCCCCCCACCCCCCAACCCCTACCCCCCCACCCCCCCAACCCCCAGCCCCACCCCTCCCCACCCCCCCAACCCCCTACCCCTGTGCCAAGACACATGGGACCATCAAGCTAAGGCCTCCAGCAGACCTAGGCTTGGCTATAGGCTTGCAGGGAAAGCGTTCTGTTTCTTTCCTCTGGACACCAAAACCACTGACTTGGTTCTGGGAGTTTTGGGATGTCACCTCTCCTTGTTTCCCTATTTTTGGTGTAGGGAGGACAACCTTACCCACCTCACCAGATTTAATTGCACTTTCAGGGTTATTTAATGGGAAAAGATTTCCAGGTAAGATAGGAGCTTTCATTTCATTGCCTCACTCCAGATCTACAAGCCTGTGTTTCTCATGTGCACACAGACAAGGCTCTGATCTTTGCCTTGTCCCTAATTCCAAAAATAAATAAATAAATAAATAAATAAATAAATAAATAAATAAATAAATAAATAAATACATAAATACATAAATACATAAATACATAAATACATAAATACATAAATACATAAATACATAAATACATTAATAAATAAATTCTTATGCACCACCAGCTTTTCTCTTCCCAGTTCCCTGTTCTAACTCACTGTTCAACTAATGGTACAGGACCACAACAGAACCGGAGTCCAGAGATCATCAAGTAAGAAACTGTAACAGCTAAAAGGTCTTTACACCCCCAGACCCAAAAGTGTCTGGGCTCTACAAAAACAGACTTTAATATGAACATCTATTACTATAAAATTCTTTTAACAATTGATCTCCTGTCTTCTGGGTACCAAAGTAGTGAAGGAAACAGGTGCCTTAAAATAATCTGTCTCGAATAAAGCTTACCAATATAAGCAGAGTACTAAATACCACATATGGTCACTAATCTTCTCATGGCTGCTTCTTAACATGTTTCAAACTTTTCCCAAGCTCCAGAAACCAGCTTAAATCCATCTGGACAGGTCAGACCTACTTCAGGCTTTTCCTGTCTCACCAGCATCCTGTCAGATACAAAAGCAGCCAGAGTGCCAAGTCAAGAAAGATTCATGGCTCCAGGACGGACATCCCGTCATCCAACAACACCTGTCTACCTTGGAAGACCCCCTCCTTCCTTATTCACCCCAAGAACCAACCGATGCCCTCCAAGTCAGCTGGAAGCAGATTTTCCTGGGAGAAATGACACACCTATTCCTATCTACTTGGTTTTTTATAATAAGCAAAAGTCTGGAATGTAAAGATTCTGCATACAAGCAGTTTGGGGGTCTCATCTGGCACCTTATTACATCATTAGTGGGCAACTGCATCCCAGCCTGAAAGCCAGACGTGCACCCCCACGTTCTCTCTCTGTGCTCTCTCTCCACTCTCTCTCTCTCTGCCTGGCCTGGCCTGGCTCTCTCTCTCTCTCTCTCTCTCTCTCTCTCTCTCTCTCTCTCTCTCTCTCTCCCTGTGTGTTAGTGTGTGTGTCTGTGTGTGTTTATGTGAGTATGCATGTGTGTGTGCTTGCACATGCACACAAATAATTTATAATTAAAAAAATTAAAAATCTAAAACTTGTTTTTCAATACTTCAAAAGTACTTTTATTTTTCACCTCTGCGTCTTAAACATGGGTCATAACAAATACTAATCAGGTTCTCTATTAAAGGTCTATATCTCCAAGACAATAATTTTTTCTTTATTTTTCATTCTGTCATTCTATAAAGCATAGCATATGAACAATCAGAATAACACAGACTCTGAGGATGTCAAAACATGACACTGTGTCAAACCTTCGGGAAAAAATTTTCTGCCATTAAGTGACGTTAATGATTTAAACGTGAGTCAAGTCTAGAGATTTACTTTGTGACAAAAACATTCTCATAGGTTACTAATGTCTAATACAATTTCAATTAGTATAAAATCTCAAAGGAATACTCCCAAAGCAATGTGTACTTCATAATTTATAAGAAAGGAAAATAAATAGTACTGGAAAAAAAGTGAATGAACCAAAAATCAAGTATTATTTCAGGTCTGATGATAAACTCTAGAGAATTCAAGCACTCAAATAACAAAACACTTTTATTATACTCCAGAAAAGTTACAGTGTGAATGAACAAAATACAATCCACACACAATCTGATTGAAGAACAGTTGCAGATATTTTTGAATCAGAGATAAAATAACTAACAATTAAAAGCATCACAGAAGACATACAATGAAAAGTTAAAAGATACAATTTTAATGTTTAACAAACTAAAGTTTATAGCAATTTTGAAGAGGAAGTAAGGAATTTATAATTGAGAAATGGAAATCATATGGAAGATATTTAATACAAACCACAAAGGAAGTATCCCTAGTCCAGCAGGGGGCACTGTGTGTTTCTGAGAAATTGACAAGCCTCAGCTGACTCCTGACTCTCTTGTAATCTGGGCAAAGCTCACTGGACTGGATGTTGCAGCTCAGCAGGTGTTTCCTCAAAGCTGCCCCAGCCCGCTTAGGAGAAGAGTTGTCACAATGGGCTGAAGAGATGTAATGTAGGGTGACTGTGATAGTAGAAATCTCATGCTGCACCAAATCACCATTTCCCCATTACCCTGAGAACCCCAGAGTCCAGCAGCATCCGTGGGTCTTCAGATCTCTGGAGATTTAAAGCCTGGCCTGGATTCCTGCCTCTTTCCTCCATCTCTGTCAGGTGTCATGGAGACAAAATAGGCCTGACTTTGGAATGATCCCTCTCATTTCTGGACTCTTTCCTAACAGCTATTTCTTTTCAGGCTGTCCTCCCTAACTTGAGGTGATGCTGGGAAATGACACTCTCCAGCAGTTACTGATCCTTTCTTTCCACACTGGTTCCAAAAGCTGCCTGGCCAAGCCTCTAGGCTCTGATTCACCCAACAATAACAGACACTCCCAGTCTCCAGTCACTTTTCACCTTAAACATAACCTTGTCCTGGGCTCTAGGGTTACAACCTGAGGACAGTGCTGAAGGCTACTTCATGAACTACAGTGGTGCTCAGCACAGTGAGACACACATGGAGAAGCAAGACACAAACGTGCATTTGTCTGAGCCTGGGTGTAAGCCCTGTCCTGTGGAGTGGGTCCCATGACCAGGCACTGTTGCCATCCTGATGTCGACTCTCCACAGACAAGAAGGTGAACGGAAGCATCTGCCTTCATTTGTGTCCTAGTTAGAGTCATAAAAGTGGAGATGTTTGTCAACTATTGTGGTAGATAATAAAAAATAAATCCAGAAATCAAATATTTTACCGCACCCTTAGATGTATTTGCTTTTAAGACTAAAGTCAATAGGTCTCCAGAGAGAAGCATTCTCAGTGATGTTAATTCAACAGCTTTGATCTAAGGGAAGTAACTGTCAACTCATATTTTCTAACTATTGTTATATTATCTTTCATTTGAAGACAATGCAAATTCATTTTAGTTTTTAAAAGCTATGAAATAGTAAATATATAATGGTAATAATTTTTCCTCTGACATTAGGTTTTTAAAATATTTATTTAATTATTTAATGTGTGTTTGTGAATGTGTGTGTGGGTGTGTCCTTGAGATTAGAGGACAACTTGCACAAATCAATGAGACATTTCCTTCCACCATGGATGTTCCAAGTAAACTCAGATTGTCAGGCTGGGAAGCAAGTGCCCTTATATGCTGAAGTCTCAATATACAGTTCCATGTATGGATTCTACCAGGGATAAATGAATCCTAGCTTCTTCTTCATTCTTTTCCCTCCTTCTCTTCCTCCATTACTCCCTTCCTTCTCTCTCTCTCTCTCTCTCTCTCTCTCTCTCTCTCTCTCTCTCTCTGTCTCTCTCTCTCTCTGTCTCCATCTCTCTCTCTGTCTCCATCTCTCTCTCTTTCATTGTCTGTGTCAACTTTGTGTTTAAAGTATTTTATTAATTTATTAAAAATAATTTGGTGCCTGACAGCTGTGACACATTCCTTTAATGTCAGCACTCAGAAGGCAGAGTCAGGAAGATCTCTGAGTTTGAGACCAGCCTGGTCTACAGAGAGAGTTCCAGGAAAGCCATGGCTACACAGAGAAACCCTTTCTGTAATTTTTTTTTCAAGGCAGCATCTCACTATCTAGCTCCAGCTGTCCCGGAACACTCTATGTAGGCCAAGTTGGCGTACATAGAGAAACTGAAAAAAGAAAAACATTCAAACAAAATAAAACAATACAAAAAGTGCACACAAATAAATACCCATACACACACACACACACACACACACACACACACACACACACACACCATGGAATCTGTTCTGTGTTGGCCAACTATTCCTGGACATGAGGCCTACCCTAGAGTGTGGTTGATATCTCCAGTGACACTGCATTGGAGAAACTGACTTTCCCTTTTTCAGATATTACCTGTTACAATAACTGCATGGCTAATGCTGGAATTTTTGTTCACTTCTTCTTCTCAGAGCTGGAATTTTTATTAGGTTTGAACCCATGCTGGTCTTGTGCATGCTGTCACAGTCTCTCTGAGTTTCCATGTGGATCAGTCCTGTTGTGTCTGGAAGATGCTCTTTTGTTGGAGTCATCTACCACCTCTGGCTCTGACAATGTTTCCACCTCTTCTTGTGAATATTCCCTGAGCTGGAGGAGAGGGTTTGACAAGGAAAACCATGTAGTGCAGCTTCCTTAAACAGGTGTGAGCTGAAGCAGACTCCAGCAACCCACCTGCTGTCCCTCTTGCTCTTGCCCAATCTCACCGATGACTTCTATCTTGATTCATTAATTTTTCCATAAATTTACGGCTGTCCTCATATTGAAAATCTATCCCCCTAAAGCCATGCCAGTTAGATATGATTTCTATGTCAACTACATAGTAGGCAGGTTTTTATGGGTTTCCTTGGAAGCCATCACACACAGTCATTCTTCACTGATCCTCTATAATCCTTAATTGAGGACAAGCTTTCTTTTCCTTTCTAGTTTGTGCACATTTTGTATTTTTTGTTTCATTTTGCCTTATGATTTTCTAAAATTTTTTATTTCTAATGTATTAAGAGAGTTGTGCAATGTAATATTCACCAGTATGTCTGCTGAGGAACCATGGAGGGGTGTGGCTTCTTGTGCATTCTGAGAGGGCCTTATGGAGGTTATATCTGTGTCCTCAGTTTGTATGAGAAAGCCCCTGGATAAAGAGCTCTTTATGAATTCAAGTCTACATACTGTGCCCAGAGGAGGCAAGTCCCTCTGACCTTGATCAGAAAATGTTTGATGATCACAGCCTGGCAGAAGTCATGTGGACACAGACATGATAGACCTGAACCTGCTCAATGGGGTCTGTAGGTGACACTGAAGAGTCTCTTCTGACAACACAAACATCTGTCTCTTTGTATCTGGCTCAGGACTCAACAGGCCCAGCTGTGGGGACACTGTGGTCCCTTGGGCAGCCTCAGGCAGGAAGTGACACCCAGACTTTTGATGGCACACACACCTAAGACAGGATTTGGTTGACTAAGAAAAATTTGCATGAAGGGCCCTGTCAGTTCTCTGAGAATTGTTAAAGGACTAGAGAGACCTGCACCATGTCTGTCTCAGCAGAGCTCAGTGGTGTCTGCACCATGGCCTGGACTCCTCTCCTCTTCTTCCTCCTTCAATGTACAGGTCAGGAGTCAGCTACACCCTGATTCCAGTTCAGGGAAACCATCTGACAGCAGATACATTCTGTCCTCTTCTCTTACCACAGGACATAATGAATTTCTCTATTTTCAGGTTCTTTCTCCCAGCTTATGCTGACTCAGTCACCCTCAGCCTCTGCCTCCCTGGGAGCCTCAGTCAAACTCACCTGCACCTTGAGTAGTCAGCACAGCACCTACACCATTAAATGGTACCAGCAACATCCAGACAAGGCTCCTAAGTATGTGATGTATCTTAAGAGTAATGGAAACCACGGCAAGGGGGATGGGATTTCTGACTGCTTCTCTGGTTCCAGCTCTGGGGCTGATCGCTACTTAAGCATCTCCAACATGCAGCCTGAAGATGAAGCTGACTATTACTGTGGTGTAGGTGAGAGCACTGGAGGAAAGTACCAGTGAACACATTTACCCAGATAAATGAGGAAGCAGGACAGAAACTCTTTTGCTCTCTTGCTATGAAGGCCTAATATTGTGAGAAGGAACATCTGAAGTTCTTAGCTATCACAGTCTTTGGAAGTTTTCAGCTTATTACTCAAGGAAATAGACCATAGGTCCAGCACTTCTACCTGAACTCCTGGAGAATGAGGGAGAAAAGACAGCGACTATAGAGAGTTTAGTGCTCTTTAGTAATGATAACTACATAAAAGTCAAAGGTGATGAGCATACAGGTGAGGTGAGAATATTCCCCTTTCAAGTTGGATCAGTGTGTCTAAGGCTCTCACTATTACCTCTCCAAAGTTCACTGGAATGTATGTTCTTCATAAGATGGCTTTCTTGTCTCATGCTTGAACTGTTTTGTAACTACAGCAAATTCCTAAGAAGCACAGTGTAAGAACATTTAGGTGACAATGTGCTTAGACCCCTCTATTGTCAGCAAAAGAAAAAAAAGAAAGAAAAATCGAGAGCAGACAGAGGCTGAGCATTCCACTTGAATGCAAAAGACCTCCTTGTGCCTCTTGACACTCCCCCTTTACTTAGTGAGCCTACACAGAGACTTTGAAGGAAGGATAAAGCAACCACCATGTGTTTTAGTCTGAGCCAAACTACTTTCATGACCTTGCCGTATCCCCCTGGAGGTCTCCCTTCCTGCTCACCAAGGCCATCTTTACAATCTCATTTTAGGTTTAAAATGACCACAGAAAGTACAAGATACCATCTATAGAAACAAACAAAACAACCCCACCAAAAGGTCTACAAAAGGCTCTTGTTTTGCTAGGATCTTGACTTTATTCTTTTGAACAGCATTTCAAGGAAATGACCTGGAGAATTAGTTTCCTGAAGAAACTTCTGCAGCCAAACTCGTGGGTCAGAATCCCATAGCAGCAGGTTCTGCAATCTGCTAGGAGACTCCAAGAGTTAACCAAACTTCCCGAGTCCTTACTTAGAATAACATAACTTTTTCTTTTTCCTCCTTTTTGGTTCAGTCTTTCAGATGGTGACCAGAGCCTAAAGCCTGCTTTTTCTGGTGCTTTGGCTCCCTCACTCTCCTAACACTCCCCTCCACTCATGTGGCTGATTGTGCGTGGTATTAGTTACTTTTCTGTTGCTTTGATAAAACACCATGACCATGGCATCTCATATAAGGAAGAGTGTTTCATGGGCTTATGTAAGTATCCACGATGCTGGGGGAAGTCGTAGGCATGGCAATAGAAGAAGCTAGTGGCCCACATCTTGAATATCAAGCAGAAAAATGGGTATTGTGCAAGGTTTTGAAATTGCAAACCCCAGTGACATACCTCCTCCAGCAAAATCACACCTCCTTAATTTATCCAAACAGCACCACTAACTTCGGACTAAGTGGTCAAATGACAAAACCTGGGGGAACATTCTCACACAAATCACCATATCCACTGTGCAACTGGTCGCCATGGTTTCTTAACTCAAACTCATGACTTCTTTTCTTTCCCATCTTCAGTTTCCTCTTCTGGGAAGCTGCCAAAATCTACAGCTTGCTTTCTCTGAGCCGTTATTTTAACCTCTAATAAAAGTGTCCACAAGCTTAAAAATAACCATTTAAGGAGGAATAGAGAGAATGGAAGAAAAGAGGACAAAGAGAATGAGTTTAAAAGAGAAGAGAAGGAGAGTAAAGGGGACAGAGAGTTGGAAAGACAGACTGACAGACAGATGAACTGATTCTACTGATATTTAAAATTACTTTTGAAATATGTGTGTTAATTTTGGTCATTGAGTTGTTGATTTTTGATGTCATTTGGAGTCACTGTATTTTGTGTTTTAATAATTATGGCTCCAACCACAGTCTCTATGCTGTCTCATTTCTGTACCAAGCCCAAAACAATATTTCCTGTATTTCCTTATGTTTGTTTTCTTGGTTGTGATATTTATGCTGTTTTCATCATGAAAAATACATTGTACATAGCTTTGTTGAGTTTATAACTCTAGATTCACTATTATAGTCATTTATGCCTTGGAATATATCACTCCAAACTCTTCTGGCTTACAACGTTTCTATAGATAAATTGGCTCTTTTTCTGATGTGTTTTTCTTTATACATTACTTGAAATTCTTTTCTTGCTTGCCTCAAATCACTTTCTTGGTTCTGTAACTTAGTGCTTTAATTATGCTATGTCATGGATTGTCTTTTCTGGTTTTGTACAGTTGGTGTTCTGTGTACATCTCTTATCTGTATGGATGTGACATTCTTAGTTTATAGTGGATTCTTAGTTTTTCCCTGTGATTTTGGTAAAGACACGGTCTATGCCATTAATTTGAGAATCTTCTCCCTCACACCTGTAATTTGAAGGCTTAGTTTCTCCCTTGTGTCCCATATTTCCTATGTATTCCTTCCCCATGTGTGGTTTTTGTTTTTAATCTTTCATGTTTTGTCTTATTTGGACTAGATCTTTTATCCCCAAGACTTGATTTCTATCTTCTGCTTCATTCATTCTGTTTGTAAGTCTTTCCTGAGAGATTTCTGTTTGTGTTATTGGGGTCTTCAGTTATGTCTTCATTATCTGGAGTTCCCTTCATGATTTCTACGTCCTAATTTAACTATATTCTCAAGTTTCAGATAGTTTTTGTCATTTCTGTCAGACAATGCTTCTCTTTTCTTGGACATAGCCCAGACATTTTATCTCTTTAATTTCACTCTTTGTCCTTGGTTTCAGTGAACTGTTTACTTGCTTCTTCTTTTTAAAAAATTACCCTATTTTTAAATGAACAGAAAGTTTTCATACAATATATTCTTATCACAGTTCCCCACTTCTACCACAAACACCTGCCAGATCCTTTCTACATCTTCACCCAACCAAATCCACACACTTTGTTTATCTGTCATTAGAAAACAAACAGGCATCTAATAAACAGAATACAATAAACACAAACAAACCAGTATAAGATGAAACAAACAGAAAAAAAAGAGTTAACAAAAAGCACTAGAAGCACATACATTCCTAAAGATACACAAAGATCTCTTAAAAACACAATATTATAAATCTCAGTATATAATAAAAATAACTTTAAGATTTAAATAAGCCTAGAAAAGAATTATGAAACAAAAATCATCCAAAAGTACTAATGAATTCATTTTGAATTTGAAATCTACTACAGTGCATGGGGCATAGCCTTATGTGTAGTTTGTATAACTAGTGATAGTTTGTGAGATAAAACTAACTTTTTCTTTTCATGCAGTTATCAATTGGAGATATCTTCTGTGTTAGGGATGGGGGCTTGTGTGGTGGTATTGTGTTCCCCAAAATATTATGTACCCTAATAAACTTATCTAGGGTCAGAGAACAGAACAGCCACTAAATATAGAGGCCAGAAAATGGTGACACACACGCCTTTAATCCTGTCACTTGGGAGGCAGAGATCCATCCGGATCTCTGTGAGTTTAAAGCCACACTGGAAACAGCCAGGCATGATGACACAGGCCTTTAATCACAAGAAGTGAGCCTTTAATCCCAGGAAGTGAAGGCAGAAAGCAGAAAGGTATATAAGGTGTGAAAAACAGGAACTAGGTTGGTTAAGCTTTTAGGCTTTTGAGTAGCAGTTCACCTGAGATCCATTTGGATGAGGACTCAGAGGCTTCCAGTCTGAGAAAAAAGGATCAGCTGAGGAATTGGCGAGGTGAGGTAGCTGTGGTTGGTTCTGTCTCTCTGATCATTCAGTGTTCACCCCAGTACCTGGCTCTGGGTTTGTTTTTATTAATAAGACTCTTTAAGATTCATGCTACAAGCTTGTGTCCACTTCTCTTCTCAGCACTGGGACCCCATCTGGCTTAAACATGTGTAGGCCCTTGTGTATGGTGCCACAGTCTCTGGGAGCTCATATGTGCATCACTCCTGCTGTGTCTAGAAGGCTTTA
Organism: Peromyscus eremicus; assembly: GCF_949786415.1. Taxonomy (NCBI): domain Eukaryota; kingdom Metazoa; phylum Chordata; class Mammalia; order Rodentia; family Cricetidae; genus Peromyscus; species Peromyscus eremicus. The sequence continues at coordinate 73,619,892 of NC_081428.1, forward strand.
CCGCTACTGACTTGCATTCATCATGCTAAAATTACTTTGCACACTACCTAAGGAGAAAGATAATCACCAATAACTCCCAGATATAAATGCTGGAACCCACAAAGGTGAATGGTGTGCAAGGTATACTAGTGCAATTGTGGCACAAATGTTATGGGAATAACCAACTCATTTGATTGGACTTAAGGGTCAGTTTATGAGATGGAAACCATACCTGACACTGCTGAAGTGGCAAAAGCCATGGGACTATGTAGGTCACATGACTAATAGAAACTTTAATATTATTATTCTGCTAAAGTAACACTGTCATTCAATGACTCCTAATGACATATGGGTATTCCTGTTGATCAGTGCCTTGATCAAACCTCATCGGAGAAACTTCTTCCTGCAGTATATGCGAGTCAGCACAGAGAGTTATAGCTGTACAATATACAGACAAAGAGAGTCTTTGAAGCACTCAGCCTGAATAGTATGCTCTCACCAAACCCTTCCACCCAAGGTTCAGGGATCTATGTGGAAGAAGACACAGAAAGATTGCAAGAGACAGAAGTAGTGAATGACTCCTAGGAAACGGTGTCTTCCAGATGCAACCAAACTGATGCACATTTGAAGTCAGAGACTGTGACAGCTCACACAAGGCATGTGTGGGTTGAAGGCATTCAGAATCTCAACACTGAGGGGTTGAAGTGGACAAGGGTCCCATTCCTAACTAAGAAGTTATTAGATAATGATATTTACTGGAAGTCTATTTTTGCCAAAGGTGTCACTGGATATAGTGACCACATTCCAGGGCATGCCACTGTCCAGGAATATTTTGACAACACAAAATTCATTGCCTAGGTTTCTTTTGTTTCTTTCTTTATTGGCTTTTTGGTTTCTTTATGGCAGTGTTTTTTATTCACTGATCTTTTATTTTTTGTTTTTTTTGTTTTTTATGAGAAGTAGTGATAGATGATAGATAGATAGACAGACAGACAGATAGATAGATATAGACAGACAGACAGACAGACATATAGATAGATAGATAGATGATAGATAGATAGATAGATAGATAGATAGATAGATAGATAGATAGACAGACAGATATGGGCAGGAGAACTTTATTTGGGTGGGGAGCTATTTAGGGAGATAAGAAAGCAGTTAAGGGAAAGGGAAAACATGACCAAATAATATTCTATGAACAATTTTAAGTATTTTATGTTCCTTTGAGCTGGCTTTCTTTTCCTGCATTGATAGGTTTCTGTTCCATACGTCCTGGATGTGTATGAGACTATTTGTTTTATACATATTTAACACATTCTTTGGCTGAACTGTTTATTTCTTCTACCCTTTTTAAGACCTGAAATTCTGTCTTTCATGTGTTTTCATCTATTGGTGTGGCTTACCTCTGATGTTTTTATTAAACATTCTGAGTTTCTAACTTCCAATTTCATTTCGGTTTGGGTTTTCATTAGTAATTATATTTCTTTGTTAAAGTCTACTTTCATGTCTGGAGTTGTTTTCACTATTTCTTTCAACTGTATGTTTTCATAGTCTTCATTAAAGCATTTATTCATATCCTCTTTTGGATCTTTGGACATAGTCACAATTGATAGTTTCAAGTCTTTGTCTTGTGCTTCAGCTAAATTGTTCTTTTAGGCCCAGACACAATAGTAATCCTGTGTCTGTAGGAAGCATATTGTCCTGGTTGTTCATGTTTGTGTTTTTGGATCTGACATCTGAAGTTATGATGACTGAAGCATTTCTTGGTGTAGATATCTGGTCCCGTCTTTGTTGGTGGGGTGTTCAGTTCTTTGGTTGCTGTTGCACACTCTCAGTCCTAAGCAAATGTGGCAGCTGTGGGGTCCCTGTTTCCCAGCAAGTTTGTTGACTTGGGGTTCCCTGTTAGTGTGTTGTTCTTTGGGTCAGGGGAAAGTCACAAAGAAACAGAGATGGGCTTGTGTTGATATATTTTGTCCCCCAAAATATTGTGTACCCTAATAAACTTATTTGGGGTTAGAGAACAGAACAGCTGCTAGATAGACACAGAGGCCAGAAAATGGTGGCACATGCACCTTTAATCCTTGCATTCTGGAGGCAGAGATCCATTCAGATCTCAGTGACTTCAAAGCCACACTGGAAACAGCCTGGTATGGTGACACATGCCTTTAATCCCAGGAAGTGATGGCAGGAATCACAAAGGATTATAAGGTGTGAGAAACAGGAACTATATGGTAAAGCTTTTAGGCTGTTAGCAGCAATTCAACTGAGATCCATTTGGAAGAGGACACAGAGGCATCCAGTCTGAAGAAACAGGATCAGGTGAGGAATTGGCAAGGTGAGGTGGCTGTGGCTTGTTCTGCTTCTCTGATTTTCCAGCATTTACACAACACCTGGCTTCAGGTTTGTTTTTATTAATAAGACCTATTAAAATTCGTGCTACATGGGCTAGAAGAACATACTGAAAGGGGCATCTGCATGTAAGTAGGGGTTCTCTATGTCCACTCAAGAAATGAGTCTCAATGTGATGTTGATGGCCTGGGAGGAGGGCCTTAACAGTCAGGTTACAGTAGCACTAAGGAAAGTCTAGAGATAATGGAGTGGAGAATGGGAAGGAGGGTAAAGACATTCCCCCTGAGTTCCAGCCTAGTATGACAGCTGTGGTCCCTGATGAACAAAGGTTCTGTGGGAAATGAAGTCACAGAGGATTAGAGATGTGCTAGAAGAAAGACTGAAAGTGGCTGACAGGAATATCTAAGGGGACTCTGATGCCAAGCTATTGACCTTAGGCCACAGGGGACCCTCTAATATTCTTAGAAACAATCAGATCTCTGTGGAGGACCCAGAAGCACAAAGCCTTAGATGAGAAACACTGAAATTATTTCAGAAGCCCCTCCTGGCCACACATGATGACTTTGCATTCCCAAACCTCCCACAAGGCTACAGAGCATTTATAACCCAACTAATGACGGTTCCTTCTTGTTACAGGAATCTATAGATCAGTATGCAAACTCAACATTTAAATACAAATTTTAAAAATGATGACTGATTTTTATTCATTCATTCATTCATTCACTTAGAGCTTGTTAATTAATCAACATTACACAGAACTGGAAAAGTGATTTTGAACGAAGACTGACCAGAACAATATGAAATCTACTTAGAGATTATTCTTTATGTTATTAGATTCTCACATTTATTTTATGTCCATAATTAGATCCTGCCTGTGGAAAAGTCACCAGTAAATTCAGGAAATGGAACCCAGACATTTTATATTTAACAAGTTTGTGTGAGGTAAGAGTGAGTAAGACAATGGGCTCTCTTTTTCTGAGGGATGGTGGGAGACTGTGAATGTAGTTGGAATAAGCAACACCTCACCAGTGTCCTCTGGGTTGGGCCCTCTTTACTTCTGTGGAACCACATATAGATCTACCCACTTCAGAACAGTTAATTAATGCAGGGTTCTGCATTGTTGGGTTTATGACAGAGAACAGGGAGTGGCACCCAGCTGTGGACACAAACTGGGGTGTGTCCAGCATGGTCTTCACACTCACTGTCACCTCTTACTTTTGCTCATTTACAGAAGACCAGCCAAGGCTTTGCCACCTGCTCAGTCAGAACAGAACTTCAAGATTGGCAGTGACATTAAGATTACTTCAGATGATGATGTTGATTAGGTGGGACCCTGACGATGATCTCTCCAGTGTCCTGAACCTTCTGGCCAGGCATCCATTAAAAACTCAGCCTCCACTGCAGAGGTGGTCATGTGACACATCCCCTGCTGCTCAGGAGAGAGGATGCAGCAACAGTGCACAGAGAATCAGCAGGCTCAAGGCAAATCCTGCCCAGCTCCACAGATTGTCCAGCTTCTACCTGGAACCATATCCAAAGACTGCATTGTCTGAATGCTGAACTCTGATCCTGGTGATGGTGAGGCCATGATATGGATGATGGTGTGGTAAAAAACACTCAACATCTGAAGTTTTCTCCAGTCCCATCCGGGCCCACAACTGCTCAGACCCAAATAAACACACAGAGACTTATATTAATTAAAACTGTATGGCCTAGGGGCTGGAGATATGGATCAGTGGTTAAAAGCACTGACTGCTCTTCCTGAGGACTCAGATTCAGTTTCCAGCACCCACATGACAGCTAACATCTATCTGTAACTCCAAAATTTGACACCCTCACATGGACGTACATGCAGGCAAAATGCCAATGCACATAAAATAAAAAAAATACTGTATGGCCTAATGGCTCAGACTTCTTGTTAGCTAGATTTTACATCTTAAATTAACCCATTTATATAAATCTATACCTTGTCATGTGGCTCGTGGCTTACCCATATCTTTACATCTTGCTTCTCCTAGCAGCATCTGGCAGCATCTCCTGACCCCGCCATACTGTACCCAGAATTCTCCTTGTCTGCTTATCCCACCTATACTTCCTGCCTGGCTACTGGCATATCAGCTTTTTATTTATTAACCAATCAGAGCAACACACTCATAGCATACAGAGTGTTATCCACAGCACTTTCACTTTTCTTTTTTTTTTCAAAAAGGAAGGTTTTAACTTTAACATAGTAAAATTACATATAACAAAGCAATTATCAAGCAAGAATTACAGTTACAATATCTAGTCTATTTATTATATCTAGCCTATTTGTATTTTACTACCAACTGGGGCAATGGTGACATTCATTCCCTGGCTTCTGACAAAGACCATGTCTGTGTCCCTGGACAAACCCCATTTAGGGTCAGTGTTGATATCCATGGCTTGTGTTGCCATTAAGAACCACTCAGACACTGGGGTCTGGGCAGCCACCTAGGTTCAGGAGGGTGTCCAAGGGCTATGCTACTGTTGAGGCTATGCAGATCTAACCAGCCATGCTGCTACCCAGGACCATGGCTTTCCCTGGATTGGGCTGATGGCAATGGCCATGTCTGGGTCCGTGGTTCCTGTTCTCCTCTAAGACAGTGAAGGTAGGGCTGCACAGAGTTGACCCTGCCCCCTTACTCAGGAGAGCAGACCTTCACGTGGCCTGGGCAGCACAGTGGAGCTGACACCTTGGGCAGGTAAGCAGGCCCTGAAGGCATGAGAGTAGGAGAGCTGGCCCCACTATCTCTCTGTCAAGTGGTGGCATAGGCAAGGGAAATATGTTCTTCCCGCACTGTACCCCACCTCAACACCTACTGAATTCGGGAAATCTGGTCCCAAGTCACAAGAGTGGGAGAGCTGATACTGTCCCTCACTGGCTGCAGCACTAGGGAGATCAGGCCCTACACCTTGCCTGAGCAAAATAGTAGAGCTGGGCCTGGTGCTGTGGGTGCAGGTGAGCCAGTCTCCACTGCATGAGAGCAAGAGAAATGATGCTGCTCATTACTGCCTGCTGCAGTGGGTGAGCTAGGGCAATCCTGGCAAGCTTGTCCTGTTGTCCATGAGGGAAACCTGGCAGGTTGAATAACCAGCTAACACCCAGGATTAGAACCAGGGCTATGTGTTGGCCCATACCAACATCTATCTCATCTATGAACTCCTGGAACATGGTAAGGTGCCAGATTTGCAGATCCAAAGCCCTAGGATTTCCATTATATAAGGCAACAGCAAGATATCCAAGTGGAGTCCCAGTGAGGGCCCAGTATCAACAGTGTAGCAGAAGCCACAGGCCTCAAGCCATCCAATGACTCATGGCAATGTACACTTACAAGTAAAGATGTAAAGACTAAAGAGTATCAGTGTGACTCACTCTCCCACAGCTTCTAAGCCTACACTATTCTTTTTTGTATGTTAATTGGCTTGGTAATTATTGTTTTTTGCTTGTTTGATTTTCTTTGGGATTTTGTTTTGTTTTGGGGAAGAAGTTGCAAGGCTGGAGGGTGAATATGAAGGGACAGGGAGATTGATGGGTTCAATATGCAAGATGTAAAACCTACAAAGAATCAATAAAAAGGATAATCAGAAATATAGTATGAAAAAACATTGATTAAACACAATCTATAAGACAAGCCAATACTTGGATAAGTAAAATAAATCATGGTTATGGAAATTGACTACTCAAAGAAAAAATAAATTATATTGAGATTTATATGCCATAAGAAGGTTATTTGTCAAAAATGGTAAATACTGACAAGATACAGAATGTGTCTGAAGCTCTTATAGTATATATTAGTGTATATTATCTCTTGGAGTTTGATAATGGGGGTATTAGCTCTGTTTAATACACTCTGCATCTTTATAAAACAAATCCTTGGGCATCAAATTATCATACAGATAACTGAATTAATCAGCATCCTACATAGAAAGAGGATGAATGGAAGATCAGCACACCAAGTGATATCCAAAAAAGATACCCGAATGAAATGACAAAAACAATTCCAGCTTTGAAAACTGAGTTCAGAAAAGAGGTAGACATAGTGAAGAGAAATGACTTTGAGAAGAAGATGAAGGTAAAAAAATTAATGTCATGTTTATAAACCTTGGAGGTAGCCTTAAAGTAGAATGTCTCAAATAGAAGGGAGAATATCAGGACTTGAAGATGAAATAGTGGAACTGGACCACTCAAGCAAATAATATGAAAAGTTTTAAAAAGCAAATAAAAGGACCATGCAGGAGTTATTACACACCATGAAAAGACCAAATATTTGAACCATAGATATGGATAAAAGGGAAGAATACCAGGTTAATGCTATAGGCATAAACTTCAACTAGATAACAATGGAAAATTTACCTAAATCAAAGAGATGTTAAGTTGTATCTCATAAAGATAAAAGAAACACAGAGAACACCAAACAGATAGTACCAGAAAAGAAACCCCTTACAACATATTATGCCCAAAATACTAAATATATTGAACAAAGAACGTGTTTTGAAATGTATGAGATAATACCCACAGTAACATATAAAGTAAAATCCACCAGAATAACAGCTGATTTCTCAGTGAAAACTTTAAAAGCCAAAAGAGCCTGGAGCAAATGTACTTCAAGATCTCAACAATCATGTATGTCTATTGATACTACTGTACACAGGAAAACAGTTGTGCCAAGGTAGAAAAACAAAGAAAGAAAGACTCCCTATAATATGAACACACTAATAGAACTCATGTCCACCCAACAAGCCTTACAAAGAATACAGGAAACAATGCTTCAAACTGAAGAGATCAAGGAACAGAGCCAGTTTACTGTAAAAGGAATATACATGAAATTATATTTACTAAAATAAAAAATACTATCAAGGACAATAAGGACAAAATAAGCCATTAATCAACACACACCTTCATAATAACTTTAAATAATAATGAGCTCACTTTCCCAAACAAAAGACATAAGTAAAATGAATGGATTAAGAAACAAAACCTACCTTTCTTAACTCTACAAAAATCTCATTTAATCTTAAGGATAGTCACCTCCTTAAAGTGAAAGGATGGAAAAAATTACAAGCAAATAGGATGATGAAGCAAGCTGGGTCACTATCCTAGCATCCTATTTAATAGATCTTACACTAAAATTAACTAGATGAAATTTCATAAAAAGCATGCTGTTGGTTGTAAAGACACAGATTAAATCCATCTCAGTAACAGTGGGTGAAATCAATACACTACTTTCTTCAAAAGACAAATCATCCACATAAAAATACACAGGGAAACATCAGAATTAAATGACACCATATATCAAATGTACCTAGTAGATATCTAAGAATATTGCAACCAAACATGAAATAGACATTTTATTCAGCATGCTTCCATGTCCTAGGCAGAGTAGAACCAAAGAATCATCTCCCCCCTTCAACCCCTCCTATGCTCCTCTACTCCCTCTCTGCTCATGACCATCTATTAATTACTGTTATGTTGTATATATAGAATTATACCATCAGTGGGCTCATTGACTGATGCATACACACACACACACACACACACACACACACACACACACACACACACACTTATATATGTCTGGCTACTTTAAATTAGATCATATATCAAAGACTTGATTCCTGGGGAAGTCCACTTATCCCTTCCTTAGCAATGATAATTGCCTGTAGCTCCTGTAGCTATTCATCAAGGGATTTCCTCCATCACTGTTAACTGGTTTTGTCATTGTACCAGTCTTTATTACTTGACAATGTTTTTGTGATTTTGTGAGTTCAAATTCCTTGTCATACATAAAGGACACTATTTCACAGGTGATACTCTGATCCTCTCACTCTTACAATATTTCTGACCATTCTCCCATGATATTCTCTGAGCCTTAAGTATAGGAGACTGTTGTGAGCCTATCAGTTGGGGCTGGATATATACACACCATGGTGAGCTGTTCCCTGCATTTTAATCAGTGCTAGATTTCTGTAATAGGCTCTGGTGCAAAAGGAAATTTCTTTAATGATGTCTAAGTGCTACACATGTTTGTGGTATATAGATAATTATTGAGCATGCCATTAGAAATTATACTGGTTAAGGAAAGTGGCAATAGTGTTCTCATCAGCCATAGAGAGTTGACTAGGTTTTCAGTAACAAGCCCTCATTATCTCGTATTTAGTGGTCCTTCAGTCCAATTAGACAGCTGTTTCTGTTTGTTTGTTTGTTTGCTTTGTTTTGTTTTTTTACTTTGAAGTCTTGCCATGCTGGTTAACTGTAGGTGGTAGGTAGTACAGCTGGGCAGGTCTATTGATTGCTTTTCTCCATTGGGAGCCTGTTTAGCATCTTGGTATACTATAAAAGCCAGTGTTCAGGGAGGAGCCTTGCAGGTGAGTTACAGCTGATTCTTCAAGTTCTGTGTCTGAAGTATGTGGTATCTTCAGCAATATGGTTTTACCTTCAACTTCTAGGTGAGCATCATGGAAAATATCAATAGCCTATATTATCTTAGATGTCTCTTGGAGTCCCCTAACACTCCACATAAACACATAAGTAATTGAAATTGTAAGTTTCAAAAGCAATTGAATTTTATTATAGTTCTATGTTAATATTATATTCAACTATCTCTAAAATGAGATGTGAACTGAAATAAAATTAAAGCTTTGCTCAGCTGCAAAGCTGGCCTATAATCCCAGTGCCCATGGTAGAAACAGTTCCTGGGACTGTTGGCCTGTCAATCTAGTTAAATCAGTGAGTTCAAAGTTAGGGGAAGACTCCATGTTAGAGAGAATGGAGATAAATAGGATACATCAGTCTCTGCCCTCAACATGAACAAACTTGTCCACACGTGTCTATGCCTGAACACATAGGACAAATACAAAGAAAACTGCAAATTAATGATATTTCACACCCTTACTCTGGCTCTGTTCCACTAAACAGTGCAAAGTACAGACCACAGAGGAAAGTTAATAAAACACAGGTGTAACTATGCATCCATGCATCTCCCACATCCCTATGATCACTTTCACCTCTCCAGGGCTTCAAGACCTAGATCCAGATGACAGAAATGAGGCTAAGAGAGACACAATATTTAACACAATGGAATCATGATGTGAAGGGAAATAAGGCAAACTTACCACATTTTTTCTTATGTGTGAAACATAGCAGGCAAAAATACTCATGAATGTAACAGGCAAACTTTTAGCGGTGCAAAAGTGGGGAAGGGCAAAAGCAGGGCGTAAGAGCAGAAAATATGGGGATGAATAAATATCTTTATATATATATATATATATATATATATATATATATATATATATATCTTTATACATAGGGGAATATGTCATAGTAAAACGCATTACTTTGTACTGTTATTGTGTTCTACTAAAATTATCAATGGTTATTAAAATGAGATGAATAATATACTTTGAAGATGAAAGTCACTACAGATTTTTCAAAGTAAGATACAATGACCTTACAGACCACTGGACAGCTCTGGCATCATAATGCTGTCTGATAGATGATTAGGCATGCTGTGTCTGTACTCTCCAGTCTACATAGCTCAGATTTGGTTCTTTAGTCTTTCATTGCAATGTTAAGTACTAAATATTGCATTTTAAAAATATTGTTGCAGTTGTGCTCCTTAGCTTTTGATATATAATGTTTTCGTGTTTAAAAACTTCACAAGTGTAATTTCATACCTGTTACTGTAATCCTGGTCAGCAGTCTATGCCTGGAAGAGAGGGTTCATGGACCGTATGTTAGAAGTTCATATTGTTATATTGCGAAGTGACCATGCTGTCAAACATCTTTGTAAATGTGTATGCTTATACCCTAGACTCAGTTTGGTAAAGAAGCTTCTTTTTGCAATGGGCAACAGTCAATGGAGAGACACATAACTGATCACAGTCCTGAGATTAAGAGACTGAGTGCTCAGCTCTAAATGGGACATGTTTATCAGCACTCACCCCAAACACACACAACAATGCTCAGGGAACATTGGAGTGAGGATGGAAAGAACATAAGAGCCACAGAACAGGAGACTGTTGGACCGCTTTGAAATGTGTGGTGATATTGTGTTCCCCAAAATATTGTGCACCCTAATAAACTTATCTGGGGTCAGAGAACAGAACAGCCACTAAATACAGAAGCCAGAAAGTGGTGGCATGCACACTTTAATCCTAGCATTCCAAAGGCAGAGATCCATCCAGATCTCTGTGAGTTCAATGCTACACTGGAAACAGTCAGGCATGGTGACTCACGCCTTTAATCCCAGGAAGTGAAGGCAGAAAGCAGAGAGATATGTAAGGTGTGAAAACCAGGAACTAGAGCTGATTCAGCTTTTAGGCTTTTGAGCAGCAGTTCAGGTGAGACCCATTCTGGATGAGGACTCAGAGGCTTCCAGTCCAAGGAAACAGGATCAGCTGAGGAATTGGCGTGGTGAGACTATGACTTGTTCTTTTCTCTGATCTTCCAGCATTCACCCCAATAACTGGCCTTGGGTTTGTTTTTGTTAATAAGACCATTTAAGATTCATGCTGCAGAAATGTGCTTTGAAATGCTGTCCTCTAGATATGATATGCTATCAGAATTAGAAACTTACAGAAGCTATGGTTATGTGCACAAGGCCTACACATAATCAAGACAACAAAAGTCCTGGAATAGATAGGGTAGATTATGGTAGAGGGTGAAAACATTGGCTACACAGATAAGCACTGGTGAAGCCAAGAAAGTGAAGTCACTTCTATGTTTTCGTAGCACAAGCCAGTCAAGACACCCACAGGCATTTTGTTTACCTCAGTCATTCTGCCTAGATCATCTACCTTGACCATTGTTTCTAAAGTCAACAAAAACCCATCATAGGTTGAAGTCATGTTTATTTTGTAATAATTTTATAATGTCTTAAGCTATTTTGTACTCACAGGACTGAGTTAATTGTTATCAGAAAACATTTTTTTTCAAAGTTGTGCTATGCTTAAATATGGCCAAAAGAAAATTACCTGAGTCAGACTCAAGAAGTCTTGGTCCTGCAGCAGTTACCTAAACCGAGCCGATCAGTTTTTCATTCTTTCACCCTAATCACTTTCCTTGCCTCCTGTAAAGCCTGCAGGGACCCTCCCACAGAGGATCTCCAGTCTCATTGCCCATACTCATGGAGATTAAATAACTTACTGCTCAATGACAAAAGGTTGAAGACGGAATTAAGAAAGATTTTCTAAATCTGTAATTAAATGAAAATGACAACACAGCCCAACAAAACTTTTTGGACATAATAAAGAAGTTGTAAGAGGAAAATTTATAGCTCTAAATGTATATATTTTTTAAAAAATCAGGAAGAGTGACTGAAGAGTGTTGGTTAAACGATGGCGCTTGTGGCTGGCCGGTGGAGGAGAATGCTGATCAGAAGAATCCTTACAAAGAGATGGATCAGTTGTTGAGAGTATTGGATGCTCTTTCAGAGGAATCAGGTCCAGCTCCTTGCAGCCACTTGGCACCATACACTTAGCAGCAACTTCAGTTTCAAAGCATTTGCTCTCCCTTCTAACCTCCATGTGCTCTTGTCTGCACTTGCTGGATATACATGCATTCAAGCACATTCACTCAAACTTATTAAATGTTTTCTTTAAGTCATAGAGCACCAATAAATTACTTAAGGATGCTTCTTCTCAAGGTTTGGAAAATCAAGGACAAATGAAGCCCAAACCTAGGAGATGGAGAGAAATTAGAAAAAAATAGAGCAGAAATAATGAACCAGAAACGAACAACATATAAGGAATCAATGGAGGCTGTCTCTATGGAAACAAACAACACATAAGAATTCAATGGAGGCTGTCTCCAAGGAAACAAACAACACATAAGGAGTCAATGGAGGCTGTCTCTATGGAAACAACACATAAGGAGTCAATGGAGACTGTTTCTATGGAAACAACACGTAAGGAGTCAATGGAGGCTGTCTCCATGGAAACAACACATAAGGAGTCAATAGAGGCTGTCTCCACTGCATTTGCCAGTGCAGCCTCAAAGTATTTTCTCTTGGTAAGCTGCAGGATCTCCTGCATGTTAGTCCTTTTCTGGCAGAGAAATGAATGTGGAACAAAGTTAGACTTTAAGTTAGAGCGGGTCATGACTGTCCCTCATGAAGGTATCACAGGAATGGAATGCATTGAGATGTTTATAATTCTCCTTCCAGAGTTAGCATAGGAAGAGTAGGGAGGGTTTCAGGTAAGACTTAGTCATACCTTCTCCTTCTAAATAGTCTTCAAAATTCCAGGTCTGCCTCTTAGAATGTTTCCTTTTCTGAGAATGATAATTTCATTGAGATACTACCAATTAAAATATATGTTACCAATATAGTTACACTGAAATATCTTTGTTTTTATTGGAACTAAAATAGCTTCAGGAAGGTCAGGTTGCCCTGACCCTGCACTTCCTCTACCTAGGAGCTCCATTTGCCTGTAAACAAAGGGCTTTTTACCTTGTTTGAGAAAATGTTTCACAACACAAAGGGTCCTTCATTCCCTACTGAGAAAGGGTCCTGATATGCAAAAACAGTTTGGTTCCTGTACAGAAGTGGTCTTTTGTGATGTTTTACAAGATCAAAGGTTACATTGTAAAGACCTTCTAGTCTGCAACAGGTGTGATGTGATTGCAGCTTTTTGTTATTAAAAACCCTAATGTCCTGTCCTTTGTCTTTCCCAGGCAGGAGCCTTCTCTTGGTCAGTTAGAGGACTCATTATACTCTTAATTGGCTTTGCAAAGCTTGATGATCTGTAACTTTCTCAAGTGGACTATTTTAGACCGAAATAGGAGAGTATAGCTTAATAAAATATATGCCCAAAGTAATTCACTAATAAATTAAAGTTGTCTAGACATTATAAATATTTACTTCAGCAGAAAGGGAAGATTTGTCACTGCTCTGATAGACTGGGTTTACACAAACCAATACCGTTCTTGATATCCATTCAAGACTGCTGTAAGTAATATGTTTCAAGAAAACAAGATAATTTTATACTATTTTGGGTGGCTAGAGAGACAGTTCAGTGATTTAGAGCACATATTGCTCTTGCAGAAGATTCATGTTCATTCCTAGCACCCATGTAGTTTGCCTCATAAGGCCCTGTAATTCCCCATATAGGGCAATTAGGGCAATTAGACCCAACAGCTATGGTATCTCTCTCTCTCTCTCTCTCTCTCTCTCTCTCTCTCTCTCTCTCTCCTTCTCTCTCTCCCTCTCTCTCTCTGTTTCTCTGTCTCTCTCTGTCTCTGTCCCTGTCTCTGTGTGTGTGCATGCACATTTGCATTCATGGGTGCATGCGCACAGGGATAATGTAAAATAAAAATAAACATTATTTTCAGTACTTTCAAAAATACTTCTGTTGTGCCCAGATCGTGACCCCCAGAGAGACCACCAAAGACAAGCATGCCAGAATGCAAAAGCAAGGTTTAATTCCGGATATCCAAAAGCAATACAAGCGTAGGCAGGGACTTAGTCCAACACATCCAACGCAGCGGAGGCTGGAAGAAGTGCCTGCCTGTCTGCAAGCTCAGTTTTTAAAGGGAAAAATCACAAGGTTACATCATTTAGGGGTGCTAGTATGGGCATAATTCTGATTGGCTCGCTTCTAGGGGCTTTCTAGAAATCATGGCTTAATCTTACTTCTAAGGGGGTGGTTGCCCACCACCATTTCTCATTGGCTGCCCTCAGGTGGGGACACTTTTATGGTCAGTTACCCTGGAAACCAGGGTTGGAACATTCTATAGTCCGGCAGTCATTACCTAGTGACTACCTTGTGACTCTGTACTTTTACACTTCCTGGTTTCTGGAATCTGGACTGACTTGTTTCAGTAACTATTGGCCTATTCCTAGAAGGAGAAATCTTAGGTAGGCCTTAGTTTTTGGGTGAAAGCATTTTGGTCTTATTTCTAAGATGGCTCATTTTGGTCTCACACTTCTTTTTTGTTTCAGCTCTAGGTCTTGATCACAGGTCTCTATGCATGCTAGTCACATTCTCTATTAGTGCTATACACTTCCAGGCCTGTAAGAATTTCTGTCCTTTTTTCCTGTCTTTTCTTACAGCATAGGATGTGATCAATAGGAATAACACAGACTCTCAGGGTGTCAGACCACATCACAGTAAAATCTACACCTGAGAACTCTTGCCATTAGATGACATTACTCATTAAGTTCAATGTGGGCCATGTCTGGAGCTTGGCTTTTGGAAAAACACTCTAATAAATTTTCACTGACAATAAAAAGTGAAATTCATTTTATAGTCAGTTATAACTTCCAAAGCAAGGTGTGTCTCATTCTCTCCAAGAAAGACAAAACAAACAGTAATAGAGAAAAATGAATGAACCAAAAGACAGGTATTATTTCAGTTCTGATAATGAACTCTAGGGAATTCTGACGCAGAAAAGTTACAGTGTGAATGAGAAAAACATAATACAAGGACACTAATACTGAGATGGATCAGAGTGTCTAATTATATGGTAAAGATTTTTCACTGAAAAATCGCTGAATCCTATCAAGAAAAAAAATACAGGTATTTTGATTAAGAGGGAAAATAACTGGGATTCAAAATGCATAAAAGTCATTAAAACAATGAAAATTAAACAGATAGAATTTTAGTTAAAGTTAATAGCAATTTCGATGATGAACTAAGGAACCTATAGTAGGAAAATAGAAATCATGTGGAAGACATTTAATACAAAGTATGAAAACTACCCCTGTCCAGCAGGGGGCACTGTGTGCTTCTGAGAATCTGACAAGACTTGAGGCTGACTCCTTACTCACATGTAATCTCCTGGGCAAAGCGGCCTGGACTAGAGGTTACAGCAGTTGTTTCCTCAAGCTGCCCCAGCCCCTTTGGGAGGAGAGTTGTCCCTGGACTGCAGAGATGAAATGAGGTGGTGACGGTGATAGTAAAAGTCTCACAATGCATGGACTCACCACATTCCTGATACACTGAGAACCCCAGAGTCCAGCAGCATCTGTGGGTCTTGGGAATCTCTGGAAATCTACAGCATGACCTGGATGCCTACCTCATTCCCCAGCCTTCTCCATCTCTGTCAGGTGTCATGGAGACAAAATAGGCCTGCCTTTGGAATGATCCCTCTCATTTCTGGACTCTTTCCTAACAGCTATTTCTTTTCAGGCTCTCCTCCCCAAGCTGAGGTGATGCTGGGGAATGACACTCTCCAGCAGTTACTGATCTGCTCTTTCCACACTGGTTCCAGAAGCTGCCTGGCCAAGCCTCTAGGCTCTGATTCACCCAATAATGACGGGCACTCCCAGTCTCCTGTCACTTTTCACCTTAAACATAACCTTGTCCTGGGCTCTAGGGTTACAATCTGAGGACAGTGCTGAAGGCTACTGCATGAACACTGCAGTGGTGCTCAGCACAGTGAGACACACATGGAGAAGCAAGACACAAACATGCATTTGTCTGGGCCTGGGTATAAGCCCTGTCCTGTGGAGTGGGTCCCATGACCAGTCACTGTTGCCATCCTGATGTAGACTCTCCACAGACAAGAAGGTGAAGGGAAGCATCTGCCTTCATTTGTGTCCTAGTTAGAGTCATAAAAGTGGAGATGTTTGTCAACTATTATGATAGAGATTTTTAAAAGTACGGAATTCAAATATTTTATTCCTTCATTAGTTGTATTTGCTTGTAAGACTAGAGTCAACATGTCTCCAGAGAGAAGCATTCTCAGTGATGTTGTCTATAAAACTTAAATCTAAGTGAAGTAACTATCCATCCATATTTTTTTAACTATTGGTATATTACATTTCATTTGAAGGCAATGCAAATTCAATGTATAATTTTAACAGCTATGAAATAGTATATATATATATATATATATATATATATATATATATATATGGAAATAATTTCTACTCTAACATTAAGTTAACATATTTTCTCCTAAAAAGATATGCTGACATGATAAATCCAAGTACCAGTGAATGCGATCTTTTATAAAGCTGTAAGTACTATTTTAGATGTCTAATCAAAGGGTTTCATGCTAAAGTACAATGATTCATCTCTGAGTTCATTAGATAATTTTGAGAACACAGGTATGCAGTGATGGATTGCCATGTGAACCTGATATAAGTATTGGCCTTTGTGGCTGCTGACCAAATGATCACCAAATATTTGCCCAAACAACAGACACAAAGAGGGAAGGAAGAGGTGCTATAGGGTGCTTGGCTTAGCATGTTCAATTTGCAAGTCTGTCCTTCAAAAACCAATGTGAGATAGCACAAGTCACTTGTGTTAGCCCATGTTGGTTGTTGTTTGTTGTTCCTGTAATCCCTGGGAAGTAACAACCCAAATAACCATTTGTAAAGTGTTTCTGAATTTGCATTCATTTCTTTGATCTTGACTCATATTTTACTCTCAAGGATGTTGACATGATGGTTCATGTTTCTAGCTTTATGACTGAAACTGAAGTCTGAATTTAAACAATTTTCAGTCTTAACTCACAAATCTCTCTCTCTTCTTTTAATATTTTAATATTGTAAGCAATGGCATAGAAGTGCAGCTTCTAAGAGATGCCTTTTCTTTAATGGTGTCCACATGTGAATGTATGTTCATGTAAATATTACCTTGTTATTAGAAATTCAGTTTTGGATACTTAGTGAACTATATGACACTGAGGGACATGCCTGTCATTTATAGTGGGAAATCTTTAAAAAGTTAATCCTGGCATCTAACACACAAAATGGGACTCACGAAGTTCTCCTGCTGCAAATGTTGGTAGGAAACAGTGGAATCAGGAAAAGTTTGTAACCCAAGTATCAACAGTTTGTAGCCTGTGTTAGTTCAATCCTTGTTAGAACTCAAGGTGCACATAGAACTTGCATCTGTGGATCAGAAGTGGGGCCTGATATTTCCTTCCCAAGAAATTCACATCAGTATTTGAATATCAACACTAATAAGAAGGGCATAAAATAAGGTAAAACCACAGGCAGACAGAATGCAGCAACAATACATGAAAGAATCAAAATATTTTTAAAATTCTTATATATTTGCATATTTATTTATTTAGTATATGTGAGTATGTGTGTGTATGTGTGTGCATGTGTGTGTTCATGAGTGTGTGTGTGTGTGTGTGTGTGTGTGTGTGAAAGAGAGAGGAGGAAGTGAGCTATTGGAGGACAACTTGCATAAGTCAGCCATTTCCTTCCACCATGCTTGTTCCAAGAATTGACTCACATTGTCAGACTTGGCAGCAAGTGCAGTTATATGCTTAGTCATCACACCAGTTAAAAGGTCTTGAAAAGGTACTCTGTACAGTTCAATACATGGTTTCTACTAGGGGCAAAAGAAGCCTTGCTTCCTTGCCTTTCTTCCTTTCTCTTTTTCTTCTTTCCTTCCTTCTTTTCTTTCTCTCTCTTATTCTTTAATTGTTTGTATCAATTAATATTACTCTAAAGTGTTTTACTACTTTACTTAAAAGTTTTTATACAATATATTTTGATTATGTTCTTTCTCTTCTCCCAATTCCCCTCAGATCTTCCCAACTTCATACATACTCACCCAGCTTCATGTTCTTTCTCTTTCTCAAACAAAACAAAACAGAAAAATAACAAAAAAATCAAAACAGACAAACTAAAAGAAGAAAATCAACCAGACAAAAAAATAAAAACAACAAAAAGTGTGCTTGTGTGTGCATGTGCACACAAACATCCTAGACACACATACACACACACACACACACACACACACACACACACACACCATGGAGTCTGTTTTCTGTTGGCCAACTACTCCTGTACATTAGGCCTGCCTTAGAGTGTAGTTGATATAGTTAGTGACACCTCGTGGGAGAAAAATGATTTTCCCTTTTCCAGAAGTTACCTATTACCATAACTTCATAGCTAAGTGTTGGATTTTTTTCCATTTCTGTTTCTCAGTGCTGGGGTTTTGTCTGGTTTGAACCTGTACATGTCTTGTGCATTCTATCACAGTCTCTGTGATTTCTTACGTGAATCTTACCTGTTATGTCTAGAAGATGCTCTTTCGTTGGAGTCATCCACCAGCTCTCGCTCTTACAATGTTTCTACCTTCTATTCTGCATATTTCCTGATTCGGATGAGAGTGTTTTGACAAAGAAAATCCATGTAGACTGTTTCTTTAACAATATATGAGTTAAAGCATGCCTCAGCAAACACTAACCTGGTGTCCTAGCTTTTGCCCAATTTCACCAAGAATTTCTTCTCCTATCTTGATTTGTTAATTCTTGTCTCACATTTAGGGCTGTATCCCTTACTGATCATCCATCCCCTAAAGCCTCAGCAGTTAGATAATGTATTTTTTGTTGTTGTTGTTTTTTCCAGGCAGGGTTTCTCTATGTAGTTTTGGTGTGCTGTCCTGGAACTCGCTCTGTAAACCAGGCAGGCCTCAAACTCACAGAGATCCACCTGGCTCTGTGTCCCAAGTGCTGGGATTAATCACCACCCAGCCTTAGATAATGTATTTTTATATCAGATGCATAGAAGGTAGGTTTCTATGGAAACCATCACACACAGTCATTCTTCATGATCCTCTCTAATCCTTAATTAAGGACAACCACAGGCCCACTGCTTTATTTCACAATAAAGTTTGTGAACTTTTTTAGTGTCTATTGTGCTTTGACTTGTGATTTTCTAAAAAAATATATATTTCTAATGCATTAAATGAGTCTGACACTATAATATTTATCCTCATAGTCACCAATACTCACCAGTAAGTCTCTATGGGTCAATCTGCTGAGGAACCTTGGACGGGTGTGGCTTCTTGTACAATCTGAGAAGGAGCTAATGGAGGATATTATCTGTGTCCTCAGTCTGTATTGAAGAAGCCCCTGGATAAAGAGTTTCTCATAAATTCAAGTCTACATACTGTGCCAAGAGGAGGCAAGTCCTGTCCTTGATGAGAAAGTGTTTAGTAGACACAGCCTTAGGGGAAGTCTCATTGTCACAGACATGACAGACCTGAACCTGCTCAGTGGGGTCTGTAGGTGACACTGAAGAGTCTGGAGACTCTCAGCTGATAACACAAACATCTGTCTCTTTGTGTCTGCTCAGGGCTCAACAGGCCCAGCAGCTGGGGACACTGTGGTCCCTTGGGCAGCCTCAGGCAGGAAGTGATACCCAGGCTTTTGATGGAACACTCACCTAAGAAGGGATTTGGTTGACCAAAAAAAATTTGCATGAAGGTCCCTGTCAGTTCTCTGGGAATTCTTAAAGGACTAGAGAGACCTGCACCATGTCTGTCTCAGCAGAGCTCAGTGGTGTCTGCACCATGGCCTGGACTCCTCTCCTCTTCTTCCTCCTTCAATGTACAGGTCAGGAGTCATCTGCACCCTGATCCCAGTTCAGGGAAACCATCTGACAACAGATACATTCTGTCCTCTTCTTTCAGCACAGGAAATAATGTGTTTCTTATTTTTTTATTCTTTATTTCAGGGTCTTTCTCCCAGCCTGTGCTGACTCAGTCACCCTCAGCCTCTGCCTCCCTTGGAGCCTCAGCCAAACTTACCTGCACCTTGAGTAGTGAATACAGCAGGTACATCATTCATTGGTATCAGAAACATCCAGACAAGGCTCCTAAGTACGTGATGTATCTTAAGAGTGATGGAAGCCACAGCAAGGGGGATGGGATCCCTGACCGCTTCTCTGGCTCCAGCTCTGGTGCTCATTGCTACTTAAGCATCTCCAACATGCAGCCTGAAGATGAAGCTGACTACATCTGTGGTGCAGATTATGCCATTAATGGACAATTTGGGTGAACACAGTAACCCAGATAAATGAGGAAGCAGGACAGGAACTACTTTGCTCTCTTGCTACCAAGATTGGACTATGATTTTGAGAAGGAACCTCTGAAGTTCTTAGCTACTACAGTTACTGGATGTTTGCTGCTTATTATTCAAGGGGATAGATCATAGGTTTAGCAATTGCTCCCAAACTCCTGGGGGAAAGTGGGGATTGTATAGATTGCATAGCTCTGTAGTAGTAATGACCATGTAAAAGTTAAAACTGTACAGCTGAGGAGATGAGAATATTCTCCTTATAAGCTGGAGAAGAGGATCTAAGGTTCTCACAATTACTCACCGAAGTTCATAGGAATATGTTTTTCATAAGATGGCTTTCTTGTCTTATGCGCTAAATTTTTTTTTCACTACAGCAAGTTCCCAAGAAGCACAGTGTAAGAACATTTAAGGTGACCCTGTTGTTGGAGCCCCCTATTGGCAGCAAAAAATATAAATGGAAAATAGTTACAGGTCTGAGCATTGCCCTTGATGTATATGACTTCCATGTCCTTCCTGCAGTACCCTCTTTACATAATAAGTTTACTCAGAGACTTTGAAGGAAGGACAAAGTAACCACCATGTCTGCCAAAATTCTTTTTGAAAAATTTTTATTGATTAAATTTATACATTTATTTTACACCCCAACCACAGTTTCCCTTTCCTTCTCTCTTTCTATCCCCTCACCTACCCCACCTCCAGTGAACCCCTACCTCCTCTGCTTTTGTTCAGAAAGGGACAGTCCTCCCATGGGTGTCAATAAAGCATGACATATCAAGCTGGATAGGACTAAGCTCCTCCTCTCATATTAAGGCTTGGTAAGGTAATCCAGTATGAGTAATAGGTTCCCAAAAGCCTGCCAAAGCATCAGGGACAAGCCCTCCTCCCAGTGCTAGGAATCACACAAGTAGACAAAACCATATTACTGTCACACATATATAGAGGGCCTAAGTCAGTCTTTTCAGGCTTCTTAGTGATCAGTCCAATGTCTGTGAGCAACTATGAGCCCAGGTTAGTTGTCTCTGTAGGTTCCCCTGTGATAACCCTGGTCCCCCTGGCTCCTATACTCCTCTCTCACTCTCTTCAACAGGATTCTCAGAACTAGGGGAAGTGCTGGGCCGTGGAACTCTGTATCTACTTCCATTAGTTTGTAGCTGGAGAATTTCTCTCCAGCTCCCGCCAAACCCCGCCAGTCCCGGAGCCCACTTATAAAATAAACATACCGACTCTTATATTATTTAAACTTCTCGGCTATTAGCTCAGGCATACCATTGTTTAGCTCTTACTCTTATACTAAGCCCAATTTTGTTAATCTATATGTCCCCACATGTTCTGTGGCTTTACCTGTTGCCTCTACATGATACTTCCTGGACCGCAGCTGGTGTCTCCCCTCCCTGCCTTCTTGTCTTTTTCTTTTTCCAATCTGTTAGTCCCGCCTATACTTCCTGCCTGGCTACTGGCCAATCTGTTTTATTTATCAAACAATCATCCACAGCATTAGTTATTGGACAAAGGTTCTCCAACGACAATTAGGATAGTCACCAATCTGATTACAGGAGATGGCCAGTTCAGGCACCCGCTCCACTGTCTCCACTTTTAGATTCATGGGAGTTTCCCTTGCACCAGGTTTCTATCCTGAACATAAAATGCCCTACCCCCTGCATCAAGACATCTCTTTCACTACTCACGCTTTTTATCCTACCCCAGCCCTAACCTTAATGTTCCCATCACTGTCTGCCCCAGTTTACCCAGGAGATCTCTTCTATTTCCCCTCCCCAGAGAAATCCATATATTCCTATTTGTAACCTCCTTGTTACCTAGCCTCTGTGGGACTGTGGATCGTAGCATGTTTTTCCTTTACTTTACAGCTAATATCCACTCGTGAGTGAGTACATACTATGTTTGTCTTTCTGGGTCTAGACTACCTCACTCAGTTTGATTTTTTTTCTAGTTCCACCCATTTGCCTGCAAATTTCCTCATGTCATTGTTTTTAACAGATGAGTACTATACTCCATTGTGTAAATGTACCACATTTTCTTTATCTATTCTTTGTTTGAGGGACATCTAGTTTGTTTTCAGATTCTGGCAATACAAATAATGCTGCTATGAACATAGTTGAACAAGTGTACTTGTGGTATGATTGAGCATCCTTTGAGTATATGCCCAATTTGTATTGCCGGGTCTTGAGGTAGATTGCTTCCCAATTTTTTTTTTTTTGAGAAACCACCATATTGATTATCAGAGTGGCTGTACAAGTTTGCAGTTCTACCAGGAGTAGAGGAATAATACCCTTGCTCCACATCCTCTCCAGCATAAGCTGTCATTAGATTTTTTTTAAATCTTAGTCATTCTGACAGGTATAAGATAGAATCTCAGAGTCATTTTGATTTGCATTTCCTTGATGGCTAAGGATATTGGACAATTCTTTAAGTGTCTCTTGGCTATTTGAGATTATTCTCCTGAGAATTCTCTATTTAGATCTGTACCCCATTTTTAAATTTGATTATTTGGTTTTTTTATGTCTAGTTTCTTGAGTTCTTTATATGTTTTGGAGATCAGCCCTCTGTCAGATGTGGGGTTGATGAAGATCTTTTCCCATTCTGTAGGCTGCTGTTTTGTTTCATTGACAGTGTCCTTTGGTTTAAGAACCTTTTCAGTTTTGTGTGGTCCCATTTATGAATAATATACTAGTCAATGTACTGGTGTCTGTGCTACTGATGTTCTATTCAGGAAGTTGGCTCCTGTGTCAATGCATTCAAGGCAACTTCCTAATTTCTTTTCTATTAGGTTCAGTGTAACTGTATTTATACTGAGGTCTTTGATTCACTGGACTTTGAGTTTTATGCAGGGTGATAGATATGGATCTATTTGCATTCTTCAACATGACCACATCTAGTTATGCCAGCTCCTTTTGTTGAAGATTCTCTCTTTTTTCCATTGTATAATTTTGGCTTCTTCTTCAAAAATCAGGTGATCATAGGTGTGTGGATTTATGTCAGGGTCTTTGACTCAATTCCATTGATCCATCTGCTTGTTTTTATGCCAATAGCATACGTTTTTATTATTATAGCTCTGAAGTACAGCTCAAAATCAGGAATGGTGATACTTCTCAAAGTTCCTTTATTGTTCAGGACTGTTTTAGCTATCATTGATTTTTGTTGTTTTGTTTTGTTTTGTTTTTCCATATGAAATTGAGTATTGTTCTTTCAGGGTTTGTAAAGAATTGTGTTGGAATTTTGACTGTAATTGCATTGAATCTGTAGATTACTTTTGGTAAGATGGTCATTTTTACTATGTTAATCTTACTGATCCATGAGATGGGAGATCTTTCCATCTTCTCATATCTTCTCCAATTTCTTTCTTCAAAAACTTCAAGTTCTTGTTATACAGGTCTTAAATTGCTTAGTTAAAGTTACCCCCAAGATATTTGATGTTATTTCTAGCCACAGTGAAGGGTGTTCTTTCTTCATTCCTTTCTCATACCCTTTATCATTTGTATATTCGAGGGCTAATGATTTTTTTGATTTAATCTTATATTGAGCCATGCCATAGGAGATGTTTATCAGCTGTAGGAGTCCCCTTGCAGACAGTCTTGTCTTGCTCCTGATTTTAGTGGAATTGTTTTGAGTTTTTCTTTGTTTAATTTGATATTGAAATCTGCTTGCTGTATATTGCTTTTATTATGTATATTTATGTTCTCTATATCTCTGATCTCTCTAAGACCTTTATCATAAAGACTTGTTGGATTTTGACAAATGCTTTTTCAGCATCTACTGAGATGATCATGTGGCTTTTTTCTTTCAGTTTGTTTATATGATGGATTACACTGATAGATTTTTTTTTGTATGTTGAACTATCCCTTTATCTCTGAGATGAAGTCTACTTGATCACGTTGGATGATCTTTTTGATATGCTCTTAGATTGAGTTTGCCAACCTGTATTGAGAATTTTTTGCATCAAAGTTCATGAGGAAAATAGGTCTATAATTTTCTTTCTTTGTTGAGTCTTTGTGTGGTTTTTTTATCAGGGTGACTTTGGCCTCATAAAAAGAATTTGGCAATATTCCTTCTATTTCTATTATATGGAATAATTTGAGGAGTATTGATATTAGCTCTTCTTTGAAAGCCTGGTATAATTCTATGCTGAACCCATCTGACCTGGGTTTTGTTTGGTTGAGAGACTTTTAATGGTGGCTTCTATTTCCTTAGGGGGTTATAGGTCTATATAAATTGTTTAATCTGGTCTTGTTTTAGTTTTTGTATGTAGTACCTATCAAGCAATTTGTCCACTTCTTTTACATTTTCCAAATTTGTGGAGTACAGGTTTTTGAAGTATGACTGTGGTGATATTTTATTTGCATGTTAATAAATAATGTTTTCCTGGAGATCAGAGGACTAGCAAGCCATAAACAAAAGTCAGGCAGTGGTAGCACACATCCTTAATCTGATCACATGGCTGGCAGAGTCTCTGTGTGTTCAAGGACACACTAGGGAACAGCCAAGCATGATGACACATGCCTTTAATCCCAGTACCAACCATAGAGACCTGGAGGTCTGTATAGATAGGCAGTGACAAGGAAGTGAGGTAGCTGAGCTAAGAGCCAATGAGAGGGCAGAACAGCAAGGCAATAAAAGCCTGGGTAGACAGGAAGTAGCTCTCTTGGGAAGCTACGGCAGCATGGTGAGTTAAGGTTAGCTGGTGGCTCTCACTATTTCCCTGATCACTAAGGCTTTCACCCCTATATTTGACTCTGTGTTTCTTATTTAATAAAACAGTTTAGAAATTTGTTTCCGTTTTATTGATTTCAGCCCGTGGTTTGATTATTTTCTGCCATCTACTCCTCTTAGGTTTGTTAGCTTCTTTTTGTTCTAGAGCTTTCAGATGTGCTGTTAAGTCACCAGTATGGGACTTCAACTTATTTATGCAAGTACTCAGGTCTATCAACTTTCCTCTTAGCACTGATTTCATTGTGTCTCATAACTTTGGGTATGTTGTGCTTTCATTTTCATTAAATTCTAGGAAGCCTTTAATTTCTTTCTTTCCTTCTTGGCTCATTGTTAATTCAGTTGAGAATTGTTTTGTAGTTTGGGTTGTGGTTGAAGTCCAACTTTATCCCATGGTGATCTGATAAGATACAGGGGATTATTCCCATTTTTTGTATGTGTTGAGATTTGTTATGTGATCAAGTATATGGTCAGTTTCCAGAAGGTAACACTAGGTGCTGAGAAGAAGGTATATTCTTGGGTGAAGGTATATTTTGGGTGAAATGTACTATAGATATCTGTTAGGTCAATTTGAGTCATAACATCTCTTATTTCTCTGTTTATTTTCTGTTTGGAAGACCTGCCCTTTGTTGAGAGTGGAGTGTTGAAATCTCCCACTATTAATGTGTGGGATTTTATGTGTGATTTAAGCACTAGTAATGTTTCTCTTACAAATGTGGATGCCCTTTTAGTTGAGGCATAGATGTTTAGAATTGAGGCTTCATCTTGATGAATTTTTTTCCTTTGATGAATTTGAAATGCTATGAGATATGTGTACATTGAGCCAAGGTGTTTGCTATGATTGTGTAATAAAAAGGTAGATGGCCAATAGCTAGTCAGGATGTATAGGCATGACTTCAAGGCAGAGAAAGGAAGTAGGATGAGATAATTGAAGCACAAAATTGTTGCCAAGGAGACACAGAGGGATTCAGACATACAGAATGCAAGAAAGGTGAAAAGCCACATATTAAAATGTATGTTAAAAAGTAGGATAATTGAAGTTATAAGAGCTAGTGGGACAGGTTTTCCCTATTAATAAGAAGTCTCTATGTCAATATTTGGGAGCTGTGTTGTGGGACAGAAAAAAAACTCAGTATTTTTGACACCCAAATTGAGGCACATTATTTCCATACAGGACCTGAGAAAGGCTTTAAAAATTCCAAATACAGAAACATGGGCCCAGACACAGCTTCCTGGTCCCACAGTCTCTCAGCCAGGTCATGACATACAGAGTTGCATCTCCTGGTCACTGCCTGTGGGATTGAACAAGTCAGCACCATCTGAGGAGCTTTGTGTCAGCATTAAGGCTTGGCTCATGCAGTCAGAGAAGCCTACAGGCATTCAGTACAGTGATCTAGATGGAGAAAACCTTTAAACAAACACAGCAACAAGTGGTTATAGGCTGTCATAAAAAATAAATAATATAAAAATAATAAAGTCTTTCAACAGAAGGAGATCAAGGGGATACAAATTGGAAAGGAAGAAGTCAAATTTCACTATTTCACTAACAGACTACATAAGTGACCCCAAAAACTTATAGCAACTACCAGGCAACTCCTACAACTGTAAACATCTGCAGTAATGTGGCAGGATACAAGATTAATTAAAAAAAATCAGTAGCCCTCCTAATACACAAATGATAAACAGGCTAAAAAATAAATCAGAGAAATATCATCCTTTACAATAACCACAAATAATATAAAATACCTTGGGGAAACTCTAACCAAACAAGTGAAGCACCTGTATGGCAAGCACTTTCAGTCCTTAAAGAAAGAAATCGAAGAAGAAATTAGAAAATGGAAAGATCTTCCATGCTCATGGATAAGTAGAACCAACATAATAAAAATGGCACACTTACCAAAAGCAATCTACAGATGTAATCCCCATCAAAATCCCAACACAATTCTTCACAGGCCTGGTAAGAATAATAATAACTTCATATGGAAAAACAGAAAACCTAGGATATCTAAAACAATCCTTTACAATAAAGTAACTTGTGGAGGCATCACCATCCCTGACTTGAAGCTCTCCTATAGAGCTATAGTAATAAAAACAGCTTGGTACTGGTATAAAAACCGACATATGGACCAATGGAATCAAATTGAAGATCCTGACATTAATACACACACCTATGAACACGTGATTTTTGATAAAGAAGCAAAACTTTACAATAAAAAAAAGAAAGCATTTTCAACAATTGGTGCTGGCATAACTGGATGTCAACATGTAGAAGACTGCAAATAGATCATATCTATCACCTGGAGATGGTAGACAGAGCCTCATGGCCAAGGAGAACCAGTCTTAATAATATTCTTCCCAGGGGCCCAGAAGAGAAACTACAAATGGCAAGAATTGTTTTCTGGGAAAGAATCTACATACACCATGCTCTTTGTCTGTTTACTTTATTCCTCTGTGACAAAATTCTACCTCATTCCCCAGCTTTCTCCATCCTGAGTTTCTAACTTCCAATTTCATTTCAGTTTGGGTTTTTATTAGTAATTCTATTTCTTTGTTAAAGTCTACTTTCATGCCTAGAATTGTTTTAATTATTTTATTTAACTGTATGTTGTTATAGTCTCCTTTAAACCATTTATTTGGGTCTTTGGATATAGTCACAATTGATAGTTTCAAATCCTTGCCTTGTGCTTCAGCTAAATTATTATTTTAGGCCCAGACACAATAGTAATTCTACGTCTGTAGGAAGCATTATTGTCCTGGTTGATCATGTTTGTGTTTTTACGCTTGGATCTGACATCTGAAGTTATGATGACTGAAGTGTTTCTTGGTGTAAATATCTGGTCCTATCTTTGTTGGAGGGGTGTTCAATTTTTTGGTTGCTGGTGCCCACTCTTAGTACTAAGCAAATGTGGCAGCTGTGGGGTGTGTGAGTCCCAGCAGGTTTGTTGGCTTAGGGTTTCCTATTAGCGCATTGTTCTTTGGGTCAGGGGAAAGTCACAAAGAAATGGAGAGTGGCTAGAAGAACAGGCTGAAAGAGGCATCTGGATATAACTATGGGTTCCCTTTGTCCAATCCAAAATTTGAGTCTTAATGTGGTGCTGGTGGCCTGGCAAAAGGGTCTTAATAGGCAGGTTGCAGTAGGACTAAGTGCAAGCCTTGAGAGAATGGAATGGAGGATGGGAAGTAGGGTAAAGGTATCCTCCCTGAATTCCAGCCTAGTATGGCAACTGTGGTCCCTGATAGACAAAGGTTCTGTGAGCCAGTGAAGTCACAGAGGATTAGGGATGGGCTGGAAGAAAAGATTGAAAGAGGTGACCAAGAATACCTAAGAGGACCCTGATGCCAAGGTATTGAACTTAGGCCTCAGCAGACCATCTAACATTCTTGGAAACATTCAGTCAGATCTCTGTGGAGGACCTAGATGAGAAACATTGAAATTATTTTAGAAGCTCCTCCTGGCCCCACATGATGACTTCACATTCCCAAACCTCTCACAAGGCTACAGAGCATTTGTATCCCAAACAATGACAGTTCCTTCTTGTTACAAGAATGATCTACAGAGATGACTGTACAAACTGAACATTTAAATACAAATTTTGATAATAATGACTGGCTTTGGTCATTCATTCATTCATTTACTTTAGAGCTTGTTAAAGAGTCAAAATTACACAGAACTGGAAAATTTATTTTGAATGAAGACTGAATAGAACAATATGAAATCTACTTAGTGATTGTTCTTTATGTAAAAATTAAATTCTCACATTTATTTTATGGCCATATTTATATCCTACCTGTGAAGAAAGCTTATTATTAATCTGCTAAATGGACACATAATTAAAATGAATCTTAATGATTTATTTCTCTACCCACAGATCAGTACCTTGCTCAGCACTCAGAGAAGTTTCTTCTTGAAGTAGACATCAGTCAATACAGAAACCAAAAAAGTATTAATGTGTAGAGAATAAGAAATTTTTTTGAATTCTCAGCTTAAGTGGGGAAGACATCTGATTCATACCTCTTCCTCTCAATACCCAGGGATCTTCTTGAAAAGTGAGGCCAAAAGATTATAAGAGATAGAGAAGGTAGACTGTTTCAAGGAAACTGTTTTCTGAGCACAATGGGACAGATGTACATATGAACTCACAGACATTGTAAGAGTAACACAAAACATGTGAAAGATCAAGCCAGACAAAATTCTAGCATAAATGGAGAGGTGGACATATTTTCCTAACCTTAGCTGAGGATCTGTTGACATTTGATACCTTTTGGGAAAAAGCATAGTCAGTTCGATTAAATGGTGTGATCTTTGTTATAGTGACCATACCATGCCATGTCCCAAGATAGTTTCCACATCATAGGAGTTGGGCAAGCAGGACTCAATGAGTTTGAGAGAGAGAAAGAAGGAGAAAACTTGGGGGTGTGGAGGGTTGGGGTAATCACGTTGAAACTTCTGTACTTTTCTGAAAATCATCAAAATACATCACCTGAAATTCCCAAACAAGTAATTAAAATATTCTAAAATAATAATAGAAATTATATATTATAAACCCATGCAAGGGCTTTTTCAAATTTAAATAGGTTCAGTAAGTACAAGGAAAACACACAGAAAAAAAAGCCAAAAATATAAAAATACATACAGACCCAAAGACCTTCTAAAAAATAAAAATAGGAAATATTAGTAAATAAGATAAAGAACTTTAGGATTAAAAAAAAAAAGAACAAACAAAGAATTATCTGACAAAAACCATCCCAAAATATCATTGAGTTTGCTTTGTGTTAGCCATCTATTTCTGGACATCGGGCCTGCCCTTATGTATATGCAGGGATACTTGTTGGATGAAACCTTTTCTTTGCTAGAGGTTATAAATTAGAGATAACTCCTGCATTAGGGATGAGGACTTGTTTCCACTTCCCTCTCAATGCTGACTCCACCTGGCTCTGACCTGTGCAGGCCCTGTTTATGATATAACAATTTCTGTGACTTCATATAGAGGTCAGTCCTATTTTATCTAGAAAGTCTTGCTTTGGTGTCTTTTACTACCACTATCTCTTATCCTCCTCTTCCACAGAATTATCTGAGCCATGAAGGGATGGATTTGATGGTGATAATGCACATATGACTAGTGTTTCAAGATCTCCCCATTTATGTACATTGCCAGTTGTGAGTCTCTGCATTTGTTCCCCTCTACTACAGGAGGAAGCTTCACTGATGATGGCTAAGTAAGACATTGATTTATGAATACAGCAGAACATTATTAGGGGACAGTTTGTTGTTACATTCTTTTATCAGAACACTAATGTTTAGTTTTCTCCTATGTCCTTGGCCTATCTGGTCTCAGGTTCTTGGCTCCCCAAGCAGTGTCAGGCATGGGTTCTATCTTATGGAGTAGGATATTCCAATCAAATAGGGGTTGGTTATTCCAAGAACTTTTGTGTCATTATTACAACATTGTATTTTGCAGGCAGATGACTAGTGTAGATTGAAGTGTTGTGGCTGGGTTGGTATTTAGCTTTCTCCTTTGATAGTGTGTAGAGTATTTTCCAGTATCAGGGCACAAGTCATTAGAGGTGAAGGCTTTTGGTAGGCAAAAACTCAACTTCTCCATGTTCAAAGAGTTATGTAGATGTTATCCTCAACAATAGGGACTTACCATCAGTTTGGGGAGAGTAACCAATAGTCTTGGTAATAATGTGGGTTGCTTGGGGCTACCGTGGGGCCTATTTGGCCAACAACTCAATTAAATGTAACCCATTGCCAGCACAGGCAGTTTCAATTGGTGGGAATATGGCTAGTTGGGGCTTTCTGTCCCCTATCATTTGGTGATTCACCACCATTTGGTGATTCTATTTAGATTTCTTTCATATATGTATATTTTTAAGAAGCTTCTACTGTATTAGTTTTCCATTTATTCCTCAAATAGCTCTTATATTGTTCTGCAAACAGCCCAGGCTATTGCCAAGGCTCTTTGTTGTTCTCTTCAAACTGATGGTAAGACCCTGTTACTGAAGAAAACACCTACATAAATCACTGAACATGAAGAAGATAAGCCGGTACCTACCTGGAGCCTTCATGCCTACTGTCCAGTGTTCCTGACACTAGAAGATACTATGAACACTATTAGAATTGCAATCTAAACACCAATCCAGCAATCTACAATCATGTTCTGACTTCAGGATACACTGGTGAAATAGTGGCACAAAAATGTATGATTAATCAATCAGTATCTGACTGGATTTAAGGCCTGCCTACTACAGCAGATGGAACCCTGGCCTGATACTACCTAGGTGGCCTAGAACCAGAGACTACATAGGCCAGAAACTTAGTGGTAAACCAAATAATATTGTTCTGCTTAAGGACTGATTCCTACAAATGATCCTAAAAAATTGACCCTGTGACAGTCTACTATACTCATACACTGATACTCATATCAGTGTCTTACTCAGCCATAATCAGCAAAGCTTCCTCTTTCATTAGATGGGAACAAATATAGATTTTGATAACTGAACAATGTGCACAAAATAAAAGATCTTGGAACACTCAGTCCCAATGGCATGTGCCCACATTTACAATCATACCACTCAAAACTCAGGGAACTCTGTGGAAGAAGAGGTAGAAAGATGTCAAGATTCAATGGGAATGAAAGACACCAAGGAAACAAGGCCTTCTAGATACAAGACTGATGGGCATATGAACCCACAGGGATTGTGGCAGCATGTACAGGGCCTGCATAGGTCTCTGCAATGGGAGGTTCCAGTGCCAAAAAGGAAGTAAACACAAACCCCCATTCCTAAGCCAAAAGTTATGTTCAATTTAGTGTCTGCAAAGAAAAAGTTAGTTTTCTTCAATGGTCTCACCGAGTATACAAACTACACTTAAGGCAAGGCTCCATGTCCAGCATTAGATGGTCAACACAAAACTATGTTAATGATATTTTAGGAATCTTTTGTCTTATAATGCTTTGTCTGGGTAATGTTTTTCATTAGACAACTTTTGCTTGCATGTTATTGTTTCTATGAATTTTCTGTATGTGAAATGTATATGTATCAGCATCTTGTGTTTTTTCTTTATGTTTTGTGCTATTGTTTTTTATTTTATATTATTATTATTATTATTATTATTATTATTATTATTATTATATACCCGTTTGCTTTCTATTGAGAAAAAGAAAGAAGGGATATTTTGAGTGGGTGCAAACTAGAGAGAGTCTAGTTGGGGGAAGAGGAATAGTAATTAGAATGTATTTAAAATTATTTTTAATTAATAAAAGAACCACAAAGCCCAATAACATGAAAATAAATAATTCAATTAAAATAGGTACAGAATAAGCAGAGTGTTCTTAAAAGATGAAATAATTGACTAACAAACACTTAAAGAAATGTCTAACATCTTTTGTCATCAGGGAAATGCAAATCAAAATTACTTTGAAATTTCATCTTATCTTTCTCAGACTGAAAAATGTCAATAAAACAAATGAAAGCACATGATGGAGAAGATGTGAAAAAAGAGGACCGTTTATTCATTGCTGATGGGAGTGCAAACAGAAACAGCCCTTATGGAAATCATTGTAGTGGTTCCCCAGCAAGCTGGAATTGATCTTCCTCAAGATCTAGGTATACAACTCTTAGGTATATTCCCAAGGACTCTACATCCTAGTAATGAACCCAGGTTCGTTACTGATCTAGTCATAATAGCCAGCAGTTAGAAACAGCCTATATTTCTAGCAACTGATGAATAGATAATAAAAATGCAGTACATTTACACAGTGGTTGTTATTCAGCTCTTAGGAAAAAAGAAAACTATGAAATGCTCAGGTAAATTGAGAGAGCTAGAGAAAAACATTCCTGAGTGAGGTAACACAGATCCAACAAGACAAATACTCTATTTTTCTCTTATATTTGGATGATTACTTTTAACTTTCCAATCTGTATGATACAATCTGAGTAGCCATAGAATTTAGGTACCTTATATGAGAGCAGGGAAGAGACGATATCCCAAGAAGGGGAAATAGCATATAGTGTTGTGGGGAGTAAAAGGGGAAACTGGAATAGAAAGATTAAATGGGGAAGGGATGGGATAAAAGGTTGAGGGAGGGGTATAGGGAAGAAAAACTATTAGCATTGGGCAAAGGGGTCCCATAGAACCCCCAAACATCACAAAATAGTGTTAAGGCTGTGGGTTGCTGCCTACAACCTGACAGGTCCTATTCTGATGACAACAGTTTCCAGTGTCATCAAACATGTAGAAATTGAGATGATGTTTAACTAGAAGCTTCATCCTTACTCACTTGCATTCGTAGTGTTGCAAGATACTCTTCACACTATCTAAGGAAAAATATAACCATCAATACCTCCCAGGTATAAGTCCTGGAATCTAAAAAGTTCACCTTTGTGCAGGATATCCTGGCATAATGTGGCACCAATGTTATGAAAAACAAAAACAAAAATAAAAAAAACAACAACAACCATTCTGATTGGATATAAGGCCCACTCCCTGAGTGGGAACCCATAACTGACAGTGCTAAAGTGACTGAGAACTTAAAACTATATATGTCATAGACTGTAGATGAATTTCTAAATAGTCTTATTAAATAAGAAACACAGAGCCAAATATAGAGGCAATAGTCAAAGAGATCAGAGTGAATAGACACGACTAGCCTTAGCTTACCACCACACAGTAGCTTCCACAGAGAGAGCTTCTTCCTATCTAAATTGAACTTTTATTGCCTTCCTGTTCTGCCTTCTCATTGGCTCTAAGCCCAGCCACATGACTTCCTCATCACTGCCTGTCTATACAGACCTCCAGGTCTCTATGGTTGGTACTGGGATTAAAGGCTCATGTCACCATGCTTGGCTGTGTCCTTGACCACACAGAGACTCTGCTTGCCATGTGATCGGATTAAGGGCATGGGCTACCACCACCTAACTTCTGTTTATGGCTTGCTGACCTCTGATCTCCAGGCAAACTTTTTAACATACAAATAAAATATCACATTTCAGCACAAATGAAATATCACCACATTTCCCCTTTTTATTCTAATAAAAAGAAAAAAGTTATAACTAATAAAGAAAAAACTATATACATTAAATACAATAACTATATACAATATATACAAGCAATAAATACCTCAACAATGTCTAGTCCATTTGCATTTGACAAACTCAGAGAAAATATTCCAATATCTATCCTATTTTGGTAAGTA
Organism: Peromyscus eremicus; assembly: GCF_949786415.1. Lineage (NCBI taxonomy): Eukaryota > Metazoa > Chordata > Mammalia > Rodentia > Cricetidae > Peromyscus > Peromyscus eremicus. The sequence continues at coordinate 73,653,930 of NC_081428.1, forward strand.
ATGTACCTGAATCATTTCCTGTCCTAACTTATATTACTAACAGAGAACTATTTTATAATGTCTTTCAAATGTATACACTTACACCTCTTTAGTGAGTTTCTTTTCTGAAATTCTTAACGAGGAAAACTATAACTATAATTATCTAATTTTCAACTAACAATAACTATAACTATCTAATCTTCAACTCCCTCAGAGACCCAAGAAGGAAATAATATTACCTAAAAAACAGGAAGTACAAGCAAACAGCTTCCAAAAAGTTGACAGAAACAGCCAGCTGCCTGAACAGTCACCCGAGGTTTCTCCACAATGTTGGGGCATCATCTTTAGCCTATAGGCTTAGCATACCTGACAGACTCATTTGTGAAGTAGAATGTACACAAGGCCTACAGTTCGACCTCACATTAGGTGCGAGTAGTCCATGTACCAGATAAACCTGAATTCCACCAGTGTCCTGTCATAATTCAGGATTTTAAATTTAAATTGCTGATGTTTTTGGAATTCAGCTGTCCATTCTTCTCAGCTTGTGGGTGGCTTCATCTCTATTTATTATGTATTTTATACATACAACATTTTTTAACAATCTCAATCTCAATATATATAATTTGTATACAATATAAAAATCCAATCCAATGTAAAGTATTTATAGATAGTAATTGTCTTTTAAAAGTAGATTCAATAATCTACCTTTTTATCTATATTGTATCTATGTCCTGTCTTTTCTTTTCAGAGTAGGTTCAATAATCTACCCTCTATTCTATCATTGCTATATATCTTTTTTTCAAATAAGAACCTTAAATCTAATCTTTGTTGAGCCCTTTTCCTAACAATTAACAACAACTTGTAACCAACCCTCCTAAACAATGAAAATTATCCCAAACCCCAAACCCATTGAAAAACCAAAAACCACCCGCCCCACACCACTTCTTTGGGAATGTGGGCATCATTTTCTTAAAATTGCTTCCTGCTGGTTGTGGGTGAAGGCATCTTTATTCTGAAAAGAAAAATTTTGGGTTAATTGTCAAATTCTAGGAAAGGTAGCTATATCATTTGTTGTTCAGTCTCTGCATAATGCCAAAGTTCAGGGCTTATCTCAAGTCCTTGTTCAATTAGTCTGTGAAACTGGATCATCTCAGCTAGCCATCTTGAAATTGTTCTGAGCAGTTTATAGTCCAAAGCTGATCTGTGGGTGATGTTTGTCAACTTAGTGGTATTATTGTTTACGTCGGATCGTTGTTGTGGGGCCCCATAATCTTTCTGGAGACTTCAAATTCAGTGTTAGGCCTGATTGTGATTCCCTGTAGAAAACTGATAGAGACTCAAACACAAAAAACATGTATATACAGCTAATTAAAGCCTTTTTTCTATAATTAATTAGTACTCTATATGACTATTAATATCATAACAAAAGTTTATATATATTAATCTTATAAATTTTGTTATATAATAGACATTTTAATATTATTATTTTTCTGAAAGAAAACTGCAATCAAATAACTCCTAATGGCATATTGCTATTCCCATTGATCAGTGCTTCATTCAAACCTCATCAGAGAAACTTCTACTTGCAGTAGATGGGAATCAGCATGGAGACCTACAGATGCACAACATGCTGAGAGTGAGAGGCTTTGAAGCATTCATCCCTTAATGGGATGCTGTCACCAAACCCTTCCTCTCAAGGCTCAGAAGACAAAGAATGATTGCAAGAGCCAGAGGTGGTGGATGATGCCAGGCAAATTGTGTCTTCAAGCTATAATACAACTGATGTACCTATGAAGTCACAGATACTGTGACGGCTCACACGAGGCCTGCACAGGTTTGAGGCAGACAGGGTCCTAGCATTGAGGGGCTAGGGTGGAAAAAGAATTCCATCCCTAACAAAGAAGTTAGTAGAAAACAAAAGTCTGTTTGATGGAAATCTATTTGTGTTAACAGGTATCATAGGATATATCAACCACACTCCAGGGCATGCCCCTGGCTAGGATTATTGCTTACACAGAAAATGCACTCCATAGATTTTTGTATGTTTGTTGAGATTTTTGTTTCACTTTGTCATTTTTGTCTTATTGGTCTTTTGTTCTTCTGTCTTTACGATTTCTTCTTAATTTTTTTTGAGAGATAGCAACAGAAAGGTAGGTAGATAGGTAGATATGTAGATAGGAGAAGAACATTAATTTGGGTAGGTAGGGATATGGTAAGGATAGGGAGGAGTTAAGGAAAGGGGGAAATATGATGAAAATAAATTGTTTGAAAAAAATTAAAAGGTATTTTCAGTTCCTTTAACCTGGTTTTCTTTTTTATTATTCTTAGTTTTTTTTCAGAGTCTCCAAAATATACTGGATGTTTTATGTCCAAATATTATATTTTCAAGATCTGAAAATTTGTCTTCCTTTCCTTTTAATCTATTGGGAGGCTTAACTCTGAGGGTTTTGTTTCACATCTTGAATTTTTAATTTCTAATTTTATTTCAGTTTGGATTTTTATTAATAATTTTATTTCTTTGTTAAAGTCTACTTTCATGTCTCAAGTTGTTTTCATTATTTTATTCAGCTATTTGTGTTTTCATAGTCTTCATTAGGGCATTGATTCATATCCTCACAGGGTTCTTGTACATAGTCAAAATTAGAAGTTTGAAGTCCTTCTCTTTTGCTTTACCTAGATTGATTTTTCAGGCTCTGACACAATAGAAATCCTGGATTCTGGAGGAATCATATTCTCTTGGTTGCTCATATTTGTGTTACTGTGCTTGGATCTGTGCATCTTGAATTATGATTAAAGTGTTTCTGGGTATAGATATTTGGTCTTATCTTTGTTGGGTGGGTATTCTGTTCTTTGTTGCTATTGCCTACTCTAAGTCCTGGGCAAGTGTGGCAGCTGTAGGGCCCCTGATTCCCAGCCTAATGTGTTGAATTAGGGTTCCCTGATAGTTACTCTTTTTTATTTTATATAAGAAATTGTCTAGTTGTTTTATGTATCAGCCATGGATTCCCCTGTCCTCCCTCCTCCCACCTCCCAACCTTCCCCCACAATCCACCCCAGTCTATTTTTCTAGTTCATTTGTGTCCTTGTTAATTTCTGCTGAGCTCAAGAATAACTCCCAGCTTTTTGGTGCAGGGGGAGAGTTACTCTTGAGCTCAGCAGAAATTAACAAGAACACAAATGAACTAGAAAAATAGACTGAGACAGGCACCTGGATATAACTAGGGACCACTGGATCCACACTAGTAGGCTGAGTCTCATATGGATTGAGGTGGTCCAGGAGGAGGGGCTCACATGGGCAGGCTGTAGTGAGACTAAGAGTTAGTCTGGAGAGAGTGGAATAAAGGATGGGAAAGAGGGTAGCCCTCCCCTCCCTGACTTCCAGCCTAATGTGATATCTGTGTGTCCCTGGTAGATGAAGGTTCTGTGGGCCAGTCATGTCACCAAGGGTTAAAGAAGGGCTAGAAGAAAAGAATTAAAGAGGCTGCCAGGAATAACTAAGGGTACTCTAATGATAATCTATTGACCTTAAGTCCCAGAGACCCTTTTACATTCTTTTGAGATAGTCAATCAGTTCTCCCAGGAGGATCTAGAAGTACCAAGCATTAGATGAGGAACCCTGAAGTCATGTAGGAAGCTCCTCCTGGCCACACCTGACTTCATGTGCCTAATCCTCCCACAAGTCTATCAAGTATTTGGAACCCAGTTGGTACTGACACTTCCTATTTGTTACAGGAATTTGTAGATGAGTGAGGGAAATGAATATTTAAATACCAGTTATAATAATGATGAATTGTTTTGAGCCATTGATTCATTCATTCTTCTGTTTTCACAGCTTGTAGCTAGAGTTTTCCTGCCTGGCCCACAGTCAGGACAAATCTCTCTCACCTGCCAGTCCCACAGCCACTCAGACCCGACCAAGTAAACACAGAGACTTATATTGGTTACAAACTGTATGGCCGTGGCAGGCTTCTTGCTCACTGTTCTTACAGCTTAAATTAATCCATTTCCATTAATCTATACCTTGCCACATGGCTCGTGGCTTACTGGCACATGCTGTTTCTCATCGTGGCGGCTGGCAGTGTCTCTCTGACTCAGCCTTCCACTTCCCAGCTTTATTCTCCTCCTTGTCCCACCTATACTTCCTGCCTGACTACTGGCCAATAAGTGTTTTATTTACTAACCAGTCAGAGCAACACATTTGCCATACAGAACATCCCACAGCAGATCCACATTTCATAGAGCTGTCAAGGCAGTCGTTAGTGAAGAGACTCAATACAGCAATCGAAAATCGATTTTTGGATGGTTCTTCATGCAAGAACTGTATTTTTAGATTTACTACAAAATAAGTTTATTGTAAATAAATATGTCATAACGATGCCCTGCCTATTGAAGAATCATTGTATTGAATACCAGAAACTTCAAGATATGAACATAAAAATCTTATATTTAACAAGATGCTATGAGGAAGGAGTGAGAAAGACAGAGGCCTCTCTCTCCTTCTGAGGGAGCATGGGAGATTGGGAATGAGTTTGAAATAAGCAACACCTTGACCACTGTTCTCTGGGTTGGAACCCCTTGGCTTCTGTGGAGTCAAATATAGCTCTACCCACTTCAGAATAGTTAACTAATGTCAGGGTCATGTATTGTTGGGTGGATGACAAAGAACAGGGAGGAGCACCCAGCTGCAGACACAAACTGGGGTGTATTCAGCATGGTCTGCACACTCACAGTCACCTCTTACTTTTGATCACTTATAGAAGACCTAAGGCTTTGCCACGTGCACAGTGATTGCAAGACTATAAGGCTGGAATTTGCTTTGAGATTATTGCAGTTGATGTTGTTGTTTGGGTTGGACCCTGACAATGATCCCTCCAGTGTCCTGAACCTTCCAACCTGCCATCCCCTTAAAACTCACTTTGTACTGCAGAGGTGATTGTGTGACACATCCTCGGCTGCTCAGGAAAGAGAATGCAGAAACAAGGCACAGAGAAGCATCAAGCTCAAGGATAACACTGCTCAACTTTGTTTCCCTCACTGGTGATCCAGGTTCCACATGGGATGGTATACAAGGACACCATTATCTGAATGCTGAACTGTTATCCTGGTGATGGAGAGGTCATGATGTGGATGGTGGTGAGTTACAAAGCACTCACCCTGCTCATGCTGTGACCTAGAAACCTCAAACTCGAATCCAACCTATCTATGTCCATTCTTATAATGAACCACCCTTTCCTCATTTTTGTGAAAAACTCAAGTTTTCATCGTTACCTGTTATACTGCTCCTAGGAAAATGAATTTTGGAGCATACATTACATAAAGGAATTAAATAGTCAATTTATTTTAGACAAAGCTGGTGGAGTCTTGATTGCTCCCTCTGCTCTTAGAACTTCCTGCCTTTTCCCATGGAAATGTAAGGAGAGAGACTCAGTAGTGAGTGTGTCTATGCACTGGGGACAAGCACCTCCAGTTCTGAAGGAACAGACTTCTCCAGTTTCATCACATTGAGGTCCAGGCTAGATTTGAAGTCCTCTAGCAGGAGATAGGAAGGGCATGTGATCAAATAACAACAGCAATAAAAATGGTGATAATGGATGATAAAAATGATTGTGACATCAGCAAAGCCTGAGTATTGGTGACACAAACAATACAGATTTCACCTCCAACAACCTTGCTACTCTTGCTGAGCAGGGTAGTGTTTTCTTGCTTCTTAAACACATAAATGACCAGTGTATTAAAGATGCTGTCAACACTTTTTCAGACCTCTCTGCTGCTTGAAAATGACTTAATTTTACCCACTATTTCCATTGTTTGAACAGCAAATACTAAATAATTAATATAATGTGATAAACATGGCATGGCATTTTATGTCTTCTATTATAGCATTCAGAATCTAATGGAGAATTGACTATTATAGATATCTACAGCTAATGACTGTACTGGCACATGCCTTTAATCCCAGCATTTGGGAGGCAGAGGCAGGTGAATCTCTGAGTTCGAGACCAGCCTGGTTTACAGAGAAAATTCCAGGTCAACCAGGGCACACAGGGAAATCCTGCCTCAAAAACAAAACAAAACAAAAATGAAAGATAAACTGTGATACTCAAAATAAACATTAATACCTGGCATATGAGTACAGTTAAATTAATTCAGGAGATTATCTATCTATACATACTTATGTGTACACATAAACAAATAAGTGTACAAATGTTTATACATGTAACAATAATAAAGTAGTGATCAAGAGTTTGGAAAAGAGGATGTGGGAAGAACTATCTGGGAGGGAAAGAAAGAGATGCAAATGCAGAGCTCATTTATGATTTTTAAAAAATTTCTTATAACAGTATATATTATATTGAACTTGTTTACTTTGCCTGAGAATTTCCTGGGTTAGCCCTCCTCACTCAGCCCAGGTTTCTGCCTGTGTCCTGAAGTTACACTGTTATTTGACCCTTATTTGTGATACAAATATACGCATACAAATGTATGTACAAATTCATGCACATATTAGAGAAGGGTGAATTTCACCACTATGTTGGTTATAGGAGCAGATCCTATCTGCTTTCTCACATATCAAGGTTACCAGTCCTCTCTGCTAGCCACAGGGTGTTGGAGTATGTGAAGGAGACACAGAGTAAGGCTCAACTCCCTGTACTGCACTTTTTCAGGTGAAAAGGACTTTGGGGCCAGTTAAAAAATGAAGGAAGTTCATGTTCTTAGACTGTTCCACCAGCAGAGGGTGGTAGGGTAGCATCCAGGAGCACCCAAGGGGGAGACTAGAGTTGTACAGGGGAAGTTGAGTAGGTGATGGTAAGCCAGGAATTCCGAAAGTGTCAAGGGACAGTTTTTTTACTGCCAGTGATGACATTCTGAGAATCACATAACAGTGTCATTCAGGAAAGAGGCGAAACCCATGCATAATGAGGGACTCACTTAGGAAATGCTCAGGTATTGTAGGATACCAGGCATGAGCCTCGGTAGCTCTGTCATGGCTGACATTCATTGGCATAAGCATTTTGAGTCCAGTGGGGAGTTCACTGTGGCAGAACTGGCTACCAGGAATGGTGTCTTGCACTCAGGATCATGTTCTCTTGCACGTGATTCACAGTTGTCATGGCTGCAAAGACATCACCTACTATTTATCTCTCTCCTGGGTATTTCCAGAGAGGCATACTTCTCTAACCTACAGGCAGATTTGCCATTAGACTGAAGCACCTGGGCTCTGGTACAGTCTAAAGTAGGGAAGGTGGCAACCTGTGTTCTGTCCCTCCATGAAGAATCCAGTGTTCTTTGGAAATACTTGAATGAACTGAACACTAACCTGACTCAGAGCACATGTGCTCAGTGTCTGCATTCCTCCTGATGGGAACTCTCACCAAGCACCTTCCAGAGCTCAACTTAGTGCAACCTTGATCCTATGACTGACACACACAAGTGTGTTTCCCAGAAAGTCTTGTTTCAGGGTATTTTAACAAGATCTTCAATGTCACTCATGCAAGATTTTTAATTTAATTCCTGAAGCCAGATGCTAATATCTTCTAAGAGAATGGAAGTCTAGAAAAGTCTAAGTCTAGGAAAGAGACTCAACATGAGAAATGACCCTGGACTTCTGATGACTCCACAAAAACAACTGATTGTATAACAAACCAATATCACATAGGTGTACTTGACAACAATTCTAATAGCACAGGGCTACATTGTATTGAGATGATCAGAATGAATCACAAATATAGCTTGATGACCAAGAGAGAGGAAGGAAAATCAAGGTGATGTGACAGGCCACACTATACCTTCTGTTGAGTCACATTTCAGTAGTGGTCCCTTAATGATACCAAGTGCACACCATAGACAAGATAGTAGAAGGTGCATAGCCTTGCTAAAACAGCTCAGCTGTTCAGAGACTATCATGGGTAAATTGCTGCAGGGTTACTGTAATCGGAGACCACAGAGGCTTAGGATGTTTTTCTGAGCCAAGAGACTCTTGAATGAGTAGGGATCCACTCCTCCAAGTTGGTTTCTGCATCACATCTTTGAAGTATTTTCTCCACACAAGCCTCCATGGGGAGACCCAGAGAGGGGTAAATTTGCATAGCCACAGAACATCCACTACCCTCAAAAGGACTGAAAGAGAATAAAAGCCTGATTAGTCTGGTTGTGCTGTGACTTCCAGGATCCACTACTCTGGGCATCTCCACCATGGCCTGGCTGTTCCTCCTGTTCCCCTTCCTCTCTCTCTGCACAGGTGATTTACCCAGACACAGTCTGATGTTTCAGCCCACAGACATTGCTGCTCAGCCCTGAATCCTGAGTCCTGTTCTGGTGGAGTGTTTAGTTGGCTCTGGAAAGAGCATTGTTCAGTATCCTCAGCATCTTTCTCTTTTATTTTGCAGATTCCGTGGCCTCCTATACACTGACTCAACCTCCCTCAGTATCAGTGGCCCTAGGTCAAAAGGCCACAATCACCTGCTCTGGAGAAAAACTCTCAGATAAGTATGTTCACTGGTACCAGCAGAAGCCAGGCCAGCCCCCTGTGCTGGTCATATATAGAGATAATAAGCGTCCCTCTGGCATCCCAGACCACTTCTCTGGCTCCAACTCAGAGAACACAGCCACACTGACCATCAGCAAGGCCCAGGCTGGAGATGAAGCTGACTATTACTGTCAATGTTGGGATAGCACTGATGATGCTCACAATAACACAGTCAGATGAGGAAGTAAGACACAAATCCCTTCTCTCCTATGACAGTGGCAACCTGTTTCCTAGTTTAACCTGCAGAGTTGCTTCCCTGCCCTTTGCCACAAACTTTGTTTTCTAATGCAGCACTACAAAGCTTACATGACTAAGATGTCAACTGCTGAGTATCTTTCCTTAGTCTCTACCAGGCAGAATATGTGGTGACCTTTAGATTCCATCAGAGAAAGGATTTTATTCCTCATTTTTTACAGGTTTTTAGAATATATCCATTGTGCAAATCAGTGCACTTTGTTATATTAAACGTTTTCTTCAATTTTTGACATCTACTTTGGTTATATTCACATTCATCATTTCTCTTCTTGGCTAGATCTCCCCTGAAAAAAATCTATCAGGGCACTTGTGAATTATAAAGAATCTTCTTACAGCCTAACAAATGTAAAGTAAGAGCTGAGAAGACAGGTGAAAAAGGAAGAATTGCTTCCCTCTTTCCTACCTGCCCCTCTGTCATGACCTATTCCTCCAGGAGCCCACATATGAGAAACCATGACATGCATTCCTTACTGACACAGAGTATACATGGCTATGAGGTTTAGCTTGAAGAAAAGTAATATGTTTGTGTCAGGACTTTCAAGAACTTGAACCAGGAAGTCAAGGACAATTGCACCTTCCAATTGAGAATAGAATTGTAGGTAGAGCCCTTGGACAACAAAGATACTGCCTAGCACACTTCCTCATTGTCCACAGCTTATTTTCTGTCTTTCTAATTATATATGTGTGTGTGTATATATATATATATATATATATGCTGTATTTTATGAGATAAAAGAGCTTCTCCAACATTACTTTTGTTGTAGACCTAAGAATAAACCTGCTAGTAGTCTAATTAGTGTCATCCTTGGGAACTTCCCTAGCACCCAATTTCTCCCTATCCTCATAAAGTCTCCCTTTATCATGGTATCTCTTTCATTGTTCTCCTACTCCATGCCTGTTCCAGCCCAAACATCCAATTCCCCTGTGTTCTCAGCTTAGACTACTAGCAATAGTGGAGAGGGTGCCTGAATTGGCTTATCCCAGTAAGCAGATAGTTGAATACCCTAACTGTCATCATAGATCCTTCATCTAGTAACTGATGGATGCAGATGCAGAGATCCAAAGCCAAACATAAGGCCAAGCTCCAGGAGTCCAGTTGAAGAGAGGGAAGAGAGATTCTATGAACAAGGGGCATCAAGATCATGATGGGGAAGCCTACAAGAGACAACCAAACCAAACTAGTGGGAACTCATGAAATTTAGACCAACACCTGTGGAGCATCCACAGGACTGGACTAGGACCTCTGCATAAGTGAGACAGTTGTGTAGCTTGATCTGCTTAAGGGCCCCCCCCCTGGCAGTAGGATCAGGATCTATCCCTGATACATGAACTGGCTCTTTGGAGCACATTACTTGCAGTGGGACACCTCTCTCAGCCTTGAGGCAGGGGGAGGGGCTTGGACCTACCTCTACTGAATAGACCACACTTTGCTGACTCCCCGTAGGCAGCCTTACTTTCTTGTAGGAGGGAATGGTGAGAGGGTTGGGGGGGGAGGCTGAAGGGGAAGAAAGAGGAAAGGGGAGATCTGTAATTGGTATGTAAAATGAATAAAAAATTTCTTAATAAAAAAATAATAAACTTGCTTCTCTCCATCAATTCTGTTTCCAGAATGTTGTCTTTGAATAGTAATTCCATGGATTTCGATTTCAAAATATTATCTTTCCCATATACTTTCCTCTGCTCTCATGAGGGCAAGATAACAAGTCATGATCAGATCTGGTCCTGCTTACCCTACTATGAGATGTCCAGCCTGACCTTTCCTACTAGCATCCATTAGGATGGATACAAAGTGTAGAGAAACACCATATTCGAGAACAAAGTTAGACATTATGGATGGGAGTATACTCAGTGTACATAATGTGCTTCTCTGAACATGTACTTATGTAATACAAGACTAAGTACAATGAAAAAAAAGCAACAAAAGTTTAAAAAGCAGGAAAAATAATAACATTCTTTATTTTTTAAAAATGGAGAAATTATAAACATTGAAGTGTACATGATTGATATTACAAAAGTGAGAAATATTGTATCTATAGTTATGAACAAAACTACACTGAGTGATTGGCCAAAGATTAGACATTGTAAAATTAAAGATCAATGGCACCGAGTCACAACAGCAGATACTATTAAAGATAAAGCATGCACATATGTCATGGATATAGTTCAGTGGTGGAATACCAGACTGCTGGAATATATTTAGGTCCTGTGTTGGATTCACAGCATTCATCCTCCAATAAAAATAAGGAAAAAGTTCAAAATATTTTCAGGACATCATTGAGTTTTCCAACTCTGTGTGGAATTTTACATATCTCTCTCTCTCTCTCTCTCTCTCTCTCTCTCTCTCTCTCTCTCTGCCTCTCTCTCTCTCTCTTTCTCTCTGTGTATGTATATCTGTGTCTGTCTGTCTGTCTGTCTATCTGTCTCTTTCTCTCTTTCTTTCTCTGTTCACTACTGAGAAGACACTGTCAGGGACCAGGAGTGAAATACAGTATTTGAAGAATCAATGATCAAAAAAGTTCTGCATTTGTTAAAAATAAAAAATATTAACATGTGCAAATAACACAACAAACTGAACTTAAAGATAAATGACAGTATCAAATATTAAATTGCACTGATAACAGTAAGTGGTGAAAGGAAACTGAACCCTAAATTATTAGAGCAGAATTCTCAACTGAATTTAAAAAAAAGGCACTAAGACAGTAGAACAACATGCTTTTAAAATATAAAGTGAAAATTGTCCGTCTAGAACACAATTTACACTGTGAAAATATCTTCCTCCAAATGAAGGTATAATAAACACTGTCACAGACGTTAGTTATCTCTAAAATCCTCTAAGAGAGTATTTACTTTTTTTAAAAATGAAAATCAAAATATATATCATGAAAGAAATTTAATGAAAACAGTGTATAAGATAAAACAAAATCACTGATGTCATGTCCACAGACACGTTGTTATTACAATGGGTTTTTTGATAAGATGATAAACAATTTTTCTATAAGTTCTCCACAATTCATTGACATCAGCAGAGGGTGGTGGAAACTACCCTCTTCTGAGAATTTCACTGGAAAGTCTGCTGGCTGGGGACTGGACAGTCATTTGTCCTCTGGTCAGTGCCATGGCTCTTGTTCTACACTCTGTTATCAGGGCAGAAGGCTTGTGTACATTGACACCATATGCACTGATGTCATTTGATTGCTGTGTAACTTATGTGACCAGGACTCCAGGGACAAGCTGCCTTTGGCATCACTGCTGGAAAACAGGTCCTTTGCAAAGAACTTTAGTTTGCTGAGTTTCTAGTGACTTCTAGATCACACTTACCTTGAAATTAAAGTCCTGGCCTGACCAGGACTTCCAATCCCTGCTTTAATTTAGAAAGAGACTTGGTACTTGAAATTGCATCTCAGAGACCTGTTATTTGAAGCCTTTCTTTCCTCAAAGACCATATAGTTGACCAACACAGCAAGCCATAGTAGTAAAGGACTTTTTTCAAAAATAAATACCAGCATATAGAAACGTTCATTCAATTAATAACAAGAGAGCCTTTTGACAATCTAGATGAGTAAAATAAATTATGGTTTATAGAAATTGATTAGTGAAAGAAAAAGAAATTATATTGTGATTTATATCACATAAGATATTTGAGTAAGATGGAAAACACTGAAGAGGTATAGAACATGTGTCTGAAGCTCTTAAAATACATAGAAAGTATATATTATACTTGGAGTTTGATATGGAGGTGCTGGGCTTGTGTTATACACTTTATACCATTTTAAAACAAATCCATGGACATCAAAGTGTCAAAACTGGTAACTGAATTAATCAGCATCCTTCATAAAAAGAGGATGAATGGAAGATAAGCAGACAAAGTGATGTCTAAGAAAATACATCTGGATGAAATGGCAAAACAATTGCACTTTTGCGAACTGAGTTCAGTAAAGAGGTAAACATAGTGAAAAGAACTAAAGTTGAGATGAAGATGAAGTTGAAAAATTTAGTATCACATTTATAAACCTCAGAGAAAGACTTACAAGTATATGGATCAAGTAGAAGGTAGAATATTGGGACTTAAAGATGAAACAGAGGAATTGGAACACTGAAGCAAATAGTATGAAAATTTTAAAACAAACAAATAAAAGGACCATTCAGGAATTATTAAACACCATGAAAAGACTAAATATTTGAATCATGTTATGGGTGAAGTAGAAAAATACCATGTCAATGCTATAGACATAAATTTCGACAAGATCACACAAGAAAACATTGCTACTTACAGAAACACATTCTCATTGATATATAAGGAGCACACAGAACACAAAGAGATAGGACCGGAAAAGGAACTCCTCACAGCATATTATGCCTAAAATACTAAATATATGGAACAAAGAAAGAGTTTTGAAATATAAAAGACAATGCCAACAAGTAACACAGAAAAAAAACTCCATCAGATTTATCAATGGAGACTCTAAAAGCCCAAGACCTAGGAGCAATGTACTTCAAAATCTTAAAGATGATGTGTGCCTATCTAGACCACTGCACACAGAAAAACTGTGTGCCACAGTAGAAAGAGAAAGAAATGCTCCTTATGATGCAAACACACTAATAGAATTCATGTCCACCCAACAAGCCTTACAAAAGATATTAGAAATGCTACTTCACTGAAGAGTTCAATAAACATAGCCAGGAGACTGTAGAAAGAAAACAAATAAAATTATAACTATTGACACACAAAATAGGATTAAGAACACAAGGGCCAAAAGGTCATCAATAATAATAACTTTAAATATTAATAAACTCAGCTCCCCAATCAAAAGATATAGGTAGGTTGAGGGGCTTAAGGAACAAATTTTGTCTTTCTGTTATCTACAAAATACTCATCTAACCTTCAAAGATATGCAGCACCTTAAAATGAGAGAATGGAAAATTATTACAAGCAAATGTGACCCAGAAGCATGGAAGTGTCACCATTCTAGTATCTAATAAAAGAGATTTCCCACTAAAAGTATTCAGAATAGATATAACAAAAAGCATAAAGTTGGATGGAAGGACATGAATTGAATCCAACACATTATCAGTGGATAAGGTCAATACTCTACTTTTTCCAAAAGGCAAATCATCTGGACAAAAATAAATAGGGAAACATCAGAATTAATGGACACCATACACCAAATGTACCCAATAGATATCTAGAGAATATTCCACCCAAACAAGAAATATACATTATACTCAGCAGTCTGCAGAAACATCCATAATATAGACCACACCCTGTGACAGAAAACACATCTTAATAACTTTGGAAAGCTTACAGTAATCCTGTATCCTGCCTGACCACAGGACAACAAAATTTAAAATTAAAAGTAAAGAATTATCCAGGATTTCAGACATCCACATGGAGTAAACAGCATATTACTGAATGTTGAAAAGCTAAAGGAAGAAATTTAAGAGGGGAAAAACAATACTGGATTTAAATAAAAATGATAATACATCACAACAAAATTTCTTAGATAAATTAAAAGCAGTCCTAAGAGGGAAATTTATATTAAAAATCAGAAAATGTACAAATCATTGATTTAATGTTGAGATTCAATAATTTGGACAAGGCAAGATTAAATAAAACCACAATCTATTACATAGAAAGAAATAATAAAAACCAGGACATAAATTAATGAAATAGAAACAAAATATAAAGTATCAGCAAACCTAAGAGCTTGTCTTTGAGAAGACAAACTGAGACAAGCCCTAGCTCAATTAACCAAAAGAAAGAGATGACCTAAGTTACCAGAATCAGAGATGGTAGGAGATCATTATTAGCGTCATTAAAAGAATTTGGAATTCTTTCAAAACTATTAGGATAGAAAATCTAAATGAAATAGATGAATTTCTAGATTCATTCAAATTGGAAAATTTAAGCTAAGAAGAGATCAACAGCTTAGACACATAACAGATAAAGAGAATAAAAAGTAGTGAAAACCCTGACAAAATTTTAAAAAATCAAGCCCAAATGAATTCACAGCAGAATCCTATCAGACTTTCAAAGAAGAGCTACAATCATATTTACTAATTTATTTTTAAACCGTAAAAACCACTTCTAAACTGCTTCTATGATGCCATTATAATATTCATGCCAAATACAGGTAAAGACATTATATCAACAACAAAAATCTTTTTAAAAAGAAAACTATAGGCTAATACATGCCTGATGCAAACATCCTTAGTAAAAAATATTTGCAAACCAAATATAGGCTTACATTAGAAAGATCATCCACCATTACCAATTTCTCTTTATCATATAGATGTGAAGTGGTTACACAAGTCAGTAAATGCCTTACATCATATAAATGGATTTAAAGTTAAAGACTATACAATCATCTCAATAGATTCATAAATGAACCTTAACAAAATCCAACACACTTTTATACTAGAAGTCTTAGAGAGAGCAAGACTGGAGAAACATCTCCCCCTTTCTATCACTTCAGTGCTCCCCAGTCCCTTTCAAATCTATGACCCTTTCTTGTTCATTTATTATGGTTATAATGTATATACACACAAAATTATAAATACAACCCACAGAATTCAGTTACTGCTGCATACATATGTAAGGGCTGACCACTTTGAATTGGATAATCTTTCAAAGGCCTGTTCTCCAGAGAAGACTGATTCTTCCTCTGTCCATACCCCCAGTTGCCTGTAGCTCTTTCTCAAGAGGTTTCTTCTATTCATATTAACTGGTTTTGTCATTGTTCTAGTCTTTTGTTGTTGTTGTATTGTTTGGGGAGATAGGGTTTCTCTGTGGAGCCTTGGCTGTCCTGGAACTTGCTCTGTAGACCAGGCTAGCCTTGAACTCACAGAGACCCACCTGCCTCTGCCTCTTGAGTGCTGGGATTGGTGGTATGCACCACCATTGCCTGGCTTTGTTCTGGTCTTGACTTGGTGACTATGTTTTGAAATTTTGTGAGTTCAACTTTCTTGTTATATTTAAAAGACATTTTTCAGCAGATGCTCTCTACTCTGGCTTTTACCATCATTCTGCCCTCTCCTTCAGGATATTCTCTGAGCCTTAATTATAAGAGTGTGTTGTGAATGTATCAGCTGGGGCTGAGCACATAATGGTTGACCAGTTGTATATTTCTGTAATAGCCTCTGTTGCAAAAAAAAAAAAGCTGTTTTGAGGAGGTCTAAGTGCTATATATGTCAGTAGATACAAGGATAATTATTAAGAATATAATTAGCACTCAGGAGACAGAGGCAGGCAGATCTCTGTGAGTTCAAGGCCAGCCTGGTCTACAAAGCAAGTTCCAGGGAAGGCACAAAGCTACACAAAGAAACCCTGTCTCAAAAAAACAAAACAAAACAAAAGAATGAGATTAGAAACTATACTGGTTTGCAAAAGTGTCAATGTGTTCTTTTCTTTAATCCATAACCTCATCAGCTATGGGTAATTGACTAGGTTTTAAGTACTAAGCATACATTCTCTCCTATTGCGTAGGCCTTCAGTCCAATTAGATGGCCGTTGGTTGCTTCCAAGTCTTGACATTCTGGTTATTACTGCAGGATGTAGGTAGTTCATCTCTGTAGGACTATTGATTGTTTGTCTCTTTGTCTTGTTGCCACTCTCCAGGGAGTCCAGCAGTGACTTGTTCTCTCCTGAGCATTTCTAGAAACCTTCTGCACTTCTCCCTCCTTTTTTTTTTCACTTCATCTGAGACATCTGATGTCAGGATGCAGCACCTGCGCTCATATGTAATCAGATCAGGGAGGGGCATTGTGTGTCTGTTCCTGGATAAGATCTTTAGATTCTGGAGACAAATGTGGACTCTCACCCTGCTTCAGATCACAGCTCTGGTAACAGGGCTTTCTTTAGGTCAGACAGATTCTTTCCAGCTGCCAAAAAAATATGCTTACTGGTATCAGCAAAAGCTGGACCAGACCATTTTGCCACTGATATACGAAGATAGTAAGCGACCATCAGGGATCCCTGACCGATTCTCTGGGTCCAGCTCAGGGACAACAGCCACCTTGACCATCAGTGGAGTCCTGTCTGAGGATGAGGCTGTCTATTACTGTTTGTCATCATACGATGAGAGTAATAGTGTTTTGTTCCACAGTGATTTAGGCAGATGGGGAAGTGACTCACAAACCCTTTCTCTGTAATTTGCATCATTTTCCAGTAGCCACAGGTGGACCGGAGGCAAACCCATGAACATGTCTGGGTCTACCTCATTCACACCTGAGACTTCCAAGCTGCCTTTTCCTTCTAGTCCTCCAGAAGGCTCAATAGTGAATGGATTGGGCAGGTTTGGAGCTGTCAGCGATACACTTTCCCAATGTTTGTTTAGGTGAAGAATGATGAGGAAAAGGGCACATCAGTGAAGAGAAAAATGAATGATACATCCATGCATGTTCCAGGTCTCCACACTTCCTTATTGTGATGTGTGATCCTCCTCTGCAAGTTCTATGGGTAACTTCCTTCAAGGATTCAACTGGTCTTTGCTCCTGAAATCCTAGGACTTTATGACAGTCCAGTACATTGAAGAGAGGAATTCAGAATAGTGGATATAAAGGGATCTCTGTTAGATAAAAAACATCTACTAAATCTTTTATTTCTGTCATCTGGTAGAGGTACTCTCAGTAGAATGCACAGTTAGTACTTGCCTCCCTGCATTCATGACCTCCACAGAAATGTTCAGTTTAATGATTTTCTAAAGATAGAAACTCAAGGTTCTTGTACCAAGTACCTCAATTTAGGATATTCCCAAAAGTGATATCCTAGGATTACTTTTCCTTCTTCCCACTGCCTTGTCCTCACTGTTTATAAGCCTCCCTGTAGTTCAATTATCTCTCAGACTTGTTATTCAAGAAACCAAATGATGAAGACCAATTATCTTTCATATGAAATATCAAGGATCTTGAAGACATCGCTATACCCAGAAGGTGATGATGCAACTAGTGTGAATATCCAAATGCTCCTTCTGCTTCCAATTATTAATTGTCCGATTGTAAAAAAGAAAAACATCCTCACGTATTCAGTACTCCTGGTTATGGAAGTGAGTTAGATCCATCCTGGCAGAGCAGACAAATCTACACTCTATCAGGAAATACTTAGGTGTGAGCTACAAAATGGGAGTTGTGTCCTATATATTCTCCTCGTCTTGAAAAAAATGTCATCCCTACAACCAGAAATACTGATGTCTCCAATCTGGGAAATAAAGATGAAACATTTACATATAAATGCTACCACAGCCCACACTTGTCCGTATCAAGGCCATGCACATTCCCATGTGTCACACAATCCCCAAATAAAATTGACAAGGTTAACCATGCTCTATCTACTATAACAAGAGTCTTCGTAACAGCTGTTGCCTTTGGCTTACTTGAGTTGAGGCCAGGAATTAATATCTTTCAAGGGCCATAGAAGATACAGATTTGTCTTCATTGTTTATTTTTCCACTTCAGTGGAAAAGTAACCTAAATACTTCATACAACCTAAATACTGAAATGTGCACTTAACTGTTGTAGAAGGCATTTTATCATGGATGACACTGGGATATAAGGAGTAGAAAAATTATTTGAAAATATACATTTCAAGATATTTCTCTCAAAATATGAAAAAACAGATTTGGTTAAAATTGATATTTTCTTCTTTACAGATTTCATATTCTCTCTGAAATCAGGAAAAAATGTTTGCTAGTTTTGATCCATGAACTGATCATGCCAGATTGGATTAAGCAAATCTTTACTCTACCAAACCTGTTAATAAGGACTGTATATATTTTGTGACTAACTGTTGATCAAGAAAGGATTTCTCATTACAAAAAACTCTTCAACACAGTCCTAGTGCATCTTCCACATGTATCTGTGGTGGTATAAGTCAGTCACTAGCCAATAGCCTGTTTTTTTATTTGATGATTCCTTAGCATGAAGTTACTTAAGTGCTACACATAGAAGACAGTGCAGTCTTGTTCAGCTCCCTGGGGAAATATATTCCTTCTGGAACTCTGATATCTGTACTATATCATCATTTTTTTCAAGATGCAGAGATGTGAAACCAACATTGTATCTAGGGATGATGTTGGGACATCATGCAAATTCTACGCCCATGGCTACCTGTACAAGTATTGCACACATACACCCAAAGACTTAAAAACAGAGTGGAAATATAGAATTGGGTCAATGGGATAGAAAAGAAGATGAAAGAAGATAGAAGATGGTAAATGTGATATGGATTTATGAAAATGACAAAAAATTTAAAATTATAGTAAAAAGGAACATATTAATCTCATTTCAAAACCTTAATTCTTTCACTAATCAAGTTTAATGTAGGAGAAGTAATATCATACATTAGATGATGGCTTTCAATATACATGGAGTAATGGCTAGTGTTGTCAATTTGTCAGAATTTAGAATTGTATGGGGTAGGGCTCTGGGACTGACCATGGGTGATTATTTTGATTATATTAATTGAGATAGGGTATGTATAGCAACATACCCTAGCCAGCAGATTCCAGACTATGCAAGAGTGGTGAA
Organism: Peromyscus eremicus; assembly: GCF_949786415.1. Lineage (NCBI taxonomy): Eukaryota > Metazoa > Chordata > Mammalia > Rodentia > Cricetidae > Peromyscus > Peromyscus eremicus. The sequence goes on from NC_081428.1 coordinate 73,673,212, forward strand.
AAGAAGATGTGCATTGACTTGCCTGAATTCATTGCTCTCCATTCCTAAGTGTGAGTGCAGTACGACTAGCTCTCTTCCACTCCTGGTGCTGTGACTTACCTGTTATTCTGGACTGTAACCTGGAAACAGGAGATGAAACAAACCTTGTAAGTTGCTTTTGTTGGGTATCAAAGCAACAGGAAAAGAAGCTAAGGGACACGGGTGTCTGATATAGATATCTCTTTTTTACTGAGTTTTCTAAGTTCGTTTCCCAGATGAGATAGATACTTCAAAATGTAAAGGGTGACTAAGTTCAGATGCATTATGGTGCTTGAATGGCAGTGGAACTGGCTCTGTGTTCAGAAAAGATAATTGGAATACCATGACTGTGGGTAAGGGATCTGTAAGTCCATATGCAATGATTTTGATAGGAGCATTTAAAGCAAGAAAATCAAACGTCATCCAATGTGAAATTAGTGACAATGAGAACAAGAGCTAGCCACTCACAATAAGAGGCCATCAACCTGCAGCCCATAGAGAACAGCGTGCTAATGACAGCACAGGGGTAAGGGTATGGCCAAGTCAATGGTGATCAGAATACATGTTGGTGTATGGTGGTATTTTATTTGTACTGAAATGTGATTTTAATTGTATGTTAATAAATAAAGTTGCCTGGCGGTCAGAGCTATTAGAGCCATAGCAAGAGCATGGCAGTGGTGGCGCACGCCTTTAATCCCAGCACTTGGTAGACAGAGCTAGGTAGATCTCTGTGTGTTCAAGGATACAGCCAGCATTGGAGACACACGCCTTTAATCTCAATCCCAACCATAGAAGACCTGGAAGTCTCTACAGACAGGCAGTGACGAGGCAGTCATGTGTTTGGGTTTACAACCAATGAGAAGGCAGAACAGAAAGATTATATAAAGGCAAACACACAGGAAGTAGGTCTCTTTCAGAGAGATCTCTTGGCTTAAGGGGCTAGCTGCAGGGTAAGGCTCTTAGCTCTGATCTCTTGGCTTTCTTCTTTGCATTGGTTCTGTGTTTCTTATTTAATAAGACGGTTGGTTACATCTACATTGGTATCTCCTTGACTATCCTTCTCTGCCACCAGAGACACTTTGTTCATGAGCTTATTGGGCAATAAATCACATGACTTGGAGAAGAAGATTATTAGAGCCCACAGAATGAGTCATCAGTCAACTTGAGACCTTTTATTTCTGAAGTCACCATTTGGAGATTATTATATAAGACATAGATGTTGTAACTACCTACAAATAAGCAGTGATTTGATAAATGTCTTAAAGGGAAAATTTTACAATCTTATAGGTAAAATTATAAAAGCAATCAACAAGGTGTCCTAGAGAAGATTTAGCAGGCAAGGTGCTTTCTACCATGTCTGACAACATGAGTTTGATCTCTGGAATCCACAGGGTAGAAGGGAGAACTTACTTCTAGAAAGTGTCCTCTGATGTCCACCTGCACAGTATGGCGCTTGTTTATATGTGAGGCACATGTGTGAATGTGTGTGTGTGTGTGTGTGTGTGTGTGTGTGTGTGTGTGTGTGAATTAGGGGAGGAAACCTGTTTCTACCCATAGGACATACGTGTAAAAAAAGATGATGATGCAATGATGGAGACACAGGGTTTAGATTACCTTAGAGCTTTCAAGTTACTAAGCTTCAGCAAACTGCTTATGTGTTCATGATTATAATATAATAAATGAAACTGCTAATTGTTCTTCCCTATTGTAGAAATTCATGTGTCTCCTCAAGCTCTTCAGCATCTTTTCATGTCCAGGAATGACTGACAGTTTCTATGAGGGGTCAAATCCCTGGCAATACCTCCAGTTTTTCAGGAAGCCCAATGTCCCCACAATGTTATGATCAAAGGGGGAGTTTTTGAAGCAGAGGGAATTAAAGACACACATACATACTTTTGTCCAAACTTTGTGAATTTGTATTTTTGTTTTTTTGGCTATTGCTCTGTGAAAGGAATAGAAGATAATGGGAGTCCCTAAACTGATGGCTCATACCATTCACTTGTAAGCATTCATTCTGTGTCTAAAGGATTTCATACAAGTGAAGTGAGTGTCAATATTATTATCTCCTGCCTGGTCACTTAGGAATACATTTCTACTTTCCTGTATACATCTCACATTTGAGGGATGCTGTGCATACTAATTCATCATTAAATGCATACAAAAGATATATAAGCAACATTATACAGACTGAACAGAATATATTTGTGCTTAGGAATGTACAATATAATAAATAATGGAAAGAAATTAGAGCCAGGCGGTGGTGGCGCACGCCTTTAATCACAGCACTCGGGAGGCAGAAGCAGGCGGATCTCTGCGAGTTTGAGGCCAGCCTGGTCTCCAAAGCGAGTTCCAGGAAAGGCGCAAAGCTACACAGAGAAACCCTGTCTCGAAAAACCAAAAAAAAAAATTAGAAAAATGATACAATTATAATCTAAAAATACATTTAAAAAGACCACCTCAGCCACAGTCAATTAAGCTTGTAAAGGTGGCAATAGTTTATGTTATTTCCAAGGTCTAATATCTCTGATGTATTGATAATATGTAGCAGAGATTATCAAGACTCAGAACTTGTCATCTGTATAAAAACACAGAAAGACTCCTTCAGTGTTTACCAGTGATGCAGTTTGTGTTAAAGACACTGCACTCTGCCATCTCAGTTTGAGAGCACCAGTGATAAAAGAGTGGGCATGGCTGTTCTCAGGAATACCTCACCAACACTGCAGCAGCTGTACTTCATATGGTGCTATTGTTATAGAATTGTAGATTCTGGGTGGAAAGGTTTTGGATCTAGATCCTGGACTTCAGACTGGGATCAGGACACCTGACATCACCCTTCCTTGTTTCTCTGGGTTTACACCACTCCCTATTGTTCTCTACAGACCAAACCTGAGGATGGTATAAATGAACTGTATTTTCATAATCTATTAATTAGTTCATGGGATGTCTAGCTGATTCGATTACCTAACTCTTGTGGATGGAGGTGCAGTGACCATGAAATAGCAAGTGTCTCTAGGTAGGAGAGTCCTTTGGGTACATGCTCAGGGTACATGTCACTAATTGTGACACAACTTATAGTGTTGGCCTTAGATGTGTCTATATGCATACAAAATATATATATGTTATATATATATATATATGTGTGTGTGTGTGTGTGTGTGTGTGTGTGTGTGTGTGTCTATACATATTTCACATAGGACAAGAGACAGAATGTTTTTGTCTCTGGTGTCTTTTGTTCTCTAAAGATCTCACTGGGGCATCATCTCAGAGCCTCATTCTGAACCACATATATGTTTTCTTCCTGGGAGTGTACAGATATATTCACTGCACCATTTAAAGGTTTATTAATTTCAATTCAAATCATTGTTTGTCATTTAATTCTATGTGTTCATCATGCTCAAGTTTTGTATGACATATACATGAGTAATCATTTAAGTGAACAGAAACATTGACAATTACAGCATTCACAGTGCTAGGGATAACCTAGCTCTCTCTACTTCCTAATATTACTTCAGACTCAAAAAAATAAACCTGCATCCCTTATTCATATCCTATGCTTCCAGGTCCTGCCCTTCATTTGCCAGCCCATCTTTATGGATTCATTTGGCCTTGAGTCTCATGGGGATGGAAATGTGATTTATGAAATAAAAGTCTGTTTCTCTTCACTTTTAAGCCTTGAGTCTCATGGAGATGGAAATGTGATTTATGAAATAATAGTCTACATTTCTTTTCAATTTTGAGCTCCTTCTGAATCATCCACACTATGGCATAGAAATCACTGCATGCATGCTGAATGTTGAGAGCACAACAATGCATTTTAAGGAAATAGCACACATGTTCAGTAATTCAACAGTTGATGGTTTCTGGAGTAGAGTATAATAGACTATAAAGCAATGACTATCTGTGTAAAAATTCTTGTTTGAATTCCAAACTTTCATATTTTATGGTATACCACAATGAAGCAAATTGATGAATCAAATGCTAAATATTTGTTTTGAGTATTGATCCTCTTTCTACAAGTCCACTTAAGTATTCCCTCTTAATTCTCTCTCTCTCTCTCTCTCTCTCTCTCTCTCTCTCTCTCTCTCTCTCTCTCTCTCTCTCTCTCTGTGTGTGTGTGTGTGTGTGTGTGTGTGGCTTTGTGCTTGTGTGTATAGATACATATAGAGGCCAGAAGTAGATTTTTAGATTTTAGATGTCTTTTATCTACCACCTTATAACCATCTTTAAGATAGGATTTCTAAGTGAAAATGAAGTTCACCAATGAAGCCTAACTGGCTTGCCAATAAACTTCCATGATCTATCTGTCTGTCTCCCAGTGTTGGAATTATAGATACTCAGTGCCATTCTCAGATTTCTACATGGATACTAGGGATCCAAAATTAAAGTCTCTTGCTTGTACAACTACTTTACTAACTGAGCTGTCTTCCAAACCCTCACTTTTTGTTCTTTTATTGCATTTTGAATTGAACCCAGGGCCTAAAATACACTAGGTAAGCACTGTGTTACTGAGCTATATCAGCTGCCCTCACTTGCCACTCATGTTGATCATGAGATCATTTCTGCAGTACCTTTCCTATGACCATGTGGAAATGACATTAGCAATAGATGGAGAATAGTTCAAATACTAAGTTTTATATAATACACATGTAGGCAATATATTAAGTGGAGACAAGTTTCTTGCATATGATAATTTAAATTTTTGGATAGACCCCAAAAATAATATTGGTAGGTCATATAGCAATTCCACATTAATTTTATTAGCAATCTCCTTAATAATCACTTGTCAGTTTCTCTGAAGGGTAATGAACAATGGTCTATGCACCTCAGATAGGATGCCAATATTAGACCAAAGAAACAATTGCATTCAAGTACTGTTTGTTGAATTAATGGTTTATTGGACTTCTGTGGGTGACATGCAATAGCTAGATTACAAAAATAACCCTCCACAACTTGAGAGACAATCTCTATTGAGGTTCTTATGGAGAGCCTGCTCCAAAGCCATCTCTAGCGTCACAGAATAGTTTTCTAGGAATATTTTCTGTTGATAAGTCCATACTATTTCACAAAGTGTTGCCCTTTCATCACATATACACCATAATAAGCTGCTACAAAGGTATTTTTAAGGTCCTTTTCTTATGTTTCAGCTGCCTTGGATTATCCAGGTCTGGCTATAGTTGGATAGCTGTAGTCTAGTAGTGGCTTATTGCCCTGATTATTGTTAATTGTATTCTTACATTAGCATTTAGGCAACTGGTTTTGGGATGATTATTGGTCTAGGTCCTGATTTCTGAGTTTGTCTTTGTTGAATATGTGTTTTGTTCCGTGGTTTCTGTTTCCTTCTTGGTCTTCTAGTCTCTGTGGCCTGGACTTCTAGTGGCCAGTGTGACCTCTGATCTAGTAGGGAATATCTGTCCAAGTTGGGTGCTGGACTTCAGGTGGTTAGCTTGGCCTTTGGTGTTGCATGGGGTCATTGTTCTTCTGACTGGTATGGCCTGTTTTTCTGACTACTGTGGTTTGCACCCTAGCAGTGAATTTCTGCCTGAGTTGGGGGCAAGGCCCAGCAGAGGTACTATTCTTCTGACTGGGGTTGGCTGTACATGAGTCAATGAAGTCTGCCTGAGTTGGGGGGAAGGGAACATGAGGGATTGGGTTGTGCAGGTTGGGGGTGGGACTGAGGGGGAGAGTAATGAAAGAGATGTCTTGATTGCTGCGGGGGGAGGGATTTTGAGGTTAGAGAGAAACTTATTGTCAGGAAAATTCCCAGGAATCCACAAGGATGACTCCAGCTAAGACTCCTAGCAATAGTCGATAGGCTGCCTGAACTGGCCATCTCCTGTAATCAGATTGGTGACTACCCAAATCGTCATTAGAACACCTACATCCAGTAACTGATGGAAGCAGATGCAGAGACCCACAGCCAAGCATTCACTGGCCAAGTTCCAAGAGTCCTGCTGAACTGTAGGAGGAAAGATTGTACGAGTGGGGGTGGGGGATGGGGGTGGGGAGAGGTTGGGGGGAGTGTCAAGCTCATGATGGGGAACCCATGGAGGTATCTGACCTGAGCTTGTGGGAGATCACAGACTCTGGACTAGGCCCTCCACATGTGTGCAACAGTTGTACAGCTTGGTCGGTTTGTGGGGCTCCCGGAAGTGGGATCAGGACCTGTCCCTGGTGCATGAGCCGGCTCTTGGGAACCTATTCCCTATGCTGAATTGCCTTACTCAGTCTTAATGCAGCAAGGGAAGCTTGATCCTGCCTCAACTGGGTGTTCCATGCTTTGTTGACACTCATGAGAGGCCTGCTCCTTTCTGAAGAGAGACTGGAGATGGAGGAGAAGTGGACTGGGGGGAGGGGGTACATGGGAGGTAGGGGAAAGAAATGGGAGGAGAGGAGGGGGATAAACTGTGGCTGGTGTGTAAAATAAATGAAAAAATTTAATTAATTAAAGAAGAAGGTAGGAAAGGGGTAAAGGTGAATAGCAGTATACAGTATACAACTGATCTGAGAGATGAAAAAGGAAAAGGGGGGATTCTAAAGGAAGTGGGAGGAGGTAAATATAGAAGAAGGGACAGAGGTAAAATAACAATATGGATGCTTGAAAAGGCCACAAGGACTCATACTATTAATTGGCACAGCCATATCTGTTGGGAATAGCAGAAGTCATAAAGCCAGCACAGCTGCTTGACAAAGATCCAGCAGAGCTGAACCACATGATGTCTGCCATGCCACCTTTGGTTTTCATCTCCACCTGTTACACACTTGGGGCACTTTTAATATTTGTACAATTTGGGGATATTGAATTGATGGAAAATTCCTTATGAATCATTTATGCCATCTCCCAGGAATGCTGCTTCTAAGCTTCCCCAGGAAAGTTCTGAACATACTATTCCCCCCACTTTGAGGGAGATATCCTTATCTACTTGAAGGTCTTCCTTACACCTTGGAGGTTGTGACACATGAAGAAGCCAGAGGTCTCTTCATGAGGCTATGAGACATTCTTGAAACAACTGTCCCTGTACTTACATAGGAACAAGATATTCAAAACAAAGTAAACTTACAAAAATCAACAAAATTTGGTGGGTTAGAGGAGTTGTTCACAGTTTAGATTACAAGGCTCTTCCCACTGTACACTCAGACAATTACATGGCATACAACTCTGCCCTACACAGGGACATACTGATGAGTAAAGTATGGAGTGGGAACATGATAAAAGTATGAGGTGTCAGGACCTCTCTCTCTTAGAATAGTTAGCTCATGCAGAGCCACTATAATGTCATATGAGCAAGGAACAACCAAATGCCAGGATTAGACATATAGACAAATTCTATAGAGATATAAATATGAACATTGTATTATGCCAGAATTTGAATAATAACTGCAGCATCTTTGGCCTGAGGATTTTTCTTGGGCACTCTGACCACTAAGAGTTCATAATACACTGTTTGGGACATGGCAAAATGCCCAGGGTGGTTGAAGATTTTTGTTTTGGTGGAGTGCCCTTGAAGCAACCAAAGCTACCAGCCTGAGAACAGGCTTTCATATGCCTCTAGATTCTCAAAAATTGGGTTGTGGGGTTAATGAGTAAAAATAATAACTCTGTTTATTAATGATGTCAAAACTTGAAGGAAAATGATTGGAAATGATAACTCTGTTCTGTCATAGTTTATTAATGATGACTAAAAGATGAGCAAAAGGAAGTGAAACGCATGTCCAAAACCAAAAATGATATGAACTATATTTAGGAACATCATGAATGTATCCCTGCTTACTAAATATATATAAATAAACACTCTGGCTGCTAGTCAGTCAGGCTGCAAGACTCTCCTGACCACCATGGTCTGGCTCACTTCCTTCCTCAGCTGACTCCTTATACCCTCTGCAGGACCCATCCACCCCTGGGGATGGCTCCCAGAAATTAATCATTTACCTAAAAAACGTAATGCATATAATTCATTTTACGCAAATATAGTTTTAATGAACTTTTCTCGTCTGGGCTGACGGGGTTCCCTCTAAGAACAAAAGACCATGTAATAAAACCTTTAATACCAGAATAAGTCCTTTTTCTTCTTGAGTTACTCATCATGGTTGTCCAAGAGATTCCTAAAACATGTAGCCTATTGCTATTGTCCTTGATTACCCCATTGAGGTGAAAGGTAAGTCCTTATTGCTGAAGACACCATGCACTTCAGAAACAGGGCCCAGAGACCATTGAGCTGGACCTGATCTGAATGGCCTCTCCCTGAGTACTATGGTACCATAAGGCACCATGTAAACTTCCAAAGGAGGGAGGTAACCAACAGTCCCACACAGCTATAATAGATCACACATCAAGACCAGCATGACACACTAAGCCTTAGAGTATAATAATGACATACATATTTTGACAGCATCCAAGAGCTCTATATTGGACTTAAGACAGGCTAAGCAAGAGGGAGACCATATCTGGTACTGGAAATCTAGCTAATTACTAAGTGCTAGTGAAATCCTAGTTGTCGGAGGAGACTCTACAACTACTAATTCACCAATCAGCATAATATGTAAAACAATCCATGAGCATTTGTCCTTATATTTACAAATAAGTTCAGTCTTCATGCCTCATCAAGGAAACATCTCTTTGCAACACAGGAAGACCACTACAGAAAACCACAACCAATCAAAATGCAGATTTGTGAAGCCCAGTCATAATAGATACATCTACAAAACACTTCCACATCTGAGGCTCAGAAAACATTATGGAAGAGGGGGTGGAAAGATCATAAGATCCAGAGGATCAGGGACTGTGCTGTGAGATTCTATCTTCTAGTAACATTGGAAGCTATACCCATAAAATCTCACCAACATGACTACCCAAACTGAATAAGAAGGGCACCAAAGAACATGCTGAAATCCACCAAGATAAACTCATGAGTCCTCAACTCTTTACAAAACAAAACAAAACAAAAGACTATAGACAACTAAATAAAGATGCGAATGGGAGAGGGTTGTTGTTCAGTGCCAAATGATCATGACTAGAGATATACATACAAGTAACCTTATATTTTTGGTTGTGAGCCTAGCCGTTAACGGCTGAGCTATCCCTCCAGCCCATACAAGTAACCTTATATGGACTCAACAGGTTGCATTTCAGAATGCATATAAGTGCATGCAATAATAGTGGATGTAAAAATAATTCCATGATCTTGAAGGAGAGCCAGAAGAGTTATATGGGAGGGTTTGGAGGGAGGAAAAAGGTTCTAGAAATGTAATTTAAACACAATCTTAAAATACACAACAACAAAATAGCAATATGAACGTGGCACAATTACAGATATGTAGACTAATGCAACAAACCTGAGAATCCAAAACTGAGTACAACAAGATCAGCCATTTAATGTCTGACAAAGTTGTCAAAAACATAAGCAGGAGTTCTAGAAATGGTGCTGAGAAAACTGCCTGTCCAGGTAAAGAAGAAGAATGTAACCAGCCCTATATCTATCGACTTGTTCAAATACACCAAATGAATCAAAGAACTGACTGTGAAAACTGAAGCTACTGGAAAAAAACATGGTCAGTACCCTACATAACACAGGTTTAGGAAAGGACTTCCTGAATAAGACTGCATTTGCCCAAAAAGTAAAGGCAACCGTTGACAAGTGGCACTTCATGAAACTAAAATGTGTCTGTACAGCTAAACAAACAAGCAACTTGGTGAACAGGAAGCACATAGAATGGGAGGGAGTCTTTGCCGGCTGTATACTTCATAGAAAATGAGTATACACAATGCATGAAGAATTAACAAAACAAAGAGTCAAAAAGCAGACTACCTTTTTCAAAAATGGCCATGGCATATAAACAGAGTTCCCAACGGAAGATGAAATTTGCTGAGAAATATATCTAAAAATATTTTCCCCCTAGCACATAGGGAAAAGTGAATCAAAACAACTTTGTGATTTCATCTTACCCCAGTCAGAATAGCTAAGACCAACCAATCAACTGACAACAGTGCCTTTGTGGGTTCAGGGAAAGGGGAACCCTACTTCGCTGTTGGTAGGACTGCACACTGGTACAGCCACCGCAGAAATCAGTGTTGAGGGTTGTCAAAAAGCTAAAAACAAATCGACCATATGACTCAGCTGCACCACTCTTTGCCAAAGAGTGTCTATGGATACTTTCTCAGCCATGTTCATTGCCTCTATGGTGGTGTTCCTAGGGAGAGCTGGACAGAAGTAGGTATGAGTATGGTCAAGATACATCGTGTAGGTGTCCGAAAATGTCAAAGAATGAGTAAAAAGTACCTTTTAGAAAAGAAAGAGCCTCAGCATTGCTGGTTCTGGTGCCATACTCCTGCTTCCTGCTGTTCCTACTGTGCTCCTTTCCAGGGCTGCTTTAGGTAGCCCGAGCATTTGAAATTAAAGAAAAAAACTAAAATTGCCCCACTTCTTACTGCCCACTGGAGAGATATAGGCAGTAAGATATTGGCCATCTCATGCCCCCCAAAACACTGTTAGAGAGATCTTTAAATATAAACATATTAGAAAGCAATTTGAAAACATGACCATTTAGCAAATAAATAAACAACAGTAGGTTCCCCATGAGGCCTATGCTCTCAGTACCCACGTAATTTGACTGTGTTCATACTATCAGTCATGAATTCCCTCCTGGTAAGCAGTGATCAAATCCAATCAAGAGCGTTAGTGGAAGTTTGTGAGGTGGGTACCCAATGGGTCAGTGTAATGGGGACTTATTTCCAGAAGAACAAGTATCAACTCTTAAGTGTCAATGAACAGTGAGAAGATTCTAAACAATCTCCAAATGCAGCTAGGAGAAGTACTAGTTAAGACCTGTTATGCCTAGAAAGCCTGGAGTACCTTAGGTAGAAGCTGTCTCTAGCAGCAAAGACAAGAGACATGAGGTCATCATGCTATCTACAAAAACTGTTCTTGCTAAAGAAGTTAGAGAAGCATATGGTCTGGAGGTCAGGAGCCTCTGACTGATAGTGGTCAATTATCAAGTCAACCTTTATACCCATTTGTTGTGTATCAGTCCTAAAATTCTCACTTTATTTCTCCATTAAATCCTCAGTAGGAACTGGGCAGCGGTGGCACACACCTTTAATCCCAGCACTCAGGAGGCAGAGCCAGGCAGATTCCTGTGAGTTGGAGGCCAGCCTGGTCTACAGAGCAAGATCCAGGACAGGTACCAAAACTACACAGAGAAATTCTGTCTCAAAAAACCATAAAAAAGTTCTCAGTAGGAGCAAGATCTCTGCTAACTCAGGAAGTTTGTGACATCTAAAATGGAAACAGGAATAGCTATCTATTTCTCAGGAAAGAGATGAGTGAATGACGCCCCCACCACTGGTCACCCGCAAAGCCTGGGTCTTTCATGTTCTTAAGCAGCAGTCAGAGTAAACTTGGGGTATTGGTCAATGTCCTCTAAAGAAACAGATGCAGCCTACATAGCCTAACAATAGGTGTCTCACAGCAGAAAGCTCAAGAAGCTGGTAGTTTTTCAGTTCAAAAGGTTGGATGGTTCACCACTGCCAATCTGGAACTGGAGACCCAGAAGTTTCCTGAAGAGCTGCTAACCTTCAGTCTACATTGGAATCCTATTTTTCTGAAAATATATCTTGCCTTTGAAGAGACTGAACTTTCACCAGACCTTGCAATAAAGTTAAAAATACACATTGAGATCATTTAAGCTATGCAGACTAAATTAGCTACTTAAGCTAATTTGCTGTCCTACTGTGTACTCAGCCTATTTAAGTTTAACCTGCCTTTAAGAAAACAGTAGAACTAACCTTACAATGCCTTGAATTCCCATGCAATCAGATTTTACAACTTAAGATAATTGCATAGCTTTAATCTTAAACTATGTACTCTCGCATGCTCCTGAACCAGAATAATGTAATACATATATATATATATATATATATATATATATATATATATATATATATATTAATCATTTTCTGAAAACAGCCAATGGGTTGAATAAACAAAATGAATATCCCATGAATGTTGGAAGCAATATGTGGATTCAGGCTGGTAACATCTGATCATGAGGTCAAATGCTATTCTGGGTCAGCTGGGAGTCAGTAAAGTAACTTTTCCCACTGTAAAATTCTGTTAAGGTTTCTGGAGAAAATAATTCCTCATTTCTGTCCCAGACCATGTTTTTTGGCCTTTGTTAGGGACAGAAAACAGGGGCAGACACAAGTCACACAGGGGCAACAAAGAACACACGGGCACAGTAGACAAACAACAGGTAGGCAATGTAGACAGGCACAATAGAAAGGTAACAAACAACAAATAGGTACAAAGACAGGCAACACACAAACAGATAACAGACAGACAATAGGAGCAGTCAGATGGAAGACAGGGAAAGAAGTGGATAATTAAAATGTTGCTTCATTGTTGGTTAGCTATTCCAAGAGGAAGTCCTCTCTCTCTCTCTCTCTCTCTCTCTCTCTCTCTCTCTCTCTCTCTCTCTCTCTCTCTCTCTCTCTCTCTCTCATTCCTTAATGAGACATTGATGAATTTTGGTACCCACTCTGAGGTTACTTCATTGTGTAGCTGACACATTTTGGCACCTCTCTGAGGTTTCTTTAATGCATAATTAATGCACTGTGGAATAAATAAACTTGCCAGCAAGAGTGAGGTCAAGCAGGTAAAACTCAATGTTTCCTTCTTCCATTTCATTTTTTTTTCTGGGTTGCCACAAGTAGGCATGGCCCAGATTTAGGGGAAGGGGGTGCTGTTTCAAATAATCAGATCAAGAAAATTCCCCACAGGAGTACCCAGCAGTTTGTACTTTAGTTGATTTTATAATCAGACAAGTTGATAACCAAGATTCGCCATCACACACTTGGGATATACAGAACCAACCCTTAAATAAATATTCAGAGAGATTCAACACCTTTCTTATGTCCCTGATACTTTGTCATTCTTTGCTCCAATTTTACCAAAAGAGGAAATAAATGTGATATGAAAAGATTTGGTGATATGGGCAAGCAAGATGGCTCAGTGAGTAAAGATAAAGATGCTTTCTGGAAAGGCTGAGATCTGACCTGAGTTCCATCCCAGAGACTTGCATAGTAGAAGAGAATAAACTCCTTCTAGTTGTCCTCTGACATTCACATAGGAACAGTGATGCACATGTGTATGTATACACACACACATACCATTTCACAAATTAATGAATTATATGTAAATATACATATTTATAATAATATTTGATATATTGTATATATTTGAGTTTGGGGAGTCTGAGAAGCAGGAAGGGCAACAGCAGACCTCCAAGGAGGAAGGTACTAGAGCTGTAGGAAAAGTCTTTGAGAGCTATGGGTGGAGAGTAGTTAGGTACTTTTCAGCAGGAACTTAGAGATGCCTGTCTCAGATTTGAGCTGGACAGAAGCTCCTGAGCAGGAGACACCTAGATAATCTGGAAGAAAAGGTGACAAAGGTCTTGAACATGCAGTCAGCTTAACTGGATCCTTCTGTGCAGGTCTGAATGGATTCAGCCCTCATCCCATTTCAGTCCAGAAGAGCACAGTCTAGGCAGCCAAATCTTAAACTACATGATGTGGAAAGTCCTAGTATCCATCCTGAATATATTTCTGTGGCTACCCCATGAGGATGTGGCTTGTGGCCTGTGACGAAATGCCTACCCAGAGACCATAATAAACGCAGAACCTTGGAGGAGAGCAGCTAGTATTGCTACACTTGGGGACAGTTCTTTCTGTTCCCAAGACTGTCTCTGAGGGGACACTGTGGATTCTGGACTCTAAATTATGAGACAGTCACATCCACATAAGGGTGCTGACATGGGGCACAGCAAACCCAGACTCCTATACTCAAGAGCAGAGGAGCCCAATGGCAGAGGCAAGAGAGGACCTGTGACAAAATGGAGAGAAACTGGACTAGATCAGAGACCTCACAGGACACCCTATTACCAGTGATGGTACCCACACCCATAGCTGACCAAAACCATGTCAATTTAGAAAGTCAAGGATATGTGGCATTTATTGGTGTGATCTAGACTTTAGCACCAGGCCTGGCTCTCAGAGCTGACTAAGCAATTTTGTGCAGTGGCAACATATAGCCTGAAGATCCTGGAAAGCTGATCTGGAAAAAGGATCAACCTATTAATCCCTCGTTACCACCATTAAATTTATATTTTCTTTTCCCCAATATTATCATCATTGTGGGGAACTGTGAAAGATGTGAGACCATTCTCTACTTGCAAGCTGCCTCAGTTCTGGAGACACTGGCAGTTGATATGGACTTCTAGATCAAACACCAAGAACAGCTTGTATAAGTATCAGCAATATAAGCATCAGCATTTTTATACCTATTCCACAAGACTATGAGAAGACAACCCCAGGTGGTATCTGCAAAGTTGAGTTTGAGGACCCCATATTTTCCACATTGGTCATATGGTGTCTCTACCTTCCATGGTTGGTCACACTTCAAACAGAAAGGTAAACACAGAACAAAGGTAATCATGCCTATGTTAAAGACATTTGAAAATGTAAGAACCATGGACAGTTTCTTCCTGGAAGTCACAATGCCTGTAAGTGAAATGCTGGGCGATTTTTCAATCCCTGAACTCGATGAAAATAAATATAATGATTTTCAACAAATACAGCAGAAAGTACAAAGAGTAACTATGTATCTGATCAAAAAATGGGTGGAGAAACTCCTTAAAGGGCCAGGAAGTTCACCTTGCTGTCTTCTGAGCCATTCTTGCTAGAACTGTTGAAACAAAATATCCAAACTGAAAACGTAACAAAAGTTTCAAGAACTGCAGCTCTGAACTTGAGCAGAGGTGTTTAATGTGTGTGTATGTAAGCTTGAGTGTTTGTATCTTCACCATGTGAGTGCAGGTACTTGTGGAGGCCTGAAGAGGGCGTCAGATGTCCTGGACTGGAGTTACAGGTGATTTTGAGTGGCCTCATGTAACAAATCCAGGTCTTCCTCAAAATAAGTACATACTGTTAATTGCCAAGCCTTCAGTCGAGTGCTTTTTCATTTTTAAGAGATGAGATGTCTCTATGGTGCCAAGGCTGGCTTTGAACTCCTGGTCTCAAGTTATTGTCTTGCTTCAGGCTTGCATTTGGCTAGGGCTTAATGTAAATACTATATTCCTGGCTCTATACAAAGGATTTTGAGTCTTCCCAAGACAAAAAAAAATAGTAAATGTAGGTGGATTTGCCAATAACCTTGGTCTGATAGTTGTAAATTGTAGACAAGAATTGAAATATCACATATATTCCATTAATTGTATATAATTATTTTTGTCAATTAAAAATTTATGTTATAAGAGTGTGTGCAAGAGCTTATGCAATAGCTCAGTGGATTAGCACTTATTCCTGAGGCCTTGTGTTCAATCTCCTGTACTACAAAAGTTGTTAGTGGTAGTAAAAGGACTTGGAAAGCAAGAGGACGAATCTTCACTGACATTCTAGGAATGGAACAATAGGGATTTTCTCTCTGGATGTAGGAAGTTGGGGACATCTGAAAAAGGAGACATGGAGAAACCAAAAGATACCAGCAGACAAATAAAACAGAGGAAAGCTCCGTTCAATATGTCCATATTCAACTACATGTAATTGAATATCTATTATGTACCAGGCTCTGGGCATTATGTTTTCCCATGCACCAAGCACTACCATACCACCTAGAATGAGAGAAAAATGTCATCGTTGGAAATCCCAGTCCTGCCACCTCTCAATTCTGTGGCATCATAATTTAGAGAATTTGCCAGAGTGTACGTTTATTAACTTGCATACCTGAAGAGTAGGTAATCTTAGACCCAGGTTTACAGACAAGGCACATAGCCAGTGTTAAAATGTCACCATTTCCACTGAACTGTGTATCATATTCCTGGGATTCAAACTCGAGTCCAATCAAAAGCACATGACCATGCCCTTCCTCCACCAGCAATGCCTAGCACATTTCAGTTTTTGGCACACTGAGGATCTGGGAACAAAATTATTGATGGTGGGGGAGCTGAAAATTTATGGAACATGATCCCTATTGGATTCTAGCTCACCCCTAGAGCAATAGTGAAATTTTTCTTTATTTTCTTTGGGTTCTTGTTGATGTCTACAGAACAAGGATACTTGCAAGAGGATTCCTGAAAAGTTCCTTAGAAGCCTAAAGTCAGAGGAGAGCAAACAAGGGAGCCACATAGGTGGAGTTTTCCCATCCCAGGATTCACTTCCAAATTACCACACAGAGGTTTATATTAATTGTAAATGCTCGGTCAATAGCTCAGGCTTATTACTAACCAGCACCTACATTTTAAATTAACCCATATTCTTTATTTACACTCTGCCATGTGGTGTTAACTTTATTAGCATGGCATGGCACATTCATTTTGCTTCTCCATGTCTCCTCCTGACTCCTGACTCCACCCTTCTTTCTCCCTGTATCCTTAGTTTGATCACTGTGCCCAAACTTTTTGTCTGGCTACTGGCCAATCAGCTTTTATTTGCCAATGAGAGTAATACATATTCATAGTGTAAAACAAGATTGTTTCACAGCAAAGCCAGATACACTAGACAGCAGCATGGAGTCATCAGATACCATCAGCCATTAACGGTCACAACCCTCCTGTGTAGAACACCATTCCATTTCACACACACACAAAACCCTGAAGTCTGGGGCTGATAGTTTCAACATGATCTCACTATTACTGCTCCCCTGAGCTATATAGAGTCACAGTCTGATGGGATTTTGTCAGACTCATGAGAGGGTCAGACAGGAGCTGAACAGGCAGAGACATTCTATACAAGGAGGGATTGATCACACTTGACCTGAGTACAGAGTTCATGGGCCACCTTAGGGACTGATCTGAGAAGCCCAGCACTCTCCAGGACCCCGAGCTCAAGCTTTCAGTGGCTCTTGTCTTCCCCAGCCATTGGAGTAACTCATTGCAACCTCTGGGCACCTGGGAGAAGCTTCAGAGCTCTAGAGTATCCCTTGGGGAACCAGAAAATTGTGCTGGTCAGCTTTGTTCTACACAGGTCCCTAGGGACAGGACCAGTCTGGCTGATGCCCAAGGGAGTAGTTGAGCTCTGGATCCCAACCACAATAAGACAGTTTATAACCCTCCCCATGCCCCGGGATAGACCTCTAGAGAATATTAACCACAGAGTCTGGAGGGCTAGGCTGAGGGTGGGGCCACAAGCCATGTGGACCTCTGTGTACTGAGGCAGCCATCACTAGCAAGTCTTATGGATCTCCTCCAGAAATCTCACCCACTGGTTGGGCCAGAAGTACTTGTGACCCTGAGCACAGGTGAAGACCAGGATATGGGGAGTGAGACTCCAAAAGAATTAGGCCATGACCTAAGAAATACTTTCTACTCTGTTGGTGAGTGTGTCCATGACAACCATGGTCTGTTGTGTCAGTTGACAGCACCTTGGAGCAGGATGAAGGCCTAGGAGCATGGGCAGGAAACAGTCCCTTAGTCTGCAGAGCTTGAAGTACAGGTATGTGTGCTTATGTCAGGCAATGGCCAGTGGAGGAAAAGTAATGTCAAGGGAGGGTGAGAAGGACCTGTCTGTGAGGAATGTCTTGGTAGACTCTGGCTTAGTGTTAGCATTTTGTTAATTGTAGATTTGTTTACAATAACTTTAGTTTTTATTAACATGTTATAATATTAGTAATCTTGGTTTTGAATCTCATCAGCCAGTGTTAGTACTTCATTCACACGAGTCTTCTGAGCAGAGAGAAACCACCTACAGAAAGCCAGGTGCACAGCACAGTGGTAGTGTCCACTGCTGCACAGGATGTTGCTGTTCTTCTCTCCTCCCCCTCCTTCCCTCTCCTCTCTCCCTTTTCCTTCTCCCCTCTCCTCCTTCCCCTCCTCATGCTGAACTTCATACTCTCTCTTCTATCTTCCTCTTGCCCATCCTCCTTCATCTATTTCCTTTAAGCTATGCACTATCATTATGTTAGCTAGCCAGGGATTCTGCCATGCTATGGGTTCCACATGATAATGTAGAATAAACGCCCCTTTACTGGGCTGCATGTTGCACAGGTGCCAAGGCCCAGGGGCTTTTTGGCTGTCATTGCATCCTTGGGCAGTGCCATTACTCCCAGGTTTCCAACATCAATGAATTGCAAGAGAGTATTGTGTTAATATGCCCTTTCTTTCTGGAGAAAGGTGACTGATATGGAGCCCAAGGCTAGGCACACAGTGACATGTACTCTAGGATGTAGTTATATTACCATTACTAGCTTATATTTTGGGAAAGACAGTTAAGCTATAAAAAAGGAATGGTGCTTGACTTGGTCTGTCCCCAAGGATAAGACTTTCATTTGCTAAAGTACTCATCAATGGTTACTGGGGTCAAGGCCTGGTAATGAAGAGGAAGTGTGTCTGAACCAAAGGGGCCTATCCCATTGTAGAATAAAACCAATTTTCAATTTTATGAGCAACAAAAGGGAAAAGAATGCTAGCATTACAGAGTTTGAGTACTGGGTGGTGATGGGAACACCCCATAAAACAAGCAATGATTGAATGGGGAGAACAGGACACCAAGTACAGCAGGGAGCTGTTGGGAAGAGCTAGTGGATCAAGAAGTCTAATGTTAGAGCTGTTGCTTTGAGGTGTGAGAGAAGCATCAGAAGGGTTTATGTAGATGTCTTAGGGTTTCTATTGCTGCAACAAAACACCATGACCAAAGAGCAAATTGGGGAGAAAAGGGTTTATTCAGCTTACACTTTCACATTGCTGTTCATCACTGAAGGAAATCAGGACAAGAACTCAAAAGGGCAGGAACCAGCTGTTTGCTGGCTTGCTTCCCACTGCTTGTTCAGCCTGCTTTCTAATAGAACCCAGGACCTCCAGCCCAAGGATGGCTCCATCCACAAAGGGCTGGGCCTCCTCCACTGATCACTAATTGAGAAAATGTCACTACAACTGGATCTCATGGGGACAATTTTTCAACTGAGGCTTCCTCCTCTCCAATGACTCTAGCTTGTGTTAAGTTGACACAAAACCAGCCAGTACAAGAGGTGACCACCAAAGTTGAACTGTTTCTTGGAAAAGTTGGTTCCAATAGCAAACTGTATGGTAATATTTGAGGATGGAGGCAGAAACCAAAGAAACTGATAGAGAGACAATGTACCTAGAGCACAGCCTGTTAAGATGTGATCCTAATTAGTCTTATCAATAATCACTTGGAGTCAAATATTGAAGGTGAAAGCTGAAAGATCAAAGAAGCAGAGTGTCAGTCACTAGAGACTTTGTACCTCTATGAATCCTCAGACCAAATGGAGGCGAGATCTTGTCTCTATCCACCTTATATTCCTGTCTCTGCCTCCTGATTGTGCTGGGATTAAAGGTGTGAGCCTCCCAAGTGCTGGGGTTAAAGGTGTGTGCCACCATCGCCTGACCTCTACGGTTAACCAGTGGCTAGCTCCACCCTCTGATCTCCAGGCAAACTTTATTCATCAGAACACAAGCAAAATATCACACAACATTCCCCCTTTTGTCTATAGGCAAGAACAAAATATCACACAACAGCCCGGAGATGTGAAGGGTCTCAGGTACACTTAACCCCAGGCCAAGATCCCTGAGGAAGTAAAGTGATTAGATTTAAAGTAAGAATTATTGGAATTATCATGGAAGGAATTAGCAATCTTAAAGACTGTCTAGAGCGTTTAAATGCATAGCCATTTCAGGAACAGGAATGAGTTGTAAAAGAAATGTTATTTATCTTCATGGTACAATTCTACTCTATGATTTATTCCTAAGCAAGGAACATAATAAACTTGTAACCAAATACTTATATGCAGGAAGAATGAGCTCAACATTATTAGTAATGACAGAAAATAGGAAATCATA
Source organism: Peromyscus eremicus (assembly GCF_949786415.1). Lineage (NCBI taxonomy): Eukaryota > Metazoa > Chordata > Mammalia > Rodentia > Cricetidae > Peromyscus > Peromyscus eremicus. The sequence continues at coordinate 73,693,072 of NC_081428.1, forward strand.
TAAATGCTGCATAAGAGCACATCATAGTATATCCATCATAAGCAATCTAATGGAAAACTTCAAAATCATGTTACCCAGCAGCAGAATGTGACATAAAGTTAATATCCAGGAAAGGTTATTTTTATTGCTATTAAAACATAAAGATAATATTTTATTAAAATTACATGTTTCTGAAACATCTAGAATCATAAGAAAATCTTTTTAAAATTACAATCCTAGCATACTGAATGTTTCCAATTGCATTCTTCTTATTATTTAAATATATTTTAATGGTATTCTTTCCCCTACCCCAAGTATTCTCAGACCCTCCCACTTCCCTATCCACTCAATTTCAAGTTATTTTCTTTCTAAAAAAAAATACAAAAACAAAAACAAGCAAACAAACCATTAAGACAAAAATACTGAAACAAAGCAAAAAAAAAAGCATACAGAAAACATGAAGCTCATTTTGTGTTGGTCAGTGTATCTTGGGTATGGGCTTGCCCTGAGTGTGGTTGATGGTCACTGTCACTCCCTTGGAGAAAACTGATTTCCCCTTTACAAGTGGTTATCAATTGCAAAAACTTCATTTTACTGCTGCTCCTTTAACAAAACAATAATAGTAGATTTTCCCCTAGGCTCATGACCTGTGTAATCTCAGGTTCATGGCCACTTTCATAGTGCCAGGTATGGGTTCCATCTCATGGAGAGGGCCTTAATTCCAACTAGGATAGTTGATCACTCCCATAATATTTGTGCCACTATAGCACCAGTATATCTGACAGGCAGGTTGCTGTTGTATGCCATATAGTTTGTAGTTAAGTGACATTAATGATTACTTTTCTCCTCTGGTAGCATGCAACGTACCTTCCAGTATAATGAATACTAATTAGTAGAGGTGCAGCTTTTAGTTAGGCACCAACTCAGCTTTTCTCTGCTCAATGATAGAAGAAGCATTGTCTTTGATAACAGGACTTAGATACCATCAGATTGTAGAGAGGAACCAATAGCCTTCGTAGTGATCTGTGATGTTACAGGGGGTAGAGTATATGCAGGAATTCTTTGACCAATGACTCAACAAAACATAGTCAATTGCTAGTCCTGTGAGTTTTACTCTGTGGCATATTATGTCTATTTGGGGCACTGTCTCCCCCATTATTAGGTAACTCTAGTTAAATTACTTTCATATATTTGCACATTTTATGAAACTTCTATAGTAGTAGGTTTCCACATGACTTTTCAAAAGGTCTTTAAAGTTAGTAATTCTCTCTCCATCTGCCCTCCTATACACTTCTCTATTTAATGAGGTAGAAACTGTCATGTTGCTCTATGCACCAACTACCCATGCCTATTCTCCACTGTTCTTACTGCTTGATTTTATAATTAGTTCCCTGTTTCTCAAGAAGTCTACAATTTTGATGCAGTATATGATTAATTTGAAAAGAAATGATCTTACAATACTCAGCATTTTCATCAAGGAACAAGATTGTACTCTGATGACTAACCTTTACGTTAAAAAGACAAGTAATTTATTTACAAAGCACATCATGTTTATATGACATTCTATGTTGTTTATTTCTAGAGTATTTTCTATAATGTTAATAAATCTTTAAAGGATCTCTGTAGACTTTATAAGCTGCTTTTTCATTCAGCCACTTACTTCTCATGTTAGTTCAGTGATTCCTTAGCTGATTCTTTCAGATTGGTCTGTTGATTGGCATTTTACTATGCATTCATATCCCCAAGCTTATTTCAGTGGATCTGAATATTCAGAATCTGTGAAATACTGTAAATGTTGAAAGAATAAGTGAGAGTTTGTCCTTGTTTCTGATTCAAATGATTTGCATTAAGTATAAAGAATATTGTAACTTTTAAAAGAATTACTGACTGAGGAAGTTTCTTTCCAATATTAAAGGAAGAATGTATGCATTATTTACTAAGAAAGAAGGGTTAGATTTATGCTGCTAATATATTAAAAAAATACTTATGTACAAGTCTTAAACCAGTGGAAGTTGTCATTTGGATGGAATTTAAATAAGGTAAAGAACATGGAGGAAAAAATAAAATTGTAGCCTCAACACAATAGGTAATCTTCCAATGTAAATTAATAATCTTGGGGAGCTGGAGAGATGGTTCAGAGGTTAAGGGAGTTTACCACTCTCACAGGAACCCAACTTTAGTTCCCAGGACCCACATTGGGTGTCAAACAATGGCCTATAATTCTAGCTCCAGAAGAATGACACCCTCTTCTGGTCTCTGGGGGTACTAAATTTACATACAGAAAGCCACATGCATACATATATACACATGAAGTTGGTTGTTTTAATTTAAAAATTATGGAGAGATAGAAGCAAATTTCAACAATACCTAAGGATTCTTGTCATCATGAGCTTTTGGTGTGAGCTGCATGTTGGTCTTGTGTTTTGAGTATTTTAATAGCATGCTATGCTGTATAGAATAACAAAAAAAATATATGTTGATTCAATGAAAGGAAAACATCCTGGGATGACTTCAGGCTCTATATTGGAGAGAAACTGCTGAAAAGAAGGCATTGTAGAGGATCAAATTACAGGGACATAAATTTGGTTGGGGAACTGTTGAATTTGATGTTCCTATAGAACAGTCAAGAAGAAACAATATAACTGAATTTGGAGCCAAAAAGAACAGGACACACACAGAGTTCTGGGCAGCTGTGGCTTTGTAGAGTGCATAACGCAAGCCATCTAGAGTAATAATATGAAGGGGACAGGGCAGGCACTACCCTGGTGACAGTCTCAGAGTGAACAACCATTTGCAGACCAAAGGGAGAGGAAAGACAGTAGTCACAATGTGGGAAGTTTCAGAAACAAAGGAGAGGAAAGTGGTGAGAAAGAGAGGGTTCTTTGAGATACACGGGGTGCTGTTGAACTACAGAACTGTTTGAGAGGAGATTATTTTTGTCTTTTGTGTGAGAAGTTTCAGAAAACTATGAAGATGAAAGTCAGAGTAGTCTACCGATGTTTTAATGTAAAAAACCCCAAATAGATGGGTACTTTGTGGCCATGTATATGTACAGTTAGGTATGTATGTATGCGTATAGATAAATAGAATGGTGAACAGATACTGTATTCTGAAACACCCCATAAAAATGAAGTACATATGAGCTATGTCTCTGGGTGTAAGAAATTCAAAGAGAATTCTCTCTGTGGAAGTTTCTTAAGGCAAGAGTGGTCCTGGGTCCATGGTTCCAAAGAAGAAGATGGCCAAATGTGACTATACGAATTTGTGAGGAAAACTATCTCAGTCCGTAAAATGAGGCTAAAAATCATTGGACTTTATGGCACACAACAAAGACACCTGAAATAATGTGTCAGTTGGGATTCTTTGGGATCTTCTGTATTGCTGTCAGCACAGGCAGTATCAGAGATAGGGCCGGGTACACACAGTGTAGAAGAAGTTCATGGAGGGCCTGCCAGACAAGGACAAAGCCAGAGAAAAGGATTATCATCTAACCCTCCTCAAGTTAGGTCACAGCTCCACCCATTACAGCCAGCTAGTATTTTGGTCCAGCCCAGCTGCCAGAGAACAGGGACAGGTGCTGGCCCCACAGGTTTTGGTTTGAGTCTCAGTCACTGTGGTATGTTTTCGGCGGAGGAACCAAGCTCACCGTCCTAGGTAAGTGGCTTTAATGCTCCTTCCCATTCAGCTCAACCCTTGTTGTCTTGGAAAGGTCTGTTTTTTCCCTCTGGGAACCTCTTCTCATCTGCCCTCCCCAGACTTAAGGACCGCATCCTTAGCCTTCTCCATGGTGACTAGGGGAGATAAGTATTTTAGAGTAATCTGCAGGAAGGGCCAGGAGATCAGAAGCATCTGGCCTCAGATTCTAATAAATATGCTGCGATCTCACAGGATTTAGTTAGGGTCAGGCAGGAGTCAAGGGCTCCATCCTTGTTCTCAGACAGATTAATCATTAGGGACCATTGACTGGGTCAAAGAAGAGGTACTAGGACTTTGTCAGAGCCCACAGTATCTTTATAGGGTATCAAGGGTTGGATCTAGAGATGTATGTCCAGCTTCCAGGGACTTAGATTACCTAAGTGGGGACCGCAGAGGTATGGTGAAGGAGTAGGCTTGTCATAGTCTTCAGTTGTCTGATCTTCTACTGAGCTGCTGAGGTCCTCTAGACACAGGGACATCACTGAGTAGTAGGGTAACCAGATCCTGCTCATCTAAGGATTATGGAAGGTTCTGTCTAGAAAGCCGCATATCCCTGGGTTATGGTGTCTTGTGTTTCCATTGTCTGCTTTCTATCTTCTTAAAATGGCACGTTAAACTTAGGAGGTCAGGAATGAGGGACAAACTTGGGGTTTCAGAATGCTCAATGACTGTCAGGGAAGCAGGCTGTTGCTGTGAGCAAGTGACTGCAATGGTCTTCCATCTGAGTGCAGAAACCTCTAGAACATGGTGAGTGTAGAAGGAATAGTGGTCAGGTCAAAATGTGCAGGAGGCTTCAGAGCCCTGGAGTAGCCTCAGATCTTCTCTGAACGGAACAGACTACCCAGTGGAAAAGCTGTGTGGGTTGATGTAGAAACTCTGTGGTCCAAAATAACAGGAGGTTCAGTGTCCCTGGGTGCTGGGGACAAAGAAGGGGCCTCCTCACTTAATGAAAATGTGATCTTCAAAGCAAGGTGGAATATAACCTGTTCTCCAGAGAGCTCTGACCACCTCAGGAATAAAGAGCAGATGGGCTGGGGAAGATAATCCGATATGGGGCAAATTCCAAGTTAGATGATAGACAATAGGGTGGAGAGAGCACAGTCATACCTGCTGATAATATTCAGGTCACTTCACTTGGGAGAGTGTCCAGGAAAAGGCTACTAAGAAGGTTGTACTCATGGAGGCTCAAGGGGGCAGATGAGAAAGAAGAGAAAGTTCCAGGTGAATAAGATGACCAAAGTGAAGAGTCACTGAGATTTTGATATTTTGTATTTTGTCTCCTGAATCAATCCCCTTCCTTTATTCACACAGGTCAGCCAAAGTCCACTCCCACAGTCACAGTGTTTCCACCTTCCTCTGAGGAGCTCAAGACAAACCAAGCCACAGTGGTGTGTCTGATTAACGACTTCTACCCGGGCAGTTTAACCGTGACCTGGAAGGCAAATGATGTACCTATCACCCAGGGTGTGCACACTACAAATCCTTCCAAACACAACGACAAGTACATGGCCAACAGCATCCTCACTTTGACAGCAGACCAGTGGAAATCTCACAATCGCTTGTCCTGCCAAGTTACACATGAAGGGAACGTTGTAGAAAAGAGTGTGTCCCCTGCAGACTGTTTCTAGGAGCCCAGCCTTTCCTTAGCCTAGGGGACCCAGAATGGGGTCTCTTCTCTATGCTAGCAATCTCATCCTTTCTCTTTTACCCACTGAATATTCAATAAAATATCATTGATCAGAAGTACTGTCTTGTCCCATTTGTTCTCCTTATATGTTTAATTTTGAAGCCTTTGAATCTACAATGTGTGTGTGTGTGTGTGTGTGTGTGTGTGTGTGTGTGTGTGTGTGTGTCTCGGGGGGGGGGTTGGATTCAGGTTCCCAGTGAGAAATTAGTTCTCCTTTGAAACATACAGAGGGTATCACCCTAATAGTGACCTTTCCCTTGCTCTGCACTGTTCTTTGAGCCCTGTGATGCAGGAACACTCATTTAGAATGCAGCTGAAGTAAGATATCATGTTTCAGGCTAAACAACTAACTTAATATTACACAGGAAATCCCACAATTCTGTGTATAATTCAAAACATTGGTGCTCATGGTCCTCTATACAGGGGCATGAGGTGGGATAACCACTAAAGCATAATAACTTCATCCAGTGGGAAATGGATCCAACTCAATTCCTGAAGGGGTTCCAATTAATTGTTCATAGGAAGTGGTCTCAGAGTTAAATTCCAGACTACTCAAGGTCCTGTTGGGTGAGACTTCAAGGAAGACTGAGTGTGACCTGAGAGGTAAACTCAAACCAGTTGCTTGGGTAGAGTTAGGTGTATCAGGCACCCACTTCACTGGTCCAAGTCCTCTCATGTGCATCAGCACACCAGTGTGCACATCAGATTGGTGTCAATCATGGTCTTTGAAATTCACAGTCAGCCTTCAGTGTCCCAGCCTCTGTTCAAGTCAGCAAGGATTTAGTGTTCAGGGTTTGGAGACATCATCCTCAGTAGCTCATAAGCAGTACGGACACTGAATACACGCAGAACTCTAGTGGATTAATACAGTACAGTAGCATAGTCTGCCAAGCCAGAAATATTCTTCAACAATGAGGCAGAGTGACAGTTAACAACACTGAGCTTGACCTCAGGCCCCAAGTCCCTAGTTTCTGAGCTAGGAAAAAACCTTTGGGGTTTGTGCTTCATGGCAGCTTTCTGATGCTAGGGCATGATAAAGTTTGTGCCCAATAATTGGAAGTGAAGACCCTGGGTATCCTCACAGTAGTGTTCCTTGCTAGGGTCAGTGCCAGCACTCATCCATACCCAGATATTGCCCAGAGACTCACTTCCTCATCCTTTTGCTTCAAGTTTTCATTGACAAATTTGGACACAAAAATTAGGAAACACAGAAATAGTAATGTTCTCATATTCTCACCAAGGAACCTCTAACCCTCATTTCAACTGGATTTTGATTCAACTATAACATTAAACTCTTCCCTTATATTGTGTTACAAAAGCACATTCCAGAACTTGTATCTTGTGTGATATGATTACATATACTTCCGGGTTTACAGAAAGAATGCCTAGACAGCATATCTAACTCCAAAAGAAGTTATTGATTATGTCTTGATATCAGGTAATAGTCAAGTTGTTATTAAATGACTGCATAACATGACCCTATAGTGTTTAGTAATGTATTATTGGTAAAGATTCTACCATGTGTAGGAAGATGAGACGTGGATTGAAACTGATGGTTGTGTGTGTTGTCCACCTGCTGCCTTCTGCAGGGTCTCAGAGCTCTGTTTTTGTTCTTCACCAGGCAGGAGCTACAGAGACTGAGTTAGTGGGCCCAAGACTTTGCATAGACTCCACACAGTTAGCAGCTTCCTTGACCTGTTACCAAGGGCTCCTCTCTGTTCATTCTTATCCTGTAAAGAGCTTCTTCTAAAGAGTGTGTGGAAATTTTATGAATGACTTTCTGTCAAGGCTGGCTCAGAGGACATGTGGGATCCTGGGAAGCAGGATCTTTCAGAGAGGTCACCATATATCCCAGAATCACCAGAGACTGCATATGTCACAGCTGAAACTGGAGGGTAAGGTGCATGTAGGGTTTTTGCATGAGCCTATATCACAGTGTTGGGTGTTCGGCCAAGGCACCACATTGACTGTCCTAGGTAAGTGACTCTTTTCCTCTTCTGTTACTGTAATCTCTAAGGTTTGAGATGATTTTTTTGTTTAATTATTTCTCATTCTCTATTCTACTTCATGCTTAAACTTCACTCGAGGTAAATAATCTCTTGCTTCTCTAGTTCCTGCAGCTCACCTCAGATGGTTCCCTGTCAATTTTCATGTCTAATCTCAAAGACGAGGGCAAAAAAAGATAAACTGTTAATATGTGTCTGTCATTCTGTTGAGATATGCAGTGCTCTGATAAGTACCCCACTGTGCCATTCTCTATGAGTGTCTATCTTTAATGAACTTTGTGAGGGCTAAAGTGAGTTACTATCTCATGGGGAAGGAAGGCTAGAGGCGTAGAGGGAGAGGCAGCTGTTGAATTAGGAGAACATAGAACACTCAGCACTGAGGCTGGTGAATAACATGTCAGAGGTCAGATAAGCTGGAGAGTGGAACTTGGGATTCAGTTCCTAGGATAGGCAGGAGAAATGATCCCCAAGCTCCCATGGAAAGCCATGAATAGAGCAGTAACCAATCTAGAACTCAGGAATTTTAGTAAGGAGAAGAAAGGTAAGGGAGCTCTGGACACAGGAAGTCAAGAGAAGAGAGACTGGAGATGCAGTTGGGAAGCTGGGTTCCTGGGTCTCTCTAAGACACTGGTTAGGAAACAGAGCAACTGCGTTCACATAGCTCTGGTCCTGATCCATGAAAATTACACAACTCATCCAGAGAAGGGGATCTCACCTCAGTCTGCAGAATGAGAAACAGTTCACCCAGATCCACGCTACACTGAGCAGAGGCCAGGGACCTACAAGGCACAGATTTGGGTGAAAACAAACTCCTAGGTTTAAAGTTTAGACTCAGGACAGGTTTTACCTCAGAACTGTCCTCTGAGTGGGCCAGACAGACTGCAGACATATTAAAAAAATAGAAACAAGGTTACAAGGGTAGGAAAGTGAATGTCAGTTATCTTTGTTGAAAGTCAAAGTGCAGGGAGGTATCAAGTGAACTACTGCACAAATATGGGGTGCATAATTCCTAAGAACATAGGGAGTATATAGAAGAAATGCATACCTCATCTTCTGTACTCTGTGTGTTCAAACACGGTCACTAAACTCAAGACACTTAAAATGCTACCTCCAGGATTCCTATTGGAATACTAAGATTCTGACCTTCTCTTTCTCTACCCTGCAGGTCAACCCAAGGCTACACCTTCAGTCACCCTGTTTCCACCATCCTCTGAGGAGCTTAAGACCAAAAAGGCCACACTGGTGTGTGTGTTGACTGACTTTTACCCAGGTGTTGTGACAGTGGCCTGGAAGGCAGATGGTACACCTATCACCCAGGGTGTAGAGACCACTAAACCTTGGAAACAGGGTGACAAGTACGTGGCTAACAGCTACCTGCACTTGACAGAAGAAGCATGGAAATCTAAAAGCAGTGTCAGCTGCCTGGTCACTCATGAAGGGGACACTGTGGAGAAGAGCTTGTCCCCTGGAATGTGTTTCTAGACCTTTCAACATTCATCTCACCCACACAGGCTGGGATTTGAATGATGCACAAGTATACCTTTACTGCTCTTGCCTACATAGCCCTTCTCCCTGCTCCTGAAATGCACAATAAAATATCCATTCTTGGCTTGTAATTCTACTCTAACTTATTTGTTTTAGTGTATATTTCACTGGGATTCAGAGTGGTGTGGGGATGTCCTGGCACCCTGGAGTCTGCAACCAGGGTTATAACCTGCATCATCACTCCAGGGAGTACCATCTCCACACAGACACATTTTCCCAGCCCTCCTCTGGATCTCTGATCATACCATGCAGTTATACAGTGTGAATGTCATAGACTTCCATAATCTCACCTAACATACCTAATATATATATATATATATATATATATATATATATATATATATATATATATATATATACCTAATAACATGTCCCCTCCATTTCTAACAATCTATTGGTACTTAGTCATCTTGCCTTAGAATTACAGTGTGTGGACTGGGACACGTCTATTATCTGTGATCTCAGTTTCTATTACTCAAGTCAAAATGAATAGATAGTACTGGGAAATTGGAAGTTTATTACAATCAATACAAACAAGTAAAATCAGGCTGAAGATAGCGCATATGTGGAGTTCATGAAGGCTACAGTATGGTTGCAGTCAGCCTTCATGTGAACATGAACTAAAGCAAACAAGACATGATTTTCAGGCCAAATGTTAACAAAGGCATTCAGTGCTGAATGTGAGAGACTATGACAAGTCTCCACTTCAGAACTTGATTCTGGGATTTGTCATACAACATCAGTGCTGAAGGTTCCAGGCATAACTAAATATCTGGGTACCCTACAGAGAACAAGACTGTTCCTAGAATCCCCATCCAACCAGGTCTCATTCTTTCCCTAGCTCAAGGCATAATAGTTCAGGGTGCACCTGTATCCTGAAGTTATCACAGGACCCTACTAGGAGACTAGGTCAAACCCCTAGCAATAAAGACCCTGTTCTATAGTTCCCAGGACTTAGGGACACAGGACCATGGTCTGTACAAAGTTTAATGTTGAGGAATCAGCCTGGTAACTTGGCCTGAAAGATGAGGGAATATTTAAAACAGTGGTATGAGCAGAAATAAGGCAATACTACTAGATCCTAGCCACACCAATTCAAACCATAGTTTCTGCCTTAAAAGGGTATTCAGTGGATTATGTTGTACAGCAAATGACTTTAGTTCATAGTGGTGATTCAAAGTTGAGGTTGTGTCCTTGACCATATTGGATTCAATGCCAGCTCCACTCTCATCCACCAGCTACTACCTATAGGAACACATTTTCATCACTTTGTTGTAACATTGTAAGCACAGAATTTAACTTATTCCTTGGGGACACACCCAGCGTCACATAGGCATGCCTCACATCACTTATCACAGGATTCCTATTATTTTATTTTAATATGACCCTTAACAACATCTCCCCTTTTGGTGCTCCTGATATATGAATTTTCTCTTCTTTATGATGTGTTAAAAGTTTAATAGAGACACAAAACAGTAGACTAGTCCTAATGCCCAGTGGTCAGATGTCTTTTGGTTGTCAATGTGGCAGAGCATGATTTAATTCAACATTGGCTTATGTCCAGACTCACTGTGGAGTATCAGAGGGTAGGAGGCTGTATACTGGTGAGTCTCCTGGGTTCAATTTTTTCCCAGTCTTGGCAGAAATACTCCAACAGAGTGATTGGAAGTGACTGGACTGAGGATATCAATATACTGAAGAGAAAATGAGAAGGGGACAAAGAAGTTTTAACATGAGAAAACAGGCCCTTTTACCTTTCCAAGGACAAGCTTGACACCTTGACTGCCATGTAGCTTGTGATTCATAAGTCAAAAAGTGGGCATATCTATATCCCACAACTGGAATTCTTGGGAGAGGGGGAAGTCCTGATAGGAACTAGTGACAGGGACGTGTTGAGAGAAGAAACTGTCCTGATATGACAGATCTCCCCAGAGCCTTCAAGATGAGATTTGAGCAGGATCAGTCCCAGAAGAATGTAAACCTTGATATATAAAAACTTCTGGGATCAAATTCCAGGGCTTGTCAAGTGTTCTAATAATTCAGCACAGCAACTGCACAGGTTCAATCCAGAAAGGGTCCCAGCACTGATAGGAGAAAACAAACATGACCTACCATATCTAACAAAAAAAGCTATCTCCAGTTGACAACTGCTTGCGAAGAAGAAAGTAATTTTTACCAATGGAGTCTCACTGGGGGGTATATAAACCACATGCAAGGCTTGGCCTTGTGTCCAGCAGTAGATGGCCAACACAAAACAAACTCACTGGTGATTTTGAGGATATTTCATCTCATATTGATTCGGCTATTCCTTATCTCACAGGTCCTTTGCTTTGCTTGTGTTTTATGGTTTCTGATTATGTGTTTTTATGACTTTTGTGTGTGTTGTGCTTTTTAATTGATTTCTTTAAAAAATTCAGTTTTTTTGTTTGCCTGTTTGTTTTCTAGGAGAGAGAGAGAGAGAGAGAGAGAGAGAGAGAGAGAGAGAGAGAGTTTAGAGATGAATGGGTGTGGAGATGAGGATCTGAGAGGAGATGGGGGAGGGGAAACTGTAATCAGAATATGTTATATGCATTTTCAAAAAAAGAAAAGGAAAATTAAATCATGCTATGAATAGAGTATGAATAAAGTTGTTAAAGATTGGAGCCTGGACATGGTCAGTCTATGTGAGTATAAGATTCAAGTCAATTTGGAAATGACCCCAAGATTAACACTCAGGAACTCTGATTAATAGAAGCTGTTTCAAAATTGATTTCAGGACTAGACTCAAGTCATGAAAGGCCAAAGCAGAGTGAGTGTGGCCTGAGAACTGTAAACAAGGCCAGGTGTTCAGGAAGTCTCAGCTGGTCCACATGCTTCTTCACTAGCCCATGTCCTTTCACGTGTAACTTCATCTGGTGTGGACCTCAGACTGATGTCAGGAGTGATCCTTAACACAGATCTGCCTTCCTTGGTCTAGTGCTTATCCAGCTCGGTTGGTCCATCATGTTCAGGTCCTGTGTAAAACATTGTCTGTTGTTAACAAGGGACATGGCAGTTGCCTGCACCAGAGCTCCTGGTCAACCTGTCAGCTCAGTGACACACTCTGAAAATCAGGAGACATCCTCAATGATGAGACAGAGTGATAGGGAAGGTAAAAGTAATGTTTGATCCTGGCCAGAACATTCCAAACCTCAGCCTCTGATATAGAAGAAATTTTGGAAACTCGTATCTCACAGTATTTGTCTTATTCTAGTTCACAGAAATACTTTCTGTGACCCAAAGTTGGAGGGGATTACTTTGTGGAAGAAAGAGATTGAAATGAAGTTGGGTATCATTGTATCTCAGCGTGTTCTAGGCTATTAGAACACTGCCACCAAAGTAGTAGCTCTGCTGAGGGCAAAGTCAGAACCTGCTGAGTCCCATCTGCTACCCAGAGACAAGACTCATCCTGTTGTTGCATGATTTTATTACAGAGAATACAAAACATAAGGAACAGAGGCATGCCAATGTTTCTATTTATTAGTCACTGAATAATTTATTAAATTATTTCAGTTGACCTTTGATAGCATAAGTCTTCCTTTACATAATATCTTGAAGTGGATCTTGACAGGTTGTCTTTATGTGTATATATTCCACCACAATTATGCATTGATAATAACTAAAATGTTCAGAAAAATCAACTCTAGATTGAAATTATGGACAATCTTTCATTTCAGAAAAGAGTAATGTTGTCATCACGTACCCATAAATATCTTAGACCCATAGTGTTTTTCACGCTGGCATTATTCCTTCTTGTTTCTTTATATGTATACATTACAAGGATGGATTCTGTTTCTTAATCTACACAACTAACCTGTGTCTTTTGATTGAAGAGTTGACAGTATGAATATTTACATTTACTATTAAAAGGTGTTTGTTTATTGCTCTTGTATTTTTTTACTGTTTATGTTCTTAGTTTTATTTTGTGTCTCACTGAGCAGTGCCTCTACTCAGCTTCAGTAATTACAGCTTCATTTTCCTGTAGGAAATTGAAAGATAGCTTAAAATAGTCATGATACATGAGTATGTTCTAGGCTGTTGAAAACTGTAGGGTCCACAGGTCGCTCTGGTTCCCATCCAGTCAGAAGGTAAAGGAGGAGAGCTGCTGATCCTAGGATTCTTTTGTTCCTGTAGCTGCCCAATATCTTCCTAAGTTGTTGCTGGTAGCAGCTCACTGCTTCTTACTCCATGAAAAGTTGCTCTTCTATACAGTTATTGAAAAGGATCAGTTTACTTTGAAAGAGGATAATTCCAAGGACTGGTAGCATTTTCAATGAAAGACCTCCAGTACCACTCACTTTCAGTGAGCTCAACATCTTCTCAGGAAGACAGTTACATTTGAGCATTCCCCCAGCACAACTGCAACCAAAGGCTGCTGCATCCATGACTTTGGGCAAAGCTCACACATTGTTTTAATGAACCTGTGTCACAGTATTGGATGTTTGGCAGAGTGGCCGAGCTGGCCACCTTAAGTCAGTGTCTGTTTTCCTTGTTTTTCTAAAGGTTCAAATACACTTCTGCTTTGTTGTTGTTCTTTTTTCTTGTTATACTTAGACATGGTGAGTGGTATAAAAAGAAGGCCAAGGCTTAAGATAGTCTCAGGAAGTTACATACAGGTATCTCGGCCAAGAAATCTTCAGTATATGGGGAACAATTAAAGGAAATTGAGCCTACATTCCATATGATGAGTTTGTCAACCCAGAGCTTCAAATGGAGCCTTTTCACACACTGAGCTCAGGAGCCACAAGCATACCTCTGACCCTTCGCCTCTAACCCTTCACCATTGTCACATTATTGGTCAGCTCAAAAATATACCTCTATCACTCTGTCCCTACTATCTTTTGAGGAACTCCAAGTCAACAAAATTACTATATGTATCAGATCAGTGACTTCTACTCAAGTATCATGACTGTAGCCTGTAAAGCAGGTGGTACCATTGTTACATAGAATGAGAAAGCCACACAGCTTTCCAAACACAACAAATACATATCCAGCAGCTATAAGACTCTGGTACCTGACCATGTGACCACTGGAGATCTTATAGGGTCAATAGTTTCTAGATCACCCATTAAGGGATTATAGTAGAAACAATAGTTTCCCCTGTAGAGTCTTCCTACTTATCTAATAGTTGCATTACAATGTGGGCTGGAGTTATGGGCCCTAAGAAGGAATTTTCTCTCCTATACTTACTTATTCTAGTTCAGGATTTCTCAATCTATGGGTCTCGCCCCCTTTCAAGGGTCAAACAACTCTTTCTCAGGGGTTGCCTAAGACCATTGGAAAACACAGACATTTATATTATAACTCATAACAGTAGCAGAATTACAGTTATGAAGTAGCAATGAAAATAATTTTATGGTTGGGGGGGTCACCACAACATGAGGAACTGTGTTAAAGGATCTTAGCATTAGGAAAGTTGAGACTCACTCACTGTTCTAGCCCTTCACTCTGAACCCAATGAATGATAAATAATATATCCATTATGACCCAGAAACCCTTCTCTTACTCATTTTTTCTTATTTAATGTTTAATTTAAAATGGCTTTTAAGGTTCCCAGTGCAGAAAGCAGGGAATTTTGGTATCCAGTAGGGAAGTGGCTTCACTGTCAGGAATCCCTCAAGGCATCATCATGAGTGGGGCCTTCCTCAATCAACTATTCCTTCTCTTAGCTCTTCACTATACCCAAGTCTCTGCCATACAAGCTCACTCCAAGCAACTCTCTCACACTTTGCTATTCATATTACTAATCATGTATCAGCCCATATTTTTAGCATAACACGACACCCAGTCATGTCTCTAAAGGCTCACATCAAAGAGTCAAAGGAAATTGCACTGTGAGATGTCACCTCTCCATCATCCCATTTGCTCAACCCACTAAGGACACAGATCATTTCTTTCTTCTGATGGAGATTATGATCCAGAGGAGCTCATTGTCTCTGAAGATCAGCCATGAGATGAAGTCCTTTTCAATATGGGAAGCAAAAAGTTCCCTTCATAGAATTGGTAATTAGCCATAGTAGGGAGTAGAAAATTTGGAGCACAACTTCATAATGAAGGCAGATACTTACAAATAAGTTAACCCTGGGGCCAAAGCTACACTTTTCACATGGGCACAAGTTGAAATGTTCACTTACAACTGAGGCACATAGCCAGAAGAACATTTATCAAGTGGGAGATAAATAAGTTGCCACCACTAAGGAATCATGGAAAAGTTTGTGAACTGCATGTCTCATATTTTGGCAAAATAATAATTCACTTTTGAATGACTTGATCTACCTAACACAGAAGATACTTTGAAGTTAATTCATGTATTTCATCTTTTGGTTATATTCTGAAAAGAAGACATAAGGAAATATGATTACTATTCCTAAACAGGAAATATCAACACTTCAATGTAAAAGTAACAAGCGGGGTCTTGTCAAGCTGCTCCCAAATGACATGCATGCATTTCTTTGGTTATTTATGATGCTGTTGTTATATTTGTCCTTGAGTGTAGGAAACCAAAAGGAGCTTCGAAATTTGTGGAGGCCCACAAAAGTTTCCTAGTGAGACCTGAGTTTGCTTTATCCAGCAGGACTTCATCAGAAGATTGCTTGAACACGTGTATTGTTACCAGGTGATTGGAAAGGGTCTGCACTTGGCTGTTCTGGGGGGAGGTGTTTTGCTTCACCCCTTGGTATTCCTTTAAAAGGCCCTTTAGAAGAGACAGAAGGGGTCAGTGGATAATGATCCAGGCCCTCCTGAGGCAATCCTGTGTATCTAGTACTGAATTCTCTAAGACCTTTAGATGTCAACAAACCCTTAGTAGAGTTTCAACTCAGGATCATTTCAAGCACCATGGAAACTTTTGATCTATAGTACTCCTGAGAGCCAGCCAGAGTCAATCTCATGTTGTAATGTAGCACAGCTATGGCTCTGTTGGCAGAGACTGAAATGAGGGACCCAGAGAAACATACTGGTAAGAAACCAGTCACCAAAATGGAGGAGAAAGTAGAAGTAGAACAGAGGCACTTCATGGTGATCAAGAACACAGGATCTGGCAGAGAATGTCCTGAACCATGGATGCCCAGAGGACATATGAGTTTCCATGGATTCTCTGGCCAGCCTGGAAAAGAAACAGAGGTGATGACACTTGTGCTGGATGGTAAAGCCAAGACTGGAGACAAAGGATAATAACTTCACTCCAGTGCATTAAATATCTTATTCACTGACTAAAGTTCATTAAGAGCCCATCTTCATCAATGGGACCTGTACCCTGCTGTAAGATTGGAACCAACACACATTGGTCCTCTCAACCCCTCCTCCATTGCTCTATATGCTAGCCCATAGCCCCTGCCTGAACTTTCACCCTACCCTGAGGAGCTCCAGGCTAATGTTACACTGGGAATTTGGTCAATGCTTTCTACACAGGTACTGCTACAATGGCCTGGAAAGCAGATGGCACCTCTGCCAACCAAAGCAACAACAAGTACCTGATCACCAGCTACATGGCCCTGATGCTCCAATATGAGACATCTCATAGGACATGCAGCTGCCAGATCATGTGCAAACAGAGCACCACAGAAAGGATGATACCATTAAGGGTATTCCGGGACCCACATCCTTCACAAGGACCCTTTTAGTTACTACCATGGCTTCTACTGGTAATGGACTATTGTCTGGGGGTTCTATGTTGAAATAAACACTTTCCTCCTCAAGATAGTTTTGGTTATGGTATTTTACCATAGCACAATAGAAGCAAACTAATACAATGTGAAATGGTTAACATTGTCGGTGTTCTTAGCATCCTATCACCAGACTGGGTTCCCTAATCACTTTACATGTTTCTTGCCAGGCAGGAGATACAGGAGCAGAATGCCTCCTTCTGAGATATTCCAGAGCCCTTCTTCATAACCTCCCTGAGTTGCTTCTAAGGACTTTACTTGGCTCCTTCTTTTCCAGCCAATTGCTTATTCCACAAAAAAAAGCTTAAAGGTGATTTTTATAAAAGATTTATTTTTTTATGTGTTTGAGTGTTTTGCCTGCATGTATATATGCACATGTGCCTGGTGCCCAAGGAGATCAGAAGAGTTGCATGGATCTCTTGGAACTAGAGTTACAGATGTGTATGAGCCACCATGTGAGTGCTAGGAACAGAATCAGGGTACTCTGCAAAGAGCAACAAGTGTTCTTAACCCCTGAGCCATCTTTCCTAAATCCTAAAGGTGATATTTTCTTCTTTTTTCTTTTTTTTTCATGAGACCACATCCCAGAGTAGTAAACTGTTAAGAAAGTCATTTTTTTCCACTAAAGAATCAACATCCTTCCAAATTCTTCAGGATATTTTGCACATGCATGTGCCACTACAGTATTAGGTGCATAGCAGAGATCCAAGGTGACTACAAGGTGTGAGTGATTTTTGTTTTCTCTTCTTCGCTGCTCACCACAAACTTTGGAGTAACTTTCCAGGTTTTGTTTTTATCTGTACACCGTCTCTCTGTTTAGGATCTTGCTTTCTTGTAGCTCTTGATCCTTGGGCACTGAACTCTTACTTCTCTGTGTACACACCCATGGTTCCTTCAGCTGGTTGCCAGAAGGCCTTAATTTCTGAGCCCAGAGGTAGGGGACTGAACCTAAGCATAACTAAGTTTCAACAAAGTGTTTTCCTGGGTGCCATGGTCTCTCAGAAGTCCTCTCTTCTTGCAGCTTCTCATGGCATTTAGTCTGTCTGATGAGCTATGTAAACTAAGGTAAACTAAGGCCATATATCATGGAGAAGTGAGGATGCATGGTGCTGAGAAAGATGACTGGTGAAAATAGAAAGACCTGGAACATGCAAAACTGTGGCTAGGAAGCCAAATGTCAGAAAATTAGACCAAGTCCCATGGGTTTTAGGACTCACTATCAGAAAAAGGAAGCAGATAGGGTGTATAAGAATTCTCCTGTTTCCAGGTAAGACCAGGCACATAACCAACAGCAAATCATGGCTTGAGAATTTTCGTCAGGAGGAGAAATGAGGAGATGGCTCTGAATGAGACATAGCCAGTGCATTGGTGAGTGAAGGACATTGCTGTGGATCAGGGTTCCTGGTTTCCCATAGGGCACCTGCTTAGAATCAAAAATCCCTAAGTGTAAAGATGACCATATCCAATACACAAAATCTTCAATGTGGTAAATAAAAGGTAAACTTTAACTAGATTCTATAATAGGAGAGAATCTGACCAGGTGGACTGAGGCAGTAATAAGCAACACCCCTCACCCTCTGCAGAAATTCCAGAGGACACTGGTTAGGGCTTTAACAAACTCTTTAGACTAAAAGTAATCATGCAAAAGCAGAGACAGATTCAGCAGAACTGGTGGACACAGATGGGTACAGCACAATTGACGGATACAGAGGTGGATACAGCAGAACTGGTGGATACAGCAGAACTGGTGGATACAGGGATGGATACAGCAGAAGTGGTGGATACAGAGGTGGGTACAGCACAACTGGTGGATACAGAGATGGGTACAGAAGAACTGTATCCACTGTGTCCATACTGGAATTCAAGAAGTCCTGGAGAGCTGAGAGGACAGAGGCCACAGGAGACTCTTGACAAAATGTTGTGAGGGAAAGAAATTGGTGATACATTGTGTTTCAAATAAAGCTTGCCTGAAGCTCATGGGACAGAGTTAGCCATAGAGGTCAGGCAGTGGTGTCACACACCTTTAATCATAGCACTTAGGAGGCAGAGACAGAGATCCATCTGGATTTCTGTGAGTTCGAGGCCACACAGGAGATTAATCCAGTCTAAAAAGAAACAGATTCAGGCAGTGGTGGCACACACTAGCACTTGGGATCACACACCTTTAATGACAGCACTAGGAAAGTTGAAACAGAAAGTGATATGGAGCAGCACAGAAAGTATAAGTCAGGAGGAGACGGGAATTCACTGTGGGAAACAACAAATATATGTATGACATTAAGGCCATAGAGGTACTAGAAGAGGTGATAAACAAGTGCTATAGCTCTTAACCCCAAGAACAAGATAAATAGTTTGAGGAAACAAACACCTCCTCTACATCTTGGATTCTCAACAAATAATGCCTGAACCGAGATCCCTCATCATATACTGCGTGAGGGCTCCAGGTCTTTGATCTCCTTCCTCTGCTCTAACCCAAAGGTCACCCAAAGTTACCCCATAAGTCACCCTAAACCCACGCTCTTCTTAAAATCTCCAGGCCAAGAAAACCAGGCCCATGTGTCAGATCTAGAACTTTTCCCACAGTATTGATAGTGGCCTGGAAGGCAGATGGCACCGCATTCACCTAGGATATGGAAACTATCTAGCCCTCCATTCTTAGCAAAGAATACATGCATAAGAGCTACCTTACCTTAACAAGATTCATAGACCTCTCACAGTAGATAGAACTGACAGGTAATTCATGAAGAGGACCCTGGGGAGGAGAGCCAGTCTGATGAGAAACAGTTCTAGATTCCCTGTCCTGCCTAGTAGACTTTACAAAAAACATCACTTGGAGGTGCTTTCCCTACAAGTTTTGCCCTCACAGATTTTCTTTCTGAATATAAAATATTTTTTAAAGTTTTTCTCTGTTATTAAACATAGATTCATTTCTCATACAATAATATCTGAATAGAGTTTCCCTTCCCTCTACTCATCCTGGTTCCTCCCCACCTCCTTTTCCATCCAGATCCACTTCCTTTCTATCATTAGTAAAGAACAGGCTTCTAAGAGATAACCACAAAATAAAATATGAGAAACAAATCATTATATTTACACTGGACAAGACAAGCCAACAGAAAGATTAAAGAGCCCCAAGAGAAGACATGGGAATCAAAGACCCTCTTGTTTACACATTCAGGAGTCAAATGAAAGTACTAAACTAAAAGCTATAGTTATATATGCAGAGGACCTAGTACAGACCCGTGTAGGACCTGTGATTGCTGCTTCAGCCTCTGTGAGCCCATATGAGCTTTTCTCAGTTGTTTCAGATGGCCATCTTCTTCTGGTGTCCTCAGTCTCCCCCATCTCCCCCAATCCTCTGTCTCTTCTTCAACAGGGATCCCTGAGTTCTAAAAGGGAGAGATTTGATGGAGACATTTCATTTAGAGCTGTGTATTCCAAGCTGTGTACTCTTTCTTTCTGTGTCATGACTGGCCATGGGTCTCTGTATTTGTTCCCGTCTTCTGCAGGAGGAAGCTTCTCTGATGATGGCTGAATAAGGTACCAATCTATGAGGATAGCAGAACGTGATTAGGAGTCATTTTACTATTACTTTTTTAGATCAGTAGTATTTTGTATTACCCTAGGTCCCTGGGCTACCTAGTCTCTGGTCCTTGGTCAGCCAAGCAGTGTCAGGTATGGGTTCCATATCATGGAGTGGGCCTTAAGTCAAAAGACCATTGATTAGTTACTACTACAAGATTTATGCCACCATTGCCCTAGCATATTTTTCAGGAATAACAGACTGGATCAAAGGTTTTACAGTTGGGTTCTTGTTTAAGTTTCTCTTTTGGTATCCTGCAGAGTACTTTTCCATGTCAAAGACACTAGAACATGGGGGATAATGTTCTATGTCTGCACAAAATCAACCTCTCCATGTTTAATGAGTTGTGTGGATGTTTTCTTCAGCATTGGGGGCTTGCTGTCAGTTTGTGGAGAGCAACCTCTAGTCTTGGCAGTTGCTGATCATTATAAATTTCACTGCCTCTATTCTTCTTGCAAGACAATGGATTCTGGGAACAACCCACTAGTTTTGCTTTTGTAAAAACTGCTTGCTTTCTGGAGATAACTGAGGCATCTATAGGATGTCTGTTGTAAAAGTTAGGCACTGAAGGATGTGAAGTAATTCAATCCCCCAAAAGATGTGACTTTGTGTGGTTTTTGTTTTTGTTTGCTTTGTTTTTTGGGTTTATTTTCAAGACAAGTTTTCTCTGTGTAACAGTCCTGCCTGTCCTGGAACTCACTTTGTAAACCAGGCTGGCCTCAAACTCACTGAGATCCTCCTGCCTCTGCCTCCCAAGTGCTGGGATTAAAAGTGTGCACCACCACCATCCAGCTTTGTTTTTTGTTTATTTGTTTCCTCTATTGAGAATTCTCTGTTTAGATCTGCACCCCATTTTAATTGGGTTATTTATTTTTATGATATCAAGTTTCTTAAGTTTTTTTTTATATATTTTTGAAAATCTCAATAAACTATTTATGGTCATACAAAGAAGAAAATCTATTCCTTTATTGTTTATTATATTTAATTTTCAAGCATCTGGGAGTCTCAGTATGAGAACTGATGGGAGGAGGGAGGACAGGGGAATCTGTGGTTGAATGAATAGAAAGTCTCTTAATTAAAAAAAAGAATTAGCATCCAGTATAATAGGCGGTGCCATCTGACTTATTCCATATAGTGTCATCCAACAACAGGAAGACTTAACCCAGAAAACCCTTTTCTCTAATTTTCCCTTGAGTCCCCAAGTTCCACTGTGCAAGCTTATACAAAACGTTTCTCCTACATGTCTCAATTTCAGTGCCCTCAATAGACTAGACTACATGTTGCTGTGATATGTTTTTATTATCTGCTCATGTCTGAGGGGGAACTGTTCAGAGGTGTAGTACAGAACTACTGTGAGATTTTATCTCCCCATATTCCATCAATACAACTCAAAAGGGAGTTGCATGAACTGCCTGTGTTTGTGGGGATCTGACCCAGAGAAAGAAGCTATCCTTGCAGCAAGACCCTGGGCCTCCTCCTCTGCCAGGAGTGGCACAGAGAACAGAAGGAGGAATTGGAAGTAAATAGCCCAGAAAACAGGAGGCTGACCTGGAGAGAGGCTTGTGGTTTATCACCCTCTGGAAGTATAGACTTCCAGGTGTGTGAACAATACTAAACCTTTTCCTGAATTAGGTTTGCAAGTATTTTGTTGAGAATTTTTGAATCGATGTTCACCAAAGTAATTGGTCTATAGTTTTGTTGCTGTTGTATCTTTATCCAGTTTGGAATCAAAATAATACTGGATTCATAGAGTGAATCTGTTACTGTTCTATTTTGTGGACCAAGTTACAAAAAGAATTGGTAGGTGATCTTCTTGAAAGTTTGCTAGATTTTATCAGTGAATCCATCTGTTCCTGTGCTTTTCTTTGAAGGAGGGGCTTTTGACTACATATTTGGTCTCATTACTTGTAATGAATTTATTTAAGTTATTCATATTTTTTGAGTTTAACGAACTGTGATGTCAACACTGGATATCTATCTACAGAACAATGAAATTAGACTCATATCTTTCACCTCATACCAAAATCAATTTAAAAAAGTATCAAAAACCTTAATTTAAAGCCTGAGATGCTAAAGTTTCAAAAAACCATAGGAAATACTGTTGCAAGATATTGTAGTAGGCAAGAACTTTCTGAACAGAATACCAACAGCACAAGAATTAAACTCAGGTATGAATAGAAGAGACTATATGAAAATAACAGGTTTCTGCTAGCAAAGGAAGTTATCATCAGAACAAAATATCCACAGAATGGGAGAAAATCTTTGCCAGTTATTCTTCAGACGAGGGAATAATATCCAGAATTTGCAAAGAATTGCAGAATTATATGTCAAGAAAATAAATCTTCCACTCAACAAATGAACTAATGGACTAAATGGTTTTCAAAGAGAGAAGTGAAATTGATCAATAACTATTTTCTTAAAATATTCGATACCCTTGGCCATTGGGATAAAGCAAATTAAACTACTCTGAGACAGCATGTCACTGAGTCTGATGGATGAAAGGGAGGGTTAAAGTGATATAATTCTATTTCAATTAAAATATATTATAAAAATGAATCTTAAAAAAATAAAAATAGAACTGATATATTACCTAGTTATTTCAGTCCTGAGTATACCTACCATAGAAATATTTGCACTCTCGTGTTTATTGATGATTTGTTTATTACAGCAATAAAATGAAACCAAAATAGTTGTCTATTAATAGATAAATGGATAATGAAAACCTGGCACATATATAAAATAGAATACAATTTGTCCATGAAGAAGAATGATATCAGAAAATTTCCAGCTAAATTTATGGACTTAAAATATATAATTTTCTAAGTAAGTGAGGCACACAATCTCTGAAAGAAAAAAAAACATTCTCTCTTATATGTGAATCCCAGCCTATAGTATATTCTTTATATTTGTGTTATTAACATTTATATATTATATATGTAAGCAAATGTATATGTGGACACATTATAACATCAGGAAAAGGTAGATACCAGGCAGTGAGGAAGGACTGAATGCATGTAATGGACATGAGTCAAGAAAAGATATAAAGCTACTTGTTTTCCTGGTTTTAACTCTGTAATGGGTTTTTAGTTTTTTGGTGATAAGTGCATAAAATGCATTTGTTGCTCAATGACTTCAGACTGGCTATATGAACTATATGAAAGTTCATTGAGATGTACAGAACATTGCATGCTCTTTAATTTGTAATTTCTTATAAAGTTTTAAATAAAATGCTATTGATTTGTTTAAATAAAATGCTTTAGAAACTAAAAACAGTCTTATAAACAGGCCACTCAGGGATTTTATGAGCTTCATGTATCTTGGTGATCTCAATGTTGGC
Source organism: Peromyscus eremicus (assembly GCF_949786415.1). Lineage (NCBI taxonomy): Eukaryota > Metazoa > Chordata > Mammalia > Rodentia > Cricetidae > Peromyscus > Peromyscus eremicus. Next base: position 73,716,587 of record NC_081428.1, read on the forward strand.
CTTAGTTCTGTGCCCAGACCCCAGAATAGGATCCTTAAGGAAGGGTCAAGGCCTGCAAGAACAGAGGATTCTGCTTCTAAAGTCAGTCAACCATTGTCTCAACATTCTGATTACCTAAGGCCTGGGAAAAGGTACCAAGGGCAGGAAGTGGCTTAGTGCAGGGCCATGAACCCATTTTCCAGCTGGAACTGCAACCTGGGCCCTGCCCTATCACAACCCACAGAGTTGAAAGCACCTGGTGCTAGGCCTTGGGCTGGGTGGGGTTTCCCAGCTAATTTTGGCCTCTGAGATTCTTAGTTTCATCAGGCCAGCTTCACTGGATCAGACCTACAGGGACCTCAGATGGGGCAGAGAGGTTGGTCCATTTCCAGCTGAGGTTGCAGAAGCACAAGAGTAACAACAAACATGTAACCAGCAAAGAATCCATTTTCCACGACCCACCCTTCTTTTCGTTCAGGATATCACTCAGTTGTATGAGAAGTACCCCCACTTTACTTTCTACCAGATGTGCCCACCCATGAGTCTGCAGAAGTTTGGCTCTCAACCTAACTATGGACATCATCCAATGTCCCCAGCTTATACTCACACGTGTTTCATCCAGGTCACATTTTGGAGAGATGTTATGATGCTGAAGCTTGCACTACAGGACAAACCTACAATGAGAATGGTATACTATAGGTTACATGGCAGCAACAGGCTAGAGCAGGGCCCAGGAGTTTTACCCTAAGACAACAAGGCAAAGGGATACAGGGCGTCTTGGGTGACTGGCATGACCAGAGGAATAGAGGGTGAGTACTATGCACCTTCTCGATCTGCAGCTGAAGCAGTGATTCAACATCACTGGAGCATTCTGGCCACTTCACCTCTACCACTTGCCTGACCTACCACCCTACTCTCCACACAGAAAGTCCCTAAACATTCTGTATTATGGCTGGGTGGTCCATAGAACCAGCTCACACATGGGGCAGGAAAGAGAGGAGAGTGGACATGTGAGCCCTATCACTACATGGAAAGATAATTCAACACAGACAGTTAAAATATGCACAGAAGGACTGAGCACGGGTAATTTGAGGCAGGCCTAGGGCAGAATTAAGTGTGTAAGAGGTTTGATGATGATGAGAGGTAGACCTTGAATGTGAATTCTATCTTGGGACAGGGACCAGAGGGTCACAGAGATTGCAGCCCAGGAGACTGGTGGTAGCAGGGCCCAGAGGCCAAGACCTGGAGTAGAGGCCATAAACGACTTTACTCTGGCCACATATACCATATTGAAAGGCATCAGTACCCCAAGCATTATTGTCTTTTATGCCATTTACAAAACATAGGGACACTAGAAATCAGAACAGGCATTCATGAATTCTGTGAAGCCAATACCTGGGATATTTATCCTACTACAGTGAAATACCCAGAATAAGACAGAATGTGCTCCTATCTTCCAGCCCAGAGTCTTTCATCATGGACCAGGGAAACAGTCATCAAAGTTATGCTGCCTTCTTTCAGGCAATGGACGTATTCACAAAGAGGGATTTCTCCCCATCATTCCAAAGCCTAACCTCAGCCAGCTATGACAGCAGACATTGAGCAGAAACTGAACTATAGGTACTTTGACCAGTCATCCACCAATAGATGCTATGACCAGTCATCCACCAAAAGCTGAGTAGGGAAAGACAGCAGCAGAGTCTAGCAAAGCCCAGAGATCTCTTCTTTCTGTAAAAGACTCCAGTTGACACACACAGATGACTGCTACTTGCTCAGTCTTCATTGGCCCTTCACCCTGAGTAATTAACTTCCCCTCTATGTACCTCAGTTTCCCTGTTTGTACTAAGGTACGGTTATCAATCTCTCCATGACAGTGTGGGTTTGGAGATTGATAGAGAAAATGACTAGAGTGTTCCTGACTAATGGAGATCCTCATTAATCTACAACTACTACTATCTTCTCCTGAGATCTTACATAGGCCTGCATTTTTTTTTTTTTTGCTGTGGTCCTAGATTGGTAATTTCCATTCACTGGAGTTTCACATTCCCATTCTGAGCAATAAGCAATTGAATGTCAAGCCATAAATATAAGCTATCTGGGAAGCCATAGATCTATATGATGGAGCTGGCCAGGAAGCTAGGTTCTGGACTTGGTAAAGCAGCAATGCCTGAAGGGTAGCATATGGTAAGAAAGCAGTACGAGCTCAGAGTGGGGGTGGGGAGGGAAGGATGGACCAAGCTGCTTTACTGAGCCCACTGTGACTGCAGGTGGCCACCCTTGAGAATCCACAAGCTAAAATTAGTCCTGTGTTGGCTGAAACAAGAACTCACAGTCACAGAAAAAGAGAAATAAGGAGAAGTGAAACCAAGCCCATGACCAGCAAGGCATGGCAAACAGGGTCAGGTGTGTCATTGGAGGGGCAGGGGCCAGTACTTGGAGTGTAGATGAGCAGTTGTGTATCTCATAGTTAGGGGCAACAGAGTCTCCCCCTCACACCTCATCCCTACTTTCAGTCACATTCCTAGGGTCTGATGCTGCCTCTGCTCACCCAAGCTCAATCTTGGATACTAGAATCCTGGAGAGTCATAGCCCAAAGAGCTTCATAACCAGGCAGTAGGTTATCTGAAAAGTAGGCAACTTGGATTCTGTATTAACAGTCCAAGGCTCTGGCCTGAACAGGAGTGAGCAAACACAGGAAGTCTCACTTCTTCAGAATCTGAGGTTCAGAGGCACACGATCCAGGCTTTCAGGCATCCTGACTTTGCCCCTTATGTCTCCAAGGTTGTAAACACCCTCCCTGTGACCCAGAAATCTTGCTTTTGGCAATTGATCATGGAACTATCACAGGGTCAGCACATAGAAACACATGGACAGAGTACATTTTTAAGAGGGAACTGGTATAGATGCCAGGTATAGACGTGGTCCTAATGGTTTTGGAGAAGGGCTGTGACAGGTGCCAACAGAAGGGAATAGTGTCCCACAGGCTCAGGACAAGAAGATCTCACTCTTGTTTAAAGACATAATTTCTTGCAGAGACTAATCTGAATGGACCCACACCAACACACTCTCAAAGTGTTTCCCAGTAGGAATTTGTCTCTTTGTGCTTTCCCATGTTTTCTGAATTTTCAGTGAATGGCTACAGGCTTTATAACTATGAAACAAATGGACAAGCTGAAGTAGGAAACAAGATTTTCTACAAGTTCTATCTGAGACGAACTTAAAACACATTTTAAAGTCATATGAAGTATTTCTTCAAAGAGATCCAAAAATGTAAGCAGGGCTTGATGGCAGATGATTATAATTATAACCATCACAGGCTGTAGGCAGTAGGATTGTCTGAGATGAGAATTCTAGGTTAGCTTGGTCTACATAACAAGATTCATCTTGCATAAATACATAAATGCATGAATAAAAATGTGACTATGGGTGCATTCATGTCTGTGTCAGAATCTATGCTGACTGTCTATATGCATAGGTATTCACTGTGAGTACTTGTGAGAGCAGTAATATTTTTGATTGCTCATCTGAGTTTTCTTTCATAACAATGTCCAAACATTTATTTTTAATTATTGAAAGTGTTGTGGTCATGTAAGAGTATTTATTCCAATTCAATTAATATTCAAGAAATGCTTATTGTCTGCCTGCTACAATCCTTCCAGCAAATGGACAGGATTTGAGATTGTACTGAGGAAGAGGAAGATCCATCCATCTCTATTGCAAATCACTATAATTTGGGGAACATACACGTGGAAAGAGGTTCTTAAAATATACATGTGGACACTTTGCCTCTAAAGCTTCATTTCTTGCCACAAATCATGAAACTCAGACAAAATTATAGCCAGTAAGCTAAAGCACAAATCTGAGAGACCTCTATAAAAACTGAGAGAAAGCATTGAAGGAGTTTTAACTACCTGGAGGTAGGCATTGGCAGAAAGGATTAGTGCACAACAATCCAAACCAAGATCCAATAAAAACAAAGGTTATTGCCAAAATAGGAAATTAACACATCAAATTCTTTTTATCTTTCATTTGTTCAGCACTAGAGATAGAACCTGGGGCGCTGCACATAGTAGGTAAGCAGTCTACCACAGAGCTGCATCCACAGCCCTTTCTGTGTTTTTATTTTTGAGATAATATCTCACTAAGCTTCCCAGATGTTCTCCAGACCAGCTGAAGTTACTAGCTTGTAACTAGGCCTGACAGCTTCAGCAATTCCTACATAGAATTTTAAACTCCTTTATACCCATTGAGACTACAATTGCTGGCAAGGATGTAGAGAAAAAGGTTCACTTATTTGCTGCTGGTGAGAGTGTGCATGGGTGTACACAATGAAAATGAGCATGTGTGTTCCTCAAAAAGTTAGAACTAGATCTACCATATAATCCACCTATCACATTCTTGAGCATATACCCAAACGACTCTGTATCCTACTACAGAGATACCTGCTTATCAGTGTTTAATGCTGCTCTATTCACAATAACCAGGAAATGGAAATGGCCGAGATATCCATCAGCTTGTGATAATGAAAATGTGCTACATTTAGACATGGAGTATTACTCAGTTGTTAAGAAAATGAAATTGTGGGATTCATATGGATTGAGCTGAGTGAGGTAAACCAGATCCAGAAATACCGGGATCACATGTTCTCTCTCGTATGAAAAATGCATCTTCTTTCATATGTGTGTCATTTAGAGTACCCACAGAATTCAAGAAATCAGTAAGGGGTCTTTGTTGGGGGTCTGTCAAGGGAGGGGAATAGAACACAATAAAGGGTTAAAGTGGAATAATGAAATGGGAAGAGTTAAATCAGAGTAGGGAAGCAAGAAAGAGGAAGGAATAAGGGGAGAGATAAATAACACTAAAGATCACATACACATATACACAACATACACACACAGGGAGAGATAGATAGATAGATAGATAGATAGATAGATAGATAGATAGATAGATAGATAGATAGATAGATAGATAGATAGATGATAGATAAATAGATAGAGATAGATAGATAGATAGATAGATAGATAGATAGATAGATAGATAGATAGATAGATAGATATTAACTACAACTGGATGCCAATGCCCATACTAGACACCACAGGCAAAAATGTCTAGTTCTAGGAATGGTAACCTCTTCTGGAGTTTTTGGCCAGTGGGGTTTTATATACCCTGAAACACTACAGACTATCCCAGAACTTGATGGTAAAACCCTATTGCTGAAGATACTATATACTTGAATCTTACAAGATGGAGAACTCAAGCTGGTGCTCACCTGGAAGCTTCATCTCTTACTGGATAGCTTTCACTGGGCTATTAATGCTGCCAGAGGATCAACATAATCATCAGTCTTATCTGGGTGTGATCTCCATGAGCTACAATAGTTACTCCCTGGAAAGGTATGTCCACCGGTGCAATAGTGGAACAAATGTCGTAGGAATAGCACATCACTTTCTGTTTGGATCTAGACTCAACATGATGTAACTCATTCCTAGCACCTTTATCCAGAACAAGAACCTGTGGCTAGGCAGATCACTGTCCCTATTGGAGAAGCTACTATTGCTACTCTGTTAAGTGTGTCTAGTATTAAATCAACTCCTAAGTGATATATCCTTATATCCACAGGTTTGGTGCATGTCTCAACCTTCATCAGAGAAGCTTCTGTTTGCAGTAGATGACAATTCACAGATGCAGAGAATACTAGAGTTCAGAGCTGAATGTGATGTCTGTTTCACACCCCTCTACCCAAGGATCAGGGATCATTGCAGAAGGGATAGAAAGATTGTTAGAGCCACAGGTGGTGGTTGACTACAAGGAAAACATTTGTTTGCTTGCTTGTTTGTTTTTCTGGACTCAACAGAGCAGTTGTACATATGAACTCACAGTGGTTGTGACAGCATGAAGAAGTGCAAGCTCAAGGGAGAAAAATCCCAACATGTCGGTATTAGATGGTCACAAATCCTGCCCCTAGCTGAGCAGCTACTGGTAATTGATAACTGCTGGGGGAGAGTTTTCTTTAAGGTGTAACTCCTGGTGGGTCGATCATGCTCTAGTGGATGGCCACACACCCAAGGGTATATAGACAGCACTAATGAGATTTGGTGGATTAAAAATAAAAATAAAATTTAGGGGGTAAGGAATGAGGATTTCTCTGGGAGGAGTTGGGGGATAAGTGTGAGTATGATCGAAAGGTAACATTGGAAATTCTCAAAGGATCAATAAAAATATTAAGAAAGCAAAGATGCCACTATTCACAGTGAACTAAATTAAGGTTTTACTTAGGAAACTGATAACCAAAGCCCACCCATGGTCATTTGGACTGAAGCAAAGGAATGTAGAAGTATTTTGTGTCCTGAGAAACTCCCCATTCAGGAAGAGGAGCCGACCTTGGACTGGCAGGCTTTCCTTAGCTTTACCTAGAAAAGGTTGACCTGGGGTGAACAGTCCCTGGCAGAGGATGCTATCTGCGTGGATCAGAAAGGTAATGGGAAATCTTCAACCTTTATTTTGAACTAGTCTCTCAATCTTGTTATCAAAAGGGTTTTGATGGTAAATAGATGCTGGGGGAAAGAAGGAGTACCTAGTACCAAAAACATGTTGATGCATTCTCCCATGGGAACACAAGTGTGCTAGCTCAGGAACTGACACTAACAGCAAACCAACAATAAACAAGGGCTGAAATAAAAGGAAATTAAGATTGTTACATGGGTGTGAGACATCCTGATGCCTAAGGAATTGCCAACCCTAGGAGAGATTTCTCTTCTGTCACTAGGGTCTTTCTAGAAAGAGGTGTTGGTTGCCTCTGATGCCTCCAAACTCCAGGCCCAGGTGAAGGAAGCCAGGCACAGATGAGACTGAAGAACACAGGTGTCAGAACAGACCAAGGGGATCAGCTTGTTTGTTTTCTCACTTCCTCTAAGAGCAGGGATCACTGGTCTTGGTTTTAGTTCCAAGATAATAAACTGCTCACTGTTCACCACATGAGAAACACAAGAGCACAAACAGAAAAAAATTCATGCAGAGGAGCCATGGATTATATTTCTATATGTTCCTTTGGTTGTAGCTATGAGCAGTAACAAACTTCAAATGAGCAGATGAAATGAATTTTCAAGATGTAGAACACAGTGACACTGGTAGTGATGGTAGCACAGCACAGTGGATGTATTAAATGTCACTGAGCTGTTCACATAAGGATGGTGATGTGATGGGATGTGGATTTTCCCTCCATTAATCCCTGAGGCTAAGTGCACACAGACCTTTGGGACCCCCTGAATTAATCATCCCTTTCGTCCTCCATTTACTTTTGCTTTTCATTCTGCTTTCCTCTAAGAGAACTGTTTTTTTTCTGCCTAGCCAGATTCTGAATTTCATGGAAAACTAGATAGGGCTGGGTATATTTATTGTCATTTGTTCTTTCTGTACACTGTGTCCTTGGTATCCATTCACATGGATAGACTGCTCACTTTCAATGCCAATTACAGAAGTGCCAGCATCCAGTTCTCCACTCTGGTCTCCACCAGGATGTAGGTAGCTGTTCTTAGGAGCAGGACATCCAAGACACCAGCCTGGGGCTTAGTGCAAGAGTTTCTCTGGAGTTCTGTCCTTCTATAACACTTTAAAAATGGAGATTGCTTATATGTTTCTGATTATAAAAAGCAGTGATAGATTCTTTAGAAAACAAAAAAAAAGGCAGGGAAAAACAGTATGAAGAAGAAACATCAGTATAGCCTGGTAGCCTGTTTTGTATGTCTGAGCGTATCTAGACTTAACCTTGGCTTTCAAACAGACCTAGGAGGTGTCTATATGGTATCTGAAGCTCAGTGCTGCATTAGGCCCTGAGAACATGGTGGTGGCCATAGGACCCAGCCCTGCAGCAGTGCCAGTGGATGACACAGATCAAGCACAAACACATGTTGCTCTAACAGGCAGTGTGGTGCATTCTAGAAGAGAGTGACAACTCCTGGCTTTGCTGGATGGTCAAGATGAGCTTGCCTTCCTCCCCAAAGGAGTGGGAGAGACACTGTGCAGAGAGTCTGCCAGGGGAAGAGAACTCCCTTTAAGAAAGTACACTGTGTTCAAGGAAATGATGCTGAAAAGTATACATAAGAAAGTACAGGAATAGCAAGAGCATCCAAGAGAGGGGAGAAACAGGAGACCTGAGCCTTGCTGACTGCATTGTGTAATTTGTGTTCTGCTTCCATTTTTCAAAGTTACCTGAAGGAAATCATGTGGGACACACTGGGTTCCTGAGTTTCTAGGATTAGGACATCCTACCTGGTGAGATGGAGTGAGCCAAGTGGCTCCTGTGTGAACAGAGGACATGAACTAGGCCACCTGGTGTGTGGTTATTTGAGCTGATTAGGTTCTGCTTCCTTTACAATGTACTTAGTAAAGCACTCCAGTTCCCATACACACACTGGCCTTGGGAGACTGTCAGGCCTGGATCTCTTGGAACCTGGTCAGATATGTTCATGTGGACTCTTAGCTATATTCTTTCTCAGAGCAGAGGGACCAAATCAGCAGGGCCATAGCCCATCCCTGTGGCCGCATTGCCTAGAGACTGGATAAACAGTTGTTGCCTTTTCCTTTGAACAGCCTCTTCCACATTCAATGAGAACCCAGGTAAAGTCTCCAGGTGTCACTCTGAGATCCTTGAGTGCCTCTCTCCACTTGCCAACCCCACTCTGCTTCTTCCTGTGTAAGTCCTGGGTTCACTGTGTTGTCATTAGGGAGTTCCTCTGTTTACAAGTACCACTCCTTTGGGTCTTCGTGGAGTGGGCCTCTCTGCTAAGGAATCAGAGAGAAGGCATAGAGCCCCCTTGTGGCCAAGGATGGGACCTTGAGGCTAGGTTAAAAAGACCTAACCCAGTGCTCCCTGCTCTGGAGCCTCTCCACTTTTCATGGTCTTTAGTTGCCCAGGTGATGGGAAGAAAGGATGGCACTTAATTAGAACCATCTGAGTGTCTCATAGTTAGAATCATTAAAAACACTTATAACTCCCAGGAGTCAAAGTATAGAAATTTAGTACCACTGAAGGAATTCTGAGACCTGCCCTGGAGTGTGGTTCACCACACCCAGTGTCACTCCATACCTAGAAAACTGATTTTTCCCTCTCCAAGCAGGTGTCAGTTTTAAATAGCTTCCTGGTTGGAGTTGGGACTTTGTGCTTCTCCCCACGTCCCCTTCTCCATGTTGGAATTTTATCTGGCTTGAACTTGTTCAGGTCTCTTCTGTGTTGTCACAGTCTTTGTGGGTTTACACGAATCATCCCTGTTGTGTCTGGAAGACGGTTTCCTTAGGGCCCACTGAGACTTATGATCTGTCCACCTCCTCCTACAGATCCCTAAGGTGAGGAGTTTGATAAGGACATGTCATTTAGGGCTGAGTGCTCAGAAGCCTCTCACCATCCACACATTGTCCAGTTGTGCATTTCTGTTTTAATCTCCATCTACTGCAAGAAGTTTCTCTGATGAGGTGTGAGTCATGTACTGCTCAAATGTCATTAGAAGTCATTCTATTTTCATATGTATTAATCAGAATAATAATAGAAGGTTTACCCATAGGGCCCATAACCTGTCTAGTCTCAGGTGCTTCTCCATATTAACAGTGTCAGTTGTTCAGATTTTTGAGTTCTTTGTATATGTTCTAGAGACTAAACTTTTTTCAAATGTACAGCTGTTAAAGATACATTCCCTATTCACCTCAAATGATAGTGTCATTTACAGTACAGCAACATTTGAGTTTTATGAGACCCCATTTATTAATTATTGGTCTTAATGCCTTTATAATAAGAATCCTGTTCAAAAAGTCCTTTACTGTGCCAATGAATCTGAGCATATTCCCTACTTTCTCTCTATCAGACTTAGAGTACCAGATCTCATGTTGAAGTCCCTGATCCATTGATCCATGCAGTTGAGTTTTATACAAGAGACAAAAGTCTAGTTTAATTATTCTGTAAGTAGTTATCCAGTTTGTCCAGAACCATTTCTTGAATATGCTGTCTTTTCGCCTATGTGTATTGTTGGCCTCTGTGACAAAACTCAGATGACTATATTTGTGTTGGCTTATATGTGTGTTTTCAATTCTACTCTATTTATCAGTGTGTCTATTTCTCTGCCAGTGCCATACAGTTTTGTTGTTGTAGCGCTGTAACGTAACTTTAAATCTGAAATGACTATACCTTCAAAAGTTTCTTCTTTTTTTCTCCAGGATAATCTGTTTTGTGTTTTCATATAAAACTTAAGATTACTTTTCAATTTCTGTAAAAGGATTTTATCAGAAACTTGATAGACTTCATTGAATCTCTAGATTTGCTTTCATAGGGTGACCATTTTTACAATATTAATGCTATTAATCCATGAGCATGGAAAATCTTTCGTAGTCTTTCTGATAGCTTCTTTAATTTTATTTTTCAATGCCTGTTTGCTCCACTTAGTGACTGTATGCCATGTATATGGATGGCAGCAAAGGCCAGAAGAGGTGTCAGATCTCTTGGGTTTTGAAATACAAGCAGTTCTGAGCAGCCAAAAGTGGGTAGTGAGTGTTGGGAGTCCAACTCAGGTCTTCAGAAGAGCATCAAGTGTTCCTAACTGTTAAGTCATTTCTTTAGCTTTATTTTTTAGCTTAGAATGAAACAAATTTACAATATAAAATTTTCACTAGTTCAAATATTTTTCCAAAAAATCTGTCTTTTAAAATATTTTTCTCTGTGTCTCTGTCTCTGTCTGTCTGTCTGTCTGTCTGTCTCTCTCTCTCTCTCTCTCAATATATATATTGTTTTTTTGAAACAGGGTTTCTCTGTGTAACAAACCTGGCTCTTCTGGAACTTTATTTACAGACCACGCTTTCTGAAACTCACAGAAATCACCTGCCTCTCCCTCCCTCCTGAGTGATGGTATTAAAGGCGTGTGAAATCATGCCCAGCTTCAGTATATTATTAGTAATAACATGAAACATAGTGATATAAACAAAAATGTACTAAGTTATTAAAAGAGAGGATACACACAGAAATCCCCTAGATGTTAGCTCTGTAATTGCAGTTATAGATAACAAAGTTGTTTGCTCCCCCAAGAACTAGAAGTGACAGTTAACAGCTGCTTTGTCATCTAGTGATAACCATTACCAGTTTGATTTGCCAGAACCTTCCCCTATGGAAGTGTTGCAGGAATGGAAGCAGTCCATTCTAACAGAGTTCTATAGTAAATAAGACAACAGACAAGATAAAATAGACAGATACCTTAAACCAGAGGACACACAGGCCACAACCCAGGAAAACAAAAAATGCCTTTCACCAGAGACCAGATTAGTTGGTTTTTATTTTGTTTTATATTTTTACAAAACATGGCAAACAAAAACAAAAACAAAAAAACCCCCCAAAACAGAAAATACAGCAATTCAGTCAAGGTGAAGGCAAGAGAAAGTTCAGGGGTCAGAAATGGGGACATTCCCAAGTGAAATGACTTGGCAGTCATGTGGTTGGATGTGTTTGCCAGCCCTGAAATTCCAGGGGTTTTGGTCTTAAGTAGCCTGTAGGCACTGCAAGGCAAATTAATGACACCCTAGACAGTTCCAAGACTATAGTCACCAAGAATGTAAACAGAAGTCCATACTGCCCATCACACAGTAAAAACAGGAGCTGAATCATTCTGAGGCTCACAGATCAGTGGGGAAGATGGGATAGAAAGATTATGAGAGCTAAAGGTGATGAATGGTTACCAGGAAATGGTGTTTTCTGGAGATAGTAGGCCGGGTGCATATGCAGCAGTGTACACAGACCTGTGTAAACTCAAGCCAGACAAAATCTCAGCATGAAGAAGGGAGGTGGACATGAAGTCTCAACCCTGGCCAAGGAGCTACTCTCAATTGATACCTGCTGGGGAAGGAGATTTTCTTAGAGTATAGCTTCTGGGAATTCGACTACAGGCCAATGGAAGGCTACACATCCAAGGGTATGTAGGCTGTGCCAACTATCCTTGACAGGTTACAAAACCAAAAAAAGACACAAAGCAGGGTGAGTAAGTAAGGGAGTTGGATCTGAGAGGATTTGGAAAAGGAATGAGTATGATCAAAATCAATTGTAAGAAATTCTTAAGGAAGTAATAAAAATGAGAAGAAAAAATGAAGGAAACTAAATGGTTAAAAAATGAATAGCTGGCCAATATAAAACAAACTCTGCAGTGGTTTGGGTTGGTTTTGTTGGTGGTGGTGGTGTTTGTTTGTTTGTTGTTTTCTGTTTTGTTTTGGAATTTATTTGTTTTTGTTGTTGATTTGTTTTGGTTTTGTTTTTATTTTATGTGGGAGAGAAAACAAACATAAAGCTGAGTAGGTAGGAAGGTAAGAAGGCTCTGGGAAGAGTTGGCAGAAAGGAAAAACATAATCAAAATGTACTGTATGAAAATTAAATAAATGACATATAAAAATATTAGAAGTTAAATATGTTATTTTAAAAAGTTTCACAAGTTAACACAACAAAAGAAGAACTGACATGGCTATAACCATATCAACCTTAATGATGCTATTAAAATTCTTTTTTTCTTTCTTTCATTTTTCTTTATTAAGAGATTTTCTACTTACTCCACATACTAACCACAGATCCCCCCTCCTCCCTCTTCCCACCCCCCAGTCCTCTTTCCCAAGCCATCCCACATCCAGACATCCCCAAAATCGAGGTCTCCCATGGGGAGTCAGCAGAGCCCAGCACACTGAGCCTAGGCAGGTCCAAGCTCCTTCCCAATGCACCAAGCTTGTGCAAGGTGTCACACCACAGGCACTGGGTTCCAGAAGCCTGCCCACAGACCAGGGACAGATCCCGATCCCCCTGTGTGGATTCCCCTCAAACAGTTCGAGCCAAACAAACATCTTTCATATCCAGAGGGCCTAGTCAAGTCCCATGGGGGCTCCACAGCCACCAGTCCACAGTTCATGGGGTTCCACTAGTGTGGCTGGTCATCTCTGCATGTCCTTCCATCATGATCTCAACATCCCTCACCTGCAGTATCTCTCCTCTCTCTCATCAGTTGGATTCATGGAGGTCAGCCTGGTGCCTGGCTGTGGATCTCTGCATCTGCCTCCATCAGTCATCAGGCTCTATGATAACAGCTAGGTGATTTGCTAGGCTGGTCACTAGAGTAGACCAGTCCAGGCACCCTCTGGACCACTGCCAGCAGACCAAGGTGGGGTCAACCTTGTGGATTCCTGAGAGCCTCCCCAGAACCCTGCCTCTTCCTTTTCCCATGATGTCCTATCTATCATGGTATCTTCCTCCCTGCCCTCCCATTCTGTCTCTGTTCTAGCTTGACCCTCCCATTTCCCTATGTTCTCATCCCCCACTCCTCACCCTCTGCCACCCCCCACAACCAGTCCACTCATGTAGATCTCATCCACTTCTCCTTCAGAGGATCATCCATGTGTCCTTCCTAGGGTTTTTCCTTGTTAGCTAACCTCTCTGGTGTTGTGGGTTGCAGTCTGGCCATCCCTTTCCTCACATTTAGTATCCACTTATGAGTGATTACATACTATGTTTGTCTTCTGAGTCTGGGTTACCTCACTCAAGATGATATTTTCTAGTTCCATCCATTTGCCTGCAAATTTCATGATATCATTGTCTTTTTACTGCTGGGTAGTACTCCATTGTGTGTATGTGCCATATTTTCTTTATCCATTCTTCAGTTGAGGGTCATCTAGGTTGTTTCCAGGTTCTTGCTATTATGAATAATGCTGATATGAACATAGTTGAGCATGTGTCCTTGTGGTAAGATTGAGCATTCCTTGGGTATATGCCCAAGAGTGGTATAACTGGGTCTTGAGGAAGACTTATTCCCAATTTTCTGAGAAACCGCCATACGGATTTCCAGAGTGGTTGTACAAGTTTGCATTCCCACCAACAGTGGTGGAGTGTTCCCCTTGCTCCACATCCTCTCCAATATAAGCTGTCTTCAGTGTTTTTGATCTTAGCCATTCTGACAGGTGTAAGATGGTATCTCAGAGTTCTTTTGATTTGGATTTCCCTGATGATTAAGGATGTTGAGTAATTCCTTAAATGCCTTTCAGCCATTTGAGATACTTCTGTTGAGAATTCTCTGTTAAGCTTTGTAGCCCATTTTTAAAGTGGATTGTTTAGTATTTTGATGTCTAGCTTTTTGAGCTCTTTACATATTTAGGAGATCAGCACTCTGTCAGATGTGGGGTTGGAGAAGATCTTTTCCCATTCTGTAGGCTGTCGTTTGGTCTTATTGACCATGTCCTTTGCTCTACAAAAGCTTCTCAGAGAGGCTACCTGGAAAACAGGACCCAAAGAAAGACACGGGGATCGCCCAATGACGGAGAAATGGAAGAGATCTACATGAACAGCCTGGACATGAGTGGGGGTAATGAAGGGCGAGGTTTGAGGGAAAGAGAGCTTGGGGGAGCGGGAGATCCCAGCTGGATCAACAACAGAGAGGGAGAACAAGGAATAGGAGACCATGGTAAATGAAGACCACATGAGAATAGGAAGAAGCAAAGTGCTAGAGAGGCCCACAGAAATCCACAAAGATACCCCCACAACAGACTGTTGGCAATGGTCGAGAGACAGCCTGAACTGACCTACTCTGGTGATGGGATGGCCAAACACCCTAATTGTCATGCTAGAAACCCCATCCAACGACTGAGGGATCTGGATGCAGAGATCCATGGCTATGTCCCAGGTGGAGCTCTGGGAGTCCAATTAGCGAGAAAGAGGAGGGTTTATATGAGCGAGAATTGTTGAGACCAAGGTTGGATAAAGCACAGGGACAAATAGCCAAATGAATGGAAACTCATGAACTATGAACCAATGGCTGAGGGGTCCCCAACTGGATCAGGCCCTCTGAATGGGTAAGACAGTTGATTGGCTTGATCTGTTTGGGAGGCATCCACGCTGTGAGACCGGGTCCTGTGCTCATTGCATGAGTGGGCTGTTTGAAACCTGAGGCCTATGCAGGGTCCTTTGGCTCGGCCTGGGAGGAGGGGACTGGACCTGCCTGGACTGAGTCTACCAGGGTGATCTCAGTCATCAGGAGAGGCTTTGCCCTGGAGGAGTTTGGAATGGGGGGGGGCAGGCTGGGGGGAAGGTGAGGGGGACGGGAGGGGGAAGAACAAGGGAATTCGTGGCTGATATGTAGAACTGAATTGTATTGCAAAATAAAAAAAAAAGCTTCTCAGTTTCAGGAGGTCCCAGTTATTAATTGTCTCTCTCAGTGTCTGTGCTACTGGTGTTATATTTAGGAAATGGTCTCCTGTGCCAGTTCGTTCCAGACTACTTCCTACTTTCTCATTTATCAAGTTCAGTGTAACTGGATTTATGTTGAGGTCTTTGATCCACTTGGACTTGACTTTTGTGCATGGTGACAGATATGGATCTATTTGCAATCTTCTGCATGCTGACATCCAGTTATGCCAGCACCGTTTGTTGAAGGTGCTTTCATTTTTCCATGGTACAGTTTTGGCTTCTTTGTTGAAAATCATATGTTCATAGGTGTATGGATTAATGTCAGGGTCTTCAATTTGATACCATTAGTCCACATGTTGGTTTTTATGCCAGTATCAAGCTGTTTTTATTACTGTAGCTCTGTAGTAGAGCTTGAGGTCAGGGATCATGATGACTCCAGAGGTTGCTTTATTATAAAGGATTCTTTTAGCTATCTGAAATTTTTTGTTTTTCCATATAAAGTTATGTATTGTTCTTTCCAAGTCTGTGAAGAATTGTGTTGGGATTTTGATGGGTATTGCATTGAATCTATAGATTGCTTTTGGTAAGATTGCCATTTTTACTATGTTGATTCTACCTATCCATGAGCATGGGAGATCTTTCCATTTTCTGATATCTTCTTCAATTTCTTTCTTCAGAGACTTAAAGTTCTTATCATACAGGTCTTTCACTTGCTTAGTTAGAGTTACCCTAAGGTATTTTATATTATTTGTGGCTATTGTAAAAAGTGATGTTTCTTTGATTTCTTTCTCAGCCACTTTTTCATTTGTAAATAGGAGGGCTACTGATTTTTTTGAGTTAATCTTGTATCCTGCCACCTTACTGAAGGAGTTTATGAGCTGTAGGAGTTCCCTGGTAGAATTTTTGGGGTCACTTATGTATACTATCATATTGTCTGCAAATAATGAAAGCTTGACTTCTTCCTTTCCAATTTGTATCCCCTTGATCTCCTTATGTTGTCTTATTGCTCTAGCTAGAACTTCAAGTACTATATTGAATAATTATGGGGAGAGTGGAGAGCCTTGTCTTGTTCCTGATTTTAGTGGAATTGTTTTGAGTTTCTCTCCATTTAATTTGATGTTGGCTGTGGCTTGCAGCAAATTGCCTTTATTGTGTTTAGGTATGTTCCCTGTATTCCTGGTCTCTCTAGAACCTTTATCATGAAGGGGTATTGGATTTTGTCAAAGGCTTTTTCAGCCATCTAATGAGATGATCATGTGGGTTTGTTTCCTTCAGTTTGTTTATACAGTGTATTACATTGACAGATTTTCATATGTTGAAACATCCTTGCATCCCTGGGATGAAGCCTACTTGGTCATGGTGGATAATTTTTTTTATGTGTTCCTGGATTCAGTTAGCCAGTATTTTATTGAGTATTTTTGCATCAATGTTCATGAGGGAGATTGGTCTATAATTCTCTTTCTTTGTTGCATCTTTGTGTGGTTTGGATATCAGGGTAACTGTAGCCTCATAAAAAGAATTTGGTAATGTTCCTTCTGTTTCTATGGTGTGGAATGATCTGAAGAGTATTGGGATTAGCTCTTCTTTGAAAACCTGGTAGAATTCTGCACTGAAACAATCTGGTCCTGGGCTTTTTTTGGTTGGGAGACTTTTAATGACTGATTCTGTTTCCTTAGGGGTTATTGGTCTATTTAAATAGTTTGTCTGCTCTTGATTTAACTTTGGTATGGAGTACCTATCTAGAAAATCTTCCATTTCTTTCAGGTTTTCCAATTTTGTGGAGTACAGGTTTTTGAAGTGTGACCAGATGATTCTCTGGATTTCCTCATTGTCTGTTGTTATGTCCCCCTTTTCATTTCTGATTTTGTTAATGTGGATGCTCTCTCTCTCTCTGCTTTTTGGTTAATTTGGATAAGGGCTTATCTATCTTGTTGATTTTTCTCCAAGAACCACCTCTTTGTTTCATTTATTCTTTGCATTGTTCTCTTTGTTTCTATTTTATTGATTTCAGGCCTCAATTTGATTATTTCTTGCCATCTATTCCTCCTGGGTGAGTTTGCTTCTTCTTGTTCTAAAGCTTTCAGTTGTGCTGATAAGTCACTAGTGTGAGATTTCTCCAACTTCTTTATGTGGGCATTTAAATCTAGGAATTTTCCTCTTAGCACTGCTTTCTTGGTGTCCCATAGGTTTGGGTATGTTGTACATTCGTTTTCATTGAATTCTAGGAAATCTTTAATTTCTTTCTTTATTTCTTTCTTGACCCATTGGTGTTTCAGGTGGGCATTATTCAGTTTCCATGAGATTGTAGATTTTCTGTAATTTTTGTTGTTGTTGAAATCTAACTTTAAGCCATGGTGGTCTCATAAGACATAGGAGGTTATTTCAATTTTTTGTATCTGTTGATATTTGCTTTGTGACCAAGCATGTGGTCGATTTTTGAGAAGGTTCTATGGGGTGCTGAAAAGAAGGTATACTCTTTTGTGTTAGGGTGGAATATTCTGTAGATATCTATTAAGTCTGTATGAGTCATAATGTCTGTTAGTTCCTTTATTTCTCTATTAAGTTTCTGTCTGGCAAACCTGTCCATTGGTGAGAGTGGGGTGTTGAAGTCTCCCACTACTAGTGTATGGGGTTTTATGTTTGATTTAAGCTTTAGTAATGTTTCTTTTACAAATGTCAGTGCCCTTGTATTTGGGGCATAAACATTCAGAATTCAAACTTCATCTTGTCAGATTTTTCCTGTGATAAATATGTAGTGTCCTTCCCAATCTCTTTCAATTGATTTTAGTTTGAAGTCTATTTTATTATATATTAGGACAGCTACACCAGCTTGCTTCTTAAATCCATTTGATTGGAAAGTCATTTCCCAGCCTTTTATTCTGAGTTGGTGTCTGTCTTTGAAGTTGAGATGTGTTTCTTATATGCAGCAAATGGATGGATCTTGTTTTTGTATCCATTCTGTTGTCCTGTGTCTTTTATAGTTGAATTGAGACCATTGATATTGATGGATATTAATGACCAGTTATTGTTAATTCCTGTTATTTTTTTGGTGATAGTGTTGTATGTTTCCCTTCTTTGGTATTTGTTGGTATGGGACTATCTCTTGACTGTGTTTTCATGGGTGTATCTAACTTCTTTAGGTTAGATTTTTCCTTCAAGTGCTTTCTGTAGGGCTTGATTTGTAGAGAGATATTGTTTAATTCTGATTTTACCATGGAATATTTTGTTTATTCCGTCTATGTTGGTTGAGAGTTTTGCTGGGTATAATAGTCTGGGTTGGCATCCATGGTCTCTTAGTATCTGCATAACGTCTGTCCAGGACCTTCTGGCTTTTAGAGTCTCCATTGAGAAGTCTGGTGTTATACTTATGTGTCTGCCTTTATATGTTACTAGGCCTTTTTCCTTTGCAGCTCTTAATATTTTTTCTTTATTCTGTATGTTTAGTGGTTTGATTATTATGTGGCAAGGGGACTATTTTTTTTGGATCCAGTCTATTTGGTGTTCTCTAATCCTCCTGTGTTTTTATAGGCATTTCCTTGTTCAGGTTGGGAAAGTTTTCTTCTATGATTTTGTTGAATATATTTTCTGTGCCCTTGAATTGGTATTCTCTTTCTTCTATGCCTATTATTCTTAGGTTTGGTCTTTTCATGGTGTTCCAAATTTCCTGGACATTTTAGGTCATGACTTTGTTGGCTTTAGTGTTTTCTTTGACTGATGAATCTATTTCTTCTACCATATCTTCAATGCCAGAGATCTGCTCTTCCATCTCTTACATTCTGTTGGTTATACTTGCATCTGTAGTTCCTGTTTGTTTACCCAGATTTTCCACTTCCAGCATTACCTCAATTTGTGTCTTCTTTATTGACTCCATTTCAGTTTTGAAATCTTGAACTGTTTCCCTCACTTGTTTAATTGCTTTCTCTTGGTTTCAAGAGATTTACTGATTTCTTGCCATTTTTTGTTTGGCTTTTCCTCAATTTCTTTAAGGGAAGTTTTCATTTCCTCTTTTAAGATCTCTAATATCTTCTTAAAGTCATTTTTATGGTAGATATCTTCTGTTTCTTCTGTGTTGGGATGTTCAGGTCTTGCTGATTTAGGTTCTGATGGAGTCATGTTGGTTTTTATGTTGTTGACTGTATTTTTGCACTGGCGTCTACCCATTCCTTTATCCACTTGGTACAAGTGCTGTCTGTGTGTGAGGGAGCTTCTCTTGGTCTGATTGATACTCTTGATCCAGTAGGAGCTCTTGGTCTAGTTGATGCTGATGGACTTTTTGTCTTAGGGAGCAGCTCTTAGTCCAACTGGTGCTAGTGGGTTCTGTCTCAGGGAGTAACTGCAGTCTTAGCATGTGGTAGATGGTGGTAATCTGACCTGTCTGCAGGATGTCTGCCTGCAAACTGGCCTCTTAGTCCAGTTGGGTGCCGGCAGGCTGTGTCTCAGGAAACAGTTGCAGTCTTGGAGGGTGGGTGGGATTTGGAGGAGGTGTGGCTTGGGTTACAGGGTCTGATGGGGGATGGGGTAGTCTGACCTGTGTGCAGGAGGTCTGCCTGCCAACTGGTCTGAAACTGGAACTGCAGTGGGCGGTGGTGTAGAGGCACAGGGTTGTGCCCCTGGGCCAAAGCCTAGGGTCTGGGGTGTTCAGGTATGAGGATAAAGATTCACCTCTTAGTCCAGTCAGGTGCTGGCAGGCTCTGTCTCAGGGAACAGTTGCAGTCTTGGAAGGTGGGTGGGATTTGGGGGAGGTGTGACTTGGGTTACAGGCTCTGATGGGGAATGGGGGTAGTCTGACCTTGTTCTGCCCAGATTAGGACCCCAAAAGAGACCACTAGAGACTGAAGATGTCCAGAATGCAATAGCAAGTTTTATTTGATTCCCGAACGTGCGTAGTTCAAGCTAGCCGGGAGCTCTCGTCCACCATGCCTGACACTACAACGCAGGGAGGAGAGTTCCTCTTTCTTGGGGAAGTTAGTTTTTATAGGCAAAAACCACAAAATTCCTTAGGGGGAAGGGGGTTAGTACAGGTCCATCCTTGATTGGTCCATTTTTTTCCAGGGCCTAGACTTTGTCTTATTCTAGCTTATCTGTTTGCCCTGTCAGGAGTTTTACAACCCATTTCCAGGGGCTGGTCATGTTATCTCTGGAGAGGGGCATCTCATAGTTAATCGGTCACCACCAGACATCCTGACTTTGTTCTTTTGAAAACTCCTGACTTTACCCTCTCCAGGAAGGGGGAACTGACTCAGTTCTGTTTATTTTAAGATATCTCTTCCCTCAGCTTTCTTGGGTTTCTGGGGAACTGTGTCTGAGCCTTTGGTGGTGGGGGTCTTTCATTCCCCCCTTCTATTGGCCCTAGAGGGGCTCAATCATGGGCCCCTAACTTGTTCTAATTCAAGAGATTCCCATGTTCTCACTCCAGGGCCTGCATATGACTCATATTCAGTGGTCCTGACTTGAGTATAACCACGTTGTACCATGAGTTGTATGGTGCCTAGCCTCTGTTTCATAAATTGTACTAGTCTGTTAAGGATACAGGGCCCAAAGATGAGTAAGGTAATACGAATCACGATGGGCCCTATTAGACTAGAAATTAAAGTAGTTAACCAGGGGGACCAATTGAATAACCCCTGATACCAGGAACTCTGTTGATCTTTTTGTCTATCTTTTATCCCTTTATGGATCTCATCTAGATTTTTAGTAACCACTGCTGAGTGATCAACATAGAAACAGCATTCTTCTCCTAATGCTTTGCACAATCCCCTCTGCTGTAAGAATAACAATTCCAGTTCTCTTTGATTCTGCAGGGCAAATTGTGCTAGTGAATCAAGAGACTTTTGGAGAAACCTAACAGAAGTTTCTAACTTATCAAGGTTTATGTCTACTAGATGTCTTAATTCTTGAAACTTATTTTGCTGTAAAACCATATAAGTGGCTCCTAATCCGGCTCTGGTAGCTCCTAAGCCGAGGAGTGCAGTCACCACTAGGGCTATCATGGGTTCTCTCTTTGATTGTGGAGCTAGTCGGGTCACTACCTCTTCATTGCTATGATATAGCACATGAGGAAGCATCAACACCAGGGCACAAGAATCATTCCATAAAAACAAAAACTCAATAGCCACATAAGGAGATCATCAGGTCTTATGACAGAGCTAGTACACACCTGCATCTGTAGGTTGGAGCCATAAAGGAGTTGTGGAATTAACCTTTTGGCACCTGGACTAATATTCATCCTGATAATTTTCAGAGGTGACACAGGTCATATTATTGGCAACCAATGGGAAGGAGAGCCCAGTGGGGTCCTCTATGATTGGGTCACCCCACTTGCATCTTGAAGGGTTGTCTTCCATGTTGAAATGCCCTTTTACCCCTACAGCTTCAAGGAAGGGGGGCGTCTGTACAAGCACATCCAACAGGAGGTGGTTAAGTCTGGTTGGGAGTGATTTAGGCCTAGAAATGCCATTTGTATCACCAACAGGGTGAGCCCTTCATCCTCAGGTAATTGGTGGGGGGGTGGGGGTGCCCTATCCTTGTGAGTAATGGAATAAGTGGCCCACTTCTCTGGGATTAGTTGCATTGGGGGTACTGTGATTCTAGTTTGGGGAACAGATTGCATAGGCCCAACAACTTGGGGCTCCTGGTAAGGCTGCACACTCCTTCTTATTGAGAAAAGCAACCCCTGGTCTCCTCCCTGGTGATATAACTGGAGGCCCCACATGCCTCCCATATCCCAATTGAAGGCATGTTTTACTGCCTCTGTAATGGTCACCTGGATTGGGTTGCATCTGTATTTGGAACACTGGCCATACAGGGGGTTGGATGCAAGACGAGTCTGAGCAACTCATTGAACCCTGAGATTACCCTTTTGTATTATCCAGTGTCCCATCCCCGTTTGCTCACATCCCCAATTGGCACAGTAATAATCATCTGCACCTCCACATCGAGTTACCTCCTTTGCAGTTCTGTTGCTTCCTGGGTGTACATAAAAAGGGGTATCTCATAACACAGTTCTCTTCAGTATATGAGAACATCCTGGGCTTTTTGGGTTGCCAGTCAAAGAAGAGTACATCCCTTGGTTCTACTGCATTCTGGTCATCCTTCATGGGCTGGTGTCCAATCACCTATGTCCCAAGAGCCTGGGGCCAAGTCATAGAGGTCGAAGTAAAGCTTGGGCCACCATACTCTAGGAACAGTCTCGAGGGTGGTGCTGTTAAGGACTTCCCCATTACCAGCATTGACCACTACCTACGTCACCTTCTGGGGTTGGTGAGGATTGAGCATTGTCCTGTTTACTGCCTGGAGGGTCCCCAGCAGACATAGTAACAGGATTGGGATCATGGCATTGGAGCTTGAGTTTCAAGGGATCAGTAGGATGTTTGGACACTCCCTAGGTTTTGTCTGGATATTTCTCAGCTGCAGGCACCACGGGTCGGGTGTGGGTGTGGTGAATCCAAGGGGAGATGCCATCCACTTTGAGGGCCATTGGGGTGGTCAAGATGATGAGGTAGGGTACTTTCCACCATGGCTCCAGGGATCTGCACTGATGTCTCCAGATCAGAACCCAATCTCCAGGCTCAAAACTGAGGCTCAGGGGGAAGGAGGGTGAGTATAGGGCCTGTAGTTGAGGCCATATGTCTTCCTGCACTTGGGACAGAGCTTTCAGACTCTCAAGAAGGTCTACCTCTTCTGGTGGCAGAATCAATTCAGTCTGGAGGCTAGGCACAAGAGGTGGAGGTAGACCATATATTATTTCAAACGATGTCATCCCTAGCTGATAAGGGGAGTTTCTTACATGGAACAAGGCAAAGGGAAGGAGAGTCACCCAGTCACCGCCAGTCTCTAGGGCTAATTTGGTTAGGGTCTCTTTTAGGATCTGGTTCATTCTTTCAACCTGGCTGGAGCTCTGTAAGCACAATGTAGTTTCCACTCAGTCCCCAGTGCAGTGGCTATTCCCTGACTTACCTGTGAGATGAAGGCTGGGCCGTTGTCTGACCCGATCATGTGTGGGAAGCCAAACCTGGGGAGGATCTCATCCAATATCTTCTTGGCCACCACATGAGCTGTCTATTGTTCGGTGGGGTAGGCTTCAGTCCATCCTGAAAAGGTATCTACAAGAACCAGTAGATATTTATATCCATATTTACCTGGTTTGATCTCTGTGAAGTCTATTTCCCAGTACATACCAGGGCGGGTCCCTCCCATGCGGGTGCCCTTTTCTCCTTTTGCCTTGTAGACGTTTACCAGTTGGCAAGGTCTGCACTCTGGCACAATTTTGTCGATCACGTAGCTGGCCTGTCTAATCTTCAGTGGGGACCCAGAGATCAATTCTCTCAGCTTTCGAATCCCCAAGTGGGAGGCCTGATGGATTCTTTTGAGTACATGTTTTCCTAGTAGTCTCGGTAGTAGAATTTTTCCTGAAGGTAGTTGCCACCAGCCATCCTTCTTGTATGCTCCTTTCAGTTGACTAGCCCAGGCCTCTTCATCTGAGTCATATTTTGGCAGCAAGGGTAGGCTGCAAGGGCCTGGGTCAGTCAGAATGGGCAGGGCTACAGTACTCATAAGCATAGCCACCTCCCTAGCCACCTCCCTTGCCTTTTTATCTGCCAGATTGTTTCATTTTGAAACTGCATCTGTCCCCTTCTGATGTCCTGGACAGTGCATCACTGCGAGCTTCTTTGGGAGCCAGAGTGTTTGTAACAATTCTAATATCTCTTGTTTACTTTTGACAGTCTTTCCCTCAGCAGTCAGTAGTCCCCTTTCTGTATATGTAGTATGAATCTTAAAAGTTCTTATTAATAGGATCAAACCTGTGAGCCAGGTATTGGGTTGAAGCTGGAAGATCAGAGATACAGAACAAGCCACAGCTACCTCACTTCGCTGGATCCTCAGCTGGTCTTGTTTCCTCAGACTGGAGGCCTCTGAGTTCTCATCCAGAATGGGTCTCAGCTGAATTGTGCTAGAAGCCTGAATGCTTAACCAGCCAAATTCTTCTTGTTTCTGGTCTTCACGCCTTATATATCTTTCTGCTTTCTACCACCATTCCCTGGGATTAAAGGCTCACTTTCTGGGATTAAAGACATGTGTCACCATGCCTGGCTGTTTCCAATGTGGCCTTGAACTCACAGAGATCCAGAGGGATTTCTACCTCCGGAATGCTAGGATTAAAGGTATGTGCTACCACTGCCTATCCTTTATGTTTAATATTGTGGCTGTTCTGTCTCTGACCCCAGATAAGTTTATTAGGGTGCACAATATTTTGAGGAACACAATACCACCACATGTATATATTGCCCTGTGAATGTGTAAGGTAGCAAAAGCATACCTACTGTCCGTATAGACGTTGATCTTTTTGTCTTTGCCCGGGCATAATGCTTTTGTTAATGCTATCAGTTTGGCCCGCTGGGCTGAGGAGCCAGCTGGAAGGGTTTCTGCCCAGACCACCTCCTGGGTGGTGGTGACCGCAGCCCCCGCATACCTGCGTCCATCCCGTACAAAGCTGCTCCCATCCATGAACCAGGTTTCTTCTGCATCTGTCAGTGGTGTATCTCAGAGGTCTGGTTGAATGCAATGCACTTTGGAGAGGATCTCATTGCAGTCATGGAGGGGGGCCTCTAGGTCTGGATCAGGTAGCATAGTGGCCAGGTTGAGGGCAGTGGGTACCTGGAATGTTATTCCACTTGGGTTTAGGAGTAGAGCTTGGTAATGAGTCACCCTGGCATTACTCATCTATCTGTCAGGAGGCTGTTTTAGAACCAACTCCAGGGCATGTGGAGTGGCCACCATGAGACTTTGTCCCACTGTGAGTTTGTCTGCGTCTTTAACTAACAAGGCCATGGCAGCAATGATGCATAAGCATGGGGGCCATCCACCTGCCACAGAGTCCAATTTCTTAGATAAGTAGGCCATTGGCCTCCTCCACGGTCCAATGTTCTGGGTCGACATTCCTTTTGCCACTCCCTTGTTCTCATCCTCTTAGAGGAGGAAGGGCTTATTGATGTCGGGGAGTCCCAGGGCCAGGGCCTCTAGTAATTTCTGCTTAATGGTGTCAAAGGCAGCTTGTTTCTGAGAGTCCCAAGTCGGGGTCTGTTCTTTTGTAGCCTCATAAGGAGGGTGGGCAATTTCAGTGTATCCTGGGATTCAAAGCCTGCAGACTCCTGCAGAGCCTAGGAACTCCCTGACTTGTCGTACTGTCCTGGGTGTTGGTATTTTTAATACCATCTCTTTTCTCCCCTCGGACAGCCATCTTTTCCCCTCTTTTAACATGTATCCCAGGTAAGTTACTGCTTCTGCAGATCTGGGCCTTTTTGGCTGAGGCCTGATAGCCCAATGTCCCCAGTGTCCTCAGGAGATCTTCAGTTCCTTCCTGGCACTCCTCCTTTTTCCTAGTGGCTATTAGTATGTCATCTACAAACTGTAGAGGAGAGACCTAGGGGTGCTGGGAGCAGTACTCACTCAGATCCTCATGGAGAGCTTCATCAAATATGGTGGGTGAGTTCTTGAATCCTTGTGGCAGTCTTGTCTAAGTCAGTTTTCTTGACAAGGTTCCCCTGGGTGTCAGGAGGACTGAACTTTCTACTCCTGTGTCCACCATGGACAGGTTTCCCTTCCACTCTTAGAGTTACCCTAGGCTCAGGGAGGGGGGGCTGAGCCCCATCCTCCCTAGTCACCGTCATCCTCCAGGGAGGCAGGGATGGAAGTTGGCTTTCTTCCTAGTCCCACTAGCGTCTCTCCCTTACCCTTATTTTTAGGGCATTCTCTAGCCCAATGTCCTTCTTCCTTGCAGTACACACACTGGCTCTTTCCTAGCTTAGGTTGAGGCCTTTTTCCCTTCTCAGAAGCTTCCTGCTTCTGCAGCCAGGAGCACTCTCTCCATCTGTGTCTGTTGCTGTTCCAATATCTTGGTCAGGCTCCTTCCTTGTCTCTTATCTCTCTTGTCCTCTCTCTCTTGACATCCTCTTTCCTTTCTCTCTACCTTCTGTTCCTCTGTCTCTCTATAAACCTTTTCTGCCACTGCCACTAAGTCCCTCAGACTCCTCTTTCTTAGTCTTTCTAGTGATTGTAGTTTTTTTCTAATATCTGGTGCTGCCTGGTTCACATAGGCTAGAATAACTGCTTGTTGGGCTTCCTCAGACTCTGGGTTGCATGGTGAGTGTTTCTTGAAAGCACCAATCAACCTCTCTAGATGTGCAGCTGAGCTTTTTTCATTCCCCTGCCTTACATCATAAATTGTTGCCATATTAGTAGGCTTGCACACAGCAGCCTTGAGACCTGCCAACAGAGCCTGGCGGTATACATGGAGACTTTCCTTATCTTCTGCCATATTATAGTTACAGTCGAGGCGAGTGGATGGAAAAGCAGCCGCTGCCAGGGCAGGATCCGCTAGGGGGCACCCGTGGGTCCTGGAACTAGCTTCCGAGCATTCTCCAGAATCCGGTTTCTCTCCTCCACGGTGAAGAGGACCCCCAATAGTTGGCTTATATCATCCCATGTAGGTTGGTGTATGAATAAAACTGTCTCCAAAGGGTTAGTTAAGTCTTGGGGGTCCCTAGAGAATGGTGCATTTGGGGCCTTCCAGTTATACAGGTCACTAGTGGTGAAGGGCCAGTAGTGAAATGGTTGGTTCCCTGCCTCATCTGGGGGCCCCACAGGTCTAAGGAGAAGGGCTGTGGTGTCTGGCTGGGGGGTCCCCCCTTCTGCTGCAGGTGGATTGTGCCAGCCCCTTCCCCTCGGCTCTCGATGGCTGAGGCTCCTGGGCTTCTTCCACAGGTGCTGTGGGATGGACCTAGGGAGGGGGAGAATAGGGAGGCAGAAAAAATTCTCATGCTTGATTTGTCTGAACTTGAACTCTACCTTTCTGCTTTTGACATAAAAAGAAAAGGTTATCAGTTTGTGTTTTATGGAATTTAGATACAATTGGAAAAGAGACAAAAGGAAACAACATCCCTTCTACCCCCCTTAGTGAGGCCAATTGTTAAGCAATTGCATAAGTTTACCCATTCAGGGAGAGACACTGTTGTAAGACCAGTTCCTTCGAATTTCAACACTCCTTCCAAATTGAAAACTCTGCCCAAAGATGGAGCAGGGAGGCACAGGAACCTCAGGTGGTAAAGAGGAGGGAAACAAAGTCACATCTCTGGGAAAATAGAAACTTGGAAGATTCTTGAGGGCCCCTAACCAACAGTCTAAAAAGAAGTAACCAGTTTCTGAGGTGGCCACTCTGACCAGCCAAACTGTGAAAAGAAAAGCATTGTTGGGACTCTGGAGGGGTGAGCTGTGTGTAGAAAAGCTTTGTTGGAACTGTGTGTGTTGGGGGGACGGTTGTGTTTAGCTGGCTGGGACTGTGGAGAGTGGGCTGTGTGTAACTGCCTGCAAGCTGAACAGGGACCTCCAGGGTTGCAGGTTTTCCCAAGTGGTCACCAGTGTTGGGGTGGGCTTTCTGATGATGCAGCTACTTTTGAGTTGTCTCTGGTCCTTTTAAGTGACTTCCTCTAAGAAGAGCGCATTGGTTCACCAAATTAGACATTGGGGCAGTGGTTACTTTGGTTAGCTGTGGGCTTCTTTTCTGGGGTGAGTAGACATGGGTGTTGCATCTCCTGAGGAAATGTCTGTCACAGCAGACACTCTAATCAATAACATTAAGTCATGCATTATAGGTCAAAAAACAGCATGGACTGAAAAGGCCTAAGAAATAAAGAAAGACTCACTAAGTAACCACCTACAGCTTGGACTGCCTGTCTGCATTCAGAATGGTGATAGACTGCTTATGTTTTTTGAGATCACACAACAGATAAACACTTGGGAGTCAACTAGAGAATCCTCTTAGCAAGGAGACCACAGCTTCAGATGAAATGGAAAAGAGAAGGAGGCTTTGAAAAAGACAGTTGCCAATTGTTCCAACAAACTCACTGCCACTTGGATCAAGGCATACCTACTGTCCTGCTGTATATGATGGTGGCCCCCAGTGTGGGTTTGATTTGAGTCTTCAGAAAACTGTTTATGAGTGACCACTTCAGACTGCTTAACTAGATGATTCTGCAATATTGTAGATCAGAAACTAGGAGTAATACACACCATCTAGGATGGATTTAAAACTTATCTAAAATAGGTGTTAGAGTTTCTGCTCTTGCCGGGAGGTGGTAGCTCATGCCTTTAATCCCAGCACTCCAGAGGCAGAGCCAGGGGGATCTTTGTGAGTTTGAGACCAGCCTGGTCTACAGAATGAGATCCAGGACAGGCACTAAAACTACGCAGAGAAACCCTGTCTTGAAAAAACCAGAGAGAGAGAGAGAGAGAGAGAGAGAGAGAGAGAGAGAGAGAGAGAGAGAGAGGGAGAGAGAGATTTTGCTCTTACAGTCCTATGTACGCATTCAAATCTAGTGACAGTTCTCTGCTGATAACTTAAAAAAAAATCAGAATCCCTGTAAGATCAACTGACAGGGAAGATGACTCGCCCAGAGAGAGTACCTTGTGATACTACAGTAGAAAGCTTGCAAGAGTACAGCCTTGGACACAGTGCACTGGGGTCAAGAGAACACCTCAAGATCAGTGGACACTCAAATAGGAGATTTAAAACTGACCTAACACTAGCCAGGTCATGGTGGCACACGCCTTTAATCCTGGTACTTGGGAGGCAGAGGAAAGTGGATCTGTGAGTTCAAGGCTGGCCTGGTCTACACAGAGAAACCCCATCTTGAAAAAACAAAAACAGACAAACAAAAAACTTGATTTAACACAGCAATGGTGGTTGTGTTCTTTTGTACTTTGTTCATCCTAAGGAGCATTATACCTTCAAACTGATGTGAAAATGTTTGGGTATGTTTCGCAAAGAGTGTTTTAAATATGTCTGACCTTTATATGACAGGAGGGATGAATACTGGCCCAACACTTTCACTATGAGGTGTTTATACATACTCCTAATAAACCACAAAATTAAAAGTTATACTGTATTCCAAGGAGTTGAAAATGCTATACCCTACTCTAATATCAATAACTGGGACCTGTTATGAATTAAAAATATGTATGGTTGAGATTAACAATTGTCTCTCCTGTTTTTTGTTTGTTGGTTTGTTTGTTTGTTTGTTTGGTTGGTTGGTTTTGTTTTGTTTTTAATGTACTATTCTCACAGGCTAGTATTGAGGATGTCAACTTGACACAAGCTAGAGTCATTTGAGAAGAGGGAACCTCAACTAAGAAAATGCCCCAACAGACTGGCTTGTGGGCAAGTCTGTGGTGTGTTTTCTTGATTGATGGTTGATGTGGGAGGGTCCAGTTCATTATGGGTCATGCCACCTCTGGGCCTGTGTTCCTCAGTGGTATAAGAAAGCAGGCTAAGCAAGCTATGTTCATTCATGGCCTCTGTTCCAGTTCTGGCCCTGACTTCCCTCACTGATGGAGTATGACCTGGGAGTTGTAAGATTAAATAAACCCTTTCCTCCCCATGTTACCTTTGTTTGTGCTGTTTTATTACAACAACAGATACCCTAAGACATGGGGTGCATTAAAAATAGTCTGAATTTGGTAAGTGGGAAATAATACACCCTCTCCACATTTTTGCTGTGGCTACCTAAACCAGCTGCAGGGGTGATCCCTCATGTGCAATAAAGTGACTTGCTCTTTTGTGCCTGCAAACAGCATGAGGACTCTGTAGCCTGGGATAAATCATGACGGGCTCACCTCAGAAGGCCCACCTGACTTGTAAAGTAACAACAAAATGACATTTGCTTCCAGTCGCTTGTGGTGATAAAGTGCATCTGTGAAACACTACAAAATACATCTCTATGGTTAACTTCAAAATGCCACCTATGGTAAGACTCCTGCATGCAGAGTGGAACACCCAGCTTTTCAGGGTTGGAGGCTTAGATAAAAATGAATTTGGTTCCAAATAGGAAAATCTACACAGTTCACAATATTAAAGAGACAGAAAAGTATTCTTTAAGATCCAATGTCTAGTAAAAAAGAATTCCTATTTTACAAGGAACACAGAGGAAATCCCCTAATCTGGTGAGAGAATTCTGAAGGAACACTCTTGCAAGTACCATGTTCCATAGAGAAAGGCTTCAAAAGATGCCACATGACATGCTGTGCATGTCCATTGTCTTCCTTGAAAGTACAAAGGGGATAAGGTGACAGAAAGGGAAGAGACAGGACCTTGGAAAGAGCAGCGACACCACTGCCAAGGACATCTAGCAAATCTCACAAATATGCAGCATGGATATAACAGCCAGTAAATCTCACAAATACACAGCATGGATATAACAGCCAGCAAATCTCACAAATATGCAGCATGTGTATACACCGAATCTTCCCGGTCTCATTTCAAATCACAAACTTCCCAGATTTATATATATCCAGAAATTAGTATAAGAGAATATTCTTAATTATATAATTTACAATTGCACTAAACCATCAGGAAACTACTGATTAAAATGTAGTAATGTTTTCAGGCATCTACTATGAAAAACTATTAGTGAGAAATATAGAAAATATTCACAGATTCAGTGACTCAATGTGGAGAAGACCTTTATTCTTCAAACATTATTATAATTGAAGAACTCTTTAAATGTGTCAGAATTATATAATTTTATTTCTTAGGTGGGTGTTAAAAGTCTTGATACTGACTCTAAGTAAGAGAAACTCACATACTCTAAAAGGAAATAAGAGAAAAATCTCCCTTATTTTCTATCATCTAGACAATTTCAACATAATAATGTGGAGGAATGGACAACAGGTGGAGACCCTGAGGTGGGATCCTTGCAATATCTTCTCACTAAACTCAAGGTCCCACCCTTAACCCCAAGGATTGTGTCCTCAATCAGAACAGAGAAGGGCTACGTACCTGTATAATAGAGGAACCTCCTAGTGACAACACAGCAAACCTAAGATTCATGAAAGAAAGAGGCAAAGTGGGGGATAAATTGAAAAAAGTTCAAGGACGTCAGAGTGACACCTGTGGACTTTACCTGGGTTCTCATTTAATGTGGAAAAGGCTGTTCAAAAGAATACAACAACATCGGTTTATCCACAGTCTCTAGGCAGTGCAGTCTCAGTAACAGGCTATAGACCTGTTGAACTGTGAATTGGTCCCTCTGCCCTGAGAGAGGGTACAGCTAAGACTCCACCTGAACACACCTGCCCAGCCTCCCAGAGATCCAAGTTGGAGTAGAGTCTACTAAAGCCAGTGTGTGTATGGAAAACTGATATGCAGGACTTCACTGGCTAGATTGCAAAGTGCTGTGGATGACTGATTGATAAATAAAACACTGATTGGTCAGTGTCCAGGCAGGAAGTATAGGCAGGACAAAGAGGGAGGAGAATGCTGGGAGGTGGAAGGCTGAGTCAGGAGATGCCAGCCTGCCATCCAGGGAGCAACATGTAAAGGCAACAGGTAAAGCCATGGAACACATGGCATATAGATTAATAGAAATGGGTTAATTTAAGATATTAAAACTAGATAGCAAGAAGCCTGCCACGGTCATATAGTTTATAAGTAATATAAGTCTCTGTGTGTTTACTTGAGTCCAAGCGGCCAGCCACAGGGCCTCAGGAACTGAGCTGAATGAGGAAAACTTTAGCTACAGCAAAGGAAGAACCAGACAATTCCAAATATCCCTTCATCGGATGACTATGCATGTGGAGTTGGAAGGAAGACACCATAAGGCTGGGACATGGACACCATGAACCTTGTGACTGGTAACAGTGTTCCTTGAGTGGACCCCTTCCAGCTTCAGGTTATTTCGTGTTGAGTGGTAGGGGTCTAGTGAGTGTGTTCCATTACCTGGACAGCTTGAACTTGGCTTGACCAGGGAATGAAGAACGACAGATACACATGTAATACACATACAGAAAAGCTGGGTTTGGTGGACCCTGTGTGCTGATAAAGATATACCAGCAGCCAGGAAACATAGAGTGTTTATTTTATACATCCAAATTGAGGAGGGAGAAGTACCATTACGGTATACAGCTGAACAAGAAGCCAGGTTTGGCAGTTCTTGATAGGAAGTCTCTAGAGGGGACCAATCTCTGGCTGCAGTCATCAGGGAGTGGAGGCTTTGGCTGATACATTTTCCACATACTGTTAATATTTGTACATGGACCAGAAGAAGGCCTGCCCATCCCCCTGCACCTGAACAGGTGAAGATCGTGTCATTTCTGTGGGTCTTAGGCATTGCAGTTTCTGACATTGTGATGGCTTAGAACTTCATCATCTACCCACACTGTATGGTAGCCCCACATCCTAGGACTCCTAGAACAGTTGTGAAGAAGAATCTGGAACACAGAGATCCAGATAGCCCAGCCCCAAGACATGGGCCAGGATGGTATGGGGGAACAACACGTGAGTCCAGGGATCACCTTATCCTTCCAGATCAAAGATATCCCCAAAGAAGGATCAGTCTGATGTCTGAAGTCTTGTAAGTTAAAGAGTCTATCATGAACTGTGGCTATAAGGAAGAAACCCCTTTCTGTGCCCTGACCACAGAGATTGTGACCACCACATGCAGATGAAGCAGCCTCTACACCACCAACTTTGGGTTGTATTCCCAGACTCCTCTTTCAATACCCATACCCTAGTTGAACCTATGTGAAGTCAGAGGTGGAACCACAGTCAGGATCTCTCTCCTTGAATGGGGAGAATGGGTATTCTTAGAGAGTCACATGGAAGGAATAATGTGCTGGGGATGAGGAGATGTCAGTGAAGAAGTAAAAACCCAAGATGGAAAGTGGTACCTGGTTCAGAGTTTCAGAGAGGAACTGTGATGCAGGTGTGATAGGTGGGAGCACAGTGGCCTGGTATCCTGCAAAATATACTTAGGATACTGGAGATACCCAAGGCTCTGAGCAGGGCCAATGCTCTCTAAACACCAGTCTGCTAAATGTTTTAAAGTTTTTAGACAAGCATGACGTAGGATCCTCAAGGAAGATCTGTGAGGTCAACCCATTGACTAGGGTCGTCAGTGCTAGGACCCATAGGTGAGGTAGAAGTGAGGGGTTTTGGCTGCATCTTGCCTGGAATAGTGAGCAGTTTGAACAGGACATCTGTGAGATAGGACCAAAAATGGCTATCTAAGTGTGGTTGGAGCTGAGTGTCTCCAGGTATAAGGTAGCTCAGGTTCCTCTAACCTTTGTGAATTACACAAAAAAATGATTTCTATTATTCATCTACATGTCTCTATTAAACATTTGTCATTTGTTTTTCTTTGTTTTCTTTTTTCTTTTATTTAAAATAGATTCTTTCCTCACATTATATCTCAGTTGCTGCTTCCCCTCCCTGTACTTCTCCCAGCTCCTCTCACTTTGCCTCCCTTCCCACCTCTGGATCCACTCTCTTTCTATCTCTCATTAGAAAAGGACAGGCTCCTAGGAGATAACAACCAAACATGACAAATAAAATATAATAAGATAAATAAAAACCAACCATCATATTCAAGTTGGACACAGCAAATCAATAAGAGGAAAGGAGTCCCAAGAGCAGGCCAAAAAGTCAGAGATGTACTCATTCCCATAGCCAAGAGTCCCATAAAAACACTAAACTAATAGCTATAATATATATGCAGAAGACCTGGTGTAGACCCACATATAGACCCTGTGCTTTCTGCTTCAGTTTCTGTGAGTTCATATGTACCTTGCATAGCTGATTTGGAGGTCCTTGCTCTCCTGGTTCTTTCCTCCATCTAGCTCTTATGTTTTTTTCTGCCTCCTCTTCAGGAGGATTCCATGAGCTCCAAGGGGAGGGATTTAATGGCTACATCATATTTAGACTCTCTCCCCACAATGCCTGGCTGCTGGTTTCTATATCTATTCCCATTTGCTGCCAAGGAAGCCTCTCTGGTGATGAATGAATAAGGCACTGATCTACAACTACAGAAGAATATCAAGAGGAGTCATTTTATTGATACTTTTTAGAAAATGAACAGTATTTGGTTTTGCCCTAGTTTTCTAGACTACCTAGTTTCTGGTTCTTGGTTACCCTAGCAATGTATTGTATGAGTTCTGTCTCATGGAGTGGGGATTAAGTCAAATCAGATGTTAGTTGGCTCTTCCTACAAGTTTTGTGCCACCATTGCCCTCACATACTATGCAGGCAAGACAGATTGTAGGTCAAAGTTTTTTGTGGCTGTGTTGATGTTTATATCTTCCCCTTTTTGTAGCCTGCTGAGTACCTTTCACACAAAAGAGTCTAGAACATACAGGTGAGGGCTCCACGTGGGCACCAGCTTGACTTCTCCACGTTCAGTGAGTTGTGTTGGGTGTTGTCCTCAGCAATGGGGCCCTGCTGTCAGTTTGTGGAAAGAAACCCATCATCTGAGCAACAGCTTGGATTGTTTGTGGTTTCCATGGGACTCCTTGAGCCAACAATTCAATTCAATGTAAATCAGTCCCACTACTAGAAGCCTTATTTGATGACAATTTGATGACAACAGGTAGTCAGTTGAGACTCTGCACCCCCCATTATTAGAAGGCCTTATGAGGATCACCTTCATGTAATTTTAAAAGTTTCTATTATAGTAGATTTCCATATCATCCCTCAAATGCCCCTCAAATACATATGTCTCTCCACACCATTGTCTTCCTGTACCCTATATTTCCTCCTGCTTTCCACCTGATTCACCTGCTCCTGTACCTACCCACCCCAAATCTACACATAAAATTTATTCTATTCCCCCTACCATGGAGATCCATATTTCCCTCCCTGACCCTTCCTGTATACCTAACTTCTCTGGGTCTATGGATTGTACCTTTCATTTGCTTAACAGCTAAGATCCACTTAAAAGTGAATATACACCATATGTATCTTTCTGGTTCGAGGTTACCTCACTCAGCATGATTTTTTTTTCTAGTTGCAATCATTTTTAGGCAAATTTCATGATGTTATTTTTTTAAACAGCTGAGTAATACTTCATTTTGTAAATTACCCCATTTTCATTATCCATTCTTCTTTTGAAAAACATCTCGGTTGTTTCCAGTTAATGGCTATTACAAATAAAGCTATAATGAGCACAGTTCGGCAAGTGTCCTTGTGGTAGGATAGAACTATTCTTGAGGTAGATCAATTCCCAACTTTCTGAGGAAATGCCACACTGGTTTCCATAGTGGCTATACAAGTTTTCACTCCCAACAACAGTAAAGGGGTGTTCCCCT
The DNA here is from genome assembly GCF_949786415.1 of Peromyscus eremicus. Classification (NCBI taxonomy): domain Eukaryota; kingdom Metazoa; phylum Chordata; class Mammalia; order Rodentia; family Cricetidae; genus Peromyscus; species Peromyscus eremicus. Next base: position 73,751,877 of record NC_081428.1, read on the forward strand.
TGTTCCACACCATTGCCATCATGAGCAGTTACTTATGTTTTGATCTTAGCCATTCTGGCAGGCATAAGATGGAAGCTCAAAGTAGCTTTTTTTTCTTTTTAATTTTTTTATTCATTTTACATACCAACCACAGATCCCCTTCTCATTCCTCTTTTTGCTCCTCCTCCACTCCCCCCCCAACCTATAGTCAGAAGTTTTTCTGTGTCCTCGCTGGCCAATGGTCAGGATGAATCTCTCCCACTCACATTCCCCAGGTAAACACACAGAGGCTTAATATTATTTATAACTACTTGGCCACTAGCTCAGGCTTAATACTGACTAGCTCTTACACTTAAATTAACCCATTTCTGTTAATCTATATGTCACCATGTGTTCCATGGCTTTACCTGTGTGCCATTACATGCTGCTCCTTGGACGGTGGGCTGGCATCTCCTGATTCAGCCTATCTCTTCCCAGAATTCTCTTTGTCTGCTCACTCTGTCTATACTTCCTGCCTGACTACTGGCCAATCAGCATTTAATTAAAGCATTGTACAAGGGCATTATTCCACAGCATTTCCCCTTTTCTGTCTAATCAAAAAGGAAGGTTTTACCTTTAACATAGTAAAGTTACATATAATAGAACAGTTATCAAGCAAGCATTACAGTTACAATATCTAGTCTATTTTTATTTGGCAAAATTAAAGAAAATATTCTATCATCTATCCTATATTTGTGAATCTAAGGTTTTATATCTAACTTGATTTTTATTATGACTAAGGAAAACTATAATTATAACTATCTAGTCTTCAACTACATCAAAGACCTCAGAAAGATATAATATTACCTAAGTAAACAGGAAATGCATTGTAAGCAACTTCCAAAACTCTAGAATGACAGAGACAGCTGGTTGCCTAGACAATCAACCAAAGTACCTCTTCAACATTGGGCCATCCATCTTCAGCCTATAGGCCTAGAGTTTTTTAGTCACTTCTCCATGTGTCCTGTAGAATATCTGGCAGTCTCCTCTGTGAAGCAGAAACCTGAAGAACCATTTTGCCTTACAAAATTCAGTGGTCATCTTCTTATGGGTCCTGCTTGTCCAGTTTATATAACATATTATCAGCAGTCCAGGCAAGAGCAGTTTCTTGCCCAAATGGATATTTTTGCCAAGAAGAATATAAACTCCCTATGGAGTGTCTTCAATGCCCATCTTTTTCTTTGAATTACATTGTTGCTGCCAGGAGCAGATGTGTCTCACTGTTCAGAAAGTCTAAGTTTTTAAAACATTTCAATTGCCATATTCTGTAGGTCTTTGAAGTGTTTCAAAATCACCTACCTAATTGAAATATATCTATGTGTACCTAGAAAACTTAACTAACATGACTATAAGTTTGACTATCATAGAAGACTAATTATTAATCTGTACTTCTCAACTATACACTACAATTTCAAATGAGTTGCACAAAATACCTTAAACAAGAGTAGAAATATACATACAGTATAACAAGATTAACTTTAAATTTGTATCAATAAACTAAAATCCATAGCATTGTAAAACATTTTTAAACAAGTTATTGCTCTTTAAAAGTACATTCAAGCCAAGCAGTGGTGCTGCACACTTTTAATCTCAGCACTCAGGAGACAGAGCCAGGTGGATCTCTGTGAGTTTAATGCCAGCCTGGTCTACAAAATGAGTTCCAGGACAGGCACCGAAACTACACAGAGAAATCCTGTCTCAAAAAAAAGTAGATTCAATAATCTACCCTTTTATCCTAACATATTTGTATCCTATATTTCTATATCATATCCTCCTTCCTTCTTTTAGAAAGAGATTGACTATGACCAATAACAAGTTGTAACCAACAACCTAAACAAAGACAAACATCCATAATCCATTTTTGGGGATTGTGGGCATAGTGTTCTAGGCTACTTCCTGCTGATAGGGGGCACTTGTAGTCTTATGGGGATCCTGAGAAAATTCGAGATAATGTTCAAGTCCTGAGAAGATTGGCTATAACCTTTGTTGATAGATACTATCTGTTAAGGTTCAGGAGGTCTGGCTTAAGCAAATATTATTCATCTTAACCTGGAATAAATCCATAGCCTCTTGCTTCCCGTGGAAACAAAAGCAGAGCCTCCTTTCTAAAGCAACATACCCTTAGATCCAAATTCTGAAGTCAAGATATCTTTAAAATATACACGTAAAAAATCAGCCATGTTGCATTCAAGCTCATATGCCATGAACCCACCGTAATGTAGCTCAAGTCCATACACCACAGCATCTCTGTACTTTGGCATCTCTATATCTTGACCCACATAAGACATGAAGTAGAAAGCTGTTTTAGGCTCCATTATTGTGTGTTTAGAAGCCTGTTTTGAGTTCATTTAGGCCTTATGAAAATTTGAGAGCCCCATGTTAGGCACCAGTTGTACTTGGAAATTTTTCTGTGTCCCGGCCAGCCAATGATCAGGATGAATCTCTCCCACTCACATTCCCCAGGTAAACACACAGAGGCTTAATATTATTTATAACTACTTGGCCACTAGCTCAGGCTTAATACTGACTAGCTCTTACACTTAAATTAACCCATTTTTGTTAATCTATATGTCACCATGTGTTCCATGGCTTTACCTGTGTGCCATTAAATGCTGCTCCCTGGATGGTGGGCTGGCATTTCCTGACTCAGCCTTCTCTTCCCAGAATTCTCCTTGTCTGCTTGCTCTGCCTATACTTCCTGCCTGGCTACTGGTCAATCAGCATTTTATTAAACCAGTGTACAAGGGCATTATTCCACAGCAACTCCCTCACCCTTCATCCCCTTCTCCAACAGAGTAAGTTCTCCCACACAGGGACAGCTAAGCCTGATGCATTCAGTTAAAGCAAGACCAAGCTTCTCCCTGCTTTATCATGGGTGAGCAAGGTATCTGATCATAGGTAATAGGCTCCAGAAAGCCAGCTCATGCACCAGGGATAGATCCTGATCACACTGCCAGGAGCCCCTCAAACAGACCCAGCTACACAACTATCTCCCGTATGCGGAGGGTTTAGTCCAGTCCCATGCAGATTCCACAGCTATTGGTCTAAAGTTTGTGAGTTCTCAAGGTAGTTCTGATTTGAATTTCTCTGATGGCTAAGGATGTTAAACGTTTTTTAAATGCTTCTTACCCATCTGAGTTTCCTCTATTGAGAATTCTCTGTTTAGATCTGTATCCCATTATTATCTGGGTTATTTGGTTTTTTGATATCTAATTTCTCAATTTTGTTATTTATTTTAAATATTAGTCCTCTATTGGATGTGGAGGTGGTAAAAAAAACTTTTCCCATTCTGTAGGCTGCCACTTTATCCAAACAACGGTGTCCTTTTCCTTACAAAAGCTTTTCAGTTTCACAGGGTTCCATTTATTAATTGTTGATCTTAGTGCCAGCATAATCAGTGTTCTGTTCAGGAAGTTGTCTCCTCTACCAAGGCTGTTCAAGGGTATTCCCCCACTTTGTCTTCTATCATGTTTAGTGTATCTGATTTTATGTTGGTATTTTTCTTTCAGTTTTTACAAATATTGTTCATTTTAATTAAGCTGGTACAATGTCCCTTGACAAGCCATGTCCCAGGCCAAAAAGTACAAACAGAATCAAAAGGGGCAGTGTCTGTTGCATAAACTTCTCCATGATTAGCATTATTACTAACTGCTGAAGAAAATTAGAACTTTTCTTAGGATCTCCAGACTGACTGTCTTACTATTACGATGCTTTCTTTTTCTCCAGTGATGCCATCTTTGGAGTTAGTTGTTATTCTCACTGTCACTGTATCTATCATCTTGACTAGAAATGTGATATTCTTCTTTTGATTCAGATCCTCAGATTTTAAGAGTAGTTTCAAGCTGAAGAAAGGTCACTGTTCAGGTGTCTGAAACACTTCCATCTCCAACAGTCCAGGAGTCAAGCAACCACATGCTGGAACTTCAGGGCCAATTGGAAGGTCACAGGAAAGCTTGCACTGATGGATCTTTTTATCATCACAAACCTGAAAATGCAGTCCTGAAAAGTATGGCCTTTCTGTACTCACATAAAAAATTTTTAAAATAAGAATGGCAATATTAAGGGAGATAAGATCTGATCACTAAAACTCAGTAGAACAAAACCAACCAACAATGAATATTGAACACTGGAATTCAGATTACAAGATGGTCTAAAGAGATGCAATGCCAGCATTCAGTTTTTATTGTGAACATCACATTACAAAAGAACTATTTTTAAAAATAAAAAGGATTGAGGGAAAAGAAAAAAATAAAAAGAATTATCTAAACTGTCCAATGACCCCTGTTTATTCCTGATAAAGTTCAATCACATCTTCTTCCTCTACTCCCAGTTATTTTAGAGTATGATTATCAGCAACTCTCTGACCTTCAAAAAGAAACCTGAGTGAGTTCATTGGAACTCCCTGTATTTGACAATATGATTCTTTGAGTTTCATGAGATGTGTTGTCATTTTCACTTTGAAATATTAACTCACTGCTACCCTGTCCAGTAACTTTGAGTTTAATGTATTCTTTCTTTTTATCCCCAAAGTCGAAGTCCTCATTTGAAGGTTTTGTCTCCTGGTCAAACACGGTGAATGTGGCTCCACCTAGGGGTCTGTGCACTACAGTGACTTTTGGAAGACAGAACCTTATTCTGAGGTTTACAAATCCTTCTCTTCCCCACAGCACAACACTGTGCCTGCAGGGACTTCTGCTATACATTTTGTCCTTATGTTGAGGTCTTTAATCCACTTGGACTTGAGTTTTGTGCAGGGTGATAATTAAGGATCTATATGAATTATTCTACAGGCAGGCCATCAAGGTTCACTAACACCATTTTTTGAAGACCCTGTACTTTTTCCAGTGTGTATTTCTGACTTCTTTAAGAAAATTCAGGTGTCCATAGGTGTGTGGATTTATGTCAGAGTCTTCCATTCAATTCCATTTAATCAGTGTGTCTGTTTTATGCCATTACCAGGCTGTTCTTACCACTCTAGCTCTGTAGAACAACTTGAAATGAGGAGTGGTGAGACTTTCAGGAGTTCTTTCACTATTCAGGATTGTTTTAACTATCCTGGGTTTTTGCTTTTCTATATGGAGTTGATAATTGTCCTTTCAAGATCTATGAAGAATTGTGTTGGAATTTTCATGTGAATAATATTGCATCTACAGATTACTTTTGGTAGGATGGCCATTTTTACTCTGATAATCCTACTGATCTATGAGCATGGGAAAGCTTTCCATCTTCTGATCTTTTCTTTAATGTTTTTCATGAAAGACTTGATGTTTTTATCATACAAGCCTTTCACTTGTTTGGTTAGAGTTTCCCAAAAATATTTTATATTAGTTGAGGCTATTGTGAAAGGTATTGTTTCCCTGATTTAATTTTCAGTCCATCTGTCATTTGTATAAAGGAGGTCTTCTACTGATTTTTGTGAGTTAATTTTTTATCCAGTTACATTGCTGAAAGTGTTTATCAGCTGTAGTAGTTCTACAATGGAATTTCAGGGTCATTTATGTACACTATCATATTATCTGCAAATAATGATACTTTTACGTCTTCCTTTCTAATCTGTATCCCCTTGATCTCCTTCAGTTGTCTTATTGCTCTAGCTAAGACTTCAAGTACTGTATTGAATAGATGTGAAGAGAGTGGACAGCCTTGATTTGTTCCTGATTTTAGTGTAAATGTTTTGAATTTCTCTCCATTTAAGATGGTGTTGGATATGGACTTGCTGTAAGTCACTTTTATTATGATGAAGCAGGTCCCTTGTACCCCTAAACTCTTGAGGACTTTTATAATGAAGAGGTTTTTAATTTGTCTAATGCATTTTCTGCATGTAATGAGATGATCATATGGTTTTGGTCTTTTACTTTGTTTATAAGTTGGATTGTACCTATCAGTTTGTCCATGCTGAACCATCCCTGCATCTCTGGGATGAAGTCTATTTCATCATGGTGGATGACAGTGTTTCATGTATTCTTGGATTCAGTTTGCAAATATTTTACTGAGAATTTTTACATCTGTTTATAAGAAAAAAATGTTTTTTTCCCACCTCAGTGGAAGGAACCAATCAGGCTTGAACCTGTGCAGGTCCTATACATGCTGCCATAGTTTCTATGAGTTCATATGTGAATCAGTCCTGTTGTGTCTGGAAAACACTGTTTCCTTGGAGTCATCCACCACCTGTGTCTCATACAAATTTTCTGCCTCCTTGCCTTCCCTTTGTTTTCAGAGAGGAGTTTGATGATGGCCTTTGGCAAAGGTGAAATCTGTTTTCTACAATGGAACCTCACTAGGCATATCAACCACACTCAAGAGCAGGCCCCATGACTGGTAGTAATTAACCAAACAAAATGAATTCCATGGTTTTGTGTGCTGGAGTATCTTTTTGCATTGATAACAGAAGATTTTATTTATTTATATTTTATGTGTGTGAGTATTTGCTTGCATATATGTATGTGTACCATGTACATGCAGTTCCAATGGAGGCCAAAAAGGGGCACCAGATCTCTTGGAATTGAACTTACAGAAAGTTGTGAGCCACCATTTGGATGCTGAGAATCAACTCCAGGTTTGAAATGCTGAGTTTGAGGTGTCTAACTCCAGGTGTATCTGTTTTTAAAGAACCAAAGTAAACCAAGTGTTTTGCTTGATCAGAACTCCAGAGAAACTCTTGCACTAAGCCTCAGGATGATGCCTTTGATGCCTTCCTCCCAAGGACAACCACCCACATCTTGGTGGACACCAAAGTGGAGAACTGGATGCTGGCACTTCTAGTAATTGGCAGTGAAAGTGAGCAAGACATGAAGGTAAATGGATACCAAGGACACAGAGTACAGAAAGAACCAAATGACAGTAAATATGCCCAGCCTAATCTAATCGCCAAGAAATTTAGACTCTATCCAGGCAGAAAAACAGTTCTTTTAGAGGAGAACAAAATGAAAGCAAAAGTAAATGGAGGACAAAAGAGGTGACTAATTCAGGGAGTCCCAAGGGCCTGTGTGCACTTAATCTAAGTGGTTAATGGAGGGAAAATCCACATCTCATCACATCACTATCCTTATGTGAACAGCTGAGTGACATTTAATACATCTACTGTGCTGTGCTACCATCACTACCAGTTATCACTGCATTCTACATCTTGCAAATGAATTTCATTTGCTCATTTGAAGCATGTTACTGCTCATAACTACAACCAAAGGAACATATAGAAATATAATCCATGGTTCCTCTGCATGAATTTTTCCCTCTTGCTTGCAGTCCTGTGTTTCTCATGCTGTGAACAGTGAACAGTTTATTATCTTGAAACTAAAACCAAGACCAGTGGTCCCTGCTCTTAGAGGAAGTGAGAAAACAAACAAGCTGATCCCCTTGGTCTGTTCTGACACCTGTGTTCTTCAGTGTCATCTGTGCCTGGCTTCCTTCACCTGGGCCTGGAGTTTGAGAGCATTGGGGCAACCAACACCTCTTTCTAGAAAGACCCTAGTGACAGAAGAGAAATCTCTCCTAGGGCTGGTGATTCCCTTCCTGGAAATTCTTCACCAGGACCTTCAGCTATTAGTATATTTCACTAGTGTGTATTAACATTCAATGCCATTTTTTTCAGCAATTGGTTTTGGTTTTGTTGGCTTGTTAGTATACAGTGGTTAACTGGGGATTAGCAAGTTACTTGGGAGAATGTGTCAAGACTGTTTTGTCAGTACCTCTTCCTCTCCCACTTTTATTTACTATCAAAGCCCTTTCAAATAGCAATATTATGAGACAAGTTTAAGCAAATGTGGAAGTTTCCCCACAATCCCTCTACTCCATATAAATATAGCTCTCGTTATGGAATGATGACCCAGAGAACAGTAACTATCAGAAATATGCCATTCCAAATAAGGTCCTTGCTTCTAGATGGGTAGAGTATCCCAGAGAGCCAGAATTCAGTATGGTGATTGTGCCCCAAACACAGTGCCCTGGAAATGACATTTGGTGACCAGTTTCCTAAATGGAGGTCTTTAGTTAGAGCACAGTGACTCATCTTGCTGCACTAAGATTTCCAATTCTCCCCACAAAACACAGTCATGCAGATATCCTTTTAGGGTTTTGTATATGCTCAGGTTAAAATTTCTGGATCCATTCTCTACATCGTGGTCTTTAGGGCACCCCTAGAATGGGGTAAACACATTTGGCTTCTTTGTGACCCTAAGCAGAAGACCTTGGATCCATCATTTCTTCTTTAAAGGACTCCATTTCCACAGTTAATCCACTTGAAACTTACACAGGTCTATGTGTGTGTGAATGTTGTCAATAGCATGCCATAGGCAAGGATGCACAGTGGACAGATACAGATGCAAGAGATGGATCCAGGACTCACAGAAGGTGGTCTGGATTCAAAGCAAATACATCTTTTCACAGCTTATAGCATATCTCTTCAGGACTCAGCTAATGAGCTCCCAAATCTTTGCAATACTCTCATCGCACCTGAGAAAACCTCACTGCTTCTTTGTGCATACATGTTCGTAGCATTTGGTAGATAGGGAAAGCACAGGCACCATCCTTTTATGGTACAGACAAATCTCATAAGCTAAAGAATGGCAAATGTCATATTCAAGACAAGATTGGAATTGAAACTTGAACTCAAAAGTTAATTTCATTGTCTTTACAAAGAGCTGCCAGGTACCAGTTTTCTGTATTTCTCACAATTAAGCTATCTTATAGCCACCCTGTCAGCTATCCATTCATTTACTCATTCAATTGTCCACATAGACTCACCAAACTACTTGTTTTATCCACACATTTCTTGTTCATCCATCTTCTTGTCCAACCATTTAGCTATCTCTTCATACATTCATCCTTTTATCTATCTATGCATCTCTCATCCATCCCTTTCCTTATCTCTCAACTATTCATCCAACCTTTCACCTCTTCATCTGTCCACACATTAATTCATTTGTCAATCCATTCATGCTCCCATTCATTCTTCCACCATCCATAAATCAAGTACCCATTTATACATCCATCCTCCTTCCCGTCATCTATTCTTTCCATCCTTTGAAGTATTTATTAGGAGCCATTAAGTTATCAGACATTAAACTGGCTTTTCAATGTGAAATGAAACATTTAGAGACCAGGAAAAGGGTCAAATCTCATTGTAGCAAAAGTTTTTCTTTGGTCAATGTGGCCTTTGGAAGGGGAAGGTGGGAAAGGGGGTAGCAGGGTAGAGAAGCAGTAGTTCAGCTTCTCCAATTTTAGTTTTAGGCCATAATATTAGTCTCACAGAATTGATTAAGGAAGTGGGAAGTGAACAAAATGGGATGGGTGCTGTCTTCATGCTGCCTAGAGAAGAGATACCTGATGACACTGGTAAGTGAAAAGCTTCTAAAGTCTCTTAGACTGTGCAAACTGTAGGCAAACAAGGATAATAATTTCTCACATCTCACTGACATTCATTGAGCCAATGAATGTTGTCTTAAGAAATTCATTCATATTCTGACGTGCACTTCCTGTAGCAGACATGTTGTTGAGGGCAGAATACCATGAGAGAGGCTAGGATTCAAGGTAATTTGCCCTCTCTAAGAGGTAGAGAACTTAGTCCACATTGGCCATCCTGTAAGTATGCTCAAATCTACTACCCCCTGTGTAAAGAACCTGTGAACACTCTTGAAGTCTTCTCGGGTCTTGTTCTGACAGTACATCTTGTCTTTCCAACTGGTGCTCCTGTTTACCTGACCTTGCCTTTTACCCATCTTTTTTGTTTGTGTGAAAGGGTTTATTACTTTCTTCACAAATCTCTGATGCTTTCAGCCACTTTAATGTAGTCCCACAGTCTCAACTCTTTTGGAGACTGCCAGAGAAACTAAGTGGGACATTGTCTCAAAAAAATTACAGAAAGAGTTGAGGATTAAACTCTTGCATTAAGCCGGGCGGTGGTGGCGCACGCCTTTAATCCCAGCACTCGGGAGGCAGAGCCAGGCGGATCTCTGTGAGTTCGAGGCCAGCCTGGTCTCCAAAGCGAGTTCCAGGAAAGGCGCAAAGCTACACAAGAGAAACCCTGTCTCGAAAAACCAAAAAAAAAAAATAAAATAAAATAAACTCTTGCATTAGATGCTTGTTTCTCACATGCAATCCTCTATGTTCATTCCCTAGTGCCCAAACGAGGAAAATGATAAAAGAAATTGTTAGAACATTTCATGTAGAGTTGTTTGTTCTTCTATTTTTACAATAAGTTTGTTGGTTTGGTTTGTTCTCTTTTGTCAAATGACAGGTAGTGGGTGGGTACTTGTAACCACAGAAATACCTCTTCTTCTATTTTTATGATTGAGACAACAGTCTCCCCAAATCATACCTTTCCTATGCTCAGATCTTGGCTATATCTTTAACCAAGTTTCATGTTTTGGGGCAAAAAACAAAGAATTTGAAGCAAATTTTCCAGTTATATCTCAAGGCCCCTTTCCATGAGTAGATTTCCCACACTGGACTCTTGCCCTAAGATGGATGGTTTTCTGTCTTTTCTTCAGTATAATAACAACTACAGCATCCTTCCAGTGAAGGTTGGAACAGGCAGGAAATAGATGTTTGTCAAATGTTAACTGAATTGGAACAAACAGACTGAGAAACATAAAGCCCCTTTTCATAATTATACCAAAAATATGGTCATTGTTCAAAAAGAAAATTAGATTAAAAAATAACAATCAACATCACCTAAATTTCTGCCCCACAGATAGTGATTAATTATGGGTATGGACTATAAGGATAGATATACATACTCACCTCACATCTTTATTCAGATATTTATGTATGTTTGTATATATGTTTGAGATAAATATTGTTATACAGCTGAATTTCTAGAATTTTATGCTTAGATGATCCTCCTGCCTCAGCCTCCCAAGTGCTGGAATTACATTTGTATGCCCTCATTTCTAGTTCACATCTCATCTTTTGACCCCTTTGAAGTAACACTAAGCTCATGCCTTTACAGATGCATTGTCAGCTCTTCTCAGAAAGAGAATATTGATCCCTAAATCATCTCAATCATTTGTTCCATAGTTATAAAACTCATACTTGTTCTTGGAGAAATCAGAAAACATGGGAAAACATATAGAAACAAATTTCTGGGCTGGAGAGATGGCTCAGTGGTTAAGAGCACTGACCACTCCTCCAGGAGAATTAGATTCAATTTCTAGCACCCACAGGGCAGTTCACAATGGTGGCTCCAGTTCAGGTGATCCAATGACCTCTTCTGGACTCTATAGGCACCATGCATGTATCTACTTACAGACATACAGGCTTTAAAAATATTCATACACACAAAATTAAAACATTTTTAAATTAAAAAGAATCAAATTTCTACTTTAAAGCACCTTGCAAGTGTGTTGGTGTAGCTCTTTCTAGACTATTCTCTGTAAAAAAAAATAGCATGTTTAAACAAAGAAGAGACTTTGTTCTTTAACTTGCCTGTTGGCCACTCTTTGTTGCTGTAGACATCCATCCAGCCCCTTCTCCAAGGCTATTTAGACCATGTGAAAATTAGGTCATCTATACTATTTCCTTGTTAAAAGTGTATCCTGAAGGACCAGTGAGATGGTTCAACAGGCTAAAGGCGTCTTTCATTCACATTCTGAGACTCATGTTATGAAATAAGAGAATGAACTACAGGAATTTGGCCTTTGGCTCCCATGTGAGTACTGTGGGATGAAAATGCCCCCCAATACACACATACACATACCCACCAAATAAATGAATAAAATTTTAAAAAAGTAAACTCTGGCTATGAGCTCCCATACTACTTTGGCCTGTGACATCTCTGTGATGAAGTACCAAAAGTAGGATTTTGTTGTCATAATGAAGAAGTTCCAGTCTGTGGACATGGGAGACAAATTCATGAAGGTCTGAAATAGCATGTCTTTGAATCACAGGGTCTCACGGAATAAGGATTTCTGTGCTTGCTCACTCAGTTGTTCATTTCTGCCAAGGCTAGGAACTTGTGATGGGACTCCAGAGTTCTTGTCCAGTCACCTCCTCTCTGGTGCACTAACATACAAGGCCACAAGGGGCTGGTCCTGAGGCTCCTTTGCCCTGCCTTCCAGGGTTCTGATATTCAGGACTGAGCTTGGAATGTGAGGATGCAGCCAGATGGGCAGCATCAGATCCAGGGACTATTACTTGTAGTTGGGAGGGGATAAGATGTAGACTCTACTATTCCTACCTATGAGAGACACAGTCATCCAACTACAGTCTTGAAATGGCCCCTTGTTCTCAATGGCCACACCTGGCCCTGTTTGTCATGCTTTTCTTACCATGGGCTTGGTTTCACTTCTATTCACTTCTCTATTTTCATTCCCCTGAGTTCTTCTTTTAGCCAACACAGGACTAACTTTAGCTTGGGGATTCCCATGGTGGCCAGCTGCAGTCAGGGTGAGCAAAGCTGGGGAAAGCGACTAGATCCAGCTCCCTGCACACTCACATGCATACAACCCTTAACCTATCTCTTGTTTCATACTCAACTGAGGCATTTCTGTCTCACTATGTCTAGAACCTATCTCCATGATCAACTCACCACATAATAATTCTATAATTTCTAAGATAGATGATATTTGGTGACCTTTATTCACCCCGGCATTGGGAAAATTAGAGGGTGATCCCTGAGAAGGGAAGTTAATTGTTGAAGGTCACAAAGTCAGAGGCTAGATCTAGACAGGAGCCCAGGTGACTATAGTAGTGACTAGGGTTAGTGAGGGGACCCATATGCCAAGCAAACTATAGGTAACATCTCAATTAATTCCTAAATCCATCCTATGTGGCTTATTCTTAATCACAGCCTCATACAGAGAAGGAAACTGAAATCTACTGACGGAAAGTGAATTGTTTAGAGTCAAGGGCTGATGAAGGCTGAGCAGGTAGTAAACATCCATATATGTCCATCAATATCCTCTACAGAAATAACTTCTGTGCTCTCCTGGGCTCTTTGCAGCTGTTCCTCTACACCTTTGGCCATTTATTTAGTTGATCACAAGCCATAGTATCTGTAGCTCAGCCTCTGTCTCATGGCTATTTGATTTCTGCACCCTTGAAATGGGATAAGACTTTGGAATTATGGGTAGAAATCCCTCTGTGTGAGCATGTCCATTGTCTTGGAGAGAGGAGCACTCTACACTGAACACTGTGTGTGAGCACAGATGGGTATCTTTGGAAATGTTTTCTTGACTCATCAGATAGAAAGGCCTAGGTAGAAGTCAGGACACATGGGAGTTCATTGTGCCTCACTCTGAGGATTTTACTGCAGTGAAATGAGGGCCCTGGGAGTTGATCTTATAGAATCTCTGAATGCCCATTCTGATAATTAGTGTCCCTGTGTTTTTTAATCAATTAAAAGAAAAAACACACCTAGCAACATCTCAGCTCAGGATGCTTGTGCCATTCAAAATTATAAATCTGCCTGGAGATAGTCTTACTAATTCCTTCTTCTCACCTTGACCCCTTTGGGCCCTGTAATCAATAGTCTTCTGGGCTGTGAGGTTTGTGTCCCTCTGGTCCCTGGCCTTGGTTAGAAGTCACATTCAAGGCCTAGAACTGTCTTGCCCTTCCTTGGTGTATGTTCTATCAGCAGCCAAATCTCTTATACCAAATTCTTCCCTGGGTCTGCCCCCAAGCACTCTCTGCTCAGTCTCTTTGTGGGGATGTTCACTGTCTGTGTTGGATTACCTTTGCTCTCCAGGGAGGGATCCAAAAGCCCCCTCCTTTCTTTCCTGTTCCATATATGGTCTTGATCTCACCAGCACCCAGTCATGAGGCAGAGACCTCAAACCAAGCAGAGAATAATATTGCAGCCCTGGTAGCATAAGAAACAGGAGTCTAGGGCACAGAGATAGAGAAGCCAGGATGCTTCAACCACACTGAAAGAACTAGCTGTGGCTAAACAGAGTATTCATAGTAGCCACACCTCAATCCCTTTGGTCATGACCACTGGCCTGGGTATGCCATGGATCTCTTCACTTTTTTATCTTTGAGAGTCCAGCTCCTGGGGCTTTCTTTAGTGGCAGCAACAACCTTTACTGACCTCCAGTTCAGCATGTACTAGGAGATCTTATATACAGTGTAACCTACTGCAATATGTCTGTTTTTGCATTTTTCTATATGTAGCCATTTGGTTTGACCAGCAACATCTGTTGAAGATGCTGTCTTTCTTTCCAAGATATATTTCTGGCTTCTTTATCAAAATTCCAACATCCACAGATGTGTTGATTTTTGTGGGTTTTTAACTTGACTCCACTGATCAACAATTTATTTTTTATGCCGATACCATGCTGGTCTTATTACTATAGCTCTGTAGCACAATTTGAGATTGAGATGGTGATACCTCCATTACTTTTTAATTAAAAAAACTGGAGAACAGAGGAAAAGAAAACCAAAGAGCACGATTAAAATCTGGGGTTCAGATCTAAGCAGTGCTCACAAAAGAGTAAACACAAATAGCTCAGAAACACTTAAAGAAATCTTCATCCACCTTTAGTCATCAGGAAAATGAAAATCAGAATCACTTTGAAATTTCATCCTACACCAGTAAAAATGACCAAGGTCAATAAAACAAAGGACACCTCATGCTGATGAGGATGTGGAGTAAGGGAAATATTCATCTATTACTGGTGGGAGTGCAAACTTATAAAGCTCCTATAGAAATCAGTGTAGTGGTTCCTCAGAAGCTGAGAATAGATCTACCTCAAGATCCAGCTTAATGCATATACCCTACTTCAGAGACAAGGCCATCTATGTTCACTGCTGCTGTATTCCTAAAAGCCAGAAATAGGAAATAGCCTAGATGTCAATAAAGAGATGAATGGCTAATAAAAATATGGTGCATTTACACAATGGAATATTATTCAGCTACAAAAAAATAGAATTTACAAGTAAATGGATGGAGCTAGAAAAAAATCATCCTGAGTGAAGTAATCCAGACCCTGAAAGACAAATACTGTATGTATTCTCTTAAATGTGGATAATGTGGATGACAGCTTTTCAGCCTTTGATAGGCATGCCACAATTCATATAACCATATAGATTAGGTATAAAGTACGGGACAAGGTAGGGAAGGACTTCTCGAGGATGGAGAAATAGAATATATACTTTGGAAGAGACAGAGTGGGAGAGGAGACTGGAAGGTGGAGACTAAATGGAGATGATGAAGGAAGAGGGGGTAAGGGAAGGAATATGGGGAGGAACTTCTAAAAGTAAGGGACATCTGAGGATCATATGAAAACCTACTACAATAGAAGATTCTTTAGAATGAAATCTAAATGGAATCACTAAACAACTGTGAGACAAAGCCTCAACTAGACATCTCTTACCACCAAATGACTCCTAACAACATTCTGCTATATCCATAGATTAATGTCTTGTCTCCATCAACAGAGAAAATATCCCCTGTGGTAAGTGGGAACAAATACAGAGACCCACAACTGGACAATGTGCAGAGAGTAGGAGACCTTGGAATACTCAGTCCTAAATGGAATGTCTCCATAAAACCTCTCCCCTAAGGACTCAGGGATCTTTGGAGAAAAGGAGGCAGAAAGATTGTATGTAGCATGAATCTTAAATGGTCTTATTAATAATAAAAAAAAAACTCAGGAGCCAGATATTGGGGTGAATGATGAAAGATCAGAGAAACAGAATAGGCCACAGCTAACCTCACCTTGCCAACTTCTCAGCTGATCTCATTTCCTCAAACTGGAAGCCTCTGTGTCCTCATCCGAATGGATCTCAGCTGAACTGCTGCTCAAAAGCCTAAAAGCTTAACCAGCTCTAGTTCCTGGTCCTCACGCCTTGTATACCTTTCTGCTTCCTGCTATCACTTCCTGGGATTAAAGGCATGTGTCACCATGCCTGGCTGTTTCCAGTGTGGCTTTGAACTCACAGAGATTCAGACAGATGTCTGCCTTCAGAATGCTAGGATTAAAGGTGTGTGGCCACCATTTTCTGGCCTCTGTATCTAGTGGCTGTTCTGTTCTCTGACCCCAGATAAGTTTATTAGTGTTCACAATATATTGAGGAACACAATATCACCACAATTGTAAGAGACAGTAGGGATGGAAGACCCCAAGGAAACAAGGTCAGAAAGATTGACACACATACAAACTCACAGAGACTGTGGAAGCATCCACTGGGTCTGCATATGTCCAAGCTAGATGAGGTTCCAGAACTGCAGGGGGAAAGTGATCTCAGCAGTCATGGAACTTTCTCCAAAACTGAACACATTATTAGGACACAAAGTAATTTTCAAAGAATACTTTAAAAATTTAAATAGCAACCTTCAACCTATCTGACCACCATGGATTAAAGTTGTTTACAACTTGATTCCAGCCCTCAGTTTGATTATTTCTTGCTGTCTATTTCTTTTGGGTATGATTTCTTATTTTTGCTCTAGAGCTTTTAGATTTGCTGTTAAGTTACTAGTACATTATGAAGTTATGCCACATGGGCTAAATTTTTTCTTCCCAAGAGGCATAAATTATATAACAAAAGTTCTAGTACCAGGCACGGCTTCCTTTTTTTTTTTGTTTTTGTTTTTGTTTTTGTTTTTCGAGACAGGGTTTCTCTGTGTAGATTTGCGCCTTTCCTGGGACTCACTTGGTAGTCCAGGATGGCCTCGAACTCACAGAGATCCACCTGGCTCTGCCTCCCGAGTGCTGGGATTAAAGGCGTGCGCCACCACCGCCCGGCACGGCTTCCTTCTTGTTGAACATGTCTTAAGTCCAATCAGAGAGCTGTTGGTTACCACTAAGTTGTACACAACCAATCAAAATGAAGAGAACCAACAGGCCAATCTGGCCAAAGAAGCAGATAGTCTAACTTCAGATCTTCACCTCTCCTTCATCTCCTCTGAATCCAATCCCCCTGTCTCATCCCCAGCTCTGCAGCATAACATCTGATAAGGCTTCCTTCCCCCACAACATCCCCCCATCACCAGTGGACTACACAAATCTTTTTCTCCTATTCTTCCTTTATCCAAGACTCCTAACCCAGTAAGCATTCTCTGGGAACCTGCAGGCCACTCTTGCCAGACTGCAGATCTTCACCTCTCCCTCTGATTCTCCAAATCCAATCCCCCAGTCTCATCCTCAGTTCTACAGCAGAATACCTGCTGCAGCCTCCCCCACCACCAACATCTCCAGTGAATCATGCAGATTCCTCCTAACATCCCCTTCACACACACATTGCTTTATTCGAGCCCCTAACTCCAGCAAGCACTACCTGGGAACCCACAGGCCACTCTGACTAGGGAAGCAGGTAGACTAACTGAAGACCTTCACCTCTCCCTTCATTCCTTAAATCCAGTCTCCCAGTCTCATGCTCAGCTCTGTAGCTGACCTTCTGCTGTGGTCTCTCCTCACTCTTTGCTCCCATTCCCATGGAACTAAGATCCTGGTGGACTATCCTGCTTTCCTCCCTCCTGTGGAAACCCTGTGGAACCTCTCAGCTCCCAAACCCATCTACATTTCTAAGTATCAGCTCTCAATGTCCAGATAAACATTTTACTGGGACAATCCAGTGCCCATATCCATCAGGATCCCAGAAGAACCCCTACAGCACACAGCCATCTGGTTCCAAAGAACCAGAGAGGAAAAAGAACAAAGAAACAAAACATCCACATAACAAAGATAAGACCATATATCAGCACTGAGAATTATACCAAACTCAGTTTCAGACACATAGACACCAGTGTACAAACACAATCAAAAACAGCCAGGATATTGTGTCTCCAACTAGAGCCCAGCATCTCTACCATTGCTGGCTCAGAATATTCCAACATAGCTGAAGCATAAGAAAAAGACCTTAAAACAGTCTGTATGAATATGATAGAGGTCCTTGAAGAGGAAATGAATACATCTATTTTTATGTCTATGTAAATATAAACAAACAATGGAAGGAAATGAATAAAACTGTCCAAGAATTGAAAGTGGAAATAGAATCAATAAAGAAACCCCAAACTTTGGGAAATCTGAAAATGAAAAGTTTAGGAACTTGAAAAATAACCTCAGAGGCAAGTCTCACCACCAGACTATAAGATATGAAAGAGAGAATCTCAGACCCTGAAGACAAGAGAGAAGAAATGGATACCTCAATCAAAGACAACTTTAAAATTAAAAAACTCCAAGCACAAAACATCCAGAAAATCTGGAACATTATGAAAAGACTAAATCTAATAGGAATTAGAGGAAGGAGAAGTAACATAGGTCAAAGGCACAGAAAATATTTTTTAGCAAAATCATAGAAGAAAATTGCCCTAACCTGAAGAAGAAGATGCATATGAAGGTACAAGTAAGATACAGAACACCAAGTAGGGTAGGCTGGACCAGAAAAGAAAGCCCCTTTGGCAACACAATAAGCAAAACACTAAACATTAGAACAAAGAAAGAACAGTAAAAGCTGCAAGGGAAAGTGGCCAAGTAACATATAAAGGCAGACCAATTAGATTTACACCTGATTTCTCAGTGGAAACTCTACAAGCCAGAAGGGCCTAGATAGATGTGCTACAAAATCTAAGAGACCACAGATGCCAGCCCAGACTACTATACACAGCAAAACTTTCAAACACGATAGATGGATATAATAAGGCATTCCATGATAAAGCCAAATTTAAGCATTATCTAAATACAAACCCAGCCCTACAGGTGATAGAAGGAAAACTCCAACTTAAAGAGGTTAACTACATTCAAGAAAACACAGGGAAAGAATGATCTCATACCAGCAAGTCAAAGAAGACACATGTACACACACACACACACACACACACACACACACACACACAACACACTGCAACAAGAAAATGGCAGGAATCAATAAACACTGCTGGTTATTGAGACCTCTCAACATTAGTGGTCTCAGTGCCCCAATGAAAAGACAGAATAAAAGAATAGATACAAAAACAGGATTCATCCTTCTGCTGAATCCAAGAAACATACTTTAATCATGATCAAGGACATCATTTCAGGGTAAAAGGATGGAAAAATATATTTCAAGCAAATGGACTTGAGAAGCAAGCTGGTGTAGACATTTTATTTATTTGTTTCTTTTCTTGTTTATCTATTTATTTTGGTTTTTTTGAGAAATAGTTTCTCTGTGTAATAACTCTAGCTGTCCTGGAACTTGCTTTATAGATCAGATTGGCCTTGAACTCACAGAGACCACCTACCTCTGTCTCCTGAGTGCTGGGATTAAAGATATGCACCCCCACCATCCAGTGTGGTGTAGAATTTTAATATCTGACAAAATAGATTTAAAATCCAAGCTAATCAGAAGAGATAGATGTTCTCATCAAAGGGAAAATTTACCAAGAGGACATTATAATCCTTAACGTCTTTGCACTAAACAGATAGTCACTCAGTTTTGTAAAAGAAACACTACTACAACTTAAATCACATATTGACCCTCATACACTGATAGTGGGAGACTTTAATAGTGCTCTCTTGCCAACAGACAGAACTAAACGAAGAAATTCTGGAGCTGATTCATAAAACAAATGGACCTAACAGATATTTACAGAAAATTTCACCTAAACACACACACACACACACACACACACACACACACACACACACACACACACACACACATACACACACACACACACTTTATCTTAGTTCTGGATACCTGTTATTAAGGTGAACACAAGGTCACACTCCCATCATAGCTCCAAGGAAGGATATTTTCCTACTTTTTGTTCACTCCTGTTCATCTTTTGTTTTACCCTTTTTTATACTCTAGTATTTGTCTCCATCTCATAAACTTCCTCTACAAACATATATTGTTTATCCTCTACTTTTCTTTAAAAGTCAAGAATCTTAGCCCATTAATGTATGGTCCAATTTCTTTAAGAATGCTTTAATTAATGAAACCTGCAAATAAATATTTTGACTGAAGCCATTTCATTAGTTTTCAAGTGGGTATGGTTTGTGAAATGATGTTCTCTTGGATTTTGTGATTATAAGTTGTATACCTTGTTTGAATTCAGTCTATGCTCCTGGAGCTATGGCATAGTGATACAGACAGCTGAACTACCATAAACACAGAGCTAAATATCCCTTCCATGAAGGGAAATTTCAGAACATTAAACTGCATCCATCACATGGATCATGTTGAGCATAACTATTTTTTAAAAATGTAATGGCTGCAACTTGTGCTCTGTTTCAGTACACCTTTAATTACTATAAAACAATGAAGTCCTCATAATATATAAGGAAAAGAGCTTTATTTAGCTTATATATTTGGAGGTCTAAGAGAATGACAGCATCTACTAATTTCTGGTGAAGGTTTTCTTGGCACATAACATCCTGACAGAAGTGTGAATGAAATGAAAATATCCCGTGATGATACAGGAAGCCTATATAGAGATCAAAAAGTGAGTCTTGCTCTGCTACACAAACTCACTTTCAAGAGAAGTAACTATGTCTCATGAAAATCCTGGTCACTCCATCAAGAGGAGCACTCACAGTGACATACCTAGTCCTACATTCTAATGAGTCCATACTTTCTTTTCATAATACTTGGAGGACCAAATTTCACATGTATAGGCCTTGGGGGACACAATCACATCACATCCAACTTATTGTAATAGTCAAATAAAAAGCTGGTTATTAAGAACAGGAATAGAGTTTTAATACTTTTGCCAATCTTGCTTTCCTCTTAGAATTTCAAACTTGAACTCTGGAGGATGCTGCGAGAGAAAACTGGCTGACAGAAATACGGGAGACTGGATATTTCTACAATCACTATCCTGTGAGGTTAATAACAAGTGAAGACACTGTCAGTTCAATTGTGTAAGAAGTTTTTTATTATTATTATATATAACAACTGTTTTCTTTTCCACTATCATCATTGTGTGGTATTAGATAATGTAAAATATGCCTTTGCCATTCTTTTTATGGGTTTCTTGACAAAAAGAATAAGGTAAATTACTTAGAATTAGGTTTGGTGCAGAGAGAAAAATGGTTGTTCTCTCAAATCCTTTTGCTGTTCATAGAGTGCCCTCCTCCATTGAGTCTTCACGTGAGCATCCTCAGGACATGCTTCTGCAAACTGTGGCAATACCATGACAAACGTCCATAGCAGCAGAAGCACAGTTCTGGATCATATCACAATATAATTTTTCTCTCGGTAATTAAGTTCTAGTCAATTCAAATCAGGGTGTATGTGTGGTGCATATGTGAGTTGACATGTTATTAAATATATGGAAAAGGATTAATATAAAGTGAAATTTACCCAAAACATAATTGAAATAAGGAAAAATCCTACCTTTCTCTACAATTTGAGAGAAGTCTAAAGTAACTTGAAATGATGGTTCATTTGTTAACTCTAATACTAAATAGGATGGCCCTCTGTGCTTCTGTTGACATGGACATTTGTTCATTGTATCCGGATTTATGTTGAAGCCTTTGGTTCCTTCTGCAGACTAAGTTTTGTGCCGGCTACTAAGAGTGGATCTGTTTGGATTCATCTAAATGCAGCCATCAAGTTGACCACCACCATTTGTCAAAGGTGCAATGAACCTGATAGCAGAGAAAGTGAGGAATAGCCTTCAACTCATTGACATAGGAAAAGACTTTCTGAATGGAACACTGTTAGCACAGACACTAAGATCAACAATTAATAAATGGGACCTCATGAAACTGATAAGCTTTTGCATGGCAAAGAAAATGCCATTTGTACAAAGTGGCAGCCTACAGAATAGGAAAAGATTTTTTTTTTTACCAACTATACATCTTATAGCAGGCTAAGATAAAAATACATGAAGTACTCAAGCAACTGGATACCAAGAAAACAAATAATACAAATTAAAACTGGAGTACAGATCTAAACAGAAAATATTCAATAGAGAAGACTCAAATGGCTGAAAAACACTTAAAGAAATGTTCAATATCCTCAGGCATCAAGGAATTGCAAATCAAAGCTACTTTGAGATTTCATCTTACACCCATCCCAATGGGTAAAATCACCAAAACAGCTGACACCTCATGTGGTGAGGATGTGGAGTAAGAGGAGTACTCATACATTCCTAGTAGGAGTGCAAACTCACATAGCCACTGTGGAAATCAGTGTGGTGGTTTCTCTGGATAATGGAAATTGTTCTACATCAAGATGTAGCTATACTACTCTTGTGCATATACTCAAAGAATACTGCATCCTGTCACAGAGATACTTGCTTAACCATGTTAATTTCTGCTCTATTCATAATAGCCAGATACTGGAAACAACCTAGATGTTCCTAAACATAAGGATGGATTCATAAAATAGAAAACATTTACTCATGCAGCTGCTTAATGAGGTGACATCATGAAATTTATAGCAGATGAATGGATGGAACTAGAAAAAAATTATACTGGTTGAGGTATCCCAGACTCAGAAAAAAATACTGTATGTATTCACTTATATATGGATATTATCTGTTAAGTCAATGATAACCAAGCTATAATCCATAGAACCTAGCTATAATCCATAGTTTAGGTATAGAGTAAGAGACTAGAGGGAACATATAGATATCATTATGAAGGAGAAATTTAATAGAAAGGAAGACCAAAAGTGGAGGGAAGGAGAGATGGGGTTGTGTGGGAGGGGATACAAGAAGAAACAGCTAAAATTAAGAGGCATTTGAAAAGTAGTATAGAAACCTAATACAGTAGGAACTTACTAAAATATATTCATATATGAACATGATTTAAATATAGTCACCAAATAATGGGGAAAACACAGAGCCCCAAGTGAACATTGTCATTAAATGAAACTTCTGGTAGTGGTATTGGGTTACATCTAGAGTTGTTGGCCAAAGGAATCCAAAAGGAATCACCAAACAACCAAGGCTGTTGCCAAGACAATAGGCTGCTCTCCAGAAACTTACAGCAACACTTGGTTGTTGAAGATAGCACCCACACAACTCATTAAATATGGACATGTCAAGTTGGTGCCTACATAGAGTGCTCACCCCTACATTCCAGCATCTTTGTGTGCTTTCAAAAGAGAAATGTAAACATCAAGCCAGCTACAAAACCATTATCTACAATGGTATAGTGCCTGCAAGATATGCTATGGCAATGGTGGTGCAAAGCTTGTGGAAGTAATCAACAAATAACTGACTTGACCTAAGGCCCATTCTGTGAGATGGAACCCATACCCAACACTGCTTAGGTGACCAAGAACTTGAGATTAGACAGTCCAGGGACCTAGGGTAAAACCTAGCAATACTGATCTAAAAAAAGGGAAAAATTGTAGTAATAAACCAACTCCTAATGACATTCTATTACACTCATAGATCAGTGCCTTGTTCAGCCATCATCAAAGAAACTTCCTCCTTTAGCAGATGGGAACAAATACAGAGACCCACAGCCAGACATTATACAGAGAGTGAGAGACCTTGGGACACTCCGTCTTAAATGATATGCCTTCATCCAATTCCTCCCCTCAGACTTCATGGAACAACACCAGAAAGATGTTCCTTTCTGGCAGAAAGTTGGCAGAAAGAATGTAAGTGCCGGAGGGATGGAGGGCATCAAGAAAACAAGGCCCTCTAAATAAACATAAACAAACCTCATATGAACTCATCAAAACTGAAGCAGCATACTCAGGGCCTGAGTGGGTCTGCACCAGGCCCTCTGCATATATATTAGGGCTTCATAACCAATGTTTTTATGGGATTCCTGAGTGTGTGAATGAGTAAGTTTCTGATTCTTGTGCCTTCTCTTGGGCTCTTTTCCTCCTGTTGGTTTGTCTTGTATAACTTCAGTGTGATAATTTTTGTTTTATCTTCTTATATTTTATATTTTAAATGAATGAATGAAAACCTAGCCAGTGGGCTAAAGGTTAACAACTGAACTGTCATACCTGCTGGGAAAGGAAAAATCAGTTTTCTCCAATTAAGTCACACTGCGTAAATCAACTACTCCAGGATGGGCCTTATAATTAGAAGTAGCGGAGCCAACATAAAATGAATTCCATGGGTTTTTTTTATATGCTTTTAATTGATTACAGTTCAGTGTTTGGTTTGTTTGAGTGTGATTTCATTATGTTTTGTTGCTTGTGAGGAGGGTTGTTGATGTATTAGGTTTGTGTACTTTTTGAAAAAGAACTTTATGTTGGTTGAATAGGGAGGGGAAGAGGACTTTGAATGACTTGGGAGAGGGGAAGAATATGATCAAATGTATTCAAATTTGAAAATTGTTTTAAAAAATAAGATGGAGGAGAATAATAGAGGAAGATATACTTTGTCACCCTGTGGCCCCCACCAACATATACATGAGCTCATACCACTCCACTCACACAGGTATGTGCATGTACACACACAGAGATGCACACACAGAGATACACACACACCATACATATACATATACCCCAAATTGTATTTATATAAATTTTGGTATCTCTTTATTTCCCTTCTGTGTTGTACTCATTTCAAACTTGATTATATCTCATATGTATACTTTTATTATGCTAATATTTACATTGTAAGTAATAGCTGTAGAGTCCAACTCATTTTGAAATGTGGATTCCCCTTGTATTCAGCATTTTACTTTTACTAATCCTGTAAATGCTGAATGTGCATGTGTTAATTGATTAAAATGAAGTGCTTAGTAAAAAAAAAAAAGACAAAAGAAGAGTGAGGTGTTATCTAAGGGGCTTGCCTTTAAGTGTGATTTGTCTTTTCCCTTCCAGGTTTAACATACTTGATTATGTGTGATGGCGCCTTTCCTTCCTGGCCCCATTTATTTGGTATTCTGTGTGCCTCTTATACCTCAATAGGCATCTCTTTCTTCAGATTAGTGAAAAGTTTTTTTTCCTGTGATGTAGTTAAGAATGGTGGTTATGCCCATAACATTCATGCCACTTTAACACCTATGCAAATGTCTTGCCAAACCTTTTTGGAGCTCATAGGTTTATAGCTGGGCATTTGTAATTTTAATGACTGTTCTTTCCAGCAACTAGCATAGTACTTTCCAGTGATATAAAAGTTAGATAGCAGAGTAGAAGCATCTAGATCAGTTCTAGCTTGATTTTAAATATTTACAGATAACCAATAAGTTGTTTTATTTTTAAATTAATAATTTTTAAAGGATACTATGTCTACTTATTTCCAGATCCTTAGCCAAAACAAATTTCAAACCTGAGCTTTGGAAGAGGCACATTTAGTAAAGTTATATGTCCATCATTCCTCAGGAGGCCAGTAAATTATGGATCTCAAACCACAACCCTTTGGTTACTGCAAGTGTCCAGCCTGAGTATTGACTGAGAGCAATCCTGTTTTGTTTGCTGAAACGTAGCCTTGCCTGGGACTTCCTGCTCATAAGTGCATCCCCTTGGTTCTGTGAGAAACACTGGCTATTGATTGAATCCTGTTCTCAAAGTCTGGATCCCAGAAAGCCAAGAAGCTCCCGAAAATACCCGTCATACTCTTGTCATACCATGAAATCCTTGGGACCTAGAAATAAATATGAATACCTCTTGTGATTTCTGTTATAGAATGCGTAGGCTGATTGGAATGGGTGGGATTCTGGAGCATTTTGGTGGCTGAATGATACACCTGAGTGATAAAACAGTTTCTAAGTTTTTTCCCAAATGAGTTGTTCATGTTTAAATGATTATGTCACTGTTTTAAGCCAAACTAAATATTCTCTTTCCATGGTTTACTTTAAATTTTCTAATCTTTCTTCACACAAACTTCTCTAATATTTATTCTTTTTTGTCATTTGTCTGTTTGATCATATGGTCAAAGTTTACCAAATTCAGTATATATAAACAAAAAGCAAATAATAGAAAACAAAAAAAAAAGGCAAAAACTGTGTAGTTGGTGGGAGGTGGAGCAGGATTGATTAAAAGTGTTCTAAGAGGGAAAAATGGCACAACAAAGTGGGCACTAAGAATCATTTATTGTCAGAGATATCACTGTAGCTGTAAAATTATCACTACAAAGAAATGATTGAAATCTAGTGTCTGAGCCACTTACTATTGCAACTACCAAAGCTTTTGAGAAGTCAGTACTGTCAGAAAGAGACAATGACCCTATAAGCCCAGCCCACTGGTTCTCTGTTGGTCTTTACATATCTGCTTAAAAAGTAACTTCATAATCAAGTCTAAGATACCCAACAAGCACTACATAAATTTTTGTCTTTAATTTTTGGATGACAATTCAGGTATTTTTCTCATGTTTGCCCAATAATTTATAATAATGGCTGGTTTTGTGTGGGAGAAAACACATTTCTCTCATGAACAAATTGTTCATGGAGGAAAGCAATATTTGGAGAGCAAAATGGAAAAATAAACTAGTGATTTATCAAATATAAAAAAAAGAATATTTTCTGTGCCTTTAGCCTGGGCTTCATCTTCTTTTTTACCTATTATTTATAGATTTTTTGTATTTTTGTAGTGTTCCAGACTTCCTGGATGTGTTGTGCCAAGATTTTTTTCAGATTTTCATTTCTTTTTCTTAACTAAACTTTCATTTCTTCTTCCTTGTTTACAAGACCTGAAATCATCTCTTCCATGACTTTAATCTCACAATGAGGTGTATCTCTCAGGTTTTTATTTTACATTCTAATTTTTTCATTTCCAATTTAATTTCAGTTTGAGTTTTCTTTACTGTATTTTGTCTTTGTTAAACTTACTTCAGGTCTTGAATTGTTGTCATTATTTCTGTGTTTTCATAGTCGTCATGAAGACATTTATTAATATCATTTTAACATACTTGAACATGTTCACAGTTACTGTTTTGAAGTCTGTGTTTTGTGCTTCAGATAAATTGCTTTTATCATGGCCTATTACAATAGGGTTGCTAGGGTTTGGAGGAGTCACACTGCCCTGGTTGTTCACATCTGTGCTTTTGCACTGGGGTGTAGACATCTAGTGTGTCTTAGTAGAGATAACTGATCTCATCTTTGTTGGTTTCATGTTCCTTTCTTTGTTTGCTGTTGCTAATTCTAGAGCCTAGTTAATTGTGGTAGCTATCATGTCCCTGGTAAAGAGTTCTGTGGGTTGGGGCTTCACAAAAGAATAGAGACGGGTTAGAAGGAAAGGCTAAAAGGGGTGGTGGGAAAGAACTGGGATGCAGGGCTGGATCTACACTAAGAGGCAGAGTTCCCAGAAGTTGAAGATGATCTTGAAGAAGGGACTTTTGGGGCAGACTTCAGTAGGACTTAGAGTAAATCCAGAGAGACTGGAATGGAGGACAGGCAGAATCATAAAGTTCACCCACCTGAGTCCTGGCCTTATGTGGCCAGTGAGGGTCCATAACAGAAAGGGAGTTATCAGGCATCACAGAAGAATGGAAATGAGTTAGAAACAAGAGCTGAAAGGGGCAGGAGAAAGAACTAGGGAGACACTGGGCCAATACCAAATGGTGGAGCCCCCAAGGAGTCAAGCTTCACTGTGATGAGGGGATTCTGTGGAAAGAACTAAGCAAGACTAAGAGCAAATCTGGAGAAGCTAGAATGGAGGACCAAGATATAACTACTCATGGTCTGAAAAACTAAGTGAGTGTAAAAAAACTCAGAAATTTCACATCTAGCCTTGAGAAATGGCTCAGTGGTTAAGAGTACATACTATTGTTGCAGAGGAGCCTAATTCAATTCCCAGCACACACATCAGGCAGCTCTCAACTACCTGTAACTTCACCTCCAGGGGATCTGGTATCTCTCGACGTTTTAACACATGTGGGTGCATGTACACATGCACACACATATTCACACACACACACACACACACACACACACACACACACACAAACTAATAATTAAATTTTTAAAATTCACATCTCTGTAGGGGGTCCTACCAGACAACTATGTTCACACACACAAACATGTAAGTGCCTTTCAATATTGTTCTGTGGAATATTTGTATATCATTACACTAGAATATAAAGTACTTACCTGTAATTGTTGTTGGACAGTTTTCTCTCTGGGTCCTACCAAGCCTCAGCAGTCCCTTAGCCCACTTATAAAATAAACACACAGATGCTTATATTAAATTGTTTGGCCTAATGGCTCAGGCTTCTAGCTATCTAGTTCTTACATCTTAAATTAATCCATTTCTGTAAATCTATACTTTGTCATGTGGCTTGTGGCTTACCGGCATCTTCACATGCTGCTTGTCATGGTGGTGGCTGGCAGTGTCTCCCTGCCTCAGCATTCCACTTCCCAGAATTCTCCTCTCTCCTTGTCCTGCCTATACTTCCTGCTTGGCTACTGGCCAATCAGTGTTTTATTTATACAGAGCATTATCCACAGCACTTCCCCCCCCTTTTTTTTTAATAAGGAAGGTTTTAACTTTTACACATCTCCAAAACAAGCTTGGTATATTTGGGAATTTGGGTGCAACTTCTCTTACTATTTCCTGCTGGAGGGGGGTGCTGTATCTTATGGGAACACAAAGAAAATTTTAGGATTATGGAGTAGTGTGTGAGGGTGTATCATCTGAGCTAATTGCCTTGAAACGGTTCTGGATGTTGGATCATCTGGGCCTTGGTGTCATCAGAGACCTTTCAGGGGGTCTTGACTGGTCAAACCTGATGTATCTTAATCTGGAACAAGTCCATAGCCTCTGGCTTTCTGTGGAAACAAAAGCAGAGCCTCCTTTCCAAAGCAACATATCCTTACAATCAAATTTTGAAGTCAAGGTACCTTTAAAATTTACATTTTGGCATAACTCAACAGCTTTTACAATCAAATGTTTTTTTTTCAGTTAGGAATATCAAAGAGAACATAACCCAGATTCTCTGTGTGATAGCCATCTTTACGTGGCTTATTTTTTATATTAATTTTATTGTCTCTTTAAAGACTTTATTTTTAAAAACTATCTAATTGTTAATATAACTGTATATATTCCTTTTTCTTTCTCTTTCAAGCCTACATATATTTTTACATACATTGTAAACTATTTCATCTGAATCTGTCTTATTGTGAACCTATTGCTTTAAACTGCAGCATTCTAAGACTGAAATGGCATTGTGGCTGCTGGCTCTGCCCACTTCAGCTTTCCAACATAAAGGTGGTACATTTTCTGCCAGCTCTGGGAGCCATCATGTCTCAGAAATAGTGGGTCTATGCTTCTATCAAAGCAGCGTGTAGCCCAGAAACCACTTTTTTTTAACTAGCAAAAACTATATCCAACAGACAGCATAGTGCGCAGCTTGGAGACAACTCTGTGTAACATAGTGTAGGTCAAGACCACACGCATGCCACTATCGCACCATATAGTAGCTCAAACTGCAGGCTACTGCTAATGAGAGAGACAACTAGGAAGCTGTTTTCAGCTCCATTTTAGAATCATTTTTTTCATGTTTTAGGTGGAAACTCTTGCCAACGTTGGGCGCCATTTGTAGCTGGGGTTTTTCACTCCAGGTCCTGCCAATCCCCGGCAGTCCCTTAGCCCACTGATAAAATAAACATACAGATGCTTATATTATTTAAACTGTTTGGCCTAATGGCTCAGGCTTCTAGCTATCTAGTTCTTACATCTTAAATTAATCCATTTCTATAAATCTATACTTTGCCATGTGGCTTGTGGCTTACCGGCATCTTCACATGCTGCTTGTCATGGTGGTGGCTGGCAGTGTCTCCTCCTTGCCTCAGCATTCCACTTCCCAGAATTCTCCTCTCTCCTTGTCCCGGCTATACTTTGTGGTTGGCTACTGGCCAATCAGTGTTTTATTTATACAGAGCAATATCCACAGCATGTAATGTTATCCAAAACAGGAACATAATTTAGGATGAAAGCACAGATGATTCTTGAGCCAAGGTTTGTAGTATCTTGTTAAGAGAAATGCTTAAATGGTGTGAAGAATCTGAATCTTCATTGTCAGTTTGATAAAATAACAGAAGATACATATATATATATACAAAACCAGTGGTATATATGTTATATATCTGAGTACATACAAAACTTTGCAAATAATATGGATGTATATTTTCTAAAAATACCATCTTACTAAACTTGACTTCAAAATATAACAATATTTCATTTTTTTCTTTTAACATATATTTCTTTATTCCTTGAAAAATTTACGTATATGTCTAGAGAGATGACTGAGTGGTTAAAACCATGCAGAGGACCTGAGTTTGGTTCCTAGAACCCAAATTAAGCAACGTACCACTCCCTGTAATTCCAGCCCCTTGGGGATCCTACACCTCTAACCTCCAAGGGCACAAGGACTCACATGCATAGATTTCCACACAGATACATACACAAACACAAAATTTAAAATTAATAAAGTAAAAAATTTAAAGATAGTTTCTTAGACATACACACTGTATCTTGACCA
This sequence comes from Peromyscus eremicus, assembly GCF_949786415.1. Taxonomy (NCBI): domain Eukaryota; kingdom Metazoa; phylum Chordata; class Mammalia; order Rodentia; family Cricetidae; genus Peromyscus; species Peromyscus eremicus. Next base: position 73,782,154 of record NC_081428.1, read on the forward strand.
TATCTACCCCAACTCTTTCCCCAGCAACTCCTATTAGGCCACACTAGCACCTCTTCCTCCCAATTTTAAGTCTTTTTCAATTTTTAAATAACCCACTGAGTTAAATTAGAGCTCACAATATATTATGTGTGTGGGCTTTTCCTCTATGGCATAGGCAGCCTGCTAGTAGTCACCTCACAAATAAAAAGAACTCCCTTCTACAGTAGCCATTGATGTCAATCTCCATAGCTCCTCAGCTAGGAGAGGCGTCTCAGGATATCCTCCTCAGTCCATGTTAGAAGTTTTAACTGTGCAGGTCTTGAAACAATAACCACAGCTGCTGTGAGTTCATGTACACAATACTGTGTTATGTCCAGAGGATCATTTCATAGCAATGCCATCCTCTGTTCTTACATTTTTTTCCCTACCTTCTTTTTCACAGTTTTTCCTGAGACTTGGAGGGCCAGAGTTTGTTACGGATTTCCCCTAATGGAGAATATTGTAATTTTCATAATGATATTAACATCAATCCTATGCTTTAAAATATGGAGCTATTTCATAAAGCAAAATATGGCTATCAAATTGGAAAAATAATGCAAATCTCTTGGCTTCTGCTTCTGGTCCCATGTGATATATGATCTGTTACTAAGATGATGTCTGGATTTGGAATCAGGAGGTTTGATATTGGATCTGGGAGTAGACACAGAAAAGCCCTGACTATTCCCAAGAAAATCCACAACGGTCTCTTCCTATGAAGAATAGATCACCTTTACTGAGGAACAATAACAGACACAGAGTCAAAAACTCAAAATGAGAAGGAAATGGGCTTACTGGGAATATGAAAAGAAATGGACTGGGTATGGACAACAACAGAGATGGAGAAAACAAATTTCAGAATAGTTATGATTTTGAGAGTTATATTTGACTTTGGTATGGACACACAGATAGGCCCTAACCCTGTTTCCAGCCTCCAATATAATAGTGATAACAACAGTAGACAGTCTAGTTAATGGCTTCATACAAAAAGACATGTGTCTTTGGACTTGATCACATCTCTCCATGCCTCCCTGGGAATCTCTATATTGCATCTTTTGTTATCAGAAAATAATTTTATTTTTCCTCATTTATAGAAACATTTTAAACTACTATATGTTGTCCACATGGAAGTTTATCAGTTCAGGATGGTCAAGAAACTCTGGGTATGTGAACCTAAGACTTTTCTTCTCATTTTTTTCCTATTAACTAAAACTAAAACTTGTCCCATTAGCATGACATATAGTACAACAACAATCCCTAGACTGTAGCCCAGATATGGACAACATCCTGTATGTTTTGAGGACACTTTGAATCCAAAGATTGACTGGAGACCCTAGAGCCAGCATGGGAAGTCTGTATGATTGTACATGAGACTTGGGGGAGGTCTCCCTGGATTCTTCTGGAAGCAGAGAAGCAGAGATCCCACACTGCAGCCACTACTCTGGCTGCAGGGGAGTGTGGCAGATGCTCCAGGGGATACACTGTGAGGGCAGCTGAGTCAGCACAGCATGGCAGAGGGACCCTGCAAACACTATGAGAATACACGCAGCAGAGACCAGAGTAGACGTTCCCATGGATTGCTGGACAAGATGGGCAAGGCTGAGTGGGAATTGAGACCTGCTGATGCACATTCCTACCTGTGACCTGAGGAAAGAGCAGGAGGAAGGGCACAGTCCCCTCATGAGGGACACAGCTCCTGACCCTTTCCATGGGGGGCCCTCCCTCAGGTCTCATTGTATCCCCTCCTCATTCCTGACACAGAGCCTTTCCTACCACTGTGTTTCCATCCATGATGGCCTCTGCTCCTCCCTCAGCCTTAGTGTTGATGCTCAGCTCACACACACTTAGGAGGATGGAGGGTTATTTATGCACTGGGGACCCCTCAGAAAGAAGTGCCCGCTGAGCAATGGAAAGGTCTGCTTAAGAGAGTCTTCCAGGCCACAGAAGATGCAGCTACTGTTTCCTACTCATTAAACAAATGGAATCTTTCCTATGTCAAGTTTCCTTTGAGTAAATGGTCCTTGTGAGTTTACAATAAACACAGGCTGTCTCATAGTGCCCCCTGCTGGTTGTAAGGCACATAGTCAACATGGCCAACAGATCAAGGAAGCTAGTTCATTTCACACTTAACCTGCTCATGGTTCAAATATCCAAAGTCCAATTCATAAATAGAGGGTATAATTCAGTAATTTCTCACAACCAGAGGTTCTCTTCCATGTGAGCTCTTTCTGTGGTGAACCATGTAAGTATGGCCTATTACTACCCACTTCCTACCGCCCAATACTCAGCTCTGAGAAGTTGTATTGTCAGAATGTGGAATGGATTTACTACGTGGGAGGAAGGGGTTGATCTGAGATTGTAAGGGGCCAGTGAGCAATGTGTAAGTACCAATTAATTTGACGTCTCTTAAGACTTCGGAGGTGGATCACAGCACCCTCTGGTGGCTTCCTTATCCTTAGATGTATGTTTTCATTTATTTAACAAATAACTTTTCACTGATCTTACCACATCAACACTATATTTCTCAGTTTGACACACGTCCAACAACTTTCTCTTCCTTACTCATTCTGATTTGTAAGTATTTGTCTAATTTTTAGTAAAATAATCCTTAGCATCTGCTTTAAACTTATCCAAGTGCTTGAATGAATAAAAAGGATTCTTTTTAATCACTAAAAAATGCACTTATTTTGAACCCCACATGGGATGGACAGGTTGCTTAACTGAAATTATATATGACAAATTAAAGGAAAGAAATGAATGAAAATGGCCAAAGATTTATGGCTAAAGTTTTGAGTACTACTTCACTAGACAAAGGACTTAATCATGTCTACATGTTCAAGTCTCTTTAAACATCCTGGACACCAAGTTAAATCAGCTTCCTGTTTGATAATATACCATGCACAATGTCCAGCATTGTTTCCAGAAGCCAGCATTGTGTAAGAGTAGAAGACAACAGCTCCCTTGAGATTAACAGTTGGAGGAACCCTCCCTCCTCTCATACTTGATAGGATTTGTTTGTGGGCTAACATGTGATCTACCCTAGAAAATAGCCCATGTTTACTGAGGAGGTGCAGGCTTATGTGTATAAGGTGGGATGGCAGTCTCAGAAGAGCCATACATCAGAGATGATACTATTTATTCTCCCATACTCTAGAGTAGAATGAAGAGTGTCCTGGCCCACTTCCCAGACAATGTTGTTGAAGTACTGTGGAGCAATGGGAACCTTACACTAAAACCATTTTGATATTTCTAGTCACTGGAGAACACATATAGATAATGCATGGTAGAGTTCTATGAGTCTTAGAAATTTTCATACCCTTAAATGCCTTCCTTATTTCATTCAGTTTTTTTGTTTCCACTTTCAAGTATTCATTATAACATCTGTTCATAGCCTTTTGTGTTCCTTGAACACATTTATAATTGCTATTTCAAGTTCACTGTCTCTGTGTCTTCTACATAACTTTCTTTAGAGAACATTACTATGTGAGTAGTAAATTTTGAGAAGATATGCTGAATTTTTGTATAGTTTTTGGAAAGAGAATTCTTCTGGAGTTAGGTGGTTGGTTGTACTTTTTGGTATGAATAACTTTCCCACATTTGTTAAATAGCCATTTAAATTTCTGTTTGCTGTTACTATAACTTGGAATGTTTTGGAGCAGCTGGATAGTGTTTTATTTCAGTCTTGAGGCCATTTCTTTAGTGATTATTGTCATATCTGAAGGGATTCTAGCTGCACTGTAGGAAAGTTTCACTTCTGACCACATGATGGAACCCTCTGTACAGCTAAGAGCTTCTCAATGTGATTCCTCACAAGTCAAGGTTGGATTGGCAGAGAACTGGAGGTAGTAGTTATTAGTAAGATACACAGGCATTCAGCATAGGGTCTTCCATTGAGTTTCACTGAGTAGGGGCAGAGGAAGGCTCACTTGGACTGCACCAGGGGCTCAGGCACAGTGCTATTTGTGGGTTGTGCAAATGGCTCAGCCCACAGATCTTCGGATGGTGGGGATTGGGCCTGTGCAGAATGGGGTGATACTACCCAATAGGTACAAAAATGGCTCAAAATGAAGATCCTCAGATGAGGAGCTTGAGCTCATGTTGACTCACGGTGGTGATGGGAGTACTACTTGAGAGAAACATACACAGCTTTGAGCACAGATCCTCGGGAGTCAAGTGAAGGGAGCTAGATACAACAGGAGGTGAAGCAATGTTACCTGAGAGGCGTGCAAATGATCTGCACGCAGATCTTATGTGGTGGTGGCTTGGGATTCTACTTTTGTTATTTTTGAGACATGGTCTAGCTTTATAACCCATGCTTGACTGAAACTCACTGTATAGCCTAGGCTCATCTGCATAGAGCCCTGCTCTCATGAGTAGTCTTACTGCATTGGACCCTCAAGTGCTGGGAGTCCCAAGTGCTATGTCCTAAGCTACCACCTGAAACTTGAAGCTTATTTTTAAAGCTAATCTAAAAGTCCTGGGGAGAAATTAGAAATGTTTAATCAACCTCCAAATTATACTTTAGTCCATTAAAACAAAGCATTGAGGATTTTAAAGGATTTTTAGATGATTGAATTGATTCAGTCATTTAGACTTTATAATATTTCATCACATTTGTGCCAGTTGGAGTTGTAAGCTACTGTATTATTAAATGTTTTGTGGAAGTGGCTCTGTAAGATACCTTGTCAGTCTGGAAGGAAGAACAGTGAAGTGTCACCCATTGTCTGCATTTGCTAGTGTTACTTCCATGATTAAACTTCATACAAAACAGAATAAAGTGAGTTTTGGAAAGAAATTCAGATAAAAATTTGGTTGACCTCAACTGATCAAACTATAGATGTCTTCTTATCCTGGTGGATCTAGCTAATCTTCAGGCTTTAAATGAAGACTAAGGCATTCCCTTGGGGATACGGTCATTATCTTACTGCCCTTCAAGAAACAATCTCCCAGCAGTCATTTAGTAGCATAGAAATTTAGTTATTTCAAGAAGCATGTGTCTTGGGCTTCACATGAGACTTCAGCCTTATCAAATGTCTAGGTTTCAGCTTCCTCAGACTACAGTGGACAGCACCAGACTCCCCTGGACAGCACCAACCTCTGCCAGACAGCTTTTGAGGGAATATAAATGAATTATATTTATATTAGCTTGTAGAGGGTTTTTTCCTCATAGAAACATAAGATTCTCTTTAATTACATTTACTTTCATAATAATATCATTGCAATATGCCATAGCATTTAGGGAATATGCAGACTTTAGAAAACATAGACTTCTCTATTAAAACTTGCTCTCCTGTTTATAGTATTAATGCCTGCACAAGAAAAAAATAAGTGACAACACCTTATTTTCAAGTATTCTGGGGAAAAATGTTCATTACAAAGATACTCAGTGTACCTAAGACTCAATATGTTGTATCTCTGTTGACTGTTGTTTGCATTTATTTTTATTAGACCTAAATACACACATAAGAATTAGTAGAAAATTAGTAGCTTCATTTTAGCAAAGTTGCAAATCCAAAGTAGGCTGGAATCAATAGAAGAAATCATGAAAGATTTTGTATAGGTAAGCACTCTGAGCAAAAAATATTTCTTGTTTGTTAAATGTTATTGCTGATTATAATACATTGAAATGGCCACAAAAAACCTGACATATTTGAGTAAATAGGAATGTCATTTTTTTCATGGCTTTAATTTTATGTGGTGGCTGTAAATCTACAATGATAAAAAAAAATATTAGTTGTTAGAATGCATTGCTTCATCCTATAAATTTGCACATAAAGTATTTTTTTGAGATATGGCTTTGCTATCTGACCTAGACAAGTCTTAAACTCAATATGTTCCTCACACTGGACTTGGATAGAAATGTCACTATCATAGAATAACTTGAAGGCACTCCTTCATCAGTCATTATGCCCAACTACTTAAAGCACGGCTAGAGATAGAGCATAATAGTCAGCAAACTTACGCTGTAGCCTTGTCCATCCCTAATACTTTCATGAATGCTCTGCCCACTTCTCTGTTGCGGAGGCTGTAAATGAGGGGGTTCAACATAGGAGTAAGGATAGTGTAGAAAGCTGACACTATTTTGTCCTGATTGGGAGAGCGACCAGAAGAGGGCCTCATATATATGAACATGGCTGCCCCATAGTACATTCCTACCACCACAAGGTGAGAGGAACAGGTTGCAAAAGCTTTGTGGCGACTCTCAGTAGAGCCCATACGAATGACAGCCAGAATCACACGAGTGTAGGAGGCAATAATAATTGCTACAGGGAAGATAAGCATAATTACACAGCAGAAAAATATCAACTTTTCATATGTTGAGGTATCACTACATGAAAGAGTGAGCAGGGCAGGAACCTCACAGAAAAAATGAGGTATTTCTCTGGCACCACAATATGAGAAAGACAATGCAGCCACAACTTCTATTATACCATCAAGGGAGCCAAGAATCCATGAAGAGGCAGCCATGAGACCACAGATTTTATGACTCATAAGAACAGAATACCTTAATGGGTGGCAAATAGCCACATAACGGTCATAGGCCATTGAGGCCAACAAAAAACACTCAGCTCCAAGTAGAGAGACATAGAAGAATATCTGGCCTCCACAGCCAGCCATGGAGATGGACTTGTTGCCAGAGAGGAAGTTGAAGGCCATTTGGGGCACTGTGGTACAGATGAGCATGAGATCCATGAGAGAAAGCTGGCTGAGAAGGATGTACATGGGGGTGTGGAGTTGGGCATCTAGGTAGATGAGAAGCACCATGGTAGAATTCCCTATGAGAGCCATGAAGAAGATTCCCAGGGTGAGGGAAAAGAAAAAAATATGAAGAGGGCTGTGATTAAAAATTCCCAGCAGGATGAAGTCAGAGTTGAAGGTCCAATTGTTCCACTGCATCATAAGTATCTTCACTGAGGAGTTGGAATGTATAATAATAATAAAGGTCAAATTGTATCATAGAAATGCCCAGTATTTCCTTTCAAGCTAGATATACACATACATGCAGTGATATGTAAACATGAGAAATTGTTTCTTTGGGTATCAGCTATTTTGTTTGGTGATGGGTGTGATTAGAACTTGTTTTTGAGCTCTCTCTCTCTCTCTCTCTCTCTCTCTCTCTCTCTCTCTCTCTCTGTCACTTTCTCTTTCTCTCTCATGTACACACATGCACACAGGTGCACACACAGTTTTATTCTATATCCAGGTTTGACTTTGAACTCATCCTTCTCTTGCCTTAATCCCTAAACTTATGGGATTACAGATGTGCAAGCACCACCATGCTTGGCTTGATATGACTTTTAAACTCAAATTTCTAAGCAAACAGACAAAGAAGATTCCATAAAAGCACATATCCAAAGTCATGCAATCAGGTTTGAGGAAGAAGTCAATACACATGTGTAGTATAAACCATATCTTAATAACTATGAACATTATATCTACTTTTTATTTTAAAAACTTATTTGTTATTCCTGAAAATTTTTAATTATATTTTCTTTCTACTTATTAAAAAATAAGTTGTTTATTATATTTTATGTATATGGCTCTTTTCTAGCATGTATGGCTCTATACTACAGGCATGTAATGTCCTTGGAGGCCAAAAATAGTATCAGATCCCCTGGAACTTGAATTACAGATAGTAGTGTTTTTGTGTGATTCCTGGAAATTGAACCTGAGTGCAATAAAGCAACCTATAAAGCAACCAGTTTTCTTAACCACTAAGCTGCCTCTCCATTCCCTGTTACTTTTTTTTAAATATTTCAGTTAATTCTTCCAGACTTTCATACAATGTATTTTGAGCATATTCTGTCCTCCATGTATCCCTATAAAACACCGTTCACAGCCTCCCTTTCCTTTTCCACTCACTTTGGGTTTTCTTGTCTTTTTCTCCCATTGAGTCCAGTTTGTTTTACCCAAATAGACTTTTTATATATTTTTATTATTATTAAGAAACTTTCTATTCATTTTACATTCTAACCACAGATCCCCTCCTCTCTCTCCTCCCACCCCCAACATCCCTCCCATCTTACCCCCCCCCATTCCTACCTCCTCTAAGGCAAGGCGTCTCATGGGGAGTCAGCAGAGCCTGATACACTCAGTTAAGGCAGGACCAAAGACCTCCCCCTGCACCAAGGCTGTGTAAACTGTCCCACTATAGGCAGTGGGCTCCAAAAAGTCAGCTCATACCCTAGGGATGGGTCCTGATCCCACTGCCAGGAGGCTTCTTAAGCAGATCAAGCTACATAACCCAAATAATCTTAGGAGTGGAGCTCGCTCTGGCATGTAGTAGACCTATCATGGGTCACATTATTAAAGAAAACTGACTCCTCATGAAGTGATGAGATTTTCTGTTACATTCTTACTCTTTGCTGAAGATTTTATATGTCTTGACCTTGTACAAGTCTTGTGTAAGCTGTAACAATACTGTGAACTCATAACTGTAACCGCTATGTTATTCCTAGTAAACAAAGTATCCTTGATGGTATATACCACCTCCTATTCTTAAAATCTTTCCACCTCCTGTTCCATAAACATTCTTGAGCCTAGGAGTGAGGGGTGTCATATGTATGTCCCATTTATGGCTAAGCTCTCAATTTTCTCTTATTCTATGCATTTTGACCAGTTGAAAGTCTCTGTGGTAATTCCCATTTACTGGGAGAAGACACTTTCTCTGATGAAGTTTGAGATAAGCTCTGATATATGAGTATTGCAAGAAGTCATTAGGAGTCATTTTAATAGCATGTCCATTTAGTGGAAAGATAGTATTGGAATCTTGCCAGGAGCCATTCCCCGGTGGTGGATGGGTCCTGCAGAGGGTGTAAGGAGTCGGCAGGAGAAGGAAGTGAGCCAGGCCATGGTGGTCAGGAGAGTCTTACAGCCTGATTGACTAGCAGCTAGAGTGTTTCTTTATTTATATAGAATTTAGTTAGCAGGAATATATTCATGATGTTCCAAAACATAGATCATATCATTTTTGGTTTTGGTCATGTGTTTCACTTCCTTTTGCTCATCTTTTAGTCATCATTAATAAACTATGACAGAACAGAGATATCATTTCCAATCATTTTCCCTCAAGTTTTGACATCATTAGTAAACAGAGTTATCATTCTTACTCATTAACTCCATAACCCAATTTTTGAGAATCTAGAGGCATATGACAGCCTGTGCTCAGGCTGGTTGTTTTGGTTGCTTCAAGGACATTAGACCAAAACAAAATCTTCAACCACCCTGGGCATTTTGCCATGTCTCAAGCAGCATATTATTAATGCTTAGTGGTCAGAGTGCCCAGGAAAAATCCTCAGGCTAAAACTGCTGTAGTTATTGTTTAAATTCTGGCATAATACAATCAATGTTCACATTTATATCTTTATAGAATTGGTCTATATGTCTAATCCTGGCATTCTGTTGTTCCTTGGTCATATGACATTGTAGTGGCTCCACATGAGCTAACTTCTAAGAGAGGGAGGCCCTAACATCTCATACTTTTATCACTTTTCCACTCCACACTTTGCTCATCAATATGTCTTTGTGTAGGGCAGTTGTATGACACATAATTGTCTGAGTATACAGTGGGAAGAGCCTTGTAATCTCAACTGTGGACAATTCCTCTAGCCCACTGTATCTTGCTGACTTTTTAAATTTTACTTTGTTTTGAATATCTTGTTCCTATGTAAGTACAGGGACAGATGTTTCAAGAATGTGTCATAGCCTCCTGAGGAGACCTGTGGCTACTTTATGTGTCACAACCTCCAAGGGATAGGGAAGACCTTCAAGTAAATAAGGATATCTCCCTCAAAGTGTGTGGGGGGATAGTATGTTCAGAACTTCCCTGGATAAGCTTAGAAGCAGCATTCCTGGGAGAAGGCATAAATGATTCATAAGGAATTTTCCATCAACCCAATATCCCCAAATTGTACAAATATTAAAAGTGCCCCAAGTATGTAACAGGTGGAGATGAAAACCAAAGGTGGCACGGCAGCCATCATGTGGCTCAGCTTTGGTGGATCTTTGTCAAGCAGCTCTGCTGGCTTTATGACTTCTGCCATTCCATTCAGGTATGGCTGTGCCAGATTCTCCCATGGAGTCTATAACCTACCTAGCCAAAGTTAAAAGAAATTCCTAGAATTGAATAAAAAATGAAAACACACCATATCAAATATATGGAATACAATGAGGACACTACAAAGAAAAAAGTTCATAGGACTGAGTGACTACATAAAAATCTGGATAGATTTTATATTAATAATTAATGATATACCTTAAGGCCTTGCTAAAACAAAAATAGACAACTTCCAAAAAGAGTGGGTGGGAATAGACCGTAAAAGTCAGGGATAAAATCAATGAAATAGAATTTAAAAAACAATACAACTTTGAATCAAAGAATGAGTCAAATAATTCATACTTTGAAAATATTAACAAGATTGATGAACCTCTAGCCAAATTAATGAAAAGAAATAGAAAGAAAACTCAAATTAATAAAAGCAGAATTTGAAATGAAAGCATTATAACATACATTGAGTAAATTAAAAGAATCATAAATATATAACTTACAGATCTATACACTATGTACTTCAGAAACAGAGCCCAGAAATCCCTGAGCTGAACTGACTTGAATTTCCCCTTCCTGAGGACAGCTTTCATGGTACCAGAAGCGACTATGCGAGCTTCCAAAGAAGGGTGGTAATCAACAGTCCTACCCCACTCTGATGCCTGTGAATCACTTCAATGAGTATCATGAAACCATAACCCTACAGGTCCAGTAGTGACACACATACCTTGGCAATAACCAACAGTTCTCAAATTGAAGTTAAGACCTGTTCCACAAGAGGGAAACAATGCCTGGCTGGCACCTACCTAACTATTCAGAGCAAGGGAAGTCATGGTGATTAGAGGAGAATCTACAACCACTAACTTACTAAACCAGTATAATTTATAACAACCTATAAACATTTGTCCTTATATCTCCAAACAAGTATAGTCTTTACCTTTCATTAAGGGAGTTTCTTTTTTCAACAGATGGGGCCACTATAGAAAACCGTAATCAATCAAAATGCAGAGTTATAGAGGCCAGTCCCAGTGACAAACACACCGAGAAAGAAACTAGAGAATTTCATTCATAAAAGCCTCAAAAAGTGCCTTGGAATAAACCTAAGAAAGTGAAATACTTATATAATAAAAACTTGAAAAACGGAAGAAAGAAGCGTAAAGCACAAGACAATGGAAAGACCTCCTGTGTACATGGATTAGTAGGATTAATATTATAAAAAAGACCTTCTTATCAAAAGCTATTTACAGATGAAATGCAGAGCCCATCAAAATTCCAACACAGTTCTTCACAGAAATGGAAATAAACAATCTTATATTTCATTTTGCCAGGAGAGCAAAAACAAAATTCTTGAACAATAGAAGAATTGTTGAGGGTATTACTATTCCTGATTTTAAGTTACATTGCAGAGCTATAGCAACAAAAAAACATGTATTGACATTAAAATCAGACACATTAATTATTGGAATAAAATTGAAGACGCAGATAAAAGTCCATATACCTATAGCCACTTGATTTTTATGTCTTCTTTTATGGTTATTGATTTATTTCAATCTATTCAATTTTTATTTAACAACAAACTTATACAGAGACATAATCACTTATACAGAACACACACACACACACACACACACACACACACACAAGATTTTGTCTTTTGGAATAAGATAATCTTATCTATTTCCTCAAACACTGTTTTTTTCATTTTCATTTTAAAATCAAATTTGTTTCTTCCAGAATATATGAAATATTATGCTAATTATCATGAATTAGAACAACATAAATGGACATGAAGATTACATTAGGTTAGGTAGCCTATCCAATCAAATACCTGATAACCTTACTCATATATGAGATTGAAACAAATTGTTCTCATGGGAGGTGTTGTTACGAGTGGGAAGAGTAAGGGGAAAAGGATAGTCAATAGGTACTAAGTTATAGCAACATAGAAGAATGTAATATAAATAATAATATAATAGTATTTACATATTAAAATAAATCTAATCTGTTTCAAATAAAAAATATTTTTCAAAAGTAACCTAGAACTGGACCATGTAAGTAGGGCTGCCTATATACAAACTCAATTTCTCACAAGGTCACAAATATTAATAGTCGGCAAGGGCAGATGTGTTGACTAAAGTCTTTGTCTCTGGCCCCAAAGGCCATTCTTAGGCCTTCATTAGTAAAATAGAAAGTAAAATTGCCCCTCCTCTCAAGCCCATGAGATGCTTAGGCACACCTATGAGACATGTTTTCCTTTACTGAAGAGTGGAGCCCAGCATACCAGGAGCATGACTGAGGTTACCTAAGCCCTTTGCAATGATATCCTGCAGCAACCAACATCAGACACGGAGAATTTCCGCAGTTTGAAAACATTCATCTTTCTGTCTATTTTTGATGGAGCTCAAGTAGTAGCCTAAGCTTTATTTATCATGGGGATTTAGAAATATTTGCTATGTAGTTAATTTAAAAGTTGATTTAAGAAAATTTCCAAAGAATGGGAACTTTGTTTCTGAAATCACAGCAAAGACATGGGAGAATATTTTACCTTACCATGAATGAAATTGAAAATATACTACGATAAGATTTCAGATCAAAGTCAGCAAGATAATCACAAAAAGTTTCAGAATGAGATGTTAGGCCCTATTGAAATTGTTTTAAATTGTGAATTTCAAGAAATACATAAAGGTGGATCAATAAGTATATGAACAATATTTGTAATTTTAACTCAATAGTTTCTTGTATTATATTTAAAAAGTAATATTTTTAAAATGGTCACTGCAACATCACCTAAACTGTATTTTAGTAGTAAGTAATCTGTTAATGTCAATAAATCCTACAACATTACCAAAAAAATTACTCCAAATCTATAAGAAAAACAACACACATCAATTGAACGCTTGACAACTTGCTTTTGTTAGCTCACTCATACTGAACAGTATTAAAGGAGAATGGGCAACATCCCTGAAAGATCTCAGTGTACTTGGCTTACCAAGTCCTTCAGCTCAACTTGTTATCTAATTAAATACACTATAAATTGAAAGATCAAGAACACTAAGTCATTTGTGGACTGTACAACAATAAAATCCATGGATTATTTACTTCTTCAACCTTCATTTAATTGTATTCTGATCCTCTTTTATCTAACTAGGGGCATAAATTGACTTCCTCTAAATTTTGCGAATAAACCTGGAATGGTTGTGGGAACTGATATATTGCTGACACACAACAATTCATTACATTTCTAAGTCTCCAAATCAAATTACCTTGCAGCTGCTTAAAGCCACATTTCCATTTCTGATGGATACTACCATTCCTAAGCATTGTGATGGGATGGTGTCCCTGTTTGTATCTCCTATTAACCACAAACTCCAGTGTAATTTGAATTTATACCTGCTCCCATTCCATGTACATAAATAAAATTATGAATTCCTTTAGGCCAGAGTAGACCATGCCTGAAAAACAGCAGTGTGGGCAGTGGACTTAATCAAGTCTTGTCGTTTTCCGTAAGTCTCAGTTAGTGGCACCTTGATCATTTTGAGTTAAAAAAATGGTTTCACAATTACAGAACTTAGTTGTTAGTTATCAAAACAAGTATAGAAAATGTCTATCATGAGGAACAAAGTTCAACCTATGTATTTCTGTTTCCCATATTTTTCAAAGCTAAGTATAAAATAACACTTTTTTTAATGCAGTGTCTCTTGCTTTCTCCTAAACCAGTCCCACAAAGTCTCATTTATCATTATTGTGCTATCACAGAAAGTTAAAGTCAACATCACTTCACTGTAATTAAGGAAATATTGCTGCACTCTATCCAGGCTCCCCAGATCAACTCCATAGAAGTAATGCTTTAGTGAAAACCACTGACACTATGACATGGTGGCACTGTGAAAAATGAATTTAAGTCTAGAGAGTGGTGCAATGATAGAGCATTTTCCCCAACATATATAAGATCCTAAAGTAGATTTCCAATACTGAAGAAGAAGAAAAAGGTCAAGAAGAAAAACAGGAAGAAAAGGATAAGGAAGCGCGTTCAGTTAAAAAAGAATAAAATATTAATATAGATGTTAGAAGTATCCATTTAAATATAATACACTGTTGCTTTAAACATTTTGTGGTAATTTTATCAATAGTTTATTAGTGTCATAAATTTGTATAATACCACTCCATCTTTTTTAAAATGCAATTTTTATCATTTATGTATATGTGTGTGTGTGTGTGTGTGTGTGTGTGTGTGTGTATACATCATATGTGGGGAAGTATCTAAGGAATCCAGAAGACAGTGGAAGGTCCCATGGAGCTGGAGTTAGAGGCCATTGTGAGCTGCCCATCGTGGGTGCTGGACACCGAACTTGGGTTCTCTGGAAGAGCAGTGCCCACTTTTAGCTACTGAGCCATCCTTCTAGCCCTTCCATCTTTTGGATAATTATTGGATATATAACTATTGTAAAATTATTTTAAGGAATGGGAAATTAGAGATGTGTTGGAAAGAAGAGAGGAAAGGCATAAAGGAAAGGAAAGACATTGAGTAAAAGCATTTAAAATGAATAGAATACTGAAAGATAGTGAATATAAACAGAAAAAAATCTTGGAGCTACAGAGAAACTGAAAGCTGGGAAAGCATAGAAAACAAAAAGAGATATGAGGAAAAGAGGGAAAATGAAGTAAAAAAAGTGATGGTGAAATTTGGTTGGGATAAACAAATATAAGCATCTACCCTCAATGTGCTGTGTTATGTAAAGTCATCCAAAATATGTAAAATACCTTCAAAATTAATATAGCAATAATGCTCCACTTTATAGATATAAATATGAAAAACCTGTCATTGCCCAAACTTCAAAATTACTCACAAATATGTGCCTACAGAGAGAAACTACAAATCATACATCATGGAACGTATTGCTCACATTTTCTAGGAGGGCCTATGTGTACTTCTGGGGGAAATGTTGATATCTGAAACCCCTGAGATAATGGATAAAATTAATGTTTTATCTAAGCAACATATTTTCTCATGGTTTTGCAAAGATCGAATAGATTGTATTACTACTGTCCTAAGAAAGCAGGCAGTGTTTCAAATTGTTCATGATTTCTGCAGATTGGGTTTTCACCTGACATTGACTGTAAAGCACTGTAGAAATTCTGCAAAAATCTAGTTAAGTCATCTGATGTGTTTTCCATTAGAACCCTGTGAATGCGAACTTATAGATCTGTGATACAAAAGTGTTCACTTAGGCCTCTCCATCCTTTTCAGTGAAGTGCCATTTCTTTTTTGTAGTCCTTCACTTTTATGATTAGTATCGCCTTCCAGTTACAATTCATATACTTGGATGTACATATATTAATATGCATTCATAAATAAACAGACTCATACTAACAAAAACACATGCACACTCTCTACACATATTTCTGTATTCTTCTTTATTGTATAGAAAGTAAACTCTTCAATATACTGAGTTCAGAGACAATATGTAGCCTTGTCTTTGTTCTTAAAAAATACCATGTAAAAAACCTTGATTTCAGACAAAATGCTTACTCTACCATCAACTCTTTTTTAACAAGCCAAGCTAAATACCCCTGAGAACTTCTTTTCATTTTGATGTAGGAAGCACAGAGGTTCTTGTGCTCACAGATAAGTACTAGGGGAACCAGGAATGTTAAACACAGAGAGTTGTTTTTTCAAGTGGAGAGATATATATTACTTTTTCTACCCAAGAAGCTGGGAACAGACATGCTTAATAGCCTTGTGATCTTTGTAGTATCTATGCGGCCAGAGACCTCACAGCTTCCTCCCTCAGATCCTTGTCTCAAGCTTGTTCTCTTGGTTAATCTTTAGAACTTACCATATACTTTACAAAGAGTTTCAATGTAATCAAGTCTTCAGCTTTGTTGTGCACATAGGGTCAAGTTAATTATCACAGGGAATTTTTTCACCCAATTGTGTTGTGCTTAAATATACCTAAAATAAACTCTTCAGGGTCAGACTTTCAGAGTTTGAACCAACACTGATTATGAGTCATGTTAAACCAAACTACCTTCTTGTCTCCCTCGGATCATCACTCTGTGGGCTGTAGTGTTCATAGAGGCCCTGAAATTTTATATACCCATTACTGGTTTCTCTACAAGTCCAAATAAGTTTCTTTTAAAACTCACTCATCAAAGTACATGAATTACTTGTCACCTTTAATCTTGCCATCATTTAAGTTCTAGTAAATTTGTAGTAAGCTCAATTTTACTAGCTCAATTTTGCTAGTATTTTTGATAACGTTCTGTTTTCTTAATAGATTGTTTGTTCCTGATTGATAACCTACATGTTTCTTTCTTGTATGATCTTATTCAAAGAAGGTCATTTTATGCAGTGGAGAGAGCTGTAAGTCCACAACAGGACCGAAATAATGAGTAAGTTCATCAGATCTACTGGAAGGTCTTACAATGACTCAAATCACACTCATACAGCTGTTAGCAAAATATAACATTCATTTAGCACCTTCATAATTATTACTTAATGTTAAAACTTTAAGAAATATAAAAAACATCATTCTACTTTTACAAAGAATATAAAGGGATATATAAAAGAATATGAAGGCAGATCAACATGAAGAGCATCCTAACGTTTGAAGGAGTTTAACATAGTATAATATCTTTTGCATGACTGATAAGTAATGTGTGGGTCTTTCCAACACATCAGGGCTCCCTAATATTATGGAGGTTGCAAAATACCTTCTTCAGTCTTACCTTCCATTTGTCCTCAACAAGAATTGCTCTTCACAAGTTAACTGAAAACATTTAAACTTCCAGAGAAGAACCTGTACAACATGTTGCCAAGTAATCTGTGATTTATTTTTAAAGTTTCTCCAGGGAGTTCAATCCCTTGCTTCAATTATGACACTATATGTTGCCAGCTGCTTTTCTTCCTAGGGCTTCATGTAATTTAGGCTTAAACTTGAAAAGCTGATGCACTATTTACTTCATTTATTAGTGAATAACATACAACTTTTATTTTGTTTCCTTTGTCATGTACATATTAAAGACTCCATTTTGACTAGTCTTACTTTATATGTCACAGTTTCAAACTCTCTATGAAGTCCATAAAATAAGTAAAAACTGGCAATTTAAGTTCTCATTTTAATTAGGTAAAATCCTTGAGTGATTTGTCTTATTTATTTGTAAATAGAATTTTGTTCAAGTTCATCAATCACCTTCAAACTTTTAAGTCAAGTAGAAGCATTGTGGTACCATCAGACTGACTTCCCAAGTATTAGTAGCCTTTTGTATTTCTATGTGATGAGTAAATATTTTTCTACTCCAGCTAATATCATTTGTTCCCATTTTTGTTTATTTTTGTGATTTTTCAATTCCTTTTCTTCCCTCTATCCTTTCCATATGTCCCTCCCAAATCTCCTTTAAATCTATGGCCTCTTTTTCATCAATTGTATATTTATATTCATGCAATAAAATGAACAAATATGGATAAAAGGAGCCTGTGAGCTTTTCTTGGGGTTGCCATTTTCCCTTTGTGTGAGATGTGCAGCCCCAGCATGCTGGAACTCTAACTCTTGAGATAATAAATGTTCTTGCTGATTGCATACGTGGATAGTGGTCTGTTGTGGGACAGCTCTAGGACCCTAACATTTTCAGGTCTGACTGTTCAGCACTGGACAACCATTTAGTGTGATCTTTCATGTGGAGGTTCACCTCCCCTACTCCCAGCTTACTCATTTCTCTGTAGTTCTTTGTGTAGGAGTGAGACCTCATGGGCTTTTCCACATTCATTTTGGCATGTTCGTTGGTCCAGCCTTGTCCAGTTCACATCTTTGTTTCCCTTTTTAGACTCAATTTCTTCTTCCTTAAACCACATGGTGGTATAGACTGCAGCCTGAGTTTTGAAATCTCAGTATTGCTCCATTGTTTCTTTGTGTTTATCATGATCTTCTTAAGAAAGCTTTATAAAACAAATAGCACAAACAGAAAGCAGAGGTAAAAATACATAGGCACATTTTGGGAAAATGCTTGACCATTACAGCATGACAGAAGTGATGAACTACGATGTCCGAAGCATTTTCATAAAATATTGTTTTCTTAGGAATATTTGTGTTGGGATATTTCAAAAACTCTTTAAATTGTGAAGTTCTCCCATTCTATAAGCTATTTTTTGTGTGTGTGCTAATAATTTTCCTTGTTGTACAGAAAGGTTTTAAATCTCTATATCTCATTCACTGACTTTTGTTACTGGTTTCCTGTGCTATTGGTGATTTATTTAGAAAGCTCTGGTCTGTAACTGTAACTTAAAGGGTATTATTTGTTTTCCTCTAGAAATTTAATTATTTCTGGTTTTAAATTAAGGCATCTGATCCATTTTCAATAGAATTTTGTGCAGGATGAGTGCTGCACATCTGATTTCATTCTTTTGTAGACAGAAATCCAGTGTTTTTGTTTTTGTTTTGTTTTGGTTTTGGTTTTGGTTTTGGTTTTGGTTTTGTTTGGTTTTTCGAGACAGGGTTTCTCTGTGTAGCTTTGCACCTTTTCCTGGAACTCACTTGGTAGCCCAGGCTGGCCTCGAACTCACAGAGATCCGCCTGGCTCTGCCGAGTGCTGGGATTAAAGGCGTGCAGCACCAACACCCGGCTTGGAAATCCAATTTTACCAGAACCGTTTCTTGTAGGTTTCATTTCCCAGCATACCCTTAGGACTAAGGGGATATGTCTGAGGAGGTTTATTTCTGAGTCTTCCATTCTACTCCATCAGTACACATTCCTGTTTATGTGCAGTGCCATGCTACCTTTGGCACTGTTGTTCACAGAATAGTTTGATATGAAGTATTATGATCATTCCAGGAGTATTCTGCTTAGGGTTGCTTTGGATATACACGGTCCTCTGTATTTCCATAGGAATTTGTAAAATTCTTTTTTCTAGTTATAGAAAGAATGGCACTTGAATTATGATGAAAATTATATCAAATCTGCAGATTACTTTTGGTAATATATTTTTCCACATTATTTTTTCCTTATGGTAACATAAAGTTTCTCTATTATCTGATATTTTCTTTCTTTTTTTTTGTTTTTTTCGAGACAGGGTTTCTCTGTGTAGCTTTGTGCCTTTCCTGGAACTCACTTTGGAGACCAGGCTGGCCTCGAACTCACAGAGATCCGCCTGCCTCTGCCTCCCAAGTGCTGATATTTTCTTTGATATGTTTTCAGTGTCTTGATATTTTCATTGCAGAACTCTTTCATATTCTTGGTGAAATTTATTCAGTTTGCTTCTATCATAGAAAGCTTTCATTTGTCCATCATTTACAAAAGATGACATTGGCTGGCTATAATATTATTGTTTGTCAGTTGTGGTCTTTCAGAGCTTGGAATACATATTTCTAAACCCTTCTGACTTCTGAAATATTCAGTAAGATAGTCAGGTGTTATTCTCATGGACCAACCTTTATATGTCTCTACTTTTCAGATTTCAATATCTTTTTTAAAATTTTATTTTATAATTTAATTTAATTTTACATATCAGTCACAGATTCCCTTGTTCTCCCCCCCCCCTCGCCCGCGACTCCCCTGAGGATTGAATTCAACTTGGTAGGTTCAGTCCAGGAAGGTCTAGTCCCCTCCTCCCAGGCTGAACCAAGTGTTCCTGTATAAGCCCCAGGTTCCAAACAGCCAGCACATGCACTAAGAACAGAACCTGGTCCCACTGCCTGGATGCCTCCCAAACAGATCAAGCTAATCAACTGTCTCACTTATCCAGAGGGCCTGATCCAGTTGGGGGTTCCTCAGCTATTGGTTCATAGTTGATGTGTTTATATTCGTTTGGCTATTTGTTCCTGTGCTTTTTCCAATCTTGGTCTCAACAATTCTCACTCAAACAAACCCTCCTCTTTCTTGCCAATTGGACTCCTGGAGCTCCACCTGTGGCCTGGCCATGGATCTCTGAATCCGGTTTCCTCAGTCACTGGATGAGGTTTCTAGCATGACAATTAGGGTGTTTGGCCATCCTATCACCAGAGTAGGTCAGTTCGAGCTGTCTCTCGACCATTGCCAGTAGTCTATTGTGGAGGTATCTTTGTGGATTTCTGTGGACCTCTCTAGCACTTTGCTTCTTCCTATTCTCATGTGGTCTTCATTTATCATGGTCTCTTATTCCTTGTTCTCCCTCTCTGTTCTTGATCCAGCTGGGATCTCCTGCTCCCCTAAGCTCTCTTTCCCTCCACCCTTACCCTTCATTACCCCCACTCACATCCAGGTTGTTCATGTAGATCTCATTCATTTCCCTGTCATTGGGTGATCCCTGTGTCTTTCTTGGGGTCCTGTTTTCTAGGTAGCCTCCCTGGAATTGTGAGTAGCAGTCTAGTCATCTTTGTTTTACATCCAGTATCCTCCTATGAGTGACTACATACCATGTTTGTCTTTCTGAGTCTGGATTACCTCACTCAAGATGATTTTGTCTAGATTCATCCATTTGTCTGCAAACCTCATGATGTCATTGTTTTTCTCTGCTGAGTAGTATTTCATTGTATATATGTACCACATTTTATTTATCCATTCTTCAGTTGAAGGGCATCTAGGTTGTTTCCAGGTTCTGGCTATTACAAACAATACTGCTATGAACATAGTTGAGCAAGTGCCCTTGTGGTATAATTGAGTATTCCTTGAGTATATGTCCAAGAGTGGTATAGCTGGGTCTTGGGGGAGATTGATTCCCAATTTTCTAAGAAAGCACCATATTGATTTCCAATATGTACAAGCTTGCATTCCCACCAGCAGTGGAGGAGAGTTACCCTAGCTCCATATCCTCTCCAGCATAAGGTGTCTTCAGTGTTTTTATTCTTAGCCATTATGGTAGGTGTAAGGTGGTATCTCAAAGTTGTTTTGATTTGCATTTCCCTGATGATTAGGGATGTTGAGCAATTCCTTAAGTGTCTTTTAGCCATTTGAGTTTCCTCTGTTGAGAATTCTCTGTTCAGTTCTATAGCCCATCTCTTAATTGGACTTTTGGGTGTTTTGATGTCTAATTTCTTGAGTTCTTTATATATTCTGGATATCAGTCTTCTGTCAGATGTGGGGTTGGTGAAGACCTTTTCCCATTCTGTAGCCTGTCACTTTGCCTTGCTGATTGTATTCTTTGCTCTACAAAAGCTTCTCAGTTTCAAGAGGTCCCATTGATTGATTGTTTCTCTCAGTGTCTGTGATACTGGTGTTCTATTTAGGAAGTGATATCCTATGCCAATGCGATCAAAACTACTTCCTACGTTCTCTTCTTGCAGGTTCAGAGTAGCTGGTTTTATGTTGAGGACTTTGATCCAGCTGGATTTAAGTTTTGTGCAAGGTGACAGATATGGATCTATTTGCAGCCTTCTACACGTTGATATCCAGTTATGCCAGCACCATTTGTTGAAGATGCTTTCTTTTTTCCATTGTACAGTTTTGGCTTCTCTGTCAAAAATTATATGGTCGTAGGTGTGCGGATTAATGTCAGGGTCTTCAATTTGATTCCATTGTTCCACATGTCGGTTTTTATGCCAGTACCAAGCTGTTTTTATTACTGTAGCTCTATAGTAGAACTTGAGGTCAGGGATCGTGATGCCTCTAGTGGTTGTTTTATTGTACAGGATACTTTTGGCTATCCTGGGTTTTTTGTTTTTCCATATGAAGTTGATTATTATTCTTTCCAAGTCTGTGCAGAATTGTGTTGGTATTTTGATGGGGATTGCATTGAATCTGTAGATTGCTTTTGGTAAGATTGCCATTTTCACTATGTTAATCCTGCCTATCCATGAGCATGGGAGATCTTTCCATTTTCTGACATCTTCTTCAATTTCATTCTTCAGGGACTTAAAGTTCTTGTCATATAGGTCCTTCACTTGCTTGGTTAGTGTTACCTCAAGGTATTTTATATCCTTTGTGGCTATTGTAAGGGCTGATGTATCTCTGATTTCCTTCTCAGCCTGATTGTCAATTGTATATAGGAGGGCTACTGATTTTTTGAGTTGATCTTGTATCCTACTATGTTGCTAAAGGTGTTTATAAGCTGTATGAGTTCCTTGGTGGAATCTTTGGGGTCACTCAAGTATACTATCATGTCATCTGCAAATAGGGAAAGCTTGACTTCTTCCTTTCCAATTTGTATCCCCTTAATCTCCTTATGTTGTCATATTGCTCTGGCTAGAACTTCAAGTACTATATTGAATAAGTATGGGGATAGCAGACAGCCTTGCCTTGTTCCTGATTATAGTGGAATCGCTATGAGTTTCTCTCCATTTAACTTGATGTTGGCTGTTGGCTTGCTGTAAATTGCCTTTATTATGTTTAGGTGTGTTCCCTGTATTTCTGATTGCTCCAAGACTTTTATCATGAAGGGGTGTTGGATTTTGTCAAATGCCTTTTCTGCATCTAGTGAGATGATCATTTGGCTTTTTTATTTGAGTGTTTATATGATATATTACATTGATGGACTTTCGTATGTAGAACCACCCTTGCATCCCTGGGATGAAGTCTACTTGATCCCAGTGGATAATTGTTTCTATGTGTTCATGGAGTCAGTTTGCCAGTATTTTATTGAGTATTTTTGCATCAATGTTCATGAGGGAGATCGGTCTGTAGTTCTCTTTCTTTGTTGTATCCTTGTTTGGTTTAGGAATCAGGGTAAATGAAGTCTCATAGAAGGAGTTTGGTAGTGTTCCTCCTGTTTCAATTTTGTGGAACCATTTAAAGAGTATTGGTATTAACTCTTCTTTGAAGATCTGCTAGAATTCTGTGCTGAAATCATCTGGTCCTGGGTTTTTTTTTGGTTGGGAGACTTTTAATGACTGATTCTATTTCCTTAGGGGTTATTAGACTATTTAAATAGTTTAGCTGGTCTTGATTTAACTTAGGTATGTGGTACCTATTCAGAAAATTATCCATTTCTTTAAATTTTCCAGTTTGTGGAGTAGAGGTTTTTGAAGTATGACCTGATAATTCTCTGGATTTCCTCATTGTCTGTTGTTATGTCTCCCTTTTCATTTCTGATTTTGTTAATCTGGATGTTCTCTCTATGCCTTTTGGTTAGTTTGGATATGGGCTTGTCTATCTTGTTGATTTTCTCAAAGAACCAACTTTTTGTTTCATTAATTTTTTGTATTGTTCTCTTTGTTTCTGTTTTATTGATTTCAGCTCTCAATTTGATAATTTCCTGGTGTCTATTCTTCTTGGGAGATTTGCTTCTTCTTGTTCTAGAGCTTTCAGGTATGCTGTTAAGTCACTAGTGTGAGATTTCTCCAACTTCTTTATGTGGGCATTTAGTGCTATGAATTTCCCTCTTAGCACTGCTTTCATAGTGTCCCATAAGTTTGGGTATGTGGTGTCTTCATTTTCATTGATCTCTAGGAAGTCTTTAATTTCTTTCTTTATTTCTTCCTTAACCCATTGGTGATTCAGTTGAGCATTATTCAGTTTCCATGAGATTGTAGGTTTTCTGTAGTTTTTGTTGTTGTTGAAATCTAACCTTAAACCATGGTGGTCTGATAGATTGCAAGATTATTCCAATTGTTTTGTATCTTTTGAGATTTGTTTTGTGGCCAAGTATGTGGTCGATTTTAGTGAAGGTTCCATGGGGTGCTGAGAAGAAGGTATATTATTTTTTGTTAGGATGGACTGTTCTGTAGATATCAATTAAGTCCATTTGAGTCATAACTTCAATTAAGTCCTTTATTTCTCTGTTAAGTTTCGATTCGACAGATCTGTCCAGTGGTTAAAATGGGGTGTTGAAGTCTCCCACTATTAATGTGTGGGATTTTATATGTGATTTAAGCTTTTTGTTTCTTTTACATATGTGGGTACCCTTGTGTTTGGGGCATAAATGTTTAGAATTGAAACTTCATCTTGGTGGATCTTTCCTGTGATGAGTATGTAATGCCCTTCTTGATCTCTTTTGATTGATTTTAGTTTGAAGTCTATTTTACTGGATATTAGGATGGCTACAGCAGCTTGTTTCTTAAGACCATTTGATTAGAAAGTCTTTTCCCAGCCATTTATTCTTAGGTAGTGTCTATCTTTGAACTTGAGGTGTGTTTCTTGTATGCAGCAGAAAGATGGGTCCTGCTTTCATATCCATTCTTTAAGCCTGTGTCTTTTTATAGGTGAATTAAGTCCACCGATATTAAGGGATATTAATGACCAGTGATTGTTCATTCATGTTATTTTTTGATGGTAGTGTGTGTGTACTTATCTTCTTTGGGGTTTACTGCTGTGGCATTATCTATTGCCTGTGTTTTCGAGAGTGTGTCTGACTTCCTTAGGTTGGAATTTTCCTTCTAGTGCTTTCTGTAGGGCTAGGTTTGTGAATAAGTATTGTTTACATCTGGCTTTGTCTTGGAATGTCTTGTTCACTCCGTCTATGATGATTGAAAGTTTTGCTGGGTATGTTAGTCTAGGCTGGCTCTTAGTGTCTGCTTTACATCTGTCCAGGTCCTTCTGGCTTTCAGAGTATCCATTGAGAAATCGGGTGTTATTCTGGTGGGTTTGCCTTTATAAGTCACTTGGCCTTTTTCCTTTGCTACTCTTAATATTCTTTCTTTATTCTGTATGTTTAGTTGTTTAATTATTATGTGGCGAGAGGACTTTTTTGGGGGGTCTAGTCTGTTTGGTGTTCTATAGGCTCATTTTATCTTCATAGGCATTTCCTTCTTTAAGTTGGGAAAGTTTTCTTCTATGATCTTGTTGAATATATTTTCTGTGCCTTTGAGTTGGTATTCTTCTCCTTCCCCTATCCCTATTATTTGTAGGTTTGGTCTTTTCATGGTGTCCCAGATTTCTTGGACATTTTGGGTCATGACTTTGTTGACTTTAGTGTTCTCTTTGACTGATGAATCTATTTCTTCTACCGTATCTTCAACGCCAGAGATCCTCTCTTCCATCTCTTGCATTCTGTTGGTTATTCTTGCATCTGAAGTTCCCATTCATTTACTCAGATTTTCTATTTCCAGCATTCCCTCTGTTTGTGTCTTCTTCATTTTTTTCTATTTCCCTTTTCAGGTTTTGGACTGCTTCCTTCATCTATTTTATTGCTTTTTCATGATTTTCTTTCAGGGATTTATCGTTTTCTTCTGCTTTATTTGTCCTTTCCTCTAGTTTTTTTTTATAGCATTCTTCCCATTTTTTGTTTGTCTTTTCCTCAATTTCATTTTTGATTTCTTCTACATAAGGCTCTAGCCTTTTCATGATGTTATTCATAAGGTTGCTTTCTTCTGCTTCTTCCATTTTGTGGTGTTCAGGTCTATCTGTTGGAGGAGGGCTAGGTTCTGGTGATGGTGTATTGCTCTTCATTTTATTGTATGTACTTCTGCCTTGATGTCTGCACATCTCCTTGTGGATTCATTCTTGGTATTATCACCACTCTTGGTCCAGACAAAGCTGACAGATTCAGGAAGCCTCTCTCTGGTCCAAATGGAAGCTCTCTTGTCCACATGGGAGCTCCGGGATCGGATGGGAGCTGAGGTCTGGTCTCTAAGTCTCAGGAAGTGGCTGGAGTCTTGGGCAGATGGATGTGGGGGAAGGAAGTAGAGATTGCAGCATCTGCTGGGGGTCTTGGAGAAGGGGAACCTTCCCGGTGGGGGTGGGAGGGGATCCTGCCTGATGGCCAGAACCTGGGGCCAAGTTGGGCAGGTCTTCCCTGGAATGGCTGGTGCCCAGGGATGGGACATAGGGGCAGTCCTCTCTGGGAATGAGCCCAGGCACTCACCTCTTGTCTAGATGGAGATTTCAATATCTTTTAATTACTTTATGATATCTGTGTTTAGATTTTAATATATATCTTGTTGAGTTTCTTTTCTAGTCTTGTATATTTAATGTTATGTTGGCCACTTGCATCTCTGTAGATATACCTTTCTCAAAACTTAGGAAATTTTATTAAATAATTATGTTGAAATAAATTTCTTTGTCTTTGACCAGGAATTTTTCTACTCCTATGCTAATAATTCATAGATTTGGTCTTTTCATGGAATTACAAAAATCCTGCATGTTCTGTTTATGTCTATAGTTTTTTTAAACTTTCATTTTCTTTGACTGAGTTACCAAATCCACTACTTTTTCTTTGAGCTCTGATATTCCATCTTTCACATGGTCCATTCTGCTAGTGAGGTTTTCTACTTACCTTTTAATTTGATTGATTAAATCTTTAATTTCCAGCTTCATTTCAGTTTAGATTTTCTTTGGCATTTATACCTCTCGAACTCTATTTCCATATAATAAGTTGACTTTCTTATTTCACTCATTTGTTTTTACTTTCTTCAGCATCAATTTAGTCCTGTCTCGGGTTATTTACATGTTTGTGTCCTCTTTAATTCATTGAACTCTTTAAATGCTTATAATTGTTCTTTTGTATCCCATGTTTTGAATTTCATCTGTGTCATTTTTGGGAACCAATGCATATGGGGTTGGGTATATTTGGGAGGGTATTAATTTGTTTCATTTTTTATATTACTTTTTTTTCATGAGAACTGACCACCCAGAGTAAGTTGTTCACTGTATCATTTGCTTTATTTTTTAGCCCACCATAATGTTGCCTAGAGGTAGGAGGTGACAGGCAGCTTGTAAGGAAGGGCTGTCTTACTTTGTCAGTGCCAGTTTAAGCCACATATACTGGTTTGGCTCAAGGATGCCTTGAGGTGAGTGACAGCACCATTTGTTGAAGATACTTTCTTTTTTCCATTGTACAGTTTTGGCTTCTTTGTCAAAAATCAAGTGTTCATAGGTGTGCAAATTAATGTCAGGGTCTTGAATTCAATTCCATTGGTCCTCATGTTGGTTTTTATGCCAATATCAAGATGTTTTTTATTACTATAGCTCTATAGTAGAGCTTGAAGTCAGGGTTCATTATGCCTCCAGAGGTTGCTTTATTGTACAGGTTTGTTTCAGCTATCTTGAGTTTTTTGTTTTTCCATATGAAGTTGAGTATTGTTCTTTCCAGGTCTGTGAAGAACTGTGTTGGAATTTTGATGGGGAATGCATTGAATCTGTGGATTGCTTTTGATAAGATTGCCATTTTTACTGTTTATCCTACCTATCTATGAGCATGGGAGATCTTTCCATTTTCTGATATCTTCTTTGATTCCTTTCTTCAGAGACTTCATGTTATTGTCATTCTGGTCTTTCATTTGCTTAGTTAGAGTTACCCTAAGGTATTTTATATTATTTGTAGCTATTGTAAAGGGTGATGTTTCCCTGATTTCTTTCTCAGCCCTTTTATCATTTGTGTATAGGAAGGCCACTGATTTTTTTTTAGTTTATCTTATATCCTGCCACATTACTGAAGCTGTTTATCAGTTGTAGGAGTTCCCTGGGAGAATTTTTGGGGTCACTTATGTATATTATCTTATCTGCAAATAGTGAAAGTTTGACTTCTTCCTCTCCAGTTTGTATCCCCTTGATCTCCTTTTGTTGTCTTATTGCTCTAGCTAGATCTTCATTACTATATTGAATCAATTGGGGAGAGTAGACAGCCTTGCCATGTTCCTGATTTTAGTGGACTTGCTTTGAGTTTCTCTCCATTTACTTTGATGGTGGCTGTTGGTTTGCTGTAAATTGCCTTTATTATGTTTCAGTATGTTCCCTGTATTCCTGATCTCTCCCAGGCCTTTATCATGAGGAGTATTGGATTTCGTCAAAGGCTTTTTAAACATCTAGTGAGATGATCATATTGTTTTTTCTTTCAGTTTGTTTATATGGTGGATTACATTGACAGATTTTTGTATGTTGTACTATCTTTACATCTCTGTGATGAAATCTACTTGATCATGATGGATGGTTTTCTGTTGTGTTTTTGGAATTGTCTCTTTTTGTTCATCAATGTTCATGAAGGAAATTGGTCTGTAATTCTTTTCTTTGTTCAGTCATTTTGTGCTTTTGGTATCAGGGTGTCTGTGGCATCACAGAAAGAATTTGGCAATGTTCCTTCTGTTCCTACTTTGTAGAATAATTTGAGGATTATTTGGTATTAGCTTTTCTTCAAATTCTGGTAGAATTCTGTGCTAAAACTGTCTGGCCCTTAGTTTTTCTTGGTTGAGAGACTTTTAATAACTGCTTCTGTTTCCTTGGGGGCTATGGTCTATTTAAATTGTTAATCTGGTCTTCATTTAACTTTGATAAGTGGTATCTATTGAGGAACTAGTCCAATTCTTTTAGATTTTCCAGTTTTGTAGAGTACATCATTTTGTAGTGTGACTTAACGATTCTCTGGATTTCCTCAGTGTCTATTGTTATGTCCCTTTTTTCATTTCTGATTTTGTTAATATGAATATTCTCTCTGTGCCTCTTAGACTGGGAATAGTTTTGTCTATTTTGTTGATTTTCTAGAAGAACCAACACTTTGTTTTGTTGATTCTTTGTATTGTTCTTTTTATTTCTCTTTTATTGATTTCAGCTTTCAGTTGGATTAGTTCCTGCCATCTACTCTCCTTGGGTGTGTTTGTTTGTTTTTGTTCTAGAGCTTTCAGGAGTGCTGTTAAGTTGTTAGCATGAGATTTCTACAAATTCCTTATGTAGGCACTTAGTGCTATTACCTTTCCTCGTAGCACCGCTTTCATAGTGTCTCATAAGTTTGGGTATTTGTGCATTTATTTTCATTGAATTCTAGGAAGTATTTTATTTCTTTCTTTATTTCTCCTTGACTCAGTGGTGATTCAGTTGAGCATTGTTCAATTTCTATGAGTTTGTAGGCTTTCTGTAATGTGTGTTGTTTTTGAATTCTAACTTTAAGCCATGGTGATCTAATAATATACAGGGGGTTATTCCATTTTTTTGTATCTTTTGAGTTTTGCTTTGTTACCAAGTATGTGGTCAATTTTAGATAAGGCTCCATGAGGTACTGAGAAGAAGGTATATTCTTTTGTGTTTGGGTAGAATGTTCTATAGATGTTTGCTAAGTCCATTTAAGTCATAGCATCTGTTAGTTCCCTTATTTCTCTGTTAAGTTTCCATCTAGGAGACCTGTTCAGTGATGAGAGTGGGATGTTGAAGTGTTGAAGTCTCCCACTATTTGTGTGTGGTTTGATGACTGATTTAAGCTTTAGTAATGTTTCTTTTTTCAAATGTGAGTTCACTTATATTTGGGGCATAGATGTTCTGAATTCAGACTTCATCTTGATGGATTTTTCCTGTGATGAATATTAAATGTCCTTCTCCATCTCTTTTGATTAATATTAGTTTGAAGTCTAATTTTTAAATATTAGGATAACTGCATCAGATTCTTTCCTAGGTCCGTTTGATTGGAAAATCTTTCCCAATCTGTTATTCTGAGGTAATGTCTGTCTTTGAGGTTGAGGTATGTTTCTTGTATGCAGCAGAAGGATGGGTCATGTTTTCATACCTATGTTAGGTCTGATAGCCTGTGTCGTTTTATAGGCAAATTGTGTCTATTGATATTAAGAGGTATTTATGACCAGTGATTGTTAACTTCTGTTATTTTTTCTTTTCTTTTTTTTTTTTTTTTTTTTTTTTGGTTTTTCGAGACAGGGTTTCTCTGTGTAGCTTTGTGCCTTTCCTGGAACTCACTTTATAGCCCAGGCTGGCCTCGAACTCACAGAAATCCGCCTGGCTCTGCCTCCCGAGTGCTGGGATTAAAGGCGTGCGCCACCACTGCCTGGCTATTTTTTATTTTCTTATTGGTGGTGGTAGTGTATGTGTGTTTCCCTTCTTTGGGATTTGCTGGTGTCAGATTATCTATTGTCTGTGTTTTCATGGATGCAGCTAACTTCCTTGGATTGGAGTTTTCTTTCTAGTACTTTCTGTAGGGCTGGATTTGTGGGTAGGTATTGTTTAAATCTGGTCTTGTCATAGACTATCTTGTTTTCTCCATCTATGGTGATTGAAAGCTTTGCTGGTTATATTACTCTGTGTTGCCATCTGTGGTCTCTTAGTGTCTGCCAAACAGCTATACAGGACCTCTGACTTTCAGAGTTTCCATTGAGAAGTTGGGAAATTCTTCTTACTTGGCTTTTTTTTTTTTTGCAGCTCTTATTATTCTTTCTTTATTTTGTATGTTTAGTGTTTTGATTATTATGTTGTGAGGGAATTTTTTTGGTCCAGTCTATTTGGTGTTCTGTAAGCTTCTTGTACCTTCATAGGCATGTCCTTTTTTAGGTTGGGAAAGTTTTCTTACATAATTCTGTTGAATACATTTTCTGTGTCTTTGAGCTAGAATTCTTCTTCTTCTATCTCTATTATTCTTAGGTTTGGTCTTTTCATGGTGTCTCAGATTTCCTGGACATTTTGTGTTAAGACTTTGTTGAATTTAACATTTTCCTTGATTGATGAATCTATTTCCTCTATCATATCTTCAATGCCTGAGATTCTCTTCCATCTCTAGTATTCCGTTGTTTGTGCTTGCATCTGTAGTTTCTGTTCATTTATCCAGATTTTCCATTTCCAGAATTCCCTTGGTTTGTGTTTTATTTCCTCTATTTCACTTTTCAAGTTTTGAACTGTTTCCTTCACCTATTTGATTGTTTTTTCTTGACTTTCTTTAATGGATTTATTGATTTCTTCCAATTTTTGTTTGTCTTTTTCTTGATCTCTTTGAGGGAATTTTTCATTTCCTCTTTAAAGGCCTCTGTCATCTTCATAAAGTTATTTCTATGGCTCTTTTTTCTGCTTTATCTGTGTTAGGATATTCAGGTCTTGCTGTTGTAGAACCACTAGTTATTGGTGGTGCCATATTGCACTTTATGGTGTTGAATGCATTCTTACCTTGTGGTCTACCCATCTATTCCTCCAATCCATGCAGGTGGAGCCAATGGCTCTGGTGGTTCCTGATGCAGCAGGAGATTATTAAGGGAGTTGCTGCTATGGCTCAAGTGGGTGGGGGGAGGGTTACAGGATGTGCACCTGGTGGCTAGGACTGTCCAGACAGGAGCTCAGATACTCATCTTTTCCACCAATCAGTGTAGATGGAGCCTGTGGCTCCTGTTGTTGCTGATGCTGGAATCTGATTCTTGATCCATCAACACATCTGTGTCTTTTGACTAGAGATTTTAGGCCTTTCACATTTAAAGTTATTATGACTGGAAAGAGGGTCATAGGTTAAGAGCACTGACTGCTCTTCCAGAGGACCCAGATTCAATTTCTGGTACCCACATTGCAAATAACAATCTACTGTGACTTCAGATCCATCTATAACTTCAGACTCTCTACTGGACATTATGGGCAGTGTGTGTTTGTGGTGCACAGACACACATGTAGGGAAAGCATCCACAAATATAAAATGAAAAATAAGTAATTCTCAAAGAACATTATGAGTCATTATTGTAAGGTGTGTTTATGTGTGCATGTGTTTCTGTTTGTTTTATTCATCTCATTTCAGTAATTATACTTTTTTTCTGTAGTCTTTTGGTTATGCTTATTTCTTTCTTTAACATAAAGTATTGGTTTTATTATTATTATCTATGGGACTGGTTTGGCAGACAGTTCTTTTAGCTTGTTGATATTGTAGAAACTTTTTCTTTCTCCTTTAACTATGGTAGATAGATTTTCTGGGTCAAATAGTCTGGGTTAGCATCTGTGGTCTTTTAGAACTTGGAGTACATTTTTCAAGATTCATGGATTTTAGTTTTTCCCTTCAGAATCATCTGTTATTCTGGTGAGTTTTTCTTTGTATATGGCTAGTGGGTTTTCTTTTGTAGCTTTCAATATTCTCCCTTTGCTCTGTATAGTGTTTTATCTAATATGCCATAAAGAATTTCTTTTCTGGTCCTGTTTGGTGTACTGTGAGATTCTTGTTTCCATATCTTTCCCTAATTAGGGAACACTTTTATTTGATGATACTGTTGAAGATCTGGTCCATGACCTTGGACTGATAATATTCTCTTTCTTCCTTGCCTACAATAAATACACATGGAGTTTTCTAGTGTACTAAACTTCCTCAGTATTCCCTGTGTGTATTTTTGAATTTTTCATATTCTTTTACTGAATGGCTCAATTCCTTTATTTTATCACCAAGTCGTAATATTCTGTCCTCTACTTGATGCATTCTACTTGTAAGGTTTTCACCTGAGTTTCATAGTTGGTTGTTTAGTTTTTCAATTCTATTTCATTTTTTATTGAGTTTTCTTTAGTGTCTCTGTCTGTTTACTCAATTCAGCTTTCAAGTCCTGAAATATAAAAGAAAATGTTGGGATTTCAAATGAGATTGCATTGAATCTGTAGATTGCTTTTGTTAAGATCTCCATTTTTACTATGTTAATTCTACTGATCCATGAGCATGAGAGATTTTTTCCATCTTCTGATATCTTCTCCAATTTCTTTTTTCAAAGGCTTGAAGTTTTTGTTATACAGGTCTTTCACTTGCTTGGTTAGAATTAAACCAAAATAATTTCCATTATTTGAGGCTATTGTGAAGTGTATTGATGCTGTTTTCTTTCTCAGCCTACTTATCACTTGTATGTAGGAGGGCTACTGATTTTTGAGTTAATCTTGTATCCAACTACTAGAATGAATGTGTTTAACAACTGTAGGAGTTCTCTGGTAGAATTTTGGGTGTCCTTTCTCAGAAAATAATGATACTTTGACTTCTTGCTTTCTGGTTTTTATCCCCTTGACTTCTAAGAAGAGATTTGTGAGTGGAATGAAGATGGATGGGGATGGGAATATGAGCAGTCAAGTTGTAGGTGAATGGGGTAGGAGAGTACTGAAAGAGAGTAATGAAGATTTGGGGGGCATTTCAGGGTCAAATAAAAACCTGCTGCAAGGGTATCTCCCAGGAACCTACAAGGAAGACCCCAACTAAGACTCCTAACAATAGTAGATATGTAGCCTGAGTTTGCCATCTCCTATGACCAGGCAAGGTTTCCAATGGAGGGATTGGGATACCAACCAAGCCACATAAACTTCTACCTACAATCTGTCCTGCCTATGAGACGCATGGGGGTGGGGGTCTAGGGGTTAAGGGTGGTACAGAGATTGTGGGAGTGGCCAACCAATGACAGGTCCAGCCTCAGGCCCATAACATGAGAGTGAACACACCACTGACACTACCTGGAGTGCCAGGACCCAGAGGCTGAATGGTTCAGATACTTAAAATAGAACCATACATGATTGGGGAAAAAAACATAATGATGTCAGCATAATGATGCCTAAGGATATAGATTAGTCCTATAACTGCTGTACTCATAGATTGGTAAACACCCCAATTGTCATAAGAGAGCCTTCATCCAGTAACTGATGGAAAAAGATGCAGAGACCCACAGCCAAACACTAGGCCTAGCTTCAGGAATCCTGCTGAAGACAGAGAGGAGGAATTGTGTAAACTAGAGGGGTCAAGGACATCAAAAAGGAACTCACAGAAACAACTAACCTGGGCTCATAGGAGCTCACAAGGAGTCTGCATGAGGCAGATAGACACTCTTTATATAAGTGACAGTTGTGTAGCTTGGTGTACTTGTGGGAGTCCTAACAGTGGGAGCATGGGCTGTTCCTGTTGCTTTGGCTAGCTTTTGGGAACCTATTCCTCATATTGGGTTGCCTTGCCCAGCCTTAATTCAAGGAGAGGAGCTTAGTCCTACTTCAACTAGATATGCAATATGTTGTTGATACCCATGGGAGCCTGCCACTTTCTAAACATAAATGGAGGAAAAGTGGATTGGAGGAGAGGGGAAGGGAGAAAAGGGAATGGGAGGAGAGGAAGGAGGGAAAACTGCAGTTGGGATGTAAAATAAATAAATAAATGAAACTAATTAAAATAAGAAACATAAGAATCTCTTTAATTACATTTACTTTCATAATAATACCACTGCAACATGCCATGGCATTTAATGAATATGCAGACTTTAGAAAACATAGACTTCTCTATTAAAATTCACTCTCCTGTGTATAATATTAATGACTGTACAAGAAAAATTAAATGAAAACTCATCATTCTCCAGTATTCTGGTGAAAAATGTTTAATACAAATATACAGTGTGCCTAAGACTCAGCAAGTTTTAACTCTTTTGTCTGTTGACTGTTGTTTGCATTTATTTTTATTATTAGACCTTAATATATATGTATATATATATATATATATATATATAGTATATGCTCATATCTATGAATTTGTATATTAGTCATATATGATATATAATATATTAATATATGTAATATCCATATTACTTATGAATTAGTAGAAAACTAGTAGCTTCATTTTAGCAAAATTGTAAGTCCAAAGTAGGCTAGACTCAATAGAAGAAACCAGTAAAGATTTTTCTATGCGCACTGTGAACGAAAAATATTTCTTGTTTGTAAAATGTTGCTACTGATAATAATACATTTAAATGGCCACACAAATAACTGGCATATTTAAATAAATAAGAATTCCAACTTTTATCATGGCTTTAATTTTACATGGTTGCTATAAATCTACAATGATAAAAATATTAGTTTTTGGAATGCATTGCTTCATCCAATAAATTTGCACACAAAATATGCTTTTTGAGATATGGCTTTGCAATCTGGCCTAGACAAGTCTTGAACTCAATATGCTCCTCATGCTGGACTTGAACTCATGGCCCTCTTTCTTCAGTCATTATGGTCATTATGCCCAACTACTTAAAGCATGGCTAGAAATAGACGACAATAATCAGTTAACTCATGCTGAAGCCTTATTCATTCCTAATACTTTCATGAATGCTCTGCCCACTTCTCTGTTGCGGAGGCTGTAAATGAGGGGATTCAACAAAGGGGTAAGAATAGTGTAGAAAGCTGACACCATTTTGTCCTGATTGGGAGAGCGACCAGAAGAGGGCCTCATATATATGAACATGGCTGCCCCATAGTACATTCCTACCACCACAAGGTGAGAGGAACAGGTTGCAAAAGCTTTGTGGCGACTCTCAGTAGAGCCCATACGAATGACAGCCAGAATCACACGAGTGTAGGAGGCAATAATAATTGCTACAGGGAAGATAAGCATGATTACACAGCAGAAAAATATTATCTTTTCAAATGTCAAGGTATCACTACATGAAAGAGTGAGCAGGGCAGGAACATCACAGAAAAAGTGAGGTATTTCTCTGGCACCACAATATGAGAAAGACAATGCAGCCACAACTTCTATTATACCATCAAGGGAGCCAAGAATCCATGAAGAGGCAGCCATGAGACCACAGATTTTATGACTCATAAGAACAGAATACCTTAATGGGTGGCAAATAGCCACATAACGGTCATAGGCCATTGAGGCCAACAAAAAACACTCAGCTCCAAGTAGAGAGACATAGAAGAATATCTGGCTTCCACAGCCAGCCATGGAGATGGACTTGTTGCCAGAGAGGAAGTTGAAGGCCATTTGGGGCACTGTGGTACAGATGAGCATGAGATCCATGAGAGAAAGCTGACTGAGAAGGACGTACATGGGGGTGTGGAGTTGGGCATCCAGGTAGATGAGAAGCACCATGGTAGAATTCCCTATGAGAGCCATGAAGAAGATTCCCAGGATGAGGGAAAAGAAAAAAGTATGAAGAGGGTTGTGATTAAAAATTCCCAGCAGGATGAAGTCAGAGTTGAAGGTCCAATTGTTCCACTGCATCATGAGTATCTTCACTGTGGAGACGGAATGTATAATATTAAAGGTCAAATTGTGTCATAGAAATATCCAATTTTTCCTCCCATCTAGATATACATGCAGTGATAACATGAGAAAATAGTTTCTTTGAGCATCAGCTATTTTATTTAGTGATGGGTGTGATTAAAACTTATTTTGATCTCTCTCATATACATGCACACATTCACACAAAAGCACATATGTAGACACACACAGTTTTATCCTATATTCAAGTTTGACTTTGAACTCATGATTCTCTTGCCTTAACCTCTGAAGTGTTGGGATTACAGATGTGCATGCACCATCATACCTGGCTTCATATGACTTTTAAACTCAAATTACTTGGCAAATAGATATAGAAGATTATATCAAAATATATATCAAAAGTCATGGAGTCAAGTTTGTGGAAGAAGTCAACACACATGTAGTATCAATCATCATTTCATAATTACTAATATTATGAAAATATTTCTAAGTCCAGGGAATTCCATGATCTTTCTATTACATGTTTCACGGATGTTACCATGTCATATTCTGAAAATAAAATGCTATGAAGGAAAATGTAGAAATTTACTCAAATGAAATTACTAATTCTGTTAACTTACTAATTTACTGAATTAAATCCTGGCTAGTCTAATATCAGATAAGCAGATACATTCAGATACAAATTTTAGAAGTATATTAATTGAAATGTGTTGCTAATATAGAAGGTAATCATAGAAGTATGTCCAAACCAATACTTTTCATCATTTTACCATTGAAAAATTGTCTCTGTATATGAAGAGTCTAAGATCAACATTTCACCGGGTAAGAATTGACCATAGTTGCATACTTCAAACTTTGACTACCTATTACTTTAGCTGTGTGAATTTCAGTAATTATTCACTTCAAACAAAATTTTCCATTCATCAAATTTGAATAATTATAATATCTATATTATAAGGATCCAGAACACTAAATAAAATTACATTTTAAAGTATTTCCAACATTACCTGCATGTACAAGCATTTTAAATTAAACATGGCTAGAGAGAATATTGACTATCCTTACTTTACCTCTAGGGGTGGACAATTTATTTTAAGAAGTCAGTGCTCCACAGATGTATTTTGGAACTTTCAAACTTCAGACTTCAGATTAGGAATGCTTAAACTATGTTGTCAGTGATACACTTTGTTAGGAGCTCATAACCAGGCCACAGCTGTATAATCCTTTTAAATTTCTTTATTAAGTTTCATGATTGTATTAGACAATGGGAAATAAGTGGGATAAAATAAAATACCTATATAAAAAAACTTTTGTCTTCAATTTCTTTTGAAAGTTTTTTTAAGAGTATGATTTTTGCAGATCTATGGATCAAGCTTTGTGGGTGAGGATGAACTTAACATGGCAAAGTCTCTAGCTTAAATCTCCAATAGCAAAAAAAAAAGATGAAAAGCTAACATCTTTTAAATTTTCTTAAATATCTAATTTGTTTCCTTCTTTTGGAGTACTTCTGTAGAACCAAGACATTGGTTTTATCTATTTCTTTCCCACTACCATATGAAAAAAATTTTTGTCTATATTTTACCATTTTTCCTTTATCAACCACCTGTGCATTATTTAGCAGCTTTTTGAGTTTATCACTATTCCTGTTGATTGGAACTTCATTATGTCCTAAATTTCTAATCAACTCTAAATAATCTATAAAGATTTTTATATTTATAATACTTGTCAAGAAACTTAATTACTGTTGTATAGAAAAATAACTATAATCCATTGTATTTATTATTTTTATTTTCAAAACTCTTTGTTATTCCTAAAGATGGTTAATTACATTTTTCTTATTTTATTAAAAAGATAAGTTATTTATACTATTTTATGTATATGGTTATTTTCTTGCATGTGTATCTGTATACTACATGCATCTAATGTCCTTGGAGGCTGGAAGGTGCCTCAGATCCCCTGTAACTTGAGTTACAGATAATTGTGAGCTGTCATGTGGGTCCTGGAAATTGAACCCGAGTCTTCTAGAAGGGCAGCCAATGTTCTTAACCACTAAGCCATCTGTCTAGCCCCTGTTTTATTTTTTAATATTTCAATTAATTCTTTCCAAGTTTTCAATGCAATCTATTTTGAGTACACTCTAATCTGTACCTACTCCTATAACTACCCTCTCTCTAATGTTTCTGTTCTTTTCCACCCAACTTTCGGTTTTCTTCTCTTTTTTATGAATTTGGTCTGGTTTGTTTTGCCAAATTAATCTTAGGAATGGGGCTTGCTCTGGCATATACTAGATCTATCGTGGGTCACATTATTAAAGAAAACTGACTCCTCATGTAGTGGTGAGATTTTCTGTGCACATTCCCCACTTTGTTCTAAGGATTTTGCATATCTTGACCTTGTACAAGTCTTGTGTAAGCTGGCACAACTATTGTGAGTTCATATGTGCAACTTCTCTGTTATTTCTATAAAAACACAGTTTCTTTGATGTTATACATCACCTCTAATTTTTTAAAACTCTCCACCCCCTGTTCCATGAATATTCCTGAGCCTTGGGAATAGAGATGTCATATCTGCATTCTATTTATGGCTAAGATCCCTAGTATTTCTTATTCTATCCATTTTGACTAACTGAAAGTCTCTGGGTTAATTTCCATCTACTAGAAGAAGACACTTCTCAATGATGTTTGAGATATTCTTTGGTGTATGAGTATTGTGAGAAGTCATTAAGAATCATTTTAATAGCATGTCTATTTAGGAAATTGACAGTATTGGATTCTCCCACGGTGCCTATAACCTACCTAAGTAGGTTAGTAAAACATTCCTAGAATTGAATGAAAATTAAAATACACCACATCAAATATATGAAATACAATGGTGACACTCCAAAGAGAAAATTTTATAGGACTAAGTGACTATATAAAAAAACTAGAGAGATTTTATATTAACAATTAATAATGTACTAAGGCCTTGCTAAAACAAGAATAGAAAACATCCAAAAAGAATAGATGGGAATAGACCATAAAAGTCAAGAATAAAATTAATGAAATAAAATTTAAAAAAACAAGGCAAAGAATCAGTGAAATCTTGTATATTATTAAGGACCAGTCTTAATAATATAATTCCTAGGGGCTCAGAAGAGAAACTACAAACAGCAAAATTTACTTTCGGGAAATGAATCTAAGCACACCAAGCTCTTTGTCTGTCTACTTTATCCCTCTGAGATAAAATCCTATCTACACAGCTACAGTTCTGTACTCAAGCCTAGTTCCTTCCTTGGCTTATTTGTCTCTACCTTTATCTGTTATCCCCTCTAAGTTCTATCTTAATTCTCTCATCTTAGTTCTGCCTCATCTAGGTCCTTCTCATCACATTCTTACCCATCTAGTACTTTTCATCTAACTCTTCCTTATCTTCTATCCTGACCTACAGTTCTCTGGTTAAAAATCCTCTCCAGCCAAAGTCCTCAATATCCTCTCTTCTCTCC
The DNA here is from genome assembly GCF_949786415.1 of Peromyscus eremicus. Taxonomy (NCBI): domain Eukaryota; kingdom Metazoa; phylum Chordata; class Mammalia; order Rodentia; family Cricetidae; genus Peromyscus; species Peromyscus eremicus. The sequence continues at coordinate 73,821,216 of NC_081428.1, forward strand.
CCCATAACTCAATCTCTGAGGTGTTCAGTTATACCCAAGCCATAGTGATCCTTTGGCCAAATAAGGTCACCAAGCTTGAATCCTTATGGGGTCATAAAGGCAGGTAAGAATTTTCCTCAGGCAGTGGCTGTCAGGCTTTCTTTTATAACCCAAATGAGTGTTAATGATCAGTTAGTCATGTTATTCTACGTTTCTAGAAGTGCTTAGGTAAGAAATTAGCAGTCTATTAGTAAGGCTGTAAGGAAGGAGGATCTCACTCTAAATTGCACAAGAAATAAAGCTGTCTGCCTGACCTAGGAGACAGGTATTTCGTTTGGCCTTGGATGCGATGCTTGATAGGTATTTTAGATAAATACACTGTTAGCAGTTCTTGGAAGCATGCATTGCATTACAAGAAAATCACTGTAGGAACCGCTAGTATATATATATACAAAAGCTAAAATATCACCAAGACTTCTTCAGCCATGTCTTGACCTTTGGAGAAGTCCTTGACTTTTCCAAGTAGTAGCTTTTGTGATAGTAGCTGAATCCCATTACCTTTCCCTGCAGTAAAAGAGGAGGTCAACTGAGTGCTAATGACCAGTTAGTATATCAAAAGGGGGATCTATGTGCTCAGTCTATATTCCTAGAAGTGGTTAGGCAAGAAGTTAGGGGTCTATTAGTAAGGTTGTATAAGAAAGGAGGGTCACACTCTAAATTGCACAAGAAATAAAGCTATCTGCCTGACCTAGGAGACAGGTGTTGTTTCATTTGGCCTTGGATGCTTAAGTCTGTTCTTAGAGAGTACAGAGGTATCTCTGTTAAGATCCCTCCAGGGATGTTCCTGGCCAGATGCTGCTAAGGACAGTAACTGCAGAAAGACCTGCAATTAGGGATTCTGGCTGTGTTACTGCTCAGGAGGTTATCCAAATACTCCTTTAGTAAAGGGGAAGTTGTGCCCAAAGAATGATGGAAAAGCTACAATAGCACATGAGAAATTCATAGTAGGAAATGGCTAATAATCAAAAGCCAAAAATCACCACAGCTCCTTAAGCCTTGGCTTTACTTCTGGAAGACCCTTGGCTTCTTCCAGGTATAGCTTTGGCATAATCAGCTGAAATCCTACTTTGTATATTTTTTGTGGCTTTCAGCAGTGAAATAAATGACTCTTTGAAAATATTAACAAGATTGACAAACCACTAGCCAAATAAATTAGGACAAATCTCTCTCACCCGCCGGTCCCACAGCTGCTTGTACCCAACTAAACACACAGAGGCTTATATTATTTACAAACTATATGGCCATTAGTTCAAGCTTATTACTGACTAGCTATTACACATAAATTAACCCATCATTCTTTATTAATGTTTAGCCACATGGCTTGGTACCTTTTCTCAGTTCTGCCTTCATATCTTGCTTCCTCTGTGTTCGGCTGGCAACTCCTGACTCAACCTTCCTCTTCCCAGAATTCTCCTTTTCTGCTTATCCCACCTATACTTCCTGCCTGGCTACTGGCCAATCAGCATTTTATTTATGAACCAATCAGAGCAACACATTCACAGCATACAGAGAGACATTACACATCATTTCCCCTTTTTTTCTATTTAAAAGGAAGGTGTTAACTTCAACACAGTAAAATTACATATAACAAAACAGTTATTAAGAAAGAATTATAGTTATAATAGTCTTCTGTTCCTCTTTTATCTATCTAGCAGCATAGATTTGACTTATTCTCAATTTTGCAGTCATAACTGATACCACCATTCTTAAGCATTGTGATGGGATGGGGTCCATTTGCTTGCAGTGCCCTTTTGTATCTCCTATTAACAACAAACTCCAGTGTAACTTGAATTTATACCTGCTCACATTCTATGTACATAAGTGAAATTATGAATTCCTTTAGGCCAGAGTAAATCATGCCTGAAAAACAGCAGCGTGGGCAGTGGACCTGATTAAGTCTCACCAGTTTCCCTAAGTCTCAGTTAGTGGCCCCTTGATCATTTTGGGTTAAAGTACGGTTTCATAATTACAGAACTTAGTTGTTAGTTATCAGAACAAATAGACAAAATCTATAGTATTGTGAGGAACCAAGTTTAATCTGTATATTTCTCTGTTTCCCATATTCTTCAAAGTAGGCAAGTATGAAATAATACTTTTGTTATACTGTATTGTTCACTTTGTCCTAAACCAGTCCCTCAAAGCCTCACTTATCATTATTATCCTGTCACAGAAAGTTAAAGTCAACATCACTTCACTGTAATTAAGGAAATATTGCTGCACTCTATCCAGACTCCCCAGAGCAACTCCATGGAAGCAATGCTTTAGTGAAAACTACTGACACTATGACACTGTGGCACTGTGAAAAATGAATTTAAGTCTAGAGAGTAGTGTAATGATAGAGCATTTTCTCAACATATATAAGACCCTAAAGTAGATTTCCAATACTGAAGGAGAAGAAAATGGTCAAGAAGAAAAACAGGAAGAACAGGAGAAAGAAGAAAAGGGTAAAGAAGTGTGTTCAGTCAAAAAAGAATAAAATATTAATACAGATGCTAGAGGTGTCCATTTAAATATAATACACTATTTCTTTATAAATTTTGTGATAATTTTATCAGTAGTTTATTAGTATTGCAAATTCTTATAATCCTCCATCTTTTTTAAAATGTAATTTTTATTCTTAAGTATGTATATGTGTGTGTGGGTATGCGTCATATATGGGGAGATATCCAAGGAATCCAGAAGACGGTGGAAGGTCCCATGGAGCTGGAGTTAGAGGCAGTTGTGAGCTGCCCATCGTGGGTGCTGGACACTGAACTTGGGTTCTCTGGAAGAGCAGTGCCCACTTTTAGGTGCTGACCCATCTTTCTAACCTTTCCATCTTTTAAATAATTATGAGATAAATAATTGTTATAAAATTATCAGAGGAATGAAAAATTTGAGATGTTTTGGGAAGAGGAAAGGCAAGGGATAATGTTGAGTAAAGACACTTCAAATAAAGAGATTACTGAAAGACAGTGAATGTCAACAAAAAAAAATCTTAGAGTTACAGAGAAACTGGAAGGCGAGAGCACAGAAAACAAAAGGGAAAAGAGGAAAAGAGGATAAATGAAGTAAGAAACCATAGAGAAAATTAGTTAGGATAATTAAATATAAACATCTATCCTCAATGTGCTGCCTTCTGTAAAATCATCCAAAATTAATGTAGAAACAATGCAGTACATTATAGACATAAATATAAAAAACCTGTCAATGCCCAAACTTCAGAATTACTCACAAATATGTACCTATAGAGAGACACTTCAAATCATATCTCACAGGAAGGATTGCTCATGTCTTCTAGGAGGGCCCTTGAGTACTTCTTGGGGAAATGTTGATGTCTAAAAGCCCCGAGATAATGGATAAAAGTAATCTGTTTTTTAAATCCAACCAATATTTTTTCTCGTTTTTTTACAAATTCCCAATAGATTGTATTGTTTCTGTCCTAAAAACAGACAATATTTCAAATTGTTCAGAATTTCTGCATATTAGACATTCACCTGATATTGACCATGAAGCACTGCAGAATTTTTTTGCAAGAATCTACTTAAGTCATCTGATCTTTCTTTTTTCATAAAAACCCTGGGAATGCCTACTTATAGATTAGTGATACAAAAGCATTCACTTTGGCATCTCCATCCTTTTCTTTTCAGTGAAGTGCCATTTCTTTTTTACAGTCCTTTACTTCTGTAATTAGTATCTCCTTCCAGTTACAATTCATATGTTTACATGTATACAGATACATACATTCATAAATACACAGACTCATACAGCAAACACACATGCACACTCTCTACACATGTTTCTGTATTCTTCTTTATTGTATAAAAAGTAAGCTCTTCAATATACTGAGCTCAAAGATAATATGTAGCCTTGGTCTTTGTTCTTAAAAAATATCATGTAAGAAACCTTGATTTCAGACAAAATGCTTACTCTACCATCAACTCTTTTTTAACAAGCCAAGTTAAATACCCCTGAGAACTTCTTTTCATTTTGATGTAGGAAGCACAGAGGTTCTTGTGCTCACAGATAAGTACTAGGGGAACCAGGAATGTTAAATGCACAGAGTTGTCTTTTCAAGCAGATAGATGTATATTATGTTTTCTACTCAGGAGGCTGGGAGCAGACATGTTCTAATAGCCTTGTGATCTTTGTAGTATCTGTGTGCCCAGAAACAACATAGGATCTTCCCTCAAACCCTTGTCTTGAGCTTATTTTCTTAGTTAATATTTAGAACCTATCGTTATGGAAGATGTCCCAAGTACTTTACAAAGAGTTTTGTTGTGGTCAAATATTAAGCTTCATTGTGCACATGGGGTGGAGTTAACTATCACCAGGAGTTTTTTCACCCAGTTGTGTTGTGCTTACATACACCTAAAATAAACTATTGAGGGTCAGATTCTTGGATTTTGAGCCAAAACTGACTATGAGTCTTGTTGAAATAAACTGCCTTCTTGTCTCCCTTGGATCATTATTCTGTATGCTGTGGTGTTCATAGAGTTCCTGCAATTTTATACACCCATTACAGGTTTCCCTACAAGACCAAATAAGTTCCTTTTAAAACTCACTCATCAAAGTACATGACTTACTTGTCATCGTTAACCTTGACATCCCTTAAGTTCTAGTAACTTTGAAATAAACTCAGTTTTACCAACTAATATTTTTGATAGTATTCTGTTTTTCTTAATATTGTTTGCTCTTGAGTGTATTGCATACATGATTCTTTCCTATGTGATCTTATTCAGAGAAGATCATTTTACACAGTGGAGAAAGCCATAAGTCTATAGCAGGACTGAAAGAATGAGTGTAAGTTCATCAGATCTACTGGATGATCTTACAATGACTCAAATCACACTTCGTACAACTGTAAGCAAAATATAACATTCATTTAGCACCTTCATAAATATTATTTAATGTTAAAACTTTAAGAAATATAAGAAACATTATTCTACTTTTACAAAGAATATAAAGAGATGAGTAGCAGATCAGCATGAAGAGCATCCCAATATTTGAAGGAGTTTAACATAGTATAAAATCTACTGCATTACTTTTAAGTAATGTGTAGGTCTGTCCTCATAACAGGATTCCCTAACACCTTGGAGGTTGGAACATACCCTTTTTCCACTCTTACCTTCCATTTGTCCTCCACAAGAATTAATGTTTACAAGGTAACCGAGTTTTAAACTTCCAAAACCCATACAACATATTTTGCCAAGTTAGCTGTAATGTATTTTTACAGTTTCTCTAGGGAATTAAATCCCTTGCCTTCAATTATAACACTATATGCTGCCAGCCACTTTTCTTCCTAGGGCTTCATATAATTTGGGTTTAAACTTGGAAAAAAATGACACACTATTTAGGAAAAAGAGAAAGTTACTTCATTTGCTTAATGAATAACATACAATTCTTATTTTGTTTCCTTTGTCTCTGTCATTTTCATATTAAAGACTGCATTTTATCTATTCTTACTTCATATGTCATATTTTCAACTCTATATTTAGTCCATAAGAATAGGTAAACAGTAGCAATTTAAGTTCTCATTTTAGTTAGTTAAAACCCTTGAGTGTTTTATCTTATTTACCTGTAAATAGAACTTTGTTCAAGCTCATCAATCACCTTCACACTTTTAAGTCAACTAGAAACACTGCAGTACCATTGAACCAACTTCCCACATATTAGTAGGCTTTTAATATTTTTATTTATTGACTAAATATATTTCTGCTCCTGCTAATATCATTTCCTTCCATTTTTGTTTATTTTTGAGATTTGTCTATTCCCTTTCCTCCCTTCATCCTTCTCATATGTCCTTCACAACTCTCTAAATTCATAGCCTCTTTTCATCAATTGTTATTGCATGCATATATGTAATTGTTTATAAAAGTATATTCCTAAATATAACCTGTTGAGTCCATGTAATGTTACTTATAGGTCTATTTTCAGTGCCAACTCTTCAGCACTGGACAACTAACCCATGTGATTTTTCCACTCCCAGCTTACTCATTTCTCTGTACTTCTTTGTGTAGGACTGAGACTCCATGGGCTCATTCAGTTTGGTATGTTCCTTGGTGCCAGCCTTGTCCAGTTCACATTTTTGTTTCCCTTTTTAGATTCCTGTTTCTTCTTCCTTAAACCCCATGTTTGTACAAAATGCAGTCTGAGTTTTGAAATCTCAGTATTGCTCAATTGTTTCTTTGTATTTATCATGATCTTCTTCAGAAATTTTTATAAAATAAATGGCCCAATCAGAAAGCAGATATAAAGACACAGGCACATTTTGAGAAAATGTTTGATGAATACAGCTGGACAAAAGTGGTTAACTATGATATCCAAAGCATTTTTATAAATACAATGTTTTCTTAGGAATATTTGTTTTTTTTTATTATTTCAACAAATCTATAAATTGTGAATTTCTCCAATTACATAAGCTGGTGTGTGTGCGCGTGCGTGCGTGCGTGCGTGCGTGCGTGTGTGTGTGCATACACACATGTGTGCATGCTGATGGTTTCCTTTGTTGAACACAAAGGTTTTAATTCTATATATTCTCATTCATCAATTTTTGGTACTGTTTCCTGTGCTACTGGAGTTTTATTCAGAAAGCTCTTGTAACTTAAAGTGTGTTATTTGTTTTCCTCTAGAAATTTCATTGTTTCTGGTTTTAAATTAAGGCATCTGATCTATTTTCAAATGAATTTTGTGCAGGATGAGTGCTACATGTCTGATTTCATTCTTCTGAGATGGAAATCCAGTTTTACCAGAACCATTTGTTGAACAGTCTCTTTTCCCAGCATACCCTTTGGATTAAGTAGCTGTATCTGTTGAGGTTTATTTCGTGTGTGTGTGTGTGTGTGTGTGTGTGTGTGTGTGTGTGTGTGCGTGCGCGCGCGCGCACGTGCACGTGCGTGTGTTAAATATTTTCTTTTTTATTAAGAAATTTTTTATTCATTTTACATACCAACCAAAGATCCCCCTCTCATTCCTCCTCCTCCTCCCCCCAGCCTTCCCCACTCAAGCCAACCCCATTCCTTCTTCCAACAAGGTATGATCTCCCATGGGGAGTCAGCAAAGCCTAGTAATTCAGTACAGAGAAGTGCAAGTCCCTCTCCCTACATCAAGGCTGTGCAAGGTGTCTCACCATGGGTAGTGGGCTCTAAAAAGCCAGCTTATACACCAGGGATAGATCCTGATCCTACTGCCAGGGGGCTCCTTAAGCAGATCAAGCTACACAACTGTCTTGCTTATGCAGAGGGCCTAGTCCAGTCCCATGGAGGCTCCACAGCTGTTGGTCTAAAGTTCATGAGTTCCCACTAGTTTTGGTTTGGCTGTCTCTGTAGGTTTCCCCATCATGATCTTGATGCCCCTTGTTCATAGAATCCCTCTTCTCTCTCTTCAACTGGACTCCTGGATTCTACTCAGTACACATTGTAGTTTATGTGTGGTACCATACTACCTTTGGCACTGTTGCACACAGAATAGTTTGACATGAAGTATTATGATCACTGCAGTAATATTCTGCTTAGGGTTGTGTTGGCTGTACACGGTCCTCAATGCTTCCACATGGGTTTGTAAAATTCTTTTTTCTAGTCATGTGAAGCATGGCATTTGAATTTAAATGTAACTTACATCAAATTTGTAGATTATTTTTGGTAATATAGGTTTTTTACAATATTATTTTTCCCATCTGGGAGTATGGAAAGTTTCTCTATTATCTGATATTTCCTTTGATGTGTTTTCAGTGTCTTAATATTTTCATTGCAGAAGTCTTTCATATTCTTGGTGAAATTTATAGTCCTAAATTCCTTCAGTTTGCTTCTATCATGGAAAGCTTTCATTTTTCCATCATTTATAAAAGATGACTTTGGCTGGCTATAATATTACTGTTTGTCAGTTGTGGTCTTTCAGAGCTTAGAATACGTCTTTCTAAACCCTTCTGCCTTCTGAAATATTCAGTCAGATAGTCAGGTGTTATTCTGACGGGCCACCCTTTATGTATGTCTTTACCTTTCATATCTCAATATCTTTTAATTATTTTATGATATCAGTGTTTAAATTATAATATGTATCTTGGGGAGTTTCTTTTCTGGTATTGTACATTTGGTGTTCTGTTGGCCACCTGTACCTCTACGAATATCTCTTTCTCAAAACTTAGGAGATTTTATTGAATAATTATATTGAAAATTTTTTCTATGCCTTTCTATGCCTTGGAATTATTCTTGTCCTATTCCCATAATTCATAGATTTGGTCCTTTCATGGTGTTCCAAAGATCACGCATGTTCTGTTCATGTCTATAGTTTTTTGATTTTCATTTTCTTTGACTAAGTTACCAAATCCTTTACTTTTTCTTTTAGCTCTGATATTCAGTCTTCTACATGGTCCATTCTGTTAGTGAGTTTTTCTACTTATTTTTAATTTGATTTATTCAGTTTTTCATTTCCAGCTTCATTTCAGTCTAGATTTTCTTTAGCATTTCTACCTCTCTACTGAATTCTATTTCCATATCCTAAATTGACTTTATTTCATTCATCTGTTTTTATTTTCTTTTGCATCAATCAATCCTGTCCTCTTACGTTATTTACATGTTTGTATCCTTTTCTATTCACTGAACTCTTTAAATGTTTATAATTGTCCCTTTGAATCCCATGTTTTGAATTTCATCTAAGTTATTCTTGGGAACCAATGTGTATGGGATTGGTTGAATTTGGGAGGGTATCTTTTTTCATATTGATTTTGTTTTTCCCATGAGATCTGGACATCCCAATTAAGTTGTTCACTGTGTAATTTGCTTTATTTTTTAGCCCACTGCAAAGTTGCCTAGAGGTAGGGGATGACAGGCAGCTTGTGGAGAGGGGATGTCTGACTTTGTCAGTGCTCATTTGGGCCATGTATATTGGTTTGGTTCGAGGATGCCCTGAGGTGAGTGACAGTTGTTGGTGTTAGTGATGGAGGGACTGCTTTATCTGATCCATGCTGAGATGTGTATGCTCTATGGGCTTTAGCAGACTACAAGGTGATGGAGGGTTTTCAGGTAGTTTGGGTAGAAGAAGTACATATCTAGCACCACTTCAGGCCAGGCTGCATCAAGGTAGATTGGTTCAAGTAGGTTCAGGGTTTGGGGGTTCCATATGTTGGGGATAGAGTAAGTACATATTCAAGTTGATAGACATGGGTCCAATTTCACTATTCTATATATGGACATCCAGTTTATTCTAAGCATCATTGTGATATATCTCAATCACACACACACACACACACACACACACACACACACACACACACACTGACCCCATATGGAGGACTAACTATGGAATAAGTGTTCAAATGCAAGTCTGTGTGGATGCCATTCAAACTACCAAAAGGGCTTTGGCTGTATTTTAACTGGGTACTTGGTTTTCTTGATTTTTGATTTTTGAAATTTTGTACAGTTTGGTTATTAATCCTGCATAGTATGTATAGCTGGCAAAAGATTCTCTCCCATTCTGAGGGTTTTCTTTTCACTTAATGGTTTCCTGTGGGGATCAGATGATGTCCTGACTGCATGTGTGTTATTGACATGAACATAGCCATTTTAAGGACCCTAGTGCCTCAGATCCATGGGAGTGGCAAAGCCTTCTCCGGGTCAGTCTCAGAAGAAAGGCAAAGCCTTCCCCTGGTCCAAGTTGAATGTTTACAGGTGACTGATTTTTAGCTAGAACTTGTGTATGCAGAAAACATTATCCACAGCTTCCTCCATAATAATAACTTCAACCTGAGACTGCTCCCCTACTGAGATTAGCCTATCCACTCCTCTTGATTCATCCTATAGATAGTGAACATGCTGAGTTTCCGGGTGTCCGTGGAGCATCTCCACTAGAGGGCAGAGCACCCAGTGCCAGCCTTTCTGCATGCGTGTCTATGGTTTCTTTATTCCCAGTTGCCTCAGTCAGTTCAGTACCAATCTGCACAGACTGTGGCAGCTTCACTTGTACAGAAGCGTTTTCATTCTTGTCAGTTACTGTCCTCAACACTTGGGCAAGTGGAGTCCTATCCAGAAAGTCCTTTTCACATCTGTATCTCACTTTGTTCTGGCATTTTCAGAATTCCAGGTTTCACATTAGAGGTTTTCATCCATTTGGAGTTGATTTTTGTTCAGGATGATAGACATGGGTCTAATTTCATTCGTCTACCTGTGGATATTCACTTTATTCTAAGCACCATTTATTAAGATGTTGTCTTCTTTCCAGTGCATATTTTTGGCATTTTTGTCAAATATATGATGACTATTACTGTTGTCATTAAAGCTGAGTTTCCTTAGTCTGTTCCATTGACTGACGTGTCTGTTTTTTGAAGCACTTTCTTGCTGTTTTTATCACTATAGTTGTGTAATGTAGATTGAAATCTGACATGGTTATTCCTCCAGCATTTATTTTTTTCTCTGACAATTGCTTTGGTTATTCGTTTCTTCTATTTCCATGATGAATGCCTTAAAGATTTTTATTAGAATTTTATGGGATCTGTAAATATCCTTTTTATATAATGGTCATTTCAGAATATTAATTTCACCACTTACAGCTCTATAACATCCTTGGTTAGGTTTTTTCTTAGGTACTTATGGTGTTCTGTTTCTTTTCCTGTTTTTTGTTTTGTTTTGTTTTTTAGGAAATCTTATCAAGATCCTTCCTCTGCATGCTTGCCGTTGGTGTATATAAAGTTGATTTTATATCCTGCAAATTTGCTGAAAGTGTTGATTTTTTTCTAGAAAATTTCTGCTCAAATTCTGACATGTCATATCATTTGTGAATAGGAATAATTCTTTTCCTATTTGTATCCATTTAATTTCTTTCTCTCGTCTTCTTTTTTTTTATTTTGCAATACAATTCAGTTATATATATCAGTCATGGATTCCCTTGTTCTCCCCCCTCCAGCCCCCTCGCTTTCCCCCCATCTCACCCCCTCCTCCAGGACAAAGCCTCCCCCAAGGACTGAGATCAACCTCGTAGACTCAGTCCAGGCAGGTCCAGTCCCCTCCTCCCAGGCCGAACCAAGCGACCCTGCATAGGCCCCAGGTTTCAAACAGCCAACTTATGCACTGAGCACAGGACCCGGTCCCACTGCCTGGATGCCTCCCAAACAGATCAAGCCAATCAACTGTCTCACCCATTCAGAGGGCCTGATCCAGTTGGGGACCCCTCAGCCATTGGTTCATAGTTCGTGTGTTTCCATTCATTTGGCTATTTGTCCCTGTGCTTTATCCAACCTTGGTCTCAACAATTCTCGCTCATATAAACCCTCCTCTTTCTCACTAATTGGACTCCCAGAGCTCCACCCGGGGCCTAGCCGTGGATCTCTGCATTCAGATCCCTCAGTCTTTGGATGGAGTTTCTAGCACAGCACAACAATTAGGGTGTTTGGCCATCCCATCACCAGAGTAGGTCAGTTCAGGCTGTCTCTCGATCATTGCCAGCAGTCTGTTGTGGGGGTATCTTTGTGGATTTCTGTGGGCCTCTCTAGCACTTTGCTTCTTCCTATTCTCATATGGTCTTCATTTATCATGGTCTCCTTTCCTTGTTCTCCCTCTCTGTTGTTGGTCCAGCTGGGATCTCCCGCTCCCCCAAGCTCTCTATCCCTCGCCCATCGCCCTTCATTTATAAGGAACACAAGAAATTAGATATCAAAATGCCCAACAGTCCAATTAAGAAATGGGTTATAGAACTGAACAGAGAATTCTCAACACAGGAAACTCAAATGGCTGAAAGACACTTAAGGAACTGCTCAACATCTCTAATCATCAGGGAAATGCAAATCAAAATGACTCTGAGATACCACCTGACACCTGTCAGAATGGCTAAGATCAAAAACACTGAAGACACCTTATGCTCGAGAGGATGTGGAGCTAGGGGAACTCTCCTCCACTGCTGGTGGGAATGCAAACTTGTACAACCACTTTGGAAATCAATATGGTGCTTTCTTAGAAAATTGGGAATCAATCTCCCCAAGACCCAGCTATACCACTCTTGGGCATATACCCAAGGAATGCTCAATCATACCTCAAGGGACTTGCTCAGCTATGTTCATATCAGCATTGTTTGTAATAGCCAGAACCTGGAAACAACCTAGATGCCCTTCAACTGAAGAATGGATAAATAAAACGTGGTACATATACACAATGGAATATTACTCAGCAGAGAAAACAAATGACATCATGAGGTTTGCAGGCAAATGGATGGATCTAGAAAAAAATCATCCTGAGTGAGGTAACCCAGACTCAGAAAGACAAACATGGTATGTACTCACTCATAGGAGGATACTAGATGTGGAACAAGGATGACTGGACTGCTACTCACATCACCAGGGAGGCTACCTGGAAAACAGGACCCCAAGAAAGACACGGGGATCGCCCAATGACAGAGAAATGGATGAGATCTACATGAACAGCCTGGACATGAGTGGGGGTAATGAAGGGCGAGGGTCAAGGGAAAGAGAACTTTCTCTCATCTTTTTGTTCTACTCCAGGTGCTATATTGAAAAGACAGGGGTATAGAACCCTGTTTTGTCCCTGAATTTAAATATTTTGAAGTTTTCTCCATTTAGTATGTTATTGAATGTGCACTTATTATATGTAGCCTTTATTACGTTGAAGTGTCTTCTCTCCAGTCTTACTTAGGACTTTTATAAAGCAGGTATGAAGAATTTTGACAGAGATTTTTTTCTTCATCTTGAGATAATCGTGTATTTTTTAATCCATTTATATTATTTATTAATTTTGGGTTTTATTTTGTTCTTTTAGGGTTTGGTTTTTGGATATATGATTTTTTTCTGTGTAACAGCCTTTGCTGTCCTGGAACTCACCTTGTAGACAAGGCTGGACTTGAACTCACAGAGATCTGTCAGCTTCTTTCTTCTGAATGCCTGGATTAAAGGCTTGTGCCAGCACATCTGGCTTGATTTATTGCATTTTTTATATATGTATGCTGAACCATCCCTATATTTTAGGATATAGATAATTTGATCATGGTAGATGATCTTTTGGATATATGATTACATTTGGCTTGCAAGTTTCTTATTGAAAATTTGTGCATCTCTCTTCATTATGGATATTGGCCTGTAATTTCTCATTGCTATTGTCTGTACCTTCTTTGCTGTTAAAGTAATACTTTACTTTAACATGTAAAGTTTGTAAGTGCTGCTTTTGTTAATCCTGGTTTTGTTTGCTTGTTTTGAATACTTGAGAAATATTGGTTGTAGTTCTTTGTAAATCTGATGATAGAATTCTGCCCTGAATCAATCTGGATCTGTGCTGTCTATAGTTGGAAGGCTTTTTCATTACTATTTCAGTTTTCTTATATTTTACAGGTCTGTTTTGTCATTGGTTACTTCTTGCTTTAACTTTGATGTTTTTGAAGAATCTAGAAATTTGTCAATTTTTTTTAGTGTTTTTAACTTAATGGAGTGAAGATTTTTGAAGAAGTCACTTAAATATTCTGAATCTGTTTGGTATCTATTGCAATGTTTTCTTGTCTACCTGAGATTTTATTAATATAGATCTCATTTTTCTTTCTTTTGATGAATTTGGTTCAACATCTGTTGATCTTGTTTATCTTTTCAAGGATTTATTGATTCCTCACATTGTTTTTGTCTCTGTGTTATTAATTTCGGTTCTAAATTTATTATTTTCTCCATTTACTGGATTTGAGTTTATTTTTTTCCAATTCTTGGATTGCATCATTCAGTTGTTTACTTGTACTCTTTCTGCTTACTTAATGTAAGGTCTTAGAGTTATAAATTCCCGTCCTATGACTCCTTTTCATATACCCTAGAGGATTTGGTATGCTTTTATTTTCATTTAGTTTCAGGATTTTTTAAAGTTTCCTTCTTGATTTTTTTCTTTGACCAATTCATCATTCAGTAATGTGTGTTTAATCTCTTTTAGTTTATATAATTGCTAGAGATTCTTTTCCTGTTGATTTTAAATTTTGTTTCAGTGTGGTCAGTTAGAACGCACAGAGTTATTTAATTTTTTGTATATTTTGAGAAGTGTGTTATGTCCTGTATGTGGTCTACTTTAGAAAAACTCCCATGACCTGCTGAATAGAATGTATATTCTTTGGTGTTTTGGTGAACTATCCTTTAAATATCTGTTATGTCTATATTTGATGGCATTTTATTCTAATGGTTCTATTTTTTGTTTTTGTTGTTTCTGTTCAGATGACCTGTTTTGGGAGATAATTGTACATTAAAATCACCAATCACAACCAAATTAGTGATAATCTCTCTTTAAGTCCAGTAGTTTATTTTTATGAAACTGTGTCTGCCAGTAGTAGATGAATATATGTTTAGGACTATAATGTATTCTTTGTTTATTATTCCCTTGATGTTTATCTCACCTGATTAATTGTGGCATGAACTCTATTTTTCTTTTTTTTTATAATTTTTATTATATAATTTAATTTAATTTTACATATCAGCCATGGATTCCCTTGTCCTCCCCCCTCATGCACCCCCTTCCCCCCAGCTCACCTCCCATTCCCATCTCCTCCAGGGCAAAGAATCCCCTGGGGATTGAGTTCAACCTGGTAGACTCAATCCAGGCAGGTCCAGTCCCCTCCTCCTAGGCTGAGCAAAGTGTCCCTGCATAAGCCCCACGTTCCAAACAGCTAGCTCATGCACTGAGGACAGGTCCCGGTACCACCGCGTGGATGCCTCCCAAACAGATCAAGCTAATCAACTGTCTCACTTATCCAGAGGGCCTGATCCAGTTGGGGGCTCCTCAGCTATTGGTTCATAGTTCATGTGTTTCCATTTGTTTGGCTATTTGTCCCTGTGCTTTTTCCAATCTTGGTCTCAACAATTCTCTCTCATACAAACCTCCTCTTTCTTGCCAATTGGACTCCTGGAGCTCCACCTGGAGCCTGCCCGTAGATCTCTGCATCCGGTTCCCTCAGTCATTGGATGAGATTTCTAGCACAACAATTAGAGTATTTGGCTATCCTATCACCAGAGTAAGTCAGTTCGGGCTGTCTCTCGACCATTGCCAATAGTCTATTGTGGAGGTATCTTTGTGGATTTCTGTGGACCTCTCTAGCATTTTGCTTCTTCCTATTCTCATGTGGTCTTCATTTATCATGGTCTCTTATTTCTTGTTCTCCCTCTCTGTTCTTGATCCAGCTGGGATCTCCCACTCCCCTAAGCTCTCTTTCCCTCTAACCTTGCCCTTCATTACCCCCACTCACGTCCAGGTTGTTCATGTAGATCTCATCCATTTCTCTGTCCTTGGGCAATTCCTGTGTCTTTCTTAGGGTCCTGTTTTCTAGGTTTCCCTGGAGTTGTGAGTAGCCGTCTAGTCATCTTTGTTTTACATCTAGTATCCTCCTATGAGTGAGTACATACCATGTTTGTCTTTCTGAGTCTGAGTTACCTCACTCAGGATAATTTTTTCTAGATCCATCCATTGGCCTGCAAACCTCATGATGTCATTGTTTTTTTCTGCTGAGTAGTATTCCATTGTGTATATGTACCACAATTTGTTTATCCATTCTTCAGTTGAAGGACATCTAGGTTGTTTCCAGGTTCTGGCTATTACAAACAATGCTGATATGAACATAGCTGAGCAAGTGCCCTTGTGGTATGATTGAGCATTTCTTGGGTATATGCCCAAGAGTGGTATAGCTGGGTCTTGGGGAGATTGATTCCCAATTTTCTAAGAAAGCACCATATTGATTTCCAAAGTGGTTGTACAAGTTTGCATTCCCACCAGCAGTGGAGGAGAGTTCCCCTAGCTCCACATCCTCTCGAGCATAAGGTGTCTTCAGTGTTTTTGATCTTAGCCATTCTGACAGGTGTAAGGTTTCCAGTTTCTGGCTTCTTTAAAAAGGATAGCAATGAACCTGGTTGAGCAAGTGTCCATGTACAATAGGATGAAACATCCTTTAGATATATCTCAGAGTCATTTTGATTTGCATTTCCCTGATGATTAGAGATGTTGAGCAATTCCTTAAATGTCTTTCAGCCATTTGAGTTTCCTCTGTTGAGAATTCTCTGTTCAGTTCTATAGCCCATTTCTTAATTGGACTGTTGGGTGTTTTGATATCTAATTTCTTGAGTTCTTTATATATTCTGGATATCAGCTCTCTGTCAGATGTGGGGTTGGTGATGACCTTTTCCCATTCTGTAGGCTGTTGCTTTGCCTTATCTTTTTGACCATGTCTTTTGCTCTACAAAAGCTTCTCAGTTTCAAGAGGTCCCATTGATTGATTGTTTTTCTCAGTGTCTGTGCTACTGGTGTTATATTAAGCAAGTGTTCTCCTATGCCAATGCATTCAAGACTACTTCCTACTTTCTCTTCTATCAGGTTCAGAGTAACTGGATTTATGTTGAGGTCTTTGATCCACTTGGACTTAAGTTTTGTGCACAGTGACAGATATGGATCTATTTGCAGCCTTCTACACCTTGATATCTAGTTATGCCAGCACCATTTTTTGAAGATGCTTTCTTTTTTCCATTGTACACTTTTGGTTTCTTTGCCAAAAGTTATATGTTCATAAGTGTGCAGATTAATGTCAGTGTCTTCATTTTCATTCCATTGGTCCACATGTCGGTTTTTATGCCAGTACCAAGCTGTTTTTTTTTTTTTTTTTTTTTTACTGTAGCTCTATAGTAGAGCTTGAGGTCAGGGATCATGTTACCTCCAGAGGTCCTTTTATTGTACAGGATTCTTTTGGCTATCCTGGGTTTTTTTCCATATGAAGTTGAGTATTATTCTTTCCAGGTCTGTGAAGAATTGTGTTGATATTTTGATGGGGTTTGCATCTGTGCATCCCCAAATCTGTGGATTGCTTTTGGTAAGATTGCCATTTTTACTATGTTAATCCTGCCTATCCATGAGCATGGGAGATCTTTCCATTTTCTGACATCTTCTTCAATTTCTTTTTTCAGGGACTTAACGTTCTTGTCATATAGGTCCTTCACTTGCTTAGTTAGTGTTACCCCAAAGTATTTTATATCATTTTTGGCTATTGTAAAAGGTGATGTATCTCTGATTTCCTTCTCAGCCTGTTTGTCAATTGTATATAGGAGGGCTACTGATTTTTTTTTAGTTGATCTTGTATCCTGCTATGTTGCTAAAAGTGTTTATAAGCTATGTCAGTTCCTTGGTCCAATGTTTGGGGTCACTCACGTATACTACCATGTCATGTGGAAATAGGGAAAGCTTGACTTCTTCCTTTCCAATTTGTATCCCTTTAATCTCCTTATGTTGTCTTATTGCTCTGGCTAGAACTTTAAGTACTATATTGAATAAGTATGGGAAGAGCAGACAGCCTTGCTTCGTTCCTGATTTTAGTGGAATCGCTTTGAGTTTCTCTCCATTTAATTTGATGTTGGCTGTTGGCTTGCTGTAAATTGCCTTTATTATGTTTAGGTGTGTTCCCTTTATTCCTGATCACTCTAAGACCTTTATCATGAAGGGGTGTTGGATTCTGTCAAATGCCTTTTCTGCATCAAGTGAGATGATCATGTGGTTTTTTCTTTGATTTTGTTTATATGGTGTATTAAATTGACGGAATTTCATATGTTGAACCACCCTTGCATCCCTGGGATGAAACCTACTTGATCATGGTGGATAACTGTTTTGATGTGTTCTTGGAGTCTGTTTGCCAGTATTTTATTGAGTATTTTTGCATCAGTGTTCATGAGGGAGATTGGTCTGTAGTTCTCTTTCTTTGTTGCATCTTTGTTTGGTTTAGGAATCAGGGTAATTGTAGCCGCATAGAAGGAGTTTGGTAATATTCCTTCTGTTTCTATTTTATGGAACAATTTAAAGAGTATTCATATTAACTCTTCTTTGAAAATCTGGTAGAATTCTGTGCTGAAACCATCTAGTCCTGGGCTTTTTTGGTTGGGAGACTTTTAATGACTGATTCTATTTCCTTAGGGGTTATTGGACCATTTAAATGATTTATCTGGTCTTGATTTAACTTAGGTATGTGGTACCTATCCAGAAAATTATCCATTTCTTTTAGATTTTCCAGTTTGTGGAGTAGAGGTTTTTGAAGTATGACCTGATAATTCTCTGGATTTCCTCATTGTCTGTTGTTATGTCTCCCTTTTCATTTCTGATTTTGTTAATCTGGATGTTCTCTCTATGCCTTTTGGTTAGTTTGGATATGGGCTTGTCTATCTTGTTGATTTTCTCAAAGAACCAACTTTTTGTTTCATTAATTTTTTGTATTGTTCTCTTTGTTTCTGTTTTATTGATTTCAGCTCTCAATTTGATAATTTCCTGGTGTCTATTCTTCTTGGGAGATTTGCTTCTTCTTGTTCTAGAGCTTTCAGGTATGCTGTTAAGTCACTAGTGTGAGATTTCTCCAACTTCTTTATGTGGGCATTTAGTGCTATGAATTTCCCTCTTAGCACTGCTTTCATAGTGTCCCATAAGTTTGGGTATGTGGTGTCTTCATTTTCATTGATCTCTAGGAAGTCTTTAATTTCTTTCTTTATTTCTTCCTTAACCCATTGGTGATTCAGTTGAGCATTATTCAGTTTCCATGAGATTGTAGGTTTTCTGTAGTTTTTGTTGTTGTTGAAATCTAACTTTAAACCATGGTGGTCTGATAGAACACAGGAGGTTATTCCAGTTGTTTTATATCAGTTGAGATTTGCTTTGTGGTCAAGTATGTGGTTGATTTTAGAGAAGGTTCCATGGGGTGCTGAGGATGGAATGTTCTGTAGATGTCGATTAAGTCCATTTGAGTCATAACATCAGTTAAGTCCTTTATTTCTCTGTTAAGTTTCGATTTGACTGATCTGTCCAGTGGTGAAAGTGGGTGTTGAAGTCTCCCACTATTCATGTGTGGGGTTTTATATGTGGTTTAAGCTTTAGTATTTAGTATTGTTTCTTTTACATATGTGGGTGCCCTTGGTTTGGGGCATAAATGTTCAAAATTGAAACTTCATCTTGGTGGATCTTTCCTGTGATGAGTATGTAATGCCCTTCTTGATCTCTTTTGATTGATTTTAGTTTGAAGTCTATTTAGCTGGATATTAGGATGGCTACCCCCGCTTGCTTCTTAAGACCGTTTGATTGGAAAGTCTTTTCCCAGCCTTTTATTCTTAGGTAGTGTCTATCTTTGAATTTGAGGTGTGTTTCTTGTATGCAGTAGAAAGATGGGTCCTGCTTTCATATCCATTCTGTAAGCCTATGTCTTTTTATAGGTGAATTAAGTCCGTTGATATTAAGGGATATTAATGACCAGTGATTGTTCATTCCTGTTATTTTTTTGGTGGTAATGTGTGTGTACTTATCTTCTTTGGGGTTTATTGCTGTGGCATTATCTATTGCTTGTGTTTTCGAGGGTGTGTCTGACTTCATTAGGTTGGAATTTTCCTTCTAGTGCTTTCTGTAGGGCTGGGTTTGTGGATAAGTTTTTTTTTTTTTTTTGGTTTTTCGAGACAGGGTTTCTCTGTGTAGCTTTGCGCCTTTCCTGGAACTCACTTGGTAGCCCAGGATAAGTATTTTTTAAATCTGGCTTTGTCTTAGAATGTCTTGTTCACTCCATCTATGATGATTGAAAGTTTTGCTGGGTATATTAGTCTAGGCTGGTATCCATGGTCTCTTAGTTTCTGCATTATATCTGTCCAGTCCCTCTGGCTTTCAAAGTCTCCATTGAGAAATCGAGTGTTATTCTGGTGGGTTTGCCTTTATAAGTCACTTGGCTTTTTTCCTTTGCTGCTCTTAATATTCTTTCTTTATTCTGTACATTTAGTTATTTAATTATTATGTGGCAAGGGGACTTTTTTTGGGTGTCTAGTCTGTTTGGTGTTCTATAGGCTTCTTGTATCTTCATAGGCATTTACTTCTTTAAGTTGGGAAAGTTTTCTTCTATGATCTTGTTGAATATATTTTCTGTGCCTTTGAGTTGTTATTCGTCTCCTTCCTCTATCCCTATTATTCATAGGTTTGGTTTTTTTCATGGTGTCCCAAATTTCTTGGACATTTTGGGTCATGACTTTGTTGGCTTTAGTGTTTTCTTTGACTGATGCGTCTATTTCTTCTACTGTATATTCAATGCCAGAGATCCTCTCTTCCATCTCTCACATTCTGTTGGTTATACTTGCATCTGAAGTTCCTGTTCGTTTACTCAGATTTTCTATTTCCAGCATTCCCTCTCTTTGTGTCTTCTTCATTTTTTCTATTTCCCTTTTCAGGTCTTGGACTGTTTCCCTCATCTGTTTCATTGCTTTTTCATGATTTTCTTTCAGGGCTTTATTGTTTTCTTCCAGGGCTTTATTGTTTTCTTCTGCTTTATTTGCCCTTTCCTCTGGTTTTTTATAGCATTCTTCCCATTTTTTATTTGTCTTTTCCTCAATTTCATTTGTGGTTCCTTCTATAGAAACCTCTACTTTCTTCATGATGTTATTCATAAGGCTGGTTTCTTCTGCTTCTTCCATTTTTTTTTTTTTGAGACAGGGTTTCTCTGTGTAGCTTTGCGCCTTTCCTGGGACTCACTTGGTAGCCCAGGCTGGCCTCGAACTCACAGAGATCCGCCTGGCTCTGCCTCCCGAGTGCTGGGATTAAAGGCGTGCGCCACCACCGCCTGGCTTGCTTCTTCCATTTTTTGACGTTCAGGTCTAGCTGTTGGAGGAGGGCTAGATTCTGGTGATGGTGTATTGCTCTTCATTTTGTTGTATGTACTTCTACCTTGACGTCTGCCCATCTCCTTGTGGATTCATTCTTGGTCTTATCAGAGCTCTTGGTCCTATCAGCGCTCTTGGTCCAGACAGAGCTGACAGATTCAGAAAGCCTCTCTCTGGTCCAGATAGAAGCTCTGGGCCAAATAGGACTTGGGGGCTGGTCTCTGAGTCTCAGGCAGTGGTTGGGGTCTCGGGCGGATGGGCGTGGGAACAGGGCATGGAGATTGCAGGGTCTGCCAGGGGTCTTGGAGAAGGGGAACCTTCCCATTGGGGTTGGGGGGTCCTACCCGATGGCCAGAACCTGGGGGCAACTTGGGCAGGTCTTCCCCAGAATGGCTGGTGCCCAGGGATGGGAACTAGGGGCAGGCCTCTCTGAGTATGGACTCTATTTTTCAAATTCTAGAATAGTAATGCCTGCTTGTTTTCTGCTCCCATTTGCTTGAAATTTTTCCCCATCCTTTCATTCTAAGGTTGTACTTATCTTTGAAGGTAAGAGTTTCCTGGAGACAATGGAAAGATGAACTATGATTCTTAACCCATCAACTCATCTGTGTCTGTTGATTAGAGATTTGAGGCCATTAACATGTAAAGTTACTGGGACCGGAGTGATGGTCATAGGTAAAGAGCACTGACTGCTCTTGTAGAGGACCCAGATTCAATTCCTAGTACCCACATTGCAAGTAACAATCTTCTGTAACTTCAGATCCATCTCAAACTTCAGACTCTCTATTGGACATTACAGGTACTGTACATATGTGGTGCACAGATGTACATATGGGCAAAACATCATACATTTAAAATGAAAAATAAGTAAAGCTCAAATAATATTATAAGTTTTTAGACTCCTAGAGCTCGTCTCATGCTTGGCTGTGGATCTCTGCATCTGCTTCCATCAGTTACTGGATGAGGGCTCTATGATGATAATTAGGGTAGTAACCAATCTGATTACCAGAGTAGGCCAGCTCAGACACCCTTTCCACTATTGCTATTAGTCTAAGCTGGGGTCATCCTTATGGATTCCTGGGAATTTCCCTAGCACTAGGTTTTTTTTTTCTATTCCCATGATGTCTCCCTCTATCATGGTATCTCTTTCATTGCTCTCCCACTCCATCCCTGTTCCACCTTGACCATCCTGTTCCCTTATGTTCTCATCTCCCATCCCTTACTCTCTATTGCTCCCTCTTTCCCCAAATTTACTCAGAAGATGGATTTTATGAGCTAGAGGCATCAAGATCATAATGGGGAAATCTACAGAGATAACTGAACCAAGGTAGTGGGAACTCATGAACTTTAGAACAACAACTATGGAGCCTGAATGGGACTGGACTAGGATCTCTGCATAAGTAAGACAGTTGTGTAGCTTGGTCTGTTTGAGGGGCCCCTGGCAGTGTGATCAGCATTTATCCCTGGAGCATGAGCTGGCTTTTTGAAACTCATTACCTCTGTTGGGACACCTTGCACAGCCTTGATTTAGGGGGAGGGGCTTGGACCTGCCTCAACTGGATGGAACAGGCTTTGCTGACTCCTAATGGGAGGCCTTACTTTTTCAGATGAGGGAATGGAGAGTGGGTTGGGGGTAAGTTTGACAGAGGGCAGGAGGAGGAATGAGAGGGGGATCTGTGGTTGGCATGTAAAATGAATTAAAAAAATCTTAATAATGAAAAAATAAGTTATTATTGTAAGATGTGTGTGTTGCCGGGCGGTGGTGGCACACGCCTTTAATCCCAGCAATTGGGAGGCAGAGCCAGGCAGATCTCTGTAAGTTCGAGGCCAGCCTGGACTACCAAGTGAGTTCCAGGAAAGGCGCAAAGCTACACAGAGAAACCTTGTCTCGAAAAACCAAAAAAAAAAAGTGTGTGTTGTGTGTGTTGAGTTTCTGTTTCTTTTATCCATCTCATTTGTGTTTCAGTAATTATACTTCCTTTTTCTTTCTGTAGTCTTTTATATTTGTCTTTAATATAAAGTATTGGTTTTATTATTCTCTGTGAAGCTGATTTGGTAGAGAATTCTTTTAGCCTGTTGATATTGTAACTTTTTCTTTCTCCTTTAACTATGGCAGATAGATTTTTCTGAGTCACGTTGTCTGGGTTAGTATCTATTAGAACTTGGAGTACATTCTCAAGATTCAAGGATTTTAGTTTTTCCCTTCAGAAGTCACCAGTTATTCTGGTGAGTTTTTTTTTTATTTTACAATATAATTTAATTCTACATATCAACCACAGATTCCCTTGTTCTCCCCCCTCCTGCCCCCCTCTTCTTCCCCCCAGTCCACCCCCCATTCCCATCTCCTCCAGGGCAAAGACTCCCCTGAGGATTGAAATCAACCTGGTAGACTCAGTCCAGGCAGGTCCATTCCCCTCCTCCCAGGCTGAGCCAAGCGTCCCTGCATAAGCCCCAGGTTTCAAACAGCCAACTCATGCACTGAGCACAGGACCCGGTCCCACTGCCTGGATGCCTCCCAAACAGATCAAGCCAATCAACTGTCTCACCTATTCAGAGGGCCTGATCCAGTTGGGGGCCCCTCAGCCATTGGTTCATAGTTCATGTGTTTCCATTCGTTTGGCTTTTTGTCCCTGTCCAGTGGGTTTTCTTTTGTAGCTTTCAATACTCTCCCTTTGCTCTGTGTAGTGTTTTAACTCAAATATGACATGGAGAATTTGTTTTCTGGTCCTGTTTGGTGTACTGTGAGCTTTTTGTATCCATATGGATATGTCTTTCCCTAAATTGGGGACAGTTTTATTTGATGATACTGTTGAAGATCTGGTCCATGCCCTTGGACTGGTATTGTCTCTTCCTTCCTTGCCTATAATCAATACAAATGGGCTTTTCTAGTGTACTAAACTTCCTCAATATTCCCTGGGTGTATTTTAAGTTTTTCATATTCTTTTACTGAATGGCCTGATTCCTTTATTTTATCACCAAGTCATAATATTCTGTCCTCTATTTGATGCATTCTACTTGTAAGGTGTTTACCTGAGTTTCATAGTTGGTTGTTTAGTTTTTCAATTCTATTTCATTTAGGTTGAGTTTTCTTCAGTTTCTGTCTGTTTACTCAACTTAGTTCTCAAACCCTGAATTTTATAAGAATGTGTTCAAACAGGCTTATAGCATCAGAGGGCTAAGCTCTGTGATAGCAGAACAAAGGTTTAATGACAGGAACAGCTCAGAGCTCACACACTGGGAATAGCCTGGGTCTTTTGAAACCTCAAATCTTGCTCCTAGGTCTTTCCCTGATGGTATCTCTCCCTTTATTCTATTTCATATCAGACCTCTCTTTAATCTCCATATCTCTTTCAGCATAAGCCTTTGCTCCAACCTCTTTTTAAACAAGATGATATCCAGCTTCTGTATTCTGATTCTTACAGAGCAACTTTCCACTCTTTCCACTTCTGTTGCTTTAGACAGAGAAATCATTGTCTAAAATACTACTATTGGATTTTAGGATTATGGAGTTATGGGCTCACCTACTGCCTGAAATATCTTTTGGAAGTGGCTTCTATTTCTTCTCCTCCATGGTATGGAGTTGTATAGCTGAAATTTTTTCATGTTATTTTTCAGCATGTCATCTGTCTTTTTGTTAGCACTTTTAAGGTATCATTTCACATTCTTTGTATGGATTTTGGGGCTCTTTTTCTCTTTTGTTCTCTCATTGGAACAGTCTATTTTGTTCTTTACTCAATTATTTTTATATTAAAGTATGATTGCATCATTTCCACATTTTTCTCTCTCTCCAACCCCTCCCATATACCACTTTGCTCTTCCAAATGCATGGTCTCTCTTTCTTTCTCTCTCTCTCTCTCTCTCTCTCTCTCTCTCTCTCTCTCTCTCTCTCTCTCTGTGTGTGTGTGTGTGTGTGTGTGTGTGTGTGTGTGTGTGTATTATGTATGTGTGTGCACGCATGTGTATATTGGCCAGTTTTATGTCAACTTAACACAAGCTAGAATCATTTTGGAAGAGGGACTTTCAATGGAGGAAATGCCTCCATAAGCCTGTAGGCAAGACTGCAGTACATTTCCTTAATTAGTGATTGATATGGGAGGGCCCAGACCATTGTAAGTGGTTACATCCATGGGCTGTTATTCCTAGGTCATATAAGCAGAAAGCAGGCTGAGCAAGCCAGTAATCAGCAAGCACTCTTCCATGGCCTCTGCAACATTTCCTACCTCCATGTTCTTGCCTTGAGTTCTTGCCCAGGCTTCCCTTAGCCATGGACTTATAAGTTGTAAGATGAAATAAATATTTTTCTCCCCATGTTGCTTTTGGTCATGGTGTTTTGTCATAGAAGTAGAAACCTTAGCTAACACACACACACACACACACACACACACACACACACACACACACACACACTGCTCAGTCTATATAATGTTACTTATATGTCTGATTTCAGGGTTGAGCATTCAATGTTAAAGAACAAGTTGTATGGGGGCAGGGTGGCTCATCCCTGGGGAAGACTGTTTCTAGGCAAAGAACTACAGGCAACATTTTTATTTTCATGTTTGGATTCTTCATCAGGTTCTGGAAGTCGACTCTGTATCTTTGAAAAACAAACTTTGATATGCGTTTTTTCATAGTAAATACAGAAAACCTAGTTATTGGGCATCAGTTGACTATGCAAACACAGTTGTTGTTCATTATCCATGTCCACTATTTTCTGTCTTTGGCTTTGGCTATTTTGATATGATATGATATGATAGTCATATGAATAGCAAACTCTTTTGACAAATGTATAAGGTAATGATGGACCCAACACATGCATTACTTTTCACATGCTGCAGTAATGGCAAAGCTATGGAAGACCAAGGCTCACAATGTCATAGTTCATTGGTGTGGAGTCATGTCATGAGGTCTGCTTACCAATGGTATCCTGTTGGCTGTGCCATACATTTCCAGTTGTGGGAGAGATGGTAATCCATTTAAAAAATACACATATTCTGAGTTTATCATGGTATTATTTTGTTCATGGAGTATTGGATACATCAGTGTATCAACTAGGAGACCCAATCTATGGGAAAGGGGGTGAGAAAATGAATGGAGAATTGCAGGATTCAAGAAATATGGTAAATATGGACTCACCCAGAATCTAGTGCATAAAAATTTACTGGAAGCCAGGTGGCTGTGGTGCACACATTTAATCCCAGCACTCGGGAGGCAGAGCCAGGCAGATTTCTGTGAGTTCAAGGCCAGCCTGGTCCACAGAGCAAGATCCAGGACAGGCACCAAAACTACATGGAGAAACCCTGTCTTGAAAAATAAAAAAATAAAAAAATTACTGGAAAAATCTGATAAAAAGCAATAGTTTAAAAGCAGTAGCCTATGAATAAAAGCCATTATCTAAAACATAAAAATCTTACAAATTCAGATCTTGTTATGATGTGGTATCTTAAGAAGAAATAACACAGAGGTATAAGCTACCATGGTCTCATTTTTTTCATCTCTCCTGTTAGCTCTGTAGAAGTTAGATATTTATGTTTGTATCAGTCAGTTCTCAGTTATTAACAAGATCTAGGCTACTATAAAACTATTATATTTTGCACTACTCCTATGGAATTCAAGTTCTATGGATACACAGTATTTCAAATTCTCATATTTCAGCTGTAACTGACTACTTTAACCATAGTCTCCACATGCAACAGACATCAGGAACCCAATCACCATCATTAATGCCATCATTAATAATGGCATCCCATTAATTAAGTGCTTTATACTATGATTCTTAGAAGAAAAAAAAAGAGGCCTGAACAAAAGGCCCGGCAACTAGGATTTCACTAAGAAGAACCATTTTAGGGTAAATAAATGAGAAAGAGGTGAAACATGGAAGCAAGGGAATGCTCTTGCCAAACCCCACTAGAGATCACTAGAGATTTTATTTTATGTAACTGGCTCATGTTAAAGGACCTTCCTGACAAGAGAAAGTGGAAATTGTTGTTCATGGACTTCTGTGGGCAGTATGTTCTCAGTTCATACGTGCAGCTGTAGCTGGAGTTTTCTCCAAGCTCTGGCAGTTTGACAGCCCACTTATAAAATAAACACACAGAGACTTCTATTGCTTACAAACTGTATGGCTGTGGCAGGCTTCTTGCTAACTGTTCTTTTATCTTAAATTAACCCATTTCTATAAATCTATAACTTGCCACATGGCTCATGGCTTATCGGCATCTTCACATGCTGCTTGTCATGGTGGCGGCTGTCAGTGTCCCCCTCACTCAGCCTTCCACTTCCCAGAATTCTCCTCTCTCCTTGTCCCGCCTATACTTCCTGCCTAGCCACTGGCCAATCAGTGTTTTATTTATACAGAATGATATCCACAGAAGTGCAGCTACTATTTAAGCCAAAGATTTTTGACTCAGTACAATAAAGAAGGCCAAAGACAGGAAACAGAAAAGTGGTGTAAATATGAAATGAGGCACCACTGGGTATGAAAATCTAGTCTTCTGAATACATAGATAACCTTGACAAATAAGAAAAAAACACATAAGTCATTATAAGATAAATGAAAATCATTTAAATATTTTATAAAGAATATTAAAGTATCACAAAAGTAGATTTTTTAAGTTGTTTAAGGTGACCGGAGAGATGGCTCAGTGGTAAAAGAACAGTTTCTGCTTTAGCAGAAGACTTGGATTCAGTTCCTAGCCTTCACAGGGCAGCTTACCACTTCCTGTAAGGCCAGTTATAAAGGTTCCAAAGCCCTCTTCTGGACTCCACAGGCACTACATGCATGTGGTGCACAGACAGACAAATAGGTACATACATACATATACATAAAAATTAATTGTTAATTAAAACAAAAGGTGGATTGAGTGCATTAATAGTGGAAATAAGAATGAATATTGTGGTATATTTAAAGGTATAGAGAGTTTTTATTTCTTTAATTCAAACAAATTACTCTAATTGGGGTTTCCCACAATTTTTTTAGTTCCTTTTTAAAATTATATTAATTGCATAAAGTACTAGATTTCATTATGAAACTGTTTCTCTCTTTCTTCCCCTTTTCTGTCCTCCTGTCTTTTCTCCTACCCTTCCATACCCAGAAGTCTCATTTCCACTCAGGTGCATCCTGTGCCCTTCTCTTCCCTCAGAGCAAGCCTTGTTCCCTTCTCATGTTTTCTGATCTAGTTTCAAGCCAGTAACCTGCCTTACACCATGTGTGCACATTCATGTCAATATTCAAAATTAGGATCTGCTTAAAAGTTAACATGTTATTTTTGTGTTTCTGAAACAAGCCACCTCATTCAATATAGTACTTTCCAAATCTATTTATATTCCTCCAATATTTATAATTTCATTTTCTTTACTGCTGAATAATATATATAACAAGTTTTCATTACCTATTCATCTGCAGATGCACATATGGCTGGTTCTACTTGTTTGTTTTTTTGAATAATGCAGCTGTAAACATGGACATACAAGTTACCTCTGTAGGGACTATTCAGAGTTTTTTGGATCATGTTGTACTTCTAGCTTTAATTTTTGGAGATACCTCCATACTAACTTTGATAATGTCATACCAGTTTAAATTCCTACCAGCAGTGAAGGAGGGTTCTCCTTTCTCCACATCCTCACAAGCATTTGTTATCATTAATTTCTCCATCTTAGCTATTCTGCCTGTGGTGAGAAGAATGTCAAGATAGATTTAGGTTGCATTTTCATGATAGTCAATGGTGTTGATTACTTTTTAAAAGTATGCATTGGTCATTAGCTTTTACTCTTTCATCAGTCCATTCATTACCTGGCAGTTTTTGGTTTTGGTGTTTAAGTTTTGAAGTTCTTTATATATTCCAGATATCACCCCTGTCTGAGGTATAGTTGGCAAAATTTTTCTCCCATTCTGTAGGCTACCCACTCATTCTGATAGGATCTTTGCCATGTAGGACATTTATTAATTTTATATATTTTTATTTGCTAACTGTTGAGAATAGTTTCATGCTTAATTGAATCTTATTCAAGTCCTTGTCTATACCTATAACTTGAAGTGTATTCTCCACATTTTCTTCTAGCAGTTTTAGCAGTTCAGGTTTTAAATGAAGATATGTGATCCACTTCAAGTTGATTATTTTTTGGTGCAGGGTGAGAGATGTGAACCTAACTTCATTTTTGTGCAGATGGATATCTACTTTGCCAGAAATTTCTCTGATATATATTTTTCTTTTACATTTTTGCTAAAAAATGTGGTTACCATGGCTGTGTATTTGATTCTGGGTCCTCTATTATGTTCTATTTGTATATATGGTTTTGTACATGACCAACTGAAAATAAATAAAATTTCAATACCATGACTTATATTAAAATCAAGAAAAAAATCTTCCTTTAAGTTGGAAATTCTTAAAGAAATTACCTATTAAATTGGGAATTCTAAAACAAATGTATAAATTTCTAGTTATAGCGAATCCAACTAAGTTAAAGCAAGATCATATGAGATCATAGTTTTAACAGACCTGAACAAACAAGGAGATTTAAGCACTAATTAAAACTAAAGCCTCAACTAAAACAGTTACAGACCTACATGAATTCATAGCAGAACTCCAACATTTCTTCAATGTAGAAGTAAAACCAGTGCCTCTAAAACTATTTCACAAAATATAAATTGAAGGAACACTTGTCCCAGTTAGTTTATTAACACAACCAAGAGTCACTTAGGAAGAGGGATCCTCAACTGAGGGACTGCTCAGATCACATTGGCCTGTGGACATGCCTGGGGGAATTATTTTGATTATTGATTGATGTGGGAAAACACAGCTCACTGTGGGCAATGCTGTCACTGGGCTGGGTCCTGAGTTGTATACATGAGCCAGAGTTGGGGGGGACAAATAAGCAGTGTTCAACCATGTTCTCTGCTTTAGTTCCTTCCTTCAGGTTCCTGTCTGCAGTTTCTGCCATAACTGACCTCAGTGATGGACTATTATTAGGAAGTATAAGCTGAAATAACCCTTTCCTCTTCAAAATTGTTTTTGGTTGTTGTGTTTATTACAGTAACAGAAAAAGCAAACTAGGAAAATTACTAAACTCTGTCAATAAAGTAAATATTACTGTATTTCCAAAATCATTTAAACACACACGAGAGAGAGAGAGAGAGAGAGAGAGAGAGAGAGAGAGCGAGAGAGGTAGACAAATATCCCTGTTTAACATAAAAATTCTCCAAAAAAATCTTGCAACCAAATACAGGCACACAGCAGAAAGATGATTTACCATGGACTTAGAGACAAAACTCATATGCTTGTCTGAATAGATACAGAAATTTGTAAATAATATGAGCCTTTGTGTATCTATTTGGCTTCAAGTGGCTTCAGGACCAGTGGATGAGAGAGTTTTGTCCTCACTGAGGGCCAGGCAGGACACAGGAAAACTTTAAGCTACACATAGGCACATCAGGATGTCCTCTCATTGTGAATGAAAGAGACAAACAGGTATCTGTGACAGAGGTCAAAAGAAAAAATCATTTCCCCTCACCCAGTGCCTTCAGACTCCCCTAAACTACAAGTACTAGAAAAGCTCGGGGAATAAGTCACACAGACAGAGGCATTTTCCCACTACGCCCATTCCCTTAGAAGGAGAAAGTGTGACATGAGGAAAAAAAAAAAGGATTGAATGATTGCACAGTGTTTGAAATTCAGGTTTCCAAACAAATGAAGTATCTGGATCCAGTTTCAACAGGTAAGAAGCATCTAGTCTTTTGATTCTGCCCTATTGCGAGGCCTCCTGGGATGATATGACTTCCCCCAAGTGGAGTATGAATGAGATGAATTTGCCTGTGATTTTGGGAAAATTCACATAAAGTAGAAAAACAAAAGAAAGGTTTATTGAAAAAAACCTCTGTAAGTGCTCTCTAAATTTAGCACTAAAGAAAAGTAAACAAATTAATAAAAATCAAAAATAGTATTTCAAAAGGATCTATTTGTCAGGCACTGAGCTCTGTCCTTCATCCCAGGACAGCTAAGTGGCTGTGAAGACTCCCTGAGAAAGTGATCTGTGTCCTCAGCATATCTACAACATTTTAGCACTCTAATGTCTGTCACTGAAAGTAAAAAGGCACATTTATAATGTATAAAGGCATTACAGCATTTAGAGATCAACAAGATCTATGAGGTAAAATGATTGTATCTCTCATGCCTTTTAATAAAAATAACTAAAAATGACTGCCCAAAGGATTATCTGATGATTACTATTTTCTTTCCTTACATGCTTGCCTATTGCCTAAGAAGCAAAGGATCATGTTACTTTGCTTAATAAGCAAAATAACAATGTCTAACCATCTTTTGAAATCCAAGAATTTGCTTCACAGTCTCAGGCACGACTGAAGCTCTTGTGCTTATAATCTCCTTCATACATGTACATTAAATTACATCCTAAATTACATATATGCATCCTAAAATGTGATGCTTTCTGTTCCTCAGGAGGTGGTCATTAGTGGTTAGTAAATAGAAGCTGGGCCATGTATCTGGCCATCTGAAGACACAGATAATCAGAAACTTTAATTTAATCAGTCTTTTTTTACCTCATACCATAGGGATGAAGTTGTTCACTAACAAAGATACTTTGGATTTAATCCAAGAAAAAAGACTGTCTCTGCCTGAATATAAAGAAGCAAATACCTTAATTGGGAGAGTAGCATTCAGGGATTCATTAAATCACACTTCTGGGATTGAGGTAGCAATGGCTTTAATTTGTTTGGCAAAGGTGATCACTCAGAGAGTTATTAATTGCTATCTCATTAATAGGAGTTGCAAACTTTATTTTATCCCCTTGCAACTTGTTAATTGGAGCCTTAATAAACTTGTGGAATTGAAGTAAATTCACTATCACTGGGTGATATGAATTCTTTGTTAAATGAACCAAAGTTGTATGGTTGCTGTGGTAACAGCAGAAAAATGAATTATATAACAATAAAGTTACCTTTCTGTAAAACATGTCAAACTAATTACCAGATATTAGCCTCTGCTTGATATTTAATAATTATCAATTACATAACAAGCTTGTAACATTTAAGTTATTCCAAATTTCCCAGATGCATACATGATTTGTCTGATATTGGTCAAATGTAATTCAACTGAGGGTCATTGTTAATCTTGATTCGTTGTCTCAAAGAATTTCCCCATCAAAATAAATATTGTCAAAATAAGATAAGTTAAATCACAAATTATATACAGTCCCAATATGATGCAAAAAAAATTTCACTTTAAAATGTCATTTCCCTATCATTTAGTCTGAAGCATATATTGCTAAAAATACTCTGGTTTCTATAAATATTCTGAAAGAATCAATGCTTTTACTTCATAAAAATCATTGTACATTTAGATAGAGATTTTCTTTTCAAATTCTTTCAGAATGAGAACAATTTCCTAATTTATTTTGAAATATTTAAAATACACAGATAAATTTTCACAACCTCATTCAAACCACCACAGGTTGTGTACTCACTGTTGAACCCACCAGTTCCCAGCTGAAAGCTCCAAGCTAGCTGTGGGTCTCCGAAGCAACCTCTCTCTGGTGTAAAAAGAAGCTTCTTTGATGAGGGGTATGTGGTGTTGTGAAAGACAGATGTCCACCATAGGTTCTAATATTTTAACTTGGTCCCCAGTAGGTGGTGCTATTGTTGAGCTCTTGATGTCTCTACCAATGTTTCCTTAGGAAAATAAATGCAGTAAAGATTTTTGTCTCTCTTTGCATCTTCTCTACTTTCTGCCTTCCTCTTTATGCAAGTTGATTAAACAAGCTTACTCCTTGTCAAAGGTCACTGGATGGCTGTAATCTTGGCCAGCTCTTGTTGAAATGTAACAATCACATCTCAGATTTTTGTGAAATAAAGAGAAAATTTACGAGCTTTAAACATCCTTAGGACTGCTAAAAGATGCTTAGGACTTTCAGGAGACAAAACTATAGCTTAATAATAAAATGTGGGGAAATAATGTTAATTTGTTACATTGTTACAAATGTAATTTGGATTCAACTCTGTTTTTAATAAGTTGGAAACTTTATGTTGTTGTGTCTCATTATATTTTTAAAAACTCATTAGATGCTGGAAAAGCCTTTGACAAAATCCAACACCCCTTCATGATAAAGGTCTTAGAGAGACCAGGAACACAAGGAACATTCCGAAACATAATAAAGACAATTTACAGCAAGCCAGCAGCCAACATCAAACTAAACGGAGAGAAACTCAAAGTGATACCACTAAAATCAGGAACAAGACAAGGCTGTCCATTCTTCTCATATTTATTCAATATAGTACTTGAAGTTCTAGCTAGAGCAATAAGACAACAAAAGGAGATCAAAGGGATACAAATTGGAAAGGAAGAAGTCAAACTTTCACTATTTGCAGAAGATATGATAGTATACATAAGTGACCCCAAAAATTCTACCAGGGAACTCCTACAGCTGATAAACTCCTTCAGTAAAGTGGCAGGATACAAGATCAACTCAAAAAAATCAGTAGCCCTCCTATACACAAGTGAAAAAAGAGATGAGAAAGAAGTCAGAGAAACATCACCCTTTACAATAGCCACAAATAATGTAAAATACCTTGGGATAACACTAACTAAACAAGTGAAGAACCTTTTTGATAAGAACTTTAAATCTCTAAAAGAAAGAAATTGAAGAAGAGATCAGAAAATGGAAGGATCTCCCATGCTCATGGATAGGTAGGATTAACATAGTAAAAATGGCAATCTTACCAAAAGCAATCTACAGATTCAATGCAATCCCCATCAAAATCCCAACACAATTCTTCACAGACTTGGAAAGAAAAATACTCAACTTCATATGGAAAAATAAAAGACCCAGGATAGCCAAAAGAATCCTGTATAATAAAACAACCTCTGGAGGCATCATGATCCCTGACCTCAAGCTCTACTATAGAGCTATAGTAATAAAAACAGCTTGGTACTGGTATAAAAACCAACATACAGACCAATGTAATCAAATTGAAGACCCTGACATTAATTCATGCACATATGAACACCTGATTTTTGACAAAGAAGCCAAAACTATATAATGGAAAAAAGAAACCATTTTCAACAAGTCCAAGTGGATCAAAGACCTCAACATAAATGCAGTTACACTAAACTTAACGGAAGAGAAAGTAGGAAGTACCCTTGAACGCATTGGCACCGGAGACCACTTCCTAAATATAACACCAACTGCACAGACCCTGAGCACAACAATTAATAAATGGGACCTCTTGAAACTGAGAAGCTTTTGCAGGGCAAAAGACATGGTCAGTAAGACAAAAAGACAGCCTACAGAATAGGAAAAGATCTTTACCAACCCCACATCTGACAGAGGATTGATCTCCACAGTATATGAAGAACTCAAGAAACTAGACATCAAAATACTGAACAATCCATTTTAAAAATGAGCTAAAGAGCTAAACAGAGAATTCACAAAACAAGAATCACAAATGGCTGAAAGACATTTAAAGAAGTGCTCAACATCCTTAATCATCAGAGAAATGCAAATCAAAATGACTCTGAGATACCACCTTACACCTGCCAGAATGGCTATGATCAAAAACACTAATGACAGTCAATGTTGGAGAGGATGTGGAGCAAAGGGAACACTCCTCCACTGTTGGTGGGAATGCAAGCTTGTAGAACCACTCTGGAAATCAGTGTGGCAGTTTCTCAGAAAATTAGGAATCAAACTACCTCAAGACCCAGCCATACCACTCTTGGGCATATATCCAAGGAATGCTGATTCATATCACAAAGATACATGCTCAACTATGTTCATAGCAGCACTATTTGTAATAGCCAGAACCTGGAAACAACCTAGATGCCCGTCAACTGAAGAATGGATTAAGAAAATGTGGTACATATACACAATGGAGTACTACTCAGCAGAGAAAAACAATGACAGCATGAAATTGCAGGCAAATGGATGGAACTAGAAAAAGTCATCCTGAGTGAGGTAACCCAAACCCAGAAGGACAAACATGGTATGTACTCACTCATAAGTGGATTCTAGATATAAAGTAAAGAACAACCAGACTGCAACCTGTGGTATTGTATTCCCCCAAATATTGTGCATGCTAATAAACTTATCTGGGGTCAGAGACAGAGCAGCCACAATATTAAACATGAGGATCGGCAGTGGTAGCACACGCCTTTAATCCTAGCATTCCAGAGGCAGAAATCCATGTGTTCAAGGTTACAGCCAAGCATGGTGACTCACGCCTTTAATCCCAGAAAGCGAGCCTTTAATCCCAAGGAGTGAGGCAGAAAGCAGAAAGATATATAAGGCATGAGGACCAGAAACTAGAAGCATTTGGCTGGTTAAGCTTTCAGGCTTCTAGCAGCAGTTCAAATGAGAGCCATTGGGATGAGGACACAGAAGCCTCCAGTCTGAGGAAACAAGACCAGCTGAGGATCCGGTGAGGTGAGGTAGCTGTGGCTTGTTCTGTCTCTCTGATCTACCAGCATTGACCCCAATAACTGGCCTCGGGTTTGATTTCATTAATAAGAACTTTTAAGATTCCTGCTACAGCAACCCACAGAACCATGGAGGGTATATATATATAGCATGGGGGACCCTAGGATGATTGTGGCTTATAATAAGTTTTGGTTTTATTCAATTACTGACCAAGCCTCAATGAAACATTTCACTATTAAGATAAGAATTTATATGATATCATGCTGATAATAGAAAAATAAATTAATTAATTAATTAAAAAATAAAAGATAAAAGAAAAATTTGAACTATTAAAAAAACAAACATATTTTACTAAAGTAAAAAAAGGGGAAACTAGGGACTCATCATTCCTCTCCACATTCTATTCTTTCCCTTGTTTTAAATTTTTTATTGATGGATCCTGCTGGAGTATCCACAGCAAATAAGCACTGGAGGGCTCCTGTTGTAAATCACCCTCTGGAGCGATGGAAGGATCTTTCTACTGGCACTTGGAGGAGACCCGATCTGGTGTTGGTGTGGGCCACGGGGTTTTGTTTGTGTCTTTCTGCAGGACAATGAGGTTCCTCTTTGGATTCCTGAGTGCTGTGTGCACCCTGTGGCTGCTTCTGAAGCCCAACATGGCAGAGATCTATTGGGCCCTCGTGAAAAACTCTCCCCTTCTGATGCCAATGGAAATTGAGAGCCCAATATGGCCAGCTTTGGCAAGCATTAACATAAGCCTAGGAACTGTAGCCATGCTTTTGGATTCTCCAGAAGGTAATGTATGGTAACTACTTTTTCAAGTATATTTGAGAATGTGTTACCCAGACACCTTGGAGATTAAGGATAACCCCTAAGGTCACTGACCTCCATTTGTTAACAGTAGCATGATAGCTAAGCCTTTTCATTTTCACAATCCTCTTAAAGCTGGTGTAGTACCTACTTTTCAGGAGTGGCTCTGTGCAATATTTATTGGCCTCCTGAAATTCATTTATCCCCCCTTTGAAGATACCTTAAAATTAATGAGCCTGAATGTAGCCATTATAAAACTATTAGTTATGCTTCTTGTGAGCTGCCTGTTTTTTCTTTATGGTTCTTAGTTGTTCTTTTGCAGAGCTGCCAGGTTAAGTCATACTGGGATCAAGAAAAATGTGCCTTGGCAGTTCGTGTTCCTGGAGTTGTATCCATGCCAGTGGATGCCCACATGCTCCAGAAAGAATTTGACATTGCTGCTGCTGTTGTTGCTGTTGCAGCAGTGGTGGCCACCACTGCTACTGTTTCTGGGATTACCATTTCATAATTGGTTACTACAGCTAGCACAGTGGAGACCCTGGCAGC
This sequence comes from Peromyscus eremicus, assembly GCF_949786415.1. Classification (NCBI taxonomy): domain Eukaryota; kingdom Metazoa; phylum Chordata; class Mammalia; order Rodentia; family Cricetidae; genus Peromyscus; species Peromyscus eremicus. Next base: position 73,857,616 of record NC_081428.1, read on the forward strand.
AAAAGTAATTACCACAGTTAGTTAATCTTTCATTCTATTGGGCATGATAAATTTAATTCAATAGTTATATACATTTCAATTGGCTTTGAAAATTATAAATTTATAAACTCAAGTTCCATTTGCTTTTGGGATATCATCTTACAAGGACTCCAATTTGCAGTAAGGCTCGTTAAGGAAGGGAATGTCTCAGTTGCCTTTAGCCTACTGACTATAGGTGGGTTAGGACTTCTGTTGGTCTTTTCTGTATCAAACACACAGATTGCAGGCCCAGCACCACTTTGAGATCTTTGGCAGCAGTTAACTCTGCAGTTTACATACGATTGAGCCTGTATGATAATGAGTATTCAGAGATGAATAATGTCTGGGGGGCACTCACCAACCTAAGACAGAGTGCCTGTGTGGCCTGGGCAGGCATCTCCATGATGGGTAAGGTGACCTGCTGATGTCCCACGCAACCTAAGTCAGAAGCTCATTTTTTAGTAAAAGGGGAACCTGTAGGGCCCTGGCCCCCGTTTTGGGTAACTGTTGCCTTGCTTGCTGACCTTGACCTTGATATCCTCCTTATGCTAATTCCCTGCCAGGTTCCACCCTCCTGAATGCTTAAGGAAAGATCTTTGTCTGTGTATCCTGCATAATGGGTGTTAACAGCTTAGATGCAAGATTGTAAAACATTGGTAGCGAACTTCTGCCCTCCAGGGTTCTCCCATTGTGCTGTAAGCCTGTATTTAAAACCTCTTCCATCCTTCAATAAATGACATTCAGGGGGAAAAAATTTATACTGTATCAAGCTGATAATAGAAAAATAAATAATAAATAAAAATGAAAAAAAAAAGAAAGAAACTGGTTACTTTTCTTTGGGCTCTTTTTATTCCAAACTGTCTAACCAGTTTCTACCTCCTGTTTTTGTCTGCCTCCCCTGAAGAGGTAATCTTGACTTCTGTTACAAAATTGGGATGATGGCAACACTTCACGTTAGGGGAAGCAGTGAGTTAATTGGGCTTACTAAGCATGGGAAAGAGATTGCTAACAGAAATGTGACCTAAAAGCAGCTACTCTGGATACTATTCACACAGAATATGTGATAGCTTCTATATATAAGTGCATAAGCATAGCCCCCTTTGGCCTAGTCTTTCAAAGCCCATATAGTCCAGCTTCTCTTCCCAACCACAAAGTCATGTGCAATTATGATGTTGCATACAACTGGCTGGGAGGAGAGATAGGATACTGAGGTAAGGATCCAATGATCCTCCTTAATTTTCCTTTCTATAAAGAAACATCTACAATCAATAAGCCCAGCTATCATAGTATTTTATAAGCAACCACATCTGGTCTTATCAAGATGGCAGTTGTTTGGCTTAGAGGATAGTGCTGGACAATACCAACTTAGTAAAAGAAGGATGAATCCAAACTATGCATTAACATTACTCTGTGCATACTATAAAACACTGAGACTTTGTAAGTTCCAACATAAGCATCATGGAAAAAACAAGGCAGTCTGTATACAGTAAATGGATTGCTACCATAGCTGTGCTCTTGGTTTTGAATGAGTCTGTGTATCAAATTCAGAGAAGGAGCAGATACATGAAAAAACATCTTTAAATAGATGTTTAGCACATCCAGCAAAACTCAACTAAGGAATCCCTGTTGTGATGCTGGAGTTGCTACTGAGAGAGTTTTTTTTATACAGAGAGTATGCTCTGTTCTCTCCATGGATGAACATCTCATTAGCTACTTTTACTATAGACATCCTTATCTCATGAGATAACATTACTCAGAAAAGGTATTGCTCCCTTATAAAACTGAGTGCATTGGATTACATCAGACTGGAGACTTGCTTTTGAATAAAGTGACAGAGAATCCATCTTCCTTATAAGCTCTATAGATTTTTGTCTTGTCATCTATTTGGTTGTGCATTGGAAAAAAGGATTAACAAGAGGCAGAAACATATATGAAGTTTCTAGTAAAAGTAAAAGTAAATTATTGTGATATATAGGTGTATATATATAATGTATATAATATGAATGAGTCCTATATGAGGCAGCACTTGCTTGATTTTGAATGGGCATCCTGTGATATCTATAAACTATCAAATCATGGTATCAGTCTACAAATCCATGATCAAGGACAATCATCAAGCTAGCTAACAAAAGTATCTGCCTTTTTCTTCATGTATCAAATCTCCACCACTTCCTTTGAACATCCCCATTGGCCCCTTTACTCAAATTTACAAAAAGTTCATACACATTCAGCAATCTAGATAGGAGGCAAGCACCATATCGCTCAGGGTGAATATTCCTTAACGTGTGCAGTCTTGAATCAAGTACTTGAGATCTAAAGAACACAGAGCACAGAAAACAATAAAAACATGAAATAACAACAGAATTGCTGATTATCTTTCCTCCTGCTATGCAATCACCTCTTCTCTATTAAAAAAGAAAAGAAAAGAAAAAAGATGCCTGAATTAGGTTAGCATGTGAACCCAAATAAAAAGCAAAGAAACAACAAGGAATTCTGCGGTCTCTGTGCAAGAAAAGTGAGTTGATGTGTCTTACCACAAAATTTTAGCTTGCAGAACCAAACAATGTCATCTGGACCTCTTTGACCTCCTCTCTGCTTCTAGGCATGGCATGCTGCTAGGGAAGCAATACATAACTCCATTTTGCTCCACTGAAGCATGGTATGGACTGAGATAAAAGGAATCTGTGTTGACTAGAATTTATGATTCTTGAAAACCAACTTGTTAAAATAGTTTGTAACTGAAAGTTTTCCTGTGTCCCACCCAGTCTGCAGCTGCTCAGACCCAAGTAAACACACAGAGGCTTATATTAATTAAAACTGCTTGGCCATTAGCTCAGGCTAACTACTGACTAGCTCTTACACTTAAACTCAGCCCATTTCTGTTCATCTATATGTTGCCATGTGTTCCATGGCTTTACCTGTGTGCCATTACATGCTGCTCCCTGGATGGTGGGCTGATGTCTCTTGACTCAGCCTTCCTCTCCCAGAAATCTCCTTGTTTGCTTATCCCACCTATACTTCCTGCCTGGCTACTGGCCAATCAGCATTTTATTAAACCAGTGTACAAAAGCATTATCCCACAGCAATAATTCATTCTAGTTTCTAACCTTAGTAGTTGTAGGGAAAAGGGGCTGGCTAAAGAAACCCACCCTGACCCTGGAGCCCAGAATTAGGGAAGGATGGCTCAGATAAGGCCAGTGAAAGAAACACAGTTTAGCTCAGATCAGAGCCATCTCTGCACCTGTCCAAATAACTTGTGAAACCAACCAATCACAGAGCAGGACAGCAGAATCCTGGCCCTAGGGCCCAGGACCAGGGAAGGAAACAAAGCCCATGTTTGGTACCTGAGCCAGAGAAGTGAACTAAGGAAGCATGCCCTGACTCTGAAACCAGTACCAAAGAAACACTCTTGACCCCTAAAATCAGAGTCAGTGAATGAAATGTACCCTGGCCTTAGAGGTAGTATCTAAAAGCTAAGTAAGGCCAGTGAGAAAAACGTAGTTTGGCCCTGAAATCAGGGCCATCTCTGTCCCTTGCCCACAAAACTGGCCAATCCCTGGGCAGAAAAAACTAACCTATCACAGTTGACTCTGCCCCCTGGACATCCTATATAAACCACCCTGCCTGGTCAGTTGTGAGCTATTCTCTCCACCCTGGTAGAAGCAGCTACTCCCCTGGACTTTTCCTTCCCAAATAAATCTCTTTCTCAAAAGAGTTTTGGGTGAAGACCTTCATTCACTGGTGCATAGAAGAACCTTGCTGGGACATCCCATAGCGGATTGAGAAAGCGGGGAGCTGAACAGAAGAACCTTGTTAAGAGGTCCCATAGTGTACTGAGCAAGAGAGAGCTGGTAACACTGAGCCAGAGATTGCGGCTCTCCAGGAGAAGAGCAGATCTCCTGTGGGGAGACCATCCCCCATCACATCAGGTATATCCTGACTTTCCTGAATAGTCAGGATACCCTTCCTTGCTGAAGCAGTTCCAGGCCTGACTCTACCAAGAAGTCAGAAAAATTTCCCTTCCAGGGTTGGGCTATTTCTTTGTAGTCCCAGCTGTCAGAGCTGTGCTAAACAGCTCTAGGTGTCTGGGACACCTTCAGGGCAGAGTTGTTGTTCTGAGCAGCTTGAGGTGTCAGGGATACCTCTCCCTCCAGGGCTGAACTGTCACAGTTTCAGCCATCACAGATGTGCTACACAGCTCAAGGTGTTGCCTGGCTCCCCAGGTAGTCAGGACACCAAACCCACAGAGTTGCACATTTTGCAACCAGTTTACTAACATTTTTGGTGCAATTTACTAACATTAGTAGCTTTCTGTGGCACTTTTACCCAGTTCGTAAAAAGAAGCTGTCTGGGAGACAAGGTAAGGAATTAAACTTAGGTTTTAGAGTTATCTTCCACTGCTCAGTGTCCCCTTAGTTGGGCCAGAGAGGGTCTATGGGACAGGATTGGGATCTTTCTGAGTCAGCCGGAGGAGATGATCTCTTTGTCTTGGGGGAATCTGTTTGTCCCACCACTACCACCACCTTTGGTTTGTCTTTTTTTAAGCTCTTTTTGCCTATGTTATTTCTCATCCTGGCCTACCTTGGAATCACCCACTCCCCATTTTTATAGATATTTTTTGCACTCCAAGTGGTTATTTCTCATTCCAGTCCTACTCAATTTCAACTCAATCCACCACGTACCTTATGGAACTCTAGTGTACTCTCAAGTTTCACATAAAAGACATGTCTCAACCTCCACAATGACCCAATCACCAAAGGAATGTGTTGCTTTTCCCCAAAACATGTCTCACCTTTGGCCTGTGTGTAGACTTGCTTGATCACCACATCTTCTCTTGTGCCTTTTTCCATATTGCCAGGGAACTTTCATTCCTAAGATCATTACTTCAAAGGAGAGAGCGACGACATCCTGGTGTGGAACTCATCTCTCCCAAGAAAGGGGATCTGAATACTCTCCCAGATGGGTTTGTAATTCCACCTCACTCAGGGTGGTTGTTTCCAGGTCCACCCGTTTGCCCATGAATTCACAATTTGATTTTTAACAGTTGAATAACATCCTATTGTATAAATGTGCCCATTTTCATTAACCAATCATCAATTGTAGATCTAGCTATTTTTATTTCCTGGCTATTGTGTGTAGAGCAACAATGAACATGAAGACCAAGTATTTCTATAATAAAATATAGAGTTGTTAGGTCATAATCCCAAAGTAGTGTAACTAGATCACATAGTAGCTTTATTCCCATGTTTTTTTTCATAGAGGTTGCCACAGTTTCCACTCATACCAGCAGTGAATACACACTACATTTCTCACAACCACAGCAGAATCTGCTGGAATTTGTTGTTTTGAACTCTGCCATGCTAACTATGGTAAAAGGAAATCTCAAAGCAGCTTCAATAATGCATTTCCTTGATGGCTAAGTATGTTGAACACTTTTTAAATGTGTCTCTGTGCCTTTTGTATTTCACTTTTTTGAGAATTCTCTATTTAGTTCCACACTGTCTGGTAGATGTATAACCAGAAAAGATGGTTTCTGATTCTATAGATTGACTCTTGACTCAGAACCATTTTAGTTTTATTGTAGTCTATTTGTCATTTTTGGGTATTAATGCCTGTTACTTGAGTCCTTTCCAGAGAGTTCTCTCATTTGCCTATAAGTCTAAGTGGATTCCCTACTTTCTCCTATTGCGGGAGGATTTTGCACACTGCCATTCCACTGTGACTATAAAGTTTACCTTGAATCAGAGGGCAGAGCTGGCTACTAGCTAACTAAAATTAGCCATAGAAGTTTTGGAGGACTAAGGACATACAGAAAGTAGTAGGGAAGGGCTTAGAAAGATGTGCAGCCTTTTGGATCTAGGAAGGAGACAGAGAGTAGGTCACTGGTCATTTCTCCACAACTTCTCTGATCAATCAGGTTTTAACTCCATATCTGATGACCAAGTTTTTATTAATAATAATAATTTAGATAATCATTCATTGAATTTAGTGTCCAGTGTGTGGCATTATTAAACCATGCCAAGGCAGTGAACCCACCACCTCTCTGACACTGCCTTGGCCAGCAGTGTCTCTCTCCTCACAAGCCCTCCACCTAAGTCCAGTATTTTTTCAGTTACAGTCTTCAACAGCAGCCTCCAGCTGCTGCCTGCTCCTGGCCACAAATCACACTGGGGTTAGGCATCCACTGTCAACCCGAACCCTCACTTCCTGCCAAGTGAGTTTTCCATGGACCCCCCTCCCTGGGCATCAACCCAGGCCACCTAGGCCACATTGACATCCACTCACACCCACTCAGGGCTAGGGCTTTTACTGCTGCTGCCACTGCAGCAAGCTGCTAAGGGGCCTGGTCATGCACCATCCACATCCTCTGCCCAGCCTTGTTGAGCAGCTATGGCTAATGGTACCCCCACCCCCAACTGAGGACCAACACAGCTAGATACCTTCACTGTCATCATCAGCAAATCTGGTGAGATACCTGGGAATTCTTAAAGGGCGAATTAGGTGGTTTTTTTTAAAAAAAAAAAAAAGGGAAAAATATTTTCCAGGTTAAGACTCAGAAATAACACAATTCATGGAGTTAGGAACCTGTTTAATGCTACTATTGATGGCTTGAAAATGGAAAAAAAAATAAATGAAGGGATAAATTGCTTAGCTATAATACCAATTGTATTTACTATCAGTGTGTTAATTCATGTTTTATACTTAAAAGAGTGGTTGGATAACTGTGTCAAATATGAAAAATTGACTGATAAGATGCAAGACTTAGAAGTACTTACTGTTGATAAGGTGCAAACTTTGTAAAGTCTTACTATTGATAAGATACAAGCCTTTGAAAGACCTACTAGTGAAAGTAAGACAAATATTCAGAGACAGAAGAATTTAGAGGAGACCCTATTTCATCATTGCATTATGAAATTGAAGAGGAGAAGCCCAAGGTTATTAGAAAACCAACTTAGTTTATACAGTTACCATCCAACAATGGTCAACAGATGATAAGCATCCCCAACGCTATTCAGACATTGACTGGAATCCTGTGGAAATTTTAGATTTGAAGAGATTCAAAGGAGCAGTCATTTCATATGGTATGCATTCACCCTATGTGGAACAGATGTTAAATTCCTGGACAATTCAGAACGGAATTATCCCACAAGACTAGGCAGATCTAGCTACAGCAATATTGAAAGCTGGCCTACAGTTACAATGAAAACCATGGTGGAAAGAGGAAGCTAGGGTCATAGAAAAATCAGGTAGGGTATGGAAATTTCCCAAGACCAGCTTCTCAGTAAAGGTCAGTATGCCGATTTGCAAAGACAGTTTAGATTTGATAATCACACTTTGGTGCTATATCATATAACAGATTTGAATGCCTGGGATAGGATTGAAAAATCATAAAAGAGGACTGAGTCATTTACTAAAATTATACAAGGTCCAAAAGAAGCCTTCACTGAATGTTGACTTCAGCTATAAATAGAATGGTATCAGATCCAGAAGTTAAACAAATATTAATTGGATATTCGGCTTTTGAAAATGCTAATTCAGAATGAAAAAAGATGATTAGGCCTTTAAAGGAAAGATTAGCACCAATAGATGAATGGATTAGAAATACAGCTGATATTGTATCTCACACTTGTGATGCTGCTTTTATAGGAAAAGTAATTTCTAGAAATTTAAAGAAAACTTAAAATGTCAGATGTTTTACTTGTGGCAAACAAGGTAATTTGAAAAGGGATTGCAGGAAAAATGTTCCTACAAACAATGTTTTTTCCCCCTAGGGATAATCCAAACAGAAGATCCCAGCTGTGGCAAAGGTTAGCATTGGACTAATAAATGCAGATCAACAAGGGACAGACAAGGTAGCCCTTTGCCATCAGAAAATGCCATAAGGAGCCTTCCTCAGGCCCCAGTATCAAATTTGGATCAATCATTTCCTGCCAGCATTGGAGAAACTCATCCACAGAGTAATTAAAAGACTTATTACCTGTTGTTAAAAACCATACTGCTCTGGATGTGACCAAAGACAGAACAACTTCTATAGATACAACAAAAGTTCAGGAGAGACCAGAAAACAAGTATTTTGGCAAAATGCTATAAATGTATGTATAGCGTTGAAATGGAGGGTTTGTTAGACATAGGTTCAGATGTAACAATAATTTCACCAAAATCTTGGCCTCCAAATTGGCCTCTTTGGGAGGTAAATGCTCATCATTTTAGGACTGGAACTTTATCTCAGTAAAACAAAATGCAAGATGGGTTGTGTGTATAGGGACAGAAGAACAGATAAGAAAAGTAAAACCATATGTGGCTAACATAGCAGTGAATTTATGGGGACATAATTTATTGCAGCAATGGAAAACACAGATTAACATTCCTCCAGTCTCAGAAACAAAGCATAAAATAAATAATGCTTCTGAGAGAAATATTGAAAGGTATTATAAGAACAGACCATTCAGTTTGTACATAAGCAGGGCATAAAAGCTGGTGATCTTTCAAGGGTATCAACAGCCCTAATTTTAAAATGGTTAACTGACAACATTTGTGGGTGGAACAATTGCCTTTAACATCAGAAAAATTACAGGTGCTAGAACAGTGGGTATAAGAACAGCCAAATGATCAACATATTGAAGAATCGACCAGTCCTTGGAATTCACCTATATTTGTCATTAAAAAGATATCTAGAAATGGAGAATGTTAACAGACTTAAGAGAAATAAATAAAGCAACTCAGCCAATGGGACCTTTACTGCCTTGAATTCCCTTGCCTTCTCTATTACCTAAGGGGTGGCCTATTATAGTGACTGATTTAAAAGACTGCTTTTTTAATTATACCTTCACAAGAACTAGGATAGAGAAAATATTACCTTCACAGTGCATACTTATATTTCCCATCCAGTTAAAAGATATCAGTGGAATGTGTTTTCACAAGGGATGTTAAACAGCCCCATCTTGTGTCAAAATTTTGTACAACAGCTATTAGAAATAATTTTTAAACAGTGTTCTCAGTCTATAATTTACTATTATATGGATGATATCTTACTAGCTGATTCAGACACAGATACCTTAGGAAAAAATATTTGAAGAAGTAAAGAGAAGTTTGCCTTGTTGGGGATTACAAATTGCTCCTGAAAAAATACAAAGAGGTAATTTTATTAATTACCTAGGATATAAGATAGGTTTACAAAACATTTAACCACAGAAAGCACAAATCACGAGAGGTCAGTTGTGAACTCTTAATGATTTCCAAAAATTGCTGGGAGATACTAACTGGCTATGACCAACAACTGGATAAACTACTCAAGAAGTAAGTAATTTATTTAAACCTTACAAGGTGATAAGGACTTAAATAGTCCAAGAAAATTACCAGTCGAGGCTGAGAGAGAATTGGCCTTGTTAGAAGAGAAATTATAGGGTGCACGTGTGGACCGCTTAGAGCCAGAGCTTGATTGTATGCATTCTTCTACAGGAATTCTTATGCAGAGAGAAAACAAGATTTTAGAATGGATATTTTACCATACAAACTGAGTAAAAATAAAATTAAAGACATATGTAGAAAAGGTTTCTGAGATGACTCTGAAAGGAAAGTTGAGACTTCATCAATTAACAGGAAAAGACCCAACAGAAATTGTCGTACCTTTTATTAATGCAGAAACTGCCTCAATACGGGCAGAAAATGAACGTTGGCAAAATGCTCACAGTAATTTTTTGGGAAAGATTAGCAAGAAATACCCCCCCAAAACAAGGGAATTCGGTTTATAAAAGGAACTAATTGAATCCTTCCTCACATTTTATGAGGACCACCAGTTTCTGGAGCCCCTACACTATACAGATGCAAATGAATCAGGAAAGGCAAGTTATAATCCAGTAAAATTAAGTACTGTGGCTCAAAGCCCTTGTGGTTCTGATTTTTCTTGGACATTTTTTTTGGTATGTTTATCATTAGTACATAGAAAGGCTACTTATACTTGTGTGTTAATTTTGTATTATTCCACTTTGCTAAAATTATTTCTTGGTTTAGGACTTTTTTGTGGAGTCTTGGTATTCCTTACAGATAGTATCATACCATCTGCAAATAAGGTTTTTTGATTTCTTCACTTTCTTTTACTAGTTTTATCTTATTTTATTGCTCTAGCTAAGATCTCAAATACTGTATTGAATAAGACAGGATATACTGTGTCTTGTCCCTCATCTTAGTGGGAATACTTTGTGTCTTTCCCCAATTAACATGATGTTGGCTGTAGGTTTATCATTTATGTCCTAAACTATGTTGAAGTATGCTCTCTCCACTCCTAGATTCTCCATGACTTATCTTTAAGAAATGTCAGATATTTTTTGAAAGGCCTTTTCTTTCTTTTTTAGAGTGATGATGTGATTTCTGTCTTTGAGTCTACTTACTTAATAAATAACATTTATTGATTTATATATGTTGAACCATCCTTAACTCTCTACAATGAAGCAGATTTGGTAATGATGAATGTTCTCTTTGATATGATTTTGAATTGGGTTTGCCTTTCTGTTTTTGAGAATTGTTTGCATCTATACTCATCAAGGGTATTGTTAGGTAAATTTCCTGTTGCTGTTGTATCTTTATCTGATTTTAGTTTCAGAGTAACATTGACTTTATTAAAAGTTTGGAAGCCTTCCTTCTCTTTTTATTTCATGAAATACTTTGAGTAGTTAGTAGATATAACTGATGTTATTTTTTTCTTTGAAGTTTTAGAATTATTCAATAAATCCATCTGGTCTCAGGCTTTAAAAAATTGGGATCATTTTTATTATTTACTCAATTTTGTTGGTGGTTATTATCTATCTAAATTACTGTCTGTTTCATCTTGATTCAATTATGGTATGCTGTACGCATCTAGCAATTAATTTGTGTTTTTAAAATTTTCCAATTTAGTATTATAGAAGGTTTTTAAACAATGTTTTCTTATTAATTCATTGAAGATTTCATACAATGTATTTTAAATATATTCTCTCTAGATCCTCAGCTCCTCCTCTAATCACCTAATCTACTTTTCTATACAAAAGTTGAATTTTCTTCTTGCTTTTTCTTCCCCCATCAAATACAGTTTGTGTTGCCAAACTGGTCCTACATGTTGGGCCTTCTCGGGCATGTGGCCAACCTACCAGGAGTTAAATTGTTAAAAACAACTGATGCTTCCTTTCCTAGAAACTATCAAATGCTAATAGCGCTTTAGGATTTTCATACACACACACACACACACACACACACACACACACACACACTAGGATTTTGTTTGGCTTGAGCATGTGCAGGTTTTAAAAGCATGTCCTTATGATTTTCAGAATTTCATTGGTTTCTGTTGTAATCTGTCTCTTTTCATTTTTAATTTCATTAACCCTTCTCTCTCTGTTATTTACATAAGGGTGTAGTAATTTTATTTTTCAAAGTACCAGTTATTTGTTTCATTGACTCTTTGTGTTGTTGTTTACACTTGCATTTTACTCATTTCTTCCCTGATTTTGATAATTTTTTCTGTCCACTGTGTTGTAGGAATTCTACCATTTGGCCAAATGACCAATTAAATGGAGTGTTTTGGCCTTAGGGGCATGATTTTCTCTGAAGATATGTAATTCCTTAGGAATGGTGGAGCAAGGGTTGTATGCTCTCTCTTGGGTGGAGAAGTGTGGATTGTAGTTTGGTTCCAACACCATTGGACTGAACAGCACTATGGCAGTGGCTGAATCAGTGGCATCATCTCAGCTATGTTCTGTGTCATGAGTGTACCTTATAGATTTCATTCCTTAATAAATCTTGCCTGATCTGAGACTTCAGAGTCCCACACTATCTGGCACCCAATGTAAGGCTAACCTGAAAGTTCTATTATTTCTGAAAACACTTTTTATGCCTTTATGTTCACAATTAGAAGGGCAGGTCTTTTTAAGGTATCCATTATGTCTCCCGTATCCCATTCATTTAAAAAAATTACCATTACCTTTGTTGAATCATCCAATTCTTCTACCTTGCCTTTCAGCTTTGGCACTGTTTCCAAACGATCCAATCTGTTCACCAATATTCAGTTTTCCTTGAGGTTTTGACGTGGCTTATTGAAGTTTTTATTTCTAACATTTTATCTGAGGCTTTCTTTATTAATTCTCTCCCCTGAACTTAATTTTTTATCTTATATGACTTCATTTCATGCAGCTTCTCCCTCTTTGTAGTATTCCTGTCTTCCTTTTTAGGTGTTTGTATATAGTTATGATCATTCTTTTTCATTGTCCATTTGGAATTTCTTCCAGGTCATTCCATTTGGGGCTAGTATTAAGGGCTTAGTAGCTTTTGTAAGAGATGTGTTCTCAGGTTTTCATGTTTTTGTTTCTGCCCCAGGACTTTCAGTTTGCTCATCGGTACTTGCTCTCCTTCCTTCCTTCCTCCCTTCCTTCCTCCCTCCCTCCCTTCCTTCCTCCCCTTCTTCCTTCTTTTCTTCCTCCCTTCCTTCCTTCTTTCCTCCCTTCTTCCCTTGTTTCCTTCCTTCCTTCCTTCCTTCCTTCCTTCCTTCCTTCCTTCCTTCCTTCCTTCTTTCCCTCCTGTATCTATTTCTTCTTTCTTTTCTCTTTTGTTCAAGTCATTCTCATATTTCTGTAGAGACACTTACAATGTTTAGAAGGAAACTGCCTTAAGAGGTTTGAGATGTCTTTTTCCTCTGTATGTAAGTGCTAGGAGGAAGATGATCTATTTATAGTCTTTCTCAGAGGACCAGCTACTGTCTGGTGTCTAGAGAGGGGCTTCTGGGGTCTGTATATAGATCCTTATATAGGAGACTACACAGGCCCAACACCTGAAGTGAGGTCCTTGGACATTATAGTAGGCCTAAGAAGGAAATCCATGGTTCCTCACTTGGTACAGGAAGTCATACTAAACTGTACTCCTGGACCAAAATTCCAGAATGGTGTCAACTAGACTGGTATAAGACATTGTGTAGGTCAGAAACTTGGAACAAGGTTCTCAGGTATCACATTTGTGTCTCAGCAAAGAAAGACTTGTCATAGGAGGTCACTTAGGCCAAGGTCCTGAAGCAAAATTCTAGGTCAACATAGGTGTTGCCCTAAAGGGTGTTCTGTGCCAACACCTGTACTGAAGGCCCAAGCAGGGTAAGCAGGGGTCTCACTCCTGGTATAGGATGTTTGCCAGCAGTACATGTCAGCCTGATGCATAAGATCACATAGTCTGGGCATCTGAGCCCTCTCTAACACTAAATATAGATATGAGATAGAAATAAACCTTATTACCTGCATCTTAGTCTATTTTCTCTAATCTACAACAACATATTCCTTCATATAATGTTTCAATTTTTTAGGAGAGGCATTTGTGATACTTCCTCCCTCATTTGTTTATCACAGTTTTTTTTTTTTTAATTTTCACAATTTGTGTTTTAAATGGGATACATGTCAGGTTTGAAGCTGATTTTTAAATAAAAAGATGGAGCAAGTCTTTACTCCATAAACCTATCTGTCACAAGGTTGTTTTATGGAAGGAATGAAAAATTGAGTTTTGGAGATATACATTGAATCAAATTGTTCTTCTATGTAAAAGCTTTAATGCACCGGGCAGAATATCAGGCGTCTGAAGAAAAAGAATCTATTTCAGCCAGACTAACCAAGATATCTACTCTTAAATGAGGTATGGTAGAGAAGACCGTGGACCATAAAGAAGCAAACTTCACATGTGACCTGTGCTGTGAGGCACACTGTGCGATATGGGCTATAAAGACACTACATAGGAAGGTGGGACTGGTTAATGTGCGACCACAGTCAAGTTACCTCCCATACTGGTGAGCAGGGAGGTGAAAGGACCTGAGTACTGCAGGGTACTCCCCTCTGGACCCTGAACTATGCGTAGACCACACTCAAACTAATTTCCAATTTCCAACACAAAGAGATCCTTTATTAAACAAGGCAAAGAGACAAGGTGGCTGAGTCTGAATTGGGCAGAAACAGCAGGAAATAGCTTTATTTTTAATTCTAAGAGGGAAAAAGGGGAGGTCTGTGTTAGAATGAGTTGGGATGGCTTGGTAAGTTCTGATTAGGTATTTTAATTAGGGTAACGAAATGGAGCTTTTTTTAAAATTGCTGGACCTTGGTGTTTCAATAGTTGGACCTTAGTGATCAGTCAGGCATCAGGAATGAGTCAGGCATAAGAAAGTTGTCAAACAAGAATCTAAGGGAGAGGGAAGTGGGAAGAGCAAGACCCGCTAGAGCCCTTCTGGAGGCTTTCTTTGTTTCTCACCTTGATGACAGTGGCAGGGCCTGGACTGCTCATCACACTCTCTGCTTAGATCCTAGTTATCAGGTTGTGTAACAGTTCCAGTTTTATTTTTGTTTTTTATGTAAAAATAAACAAAGGGATGATTTTATATAAGATAAAATAAGGGAGGCCTATTGGATGAATGGAGTTAAAATAAATCTGTCTTCTTAGTGCTGAATTAGGATGTCAGTAGATTAGGGTGCCAACTCAACAGCTTCTAGTGCACAGTCTGTCAGTGTTCTTTGCACGAGAAGTTTGTATTTGGATTTACACATCAGGAGGATACTGTAAGTATTTTGTCCCACATTTCTACAAGGTTCATTCCTAGGATCTGATTTAGATGAGACTGATCAGGCAGAAAATCAGTTTTCAAGGGACAAAAATAGTTTCCAGGACCATTAAGGAAGAGACCCTTGTGTCATATTAAAGTTAAAATAGGAACATAGTATGACCTAAAGAGTAAAGGCAATACACGAGAGACTCAGGCATTTTAATCAACTTTAAATGGTACTCAGATACAAGTTTTATCTCATTGAAATTTTACATTTTTAATTATTATGGTACGTGTGTGTGTGTGTGTGTGTGTGTGTGTGTGTGTGTGTGACAGATGACAGACAGACACAGACAGAGGGGGGTTGGGGCACATAGCACAGTGCATGTAGAAACTTGGAGGAAAGCTTGTGGAGCTGATTATCTTCCTCCATCTTTACTGGATCCTAGTGTTCCAACTCAGGTTGTCCAGTGCAGCAAGGGCCTTTATCCACTAAGCCATCTCACTGATCCCTTGGGATACTGAATTAATTGGATTCATGACCTTAGGAATTTTGATAATCTTTAATTTACTTAAGTCAGTTAGATTCACATTATATTTTCTTAAACTTAAGCTCTCAAATCCCTTTTGCAACCTACTTTAACCTTCTAGCTTGTTTTTTCATATATTTCTATTTAGAATAATCCTTTACATTAGGACAAACTCTGGTAAATCCAATTTCATAAAAAAAGTGTATTGCTGTAATTAAAGACACAGATTAACATCAACTCATCAATACTGCTTGATTTTCTCCACTATACAGGTCATCAGGACTAAAATTAAACTGAGAATTAAAAGGCATCATTCAAGTGTACTTATATCTACAGAATATTCCACCTAGACACTAAATAATATACATTCTACCCAGCAGCCCACTAAAGCTTCTCTAATATAGGCCACATTCTGGGTCACAAAACAAATCTTAACAAAATCATAAAAATTGAAATGATTTCTATTTTCCTATGTAACAACAATGCAATAACATTTAATATTGCCAGCAATGGAATTTATAGTAAGTACTTAAACTCATGGATATTAAACAACTCATTATTGGCTGATGAGTGGCTCAAAGAAGAAATCAAGAAAGAAATAAAAGATTTCCTGGAACTAAATGAAAACAAAACACAATAAAACCCCTAGGATACAAGCAAAGAAGTCCTATAAGGTAAATTTATAGCTCAAAGTGCCTACATTTAAAAGTCAGAAAAAGCACAAAAAATGACTTAGTGGTGAAACTCAAAATTTAAAAAAAAAACATAAAAAAAATCAAATCTAAACCCACTAGAAGTCAAGAAATAATGAAGATCAGAGAAAAAATAATGAAATAGAAACAAAGAAAATAAGACAAAGGATGAACAAATTGAAGAAATCAATCAATAGACCCTTGGTCCAATTAACCAAAAGAAAGAAAAAAAATGACCCAAATTAATAGAATCAGAAATGAACAGAAAAACTTTATAACAAACACTAAAGAAGTGTATAGTATTATAAGGGAAAACTATTAAACCTATACTCCATTAGGCTGGAAAATCTAAAAGAAATGGATGAATTTCTAGATTTATCCAAGCTACCAAAGTTAAACCAAGATGCAATCAGTAACCTAAACAAACTTATGACAAATGAGCAGATTTAAAAAGTAATAAGACAGCAAATGCGAAAATACACACACACACACACACACACACACACACACACACACACACACACACAGAGGGGAGATCAGTGGAGAGTTGGGGGAGGGGAAAATCATCACAATATAGTATATGAAAAATATTTTAATGAAAATATTCTAAAGAAATAGCAGTAAAAAGCCTTTCCACTAAATAGAACCCAGGCCCAAATGAGTTCGCAGCAGCATTCTGCCAGAACTTCAAAAAAAAGATCTATAGAAAACCCTTTTTAACCTTGCAAAAATATTTCTCATCTAAAAGCAGTTACCTTTTCTTTAACCTTCTTTATCAAAAATAATATAAATATGACTTTACACTGTTTTTGTTTCTCTGATGGTTTCCTCCTGTCTTATTTTAAAAAATCTTATAAATACATTTTTAATACAACAAGTTTATTTTTTTAAGAAATTTTATTATTCATTTTACATACCAATCACAAATCCCCCTCTACCCTCCTCCCACCCCTCCAGCCTTCCTCCACCCACCCACCTCCCATTCCCTCCTATAAGAAGGTAAGGCTTCCCATGGGGAGTCAGTCAGGTATATTCTTAAGTAAAACAAGTTTATTTTAAGTTGAATCCAGAAAACCATATTTGAAATGCAGGAAACTTGCACATAGTATCACAAATACTCAACAGTCACATATACACATAAAAGATATTAAATCTAGAGACACAGGGAAAATTTATATCTCAAACACATTATAAAAAGGGAATTATGATATAATGTAACTCCTTAGAATCATTTGGAAAGATTAAGATGTCTTTTTATGTCTTCAAGCAGATTAAGCAGGTTTTCAAATTACTATTGAAGCATGCATAATTTTAAACCAGAATAGAATCTTAACTTAGAATGACAAAGATAAGGACTGTATTAACTACTGTGATAAGCCTCATATGTGCATTTGTGGAGGATCATTCACTGGGGAGTGGGCAAGCCACAAGAATCTATGTTTCCATAGGGAGAGTGACTTTCTGGCAGTGACCAACTACCATTACCTCCTTTGCCAGTGGTGGGTGTATTAGTAACTTTTCTATTGCTGTGATAAAACACCATGACAAAAACAAAAATTTGAGAGGGAAAGAATTTACTGCATCTCATGTTGTGAATGGAAGTCGATGCAGAAACCCAAACCAATAACTTGAAGATAAGAGCTGATGTAGAGTCCATGGACAAGTGTTGTTTACTGGGTTGCTCTCCATGGCTTGCTCATCTTACTTTCTTATACACTCCAGGACAACTTGACCAGAGATGGCACCATCCGCAATGACTAAGCGGTCCTCCTATATTGATCACTAATTAAGAAAATGCTCCACAGGATTGCCCACAGAATGATCTTGTGGGGGTATTTTCTCAGTTAAGGTTCCCTTGTCTCAAATGACCGTAGCTTGTGTCAAGTTTACAAAATTTAGCTAGGATAGTAGAGGACTGGTGGATCTTCCTGAACCATGATAGAATTGTTACAGGCTCAGTCTCATACTACTCTTGTGGCTTGTGCAGGTAAACTCGGTTTGTGTGAGTTTATGTGTACAGCCATCATGACTAGCTCAGAATTCAGCATTTCATAGTTATCATCATCAATTGCCACTTCTTCCACAATATTCTCTGACCCAGAGATAGATGAAGTTGATATTGATGAACCATCCTTAGCTAAGCACTCACAGTCATACTTTGTATTTTAACCAATTTCGAGTCACTGCATTAACTATGTACTGCAAAGGAGAAAATTCTCTGACCAAGTTGGGACCAACACAAATCTATGGGTTAAAAATAAATATTTAGAAGTCAATTTGACAACAGGGTCATTTAGAAAAGCAATAGTCTATTGTCCTGTAGCCAATAGTCAAAAGATTTTGACCAGGTTCATAGTACCAGGCATGAAATCTCTCCTTTGTAATAGGCCTCATATCCAATCATAAAGTGTTGCTACCCTTTATGATTGGATGATGGCTGTACATATAAACTCACATAAGCTGAGTTTAACTGCTAGGCCAAAGCTGACATATCTTGTAGGCCATGTCACTATTTTAGCATGTAGAGCCCTTTGCTGGGTGACACTGTTGATATCTTTTCATCAGTCTGCGTAGCACTTTACAGAATTAAGGTATCCAGCAAGGGCAAAGTTTCCTTGTCAGTTCAAGCTTGTTTCCTATCATTCAAAGTGAGTACTATCTATAGCAATAGGGTCTCATATTGCTGTGGTGGGCAACCAAGAGTAATGGCAGTATCTTATGCTATCTAAGGTGCATCTGGAGCCACAATGACCAATACCTCATAAGTAGGCATGCCTTGCCTGGCAGTGAGATTTTCATTTATTGGCCAAGTCTTTGGGCAGCAGCACTGTCCACCTAGACAGGAACTTCTGTTCAAACTCATTTTCTAAATATTTTGCATATTTTTGAGTAGCTTACAATGTAGTGTATTTCTGTGAGACTTCATATATTCACAGTTTTGATTAGCCTACTCTTGTCTTTACAATCTTCCAGCCCCATTTAAACCTTTAACTCTGAGAATTTGCTCTCCTTTCACTTTTTTTTGACTTTAGTTTACTATCCCACTTAATTTTCTCCCATTGAGTTAGAATATAGTTTTCCATACAGTTTTTTCACACATACTTATCTTCAATAAGCCTACTGTGACCTTCTCATTTTTCCCATCTCCCAGCGCCGTTCACACTTGAATACTTCTGCTCAAAGTATTTTATTATCTACCCTCTTTTAATGACTCCACTAACCTTTGCCCATTTCTAGTTTCTTGGTTTCCATATTACCACAATTTAAACATACAAAACAAAATATTTGAAATAAGAATCTCTGTGTGAGACATGTCATGTGGTATTTGTCTGTCATATATATTTTTTTTCGTATATTTCATTTACATATTTTACATATATGTGTGTGTGTGTGATTCACCTGAAATTTTCATGATTTTACTTTTCTCTACACCTGAGTAATATTGTATTGTGTTTGTGTACCATGTTTTCATTATCCATTCATCAATTAATGGACATTTTGGTTAAGTCCACTTCCTAGCATTTGTGAACCTATATGTGCAAATATCTCTATAGTCAGATATAAAGTTTTTGGGTATATGCTAAGAATAGTGTCACTGGGTCACATGGTAGTTTTATTTCTATGTTTTTGTTTTGTTGTTTTGTTTTGTTTTGTTTTTTTAAGAAAACTCCAACTGACTTTCAAAGAGGTTTTAAGAGATTACTCTTCCTCCATCAGTGTTCACAGGTTCCTCATCCCCCATACCCATGAGCAAACAATTAGTGCTGTCGTCCATCTTCCTGATGGTGGTCATTTTGACTAGTGTGAGATGGTATCACTTTTTTCATTTTGTGGTTTTTCAAGACAATGTTTCTCTGTGTAATAGCTCTGGCTGTCCTGAAACTCACTCTATAAACCAGACTGGCCTCAGACTCAGAGATCTGCCTGCCTCTACCTCCAAAATGCTGGGATTAAAGGTGTACTGTCCAGCTGATATGGTATCATAAAGAAGTTTTAGTCTGTGTTTCCCTTGCAACTATGAGTCTTGAACACTTTTTTGAAAAATATTTTAAGTCATTTGCATTTCTTGTTTTGAGAACTTTTTGTTAAATTTTATAGCCCATTTTAAAATTGGGTTGTGTTGCTTTCTTGATGTCTAGTTTTATTAAGTTCTTTATATCATGCAGACTATATTAGTTGCACTGCTGGAAAGGACTTTGTATCATCTATGGAAGCTTCTTAATTCTCCATTACTGTTTTCTCTGATGCACAGAATCTTAAATTTTATGAGATCATATATATCAATGGTTTGTCTCATTTCCTGTGCTAGTGAGTCCATTTAAGGAAGTCGTTACCTGTGCCTACTCCCTACTTTTTTCTTTAGCAGTTTCTCAGTACTGGATCTTATGCTCAGATTCTAGACTTTTGAAGTTGTTTTCTGCAGGTTGAGAAATGATAGTTTAGCTTCATTTTTCTGTATGTTAAAGGCCAGGATTCCCAGAAACATTGTTAAACATGCCATCTTTTCTCTGGTGTGTATTTGTGGCATCTGTATCAAAACTCAGGTAGCTGTAGTTACTTTGATTCATATCTAAGTTCTCTATTCTATTCCATTACTCTCTGTGCCTGTTTTTTTGTGGAGTGCCTTTCTGGCTTTGTGAATATGACTCTGCTTCATATGTTGAAATGAGGTAGTGTGATACTTCTAAAAGTATTCTTTTTGTTCAAGATTGCTTTAGATGTCATTGGATTTTTGTGTTGCCATGTAAATTTTGAGATTGTTTTATCTCTGTTTGTGAAGGACAGCTCTGAAGTTTTTATTGGTTGTACTGAATGTATAGATTGATTTTGGTATGGTAGCCATTAGTACAAGATTAACTTTCCAAATCCATAAGCATTGGAAGTCTTTCCACCTTCTGGTGGCTCTCCAATTCTTTAGTTACTATCTTAAAATTTTAAGTTCAGAGGTCTTTCATTTCCTTGGGTAGGTGTATTTTGAAGAATTTAAAATTTTTTGTAAGCCTGTTATTACATCAGGGTTGTTTTTGCGAATTCTTTTTCAATAATCTTGTTATTGTTATTCATGAACACTACTGATTTTTGTGTGTTGATTTTGTATCCTTATACTTTGATGAAAGTGTTTACTGTGTCAGGGAGCTTTTGGTGAAGTCTCTAGGGTCTCTTATGTATAGATTCATGTTGTCTGCTAATAAGGATGCTTTGACTTCCTTTCCTGTTTGTAGAACTATAAGTACAATGTTGACTAGGATGGGAGAGAGTGCTGCCCTTTATCTTGTTATTGATCTTAGTGGAAATAATTTGAGTGTTTCAGCATTTATCCCTCAAAGAAGGAAAGCATCTTCACTGAATGATTGGTGACCATCATAAATAATTTTAACATTATCCAAGGAATAGATCAAAGTTGAGGACCTCAGAAATTACTAGGAAGAAATAAGAAAACAATGAATTCAATACCAGCCTGGGTTACATTTAAAAAAACTTTCACTGAATTCAATACCAGCCAGGTATACACAGAAAAGAAATTTAACTATCAATAAAGAAAATTCTTTATTTCACATTGAAGTGAAAATATGGAGCAAAAATATCATATACTAAAATGTGTGCAACTGTATTTGCTCATTCCAAAATATCACTGCTATTAATACTGTTTTTCTCAGATTATCCACAAATCTGTTATAGGCCACTAGGTTTCCTAGTGGCTGTACCCAACAGGACTGCATAAGAGGTTGATTGGACCACAGGCCTGAGTATCAAGTGTTTGTAAGGGTCTACACTTGACTGTAACTAGCAAGTGGGAGGTCTTTTGCTCCACCCATTGGTATTGTTATAAATAGACCTTTGGAATAAAGTTCTGGGCTGGTGGATAAGGATCCAGGCCCACTTGACTCTATCTTGTGTTTTCTCTCCCCTCTTTATTTCTAAGTCTCTTATCCTGATTCCTCAAGAGTCCCTGGGGTAAATAAATGTGGGGGCTGCTCTGTCACAGATGGCATCTGAACAGAGACAAAGAAAAAGACAAAAAAAGAAAAAATAACCCTAGGACTTAGTGAAAAAATTGAGGGATCATTCTGAGTGTAGGCATGCCAATATGGAATTGAAAAATGAAGGCAACAGTATTTTATTCTCAGGTGTATAAGGTAGGCAGTGGAATACCACAGAGCTTCAGCATTAGATTTCTCTGTATATGCTCTCTCTCTCTCTCTCTCTCTCTCTCTCTCTCTCTCTCTCTCTCTCTTTCTCTCTCTCTCTCTCTCCTATCTATAAAAATTAAGTAGAAAAAAGAAATATTGGGTTAGGAATATAGAAAGAAAAAGCTTAGGGTAAAGTAGGATAAGATAAGCCTAAGTATGGGACTAGGAACAAAAAAATCTTGGGGAAAAATCAGAGGAAATATCTACTAAAGAAGAACTTAACAGGCAGAGAAAAGATTCCCACAGAAGCTTTTGGCCTGTGGGCATTGATTCAGGACAGTCTAGATCTAAGCCCTAAGAAACAAGGGGCATTTGGCCCTGAGGTGGACAAAACCCTCCACTCCATCAGCAGTGCCTGAGAAAACTTTCACTCTTATGACACTATCTACCACTGTATGAAAACATCGTACCCTCAGAATTAGTTTCCTCTCGGCCACTGAAGCCAAAGTTTAGAGAACAGAAGTCTTGGGAAAACTTGCTGGTCTTTCTCTCTTTTGGGAGAAACTTAAAAAATAGTTTCACCTGGATGGGAAAGTCCCTAAGGCAAGGACCTGATGAGGAAGTGCAGGGCAGCTTGAGGGAGATGCTTGCACAGAGGTGACAGGAAAGCCAAGCTATGGCTGCATCTGCAGCTGTGCTGCCACATCAGAGACACTCGATGGAGAAGGAGCCAGGCTGGGGCAGGACAGGAAGCTATCCAGGAGAGACGCTCACGTTTCTACTCAGGGAAAAGATCTTTCTGAAACAAATGCTTTCGGTTTCCCCCCACTGACTTGCCTCCGGCAATAAGCTGAGTGTACACAGACAAATGGATGCAAAGCTCAGGAACAAGGTCAGATGAGAGATCTAATTGGAGAGATACATCTACTAAGTGGGGACACAGGCATCCTAATGCAAGCTTTGGAAAGAGAAATCTCCCGTTACAAAAATGAAATCCTGTTAAGAAAACCAACCAGAAGGTTGCTAGCATACCCGAAAGGCTTTCTTGGAAATGCAGTATCAATGTAGGGTTGAAACAGTGCCTTTTATTGTCTAATAGCCGCTCAAAGAGTTTTTGCTAAGAGCTTTATGGCAGTTCAATATGGTAATTTCA
Organism: Peromyscus eremicus; assembly: GCF_949786415.1. Lineage (NCBI taxonomy): Eukaryota > Metazoa > Chordata > Mammalia > Rodentia > Cricetidae > Peromyscus > Peromyscus eremicus. The sequence continues at coordinate 73,880,673 of NC_081428.1, forward strand.
CCCTCAGCCTGAAGCAAAGCTTTTCAGTCAAACAAACTGAAAGTTCTGCTGTAACAGAAATGTTTGTCTGAATTGAAGCACTTAGAGGAGCTGTGATGAATTTGAGTAAAGGGACAGCCTCTAGTTGGAAACCATTTACCACTGAGAGCACATCTCTGCCCATTCCAGAATAGCTGAGAGAGTTCAGGCGGGAAAGGTGACTTTGGGGAGTGGCATTTGTCCCGAGAATGTTGCAGCTCCCTAGCAACAAGTTTTACAACTCCTTAGCAACATTACTCACTAAAATCCCAGTGTTGAAAGAGCCATTGCCAAATTAGACTCTTGTTTCAAACCCTCAAAAACTTTCAGAATAATATCAAAGCTGACTAAATGATTTGCATACTTCCTGTCTTGTTAATAGTTTAGCTAAAAATCTTTTCTAGGTGTTAAGAAATATCTTACAGATGCTTGCTTTAGTGTTAAGTTAGTTCTGTTATGTGTAAAGTGATAATAGTTAAGAGATCTCTTCTAGATGTTAAGATTTATAAAATAGAAGACTTAGGTAAGGTTTATAAAGTATACCTATAGAATGTAAGTTTAAATAAGAAATGTAAAGGCTTAAGTGAAGTAAGATTTAGTTAAAGTTTATAAAGTAGTCCTATAGAATGTAAGTTTATTATGTAGGCTTAAGTGAGACTTGGTACAGCTTATAAGTCATAAATTTAGTTTGAGAAATATAGGTTTAGGGTAGCATAAGCTTTAGGCATAAAGATATTGTGAAGGCTTATATAGGCTTTAGGTCTAAGGATGTGACGAAGGTTTAATAAAGGGATAAGAGTAGGATTTCCCAACCTGGGACATGGAGAGCAGTGTCCATGATGGACTGTGGTTCCAAAAACCAATAATGGCAAGAAGCAGCTCCCAAGACTGCTAGCTTCAGAAAATAGCAGCCAGGTGTCCATGGCTGAGACCCACGGAATATCATAGCTTCCCAAGCAACAGACACCAAGATCCAGCAAAAGTAGAGCAGTACTAGCAATAAGGATCTGCAGGCTTTTGGCCATGAAGAGAGACTTGCTTTAACTGAAAAGTTTTGGTTATGGGACTTCTTGTATTTGGAGCTGTATACAGACTTAAGAACAGCTGACAAACCACGTCCTGATTTTGATCTCTCAGAGGAACTTTTAGGAATGGTACCAGAACTCTTGTTGAACTTTCAGACTTAAATGAAATAGACAGTAATGATTTCATTACAATGGGACAGTTTGAATTTACTTACGCATTTAGATGCTATCAACAGTGATAACTTATGAACTACTTATGGAACTGTTTATGTAAAAATGGAACTGATTAAAAATAAAACTGTTTAAATAGAGAAATTTAGGTTTTCTAACTAGGTTTGAGATTTAATTTTAAATATAAAGCAAAGAGAGAATTAATAGTCATCAGTATATTTAATTTAAAAAATATTTTAGTGTTACTTGAGTGAATTAAGGTTGAGAGTAGGTTTGTAGGATTTATGATTGTGTAACCTATAGATATTGATGCACCATGGTTTTGTGAACTTAAGGAAGTATTTAAGTTTGAGATGTATACATTAGAAGTTTATCCTATGTTTTGTTAGCAAGAAATTCAAGTGGTTCTAGTACGAGTTTGCTTTGAGATGTAAGACAGAGAAAATTGTAACTATGTATAGCAACATTTATATTAGTTCAGATGGTTCTGTTAAGTTCGCTTTAAGATGTAAGATTGAGAGAATTGCAACTATGTATAGCAATATTTATGTTAGAATTATGGTAATGTGTTAATGCTAATGATGAAGTTAAGGGAGTCTTTTTTTTTTGATGTGGTTGCATCAAGAGTTTTTTCTTTTAAAATATAAAGAAAAGGGACCTGCTGTAGCCACTAGGTTTCCAAGTGGCTGTACCCAACAGGACTGCATAAGACATTGATTGGACTATGGGCCTGAGTATCAGGTGTTTGCAAGGGTCTACACTTGACTATAACTAACAAGTAGGAGGTCTTTTGTTATAAATAGGACGTTAGAATAAAGTTCTGGGCTGATGGATAAGGATCCAGACCCACTTGACTCTATCTTGTGTTTTCTCTCTGTTTTCTCTCCCCTTTTTATTTCTAACTTGGTCTCTCATCCCTCATTCCTCAAGAGTCCCTAGGGTAAATAAACGTGGGGGCTGGTCTTCCACATGAATCATGTAGTCACTGTTCAAAATAAGTATCTTATACATATGTATATGCAGCACCAATTCTCTGCTCCCTCTTCTCAAACTCCATGATCATCAGTTTCATCTCTTAACCAGGATCTGGCATGTGGAGACTCCTTGTGCTGATAAAACCTTCTCAGAAGGACCACTTTACCCTGAACACCAAAATCCAGTTGTCCCTAAGACACTGCAAAGGATTTCTCTCATGCCAAGTCCCTGGTATCATGGAGACACCATGCCAGAATAATTTGTTTTCCCTCATTATCTTGTTGATCATAGCTTTCAAATATATTCATAATCCTCCCACCACCATTACAACTTACCATGATAGCTTCTATCTCTGTACACAGAAAAAGGTGCACAGTCACCATCAGATACTCTTTATTTAACACCACAATTATAGTTAACAAAAATGGGCATATGTTGGTAGGGTATTCTAACATCAGAGAAAACAGAAAAAGGCAAAGTTGAGAAGACATGAGCCCCATGCAAAAGTATAGTGCATGAATTCAGCAACAGCAGTTAGTATTGTGTACTGTTATTATATGTGAAACTAAGCATGCAGTACAGATAGAGGAGCAATAATAGAAGTCTAAATGCATTTATAACTTTCCTACTACTACCTCTAAAGATGTAGAACCAATAAGTAAAAGTTTACATGTCATAATTTGGTTATATTACTTGATGATATTTATTGAGTACATTGCTATTAGTTAATATTTCTTCACCAAATTCAGTAATATATGAACATGGACATAAACATCTCAAATAGCTTAAATGTTCACTAATCTATTTTATCAATATGTGGACTGAGCAGGAAAATAAAATCCTCAATTCTACTCATTCCTATTTCTGTATACACACTATGTAAGCAAGTTTATTCCTAGGATGTTCTTCAAATTATATATTTAAATATTTGGCCACAAGTTTTCATTTTTTATGAAATTTGCCTAACTTGTTTTCTTAGTCACTGATGGATCTGTCATATTGAATTGAGTATGAATATCCACTTGTCACAATAAACTTCCAACATCCTTCTGTGACATTTAACATAGAATTTCTTTCTGGAACAATGTTTCAGTATATCAATTGTGGAGCCATTTGATGTCCAAATGAGGGACTTTAATACATGTTGCCTAACATTTCTACAGATCACAAGCCTTATTCTGAAATAATTCTGTACACAGACCTCTCCTTAGTCTATTTTCAGGCATCTTGTGATTGCAGGAAATGCGATTGTCATATATTTTGTTCTCTAAGTTCAAAACTCAGCTACCTCAGGCCAGCCAAACCAAGGGAAATGGCCGAGGCATTGTCTCTGTAGATTTAGACATGAGGGATCAATTAGAAGAAAAAGAGGAACATCTAAGACTTGCTGATCCAAGACGGTGCATATAAAATACAGCATTTGCTATTCTGTCTTTCATCACTATAACATGTGAGAAACAGAGGTGAAATGTTCCTTAAGTTTCACTCAAACAAATAGCTAGTAAATAAAGATAGTCTGAACAAGCAGGGAGACTATTTCAGGAAAGAAAATTAAATTCTTTCTGATTTCATCATCAATAAGATGAATAGTAAATAATTCTTGAAAAATTCTTTCTAGGAATTTTGGTTCACAAAAAAAGGAGAGAAGTGAGTTTTGGACTGAGGTAGGACTGTTATGCTGGAAGATGACCTTGTGGTGTATGTGACAGTCTGTGTGAGCAGAAAGATGTGTTGAAGCCTTCCCAGGAACAACAGACTGTCATCAGGCAACAATCTTATTGTGAATGTACTTTCTTTCACAAATACAAATACAAGACCTCTGGACAAGGTGAGTCCAGATTACTGGGGAAGTGTTCTGAAAATATGGTTTTCTTGTCATGAGGAATTATGTAATCCTGAATGGAGAATATGAATTTTCATAACCAATTAGAAAAGAAAAAGTGAGCTCAAAATGCAAGAGTGTGCTGTTTTTGAAGGTTGTGACCATAAATAAGTGATTGAATTTTTCTGGTATTGAGATTTCTCAAATGCTAAGATGTGGAATGGGGCAAAGAAATGGGCTTCTTGAGATCCTAATGTATGCTGAATACAGACAGCTTATTGAGATTCGCGTCTTGGATTTCCCAGGGAGTTTTAAGTCTAAGTAGAGACTCTGACTGTCAGTTCCCTCTTTGGTCTTGTGCTCTGTAGATTTCTCCGCTAACTATATGTGTCCCTGTTGTGTGTGTATACACTTGGAACTTTGGCAAAATTAATCTAGCATTAGGCATTTGTAGCACTCCTGTATGACAGGATTCTTCATGACAAAGCTTTAAACAACTGTGCTTTTCATGTCTTCTGGAATAACCAAGGGGCACACTAACATTAGATCTTCCTTGAACCACTGGAAGATTTTAAACTTAAAATGTAACCAAGAATACTGTTCTTCCTCTGGTGTGTTAAATAAGGTCCAGCCCAAATAAAGAATTGTCTGAAAATAAATGAAAGAATTTTGGCTCTGACTCAATGTCTGAAATCCTAAACCTTCAAATCCCAGGTATCTGGCTGCCTAAAAAATAGCTGTTTTGAATATTATCTGCCAAAATGATAGCTTCTAACATTGCAAACAAAATAATTACTAATGTAACTGTCCTCAAAGTGTGTTTATGAACCACTGTGAAGTGATGTGAGAGTAAAAACCTGTACATTCCTTTCATAGAAACCAAACATGTGGGGCTGGAGAGATGGCTCAGGGATTCACAACACTGACTGTTCTCCCAGAGGGCCTGGGTTCATTTCCCAGCACCCACATGGCACCTCACAACTGTCTGTAACTCCAATGTCTGACATCTTCACACAGACATACATTCAGGGAAAACACCAATGCACATATAATGAAAATAAAAGGAAAGAACTCCAACACGTGAAACGTTAGTTTAGTGCAGGTTGTCCAAAGCTGGATATTGGAAACACGTCCTGAGAGGAGGGCTGGAATGCTGCTTACATTACAGGTAAACCCCTGCTTAGGGAAGTAAAAGCAGGTGCCCATAAGGGGTTCCTCTCTATTCACAAGGCATTGTGCAGAAGATTAGATTTCAAATTGATGCTGTTAGCTTTGTCAGTATGGTCAAACTATCATCTCTAACGATAATGTTTTATTCACATCAACAGGCTTGAGAACCTGCTGTAAGTATGTGCTGTGCCAGGGAGTAAATATCAATGAATCATCATCCAGGAGCTTATGTCCAGGTAGACAACCCATTGTCCTAACACACCTAGGAGTCAGTAGTTTTCTGAGATGTGTGACTCTCTTTTCAAATCCAGAGAAGTCACCAGATATTCTTATTATCTTATTATCTTATCTCTCTAACTAGTCTCCTCTGCATGGTCCCCACAGCAGCTCCCTTCTGAACAAGAGCATCCGGTATGAGGTCTAGAAAGGTACTTAAGAACACATCGTTCTCACTGTTGTGCTAACTTATCTATATAAGAATACAGGTTTGTGTGTTTTACACAATTGATCTATCCCTTGCCCTCCTTAACCACAGTTCTGCTTGTTTTCATCAACTACCTTTTACCTCAGCCCTGTCCCTTGTTCACAATTTTGTAAGGAATTTCACAAAGACCTGTTTATGTGATACCTGTACAAAACTCTAGAAACAGGGAATGTGTTTTGAAGGCATGAGCTTATCATAGTGGTGATGACTTTTATTTATGCTTTGTGTTCACCTGTCAAGTCATAAGTGTTTATTTTAAGAAGTAGTAAAAGGACACACAATGGTTGTCATATCATTTTTCCTCTGTGCCTAGTAGACCTGTGCACCCACCATGTTCCTGCCTAAATAGTCCTCATTGTCAGTATTTCTTGATTAGATACCTACAAAAGTGTATTCCCATTTTTCTGTCCCAAGCTCTCCTTTTCAAATGTATTTGTGCTTACCACAGACACATGAAATGCCAGGTGACTTGTTACTATAGGTGAATAATTGCCACAAACTACTCTTTGCTGTTCTTTACTTTGGGTCCTTGGGATGTGTGTAGTATAAGACCAGTTGATGAAGGATGGCCAGAAACGACAGTCTTGCAGATGACATGGTAACAGAAGACATGGGGAAACACAAAGCCTGTACTTGATTATGTTAAATAATGGGCACATGTAGAGTTACCAGTAAGAAATGTATTAGCTGTCTTACTCCTGTCGCCACATCTTTGAATAGAGAACACGGCCAGTAGTAATTGGGAAGGAATATTCATTTAGATTTCAAAATAAGTTCAACAGAATGACAGGGCTGGAGGAAGGACAAGTGAGTGTGAGAATTTATTACAAGCAAATTCCTCTTCATTCTCCTGTCCTATTTCATATGGCAATGCATTTCACTTTTAGGTTCCTTTTCAAGAAAGTTAAAACAACACGTTTTCATGGAGAAATGGAATCAGAGCTCAAGTGATTTCATTTTGTTAGGGTTGTTTCCAGAAAATCAAACAGGACTTCTGCTTTTGCTGCTCATCATCTTTGTCTTCTCTCTGGCCTTGTTTGGCAACTCAACAATGATCCACCTCATTCGTGTGGATCCCAGACTCCACACCCCCATGTACATTCTCCTCAGTCAGCTCTCTCTCATGGATCTGATGTATATTTCTTCTACTGTTCCCAAGATGGCTTTTAATTTTCTCTCTGGTCAGAAAAGCATTACCTTCCTGGGCTGTGGAGTGCAATCATTCTTTTTCCTGACTATGGCGTGTTCTGAGGGCTTGCTTCTAGCCTCCATGGCCTATGACCGTTTTGTGGCCATCTGCCACCCTCTTCATTATCCCACTCGCATGAGCAAAATGATGTGTCTGAAGATGATCATAGGATCCTGGATATTGGGCTCAATCAACTCTTTAGCCCATACAGTCTATGCTCTTCATATTCCTTACTGCCGTTCTAGATCCATTAATCATTTCTTCTGTGATGTCCCTGCCATGTTGCCCCTGGCCTGTATGGACACTTGGGTTTATGAGTACATGGTATTTGTGAGCACAAGCCTGTTTCTGCTGCTTCCTTTCCTTGGCATCACAGCTTCCTATGGACGCGTCCTTTTTGCTGTCTTCCATATGCGCTCAAAAGAGGGAAAGAAGAAGGCCTTCACCACATGTTCAACTCACTTAACTGTGGTGACATTTTACTATGCACCTTTTGTCTACACTTACCTTCGACCTAGGAGTCTCCGTTCCCCAACAGAAGATAAGATTCTGGCTGTCTTCTACACTATCCTCACCCCCATGCTCAACCCCATCATCTACAGCCTGAGGAATAAGGAGGTCCTGGGGGCCATGACAAGAGTCTTTGGGACATTCTCTTCCACAAAAACTTGATCATTTCTTCTCTACTCATCTTTCAGTTTCTTTGGAGAATATCATAGAGCAGTACTGTCTATTAGAAATGTAATGTGTGCCACACACATGTCATATCTTTCTGGTGGTTCATTACTTTCTAAGATTAAATAATACATTCATTACTACATACTATTATAATTTCCACACGTTTCTTTAATTTGTAACATTATAGTCAATAATATAAGCAGTAAATATTAACAACAAATTGCTATACTATTAACACATGGTGCATGTATACTATGAGTACAAAGATACTTGGGTAAATGTGATACTATTTATGCCAAAATTGACAAGTTGTTTCTAAAAATTTGACATCAAATTATTTTTTTGCTCATATAATTTTCTTTCATTCTTCAAAATCTTTTGTGTGTTACATATTTACAACCCATTGGAGTTTGTACTACATATATTTCAAGTGACCAATACTCACATGGGAAACTGTGTTAAAATTGGAGCAACAGCTGGACAGTGGAGGCACATGCCTTTAATCCTGACAGAGGCAGGAGAATCTCTGTGAGTTCAAGGCCAGCCTGGGATACAGAGTTAGTTCCAGGAAAGGCTCCAAAGCTACACAGAGAAACACTGTCTGAAAAAAAAAGAATCCCCCCCCAAAAAATTGGAGCAACATAGAAGTTATGAAATGTTATAAGAACATTAAAACTAACCACTAGAAAGTACTACTTCACCACAGGTAGAATTGTTCTCATAAAAAAGGACAATGGTTATCAAATTCTGTTTGATTAGGAAGAATGAAGAACTACTATATGCAGTTGTTCAAAGTGTGAAATAATGCAGTTCTTCTAAAAGACAAATATGGAATCTAGCTATCCTCCTAATGTACCTAAATTTAAAGAAAACAAAGTCAAAGTTTTTAAGAGTTGTATACCCCCACACTTATTCCAGTTCTGTTCTTATTAACTAGAATAGGTCCTGGTATGCTATGCCATAGTGAGATAAATATAGTTAAACATATTGTCTCATGTCTCAAAGGAGAGAATGTTGAAGGTATTTATCCTATGAAAGTAGAAAGATTCAGGTGATAAGTTGGCTAATTACCCTAATTCTACCATCATACAATGTATACATGTATGAAATATACATTATAATCATAAGTAAATACAAGTTTATCTCCACTTAAAACAGTTTTATCATATTGATGTGGTATTTTAGATTGTACTAAATATTGGTGGGATGAGAAGCAATAAAAATCAGAGTATAGAATTGATGATTTAGAGAATTCACATTTCTTCCTTTTATTTGTACCATGATCCTTTGGACTATAATTTACATATGTAGGTCATCTCACCTTTCTTCCCATATCCATCAAATATCCATGGCCTCTTCTATAATTATAAATATCAACCTGGTGTTGCTGGTATGCACATGTGTTTCAGACTGACAAATTGTGGCTGGATAACCTATGCATGGTTTGTCACGGGAAAAAAACCATTATCCCTCTCCCAACAGCCATTTCTTTACTCTAGCTCTTTTTTTCATTTTGACACTTTCAAATTTAATAACATGATGTAAATTACATGTCTAGTTACAAACAGACCAGTCTCCATAGACTATTGAACAAGAAAATGTATCCAGTTCATCTTGAAAAAATGAGGGGATTAAAAAATTGCCATGCCATATTAGTATATCACATTCATATATGAAATTGTCTAAGAATAATAAATAAAAAGTACAACAAAAACTTCAAACAATAATAAACAGCAAAAGAAAACCAGTCACAAACAAAGTAACTGAGGACCGGAAGATAATACAACAATAATTTTGAATTGTGAGGTGTCTCATCCACATATAAAAGTATCAAAGTAATGTCATGTAACTAGACACAGAGGTATTTACACTACCTACATACACTGTAGTTACTCTAGCTCTTTATCTCAGGATGGAGCCTTGTGAAATTTCATACATCATGTTGCTATGTCAGTTGGTTTGGTCACTATATAATTATCTTTAGGCAATCATATTTTTGAGATTTCATGGACTGATCATTCTTCTTCTGTCCAGAAGATGCTATTTTACATCACTTCTCCTCTCTTTCTAGCTCTTTATGCCTATATTTCCACAACATTTCTGAGCCTTGGGTGTAGGAAGTGTGTTGTAGATGCACCAGTTACAGCTGAGAACCATAGGGTCACTTATTATCTTCATTCTAAACAGTTGTGTATTTCTGTAGTAGCCTCCATCTGCTACTGATAGGAGCTTTTTTCTTTTTTGATTAATTAATTTCTGTAAGATTATAAATAAATTATTTTCCATTCCCTTTCCTCCCTCCCAACTCTCCTATATATTATCCCTTGCTCTCTTTCAAATTCCTGGGCTATTTTTCATTAATGTGGTGTGTGTGTGTGTGTGTGTGTGTGTGTGTGTGTGTGTGTGTGTGTGTGTGTGTTCCTAAATCAAACCTGTTAGGTCTGTCTAATGTTACTTGAATGTGCATGTTTTCAGGGCTGAACATTTGCTATTGGATTATAAATCATTGTGCTCTTCCCTTGCTAAGACTGTTTCTCCCGTTCTCAGCATTCCTTAGTTGCTTGTGTTCTTTGTCTAGGGTTGAGGCATCATGAGCTTTTTCTCATTGAAATTAGTATGTATATTGGTGTCCTTGTTCAGTCATGTTTAGACAGTCATGTTGTTGAGACTTTATAGGAATAGATTCTGGCATTCTTAGGAGACAAAATCAAACAGAAAACTCCCAGATCCTCTGACTCTTACATTCTGTCCACCCTTCTTAAATAACTGTTTCTTAGCCTAAAGTGTAAGAATTGTGTTACAGGTATATCATTGGGACTGTGGTCTACAATTCTGAATATTGATGGGTATCATTTTCTGTAATTGTCTGTCAAGAAGTTTCCTTGATGAACGGTGAGAACTAGACTTACTGGTGGTTATAAGGACAAATATTTTGAGCTTAGTTAGGGATTGTGCTTAGTAAAGTGATGGTTACTGGTTCTTCTTCTATATCCATGACTTCTCCAGTCCTTGTTAGTTATCTAGTTTCCCAATACCAGTCATTATTTCCCACTTATTGTTGTTGAGTCAGTCTTTAGGACAATTAGCTAGCTGTTGGTTACTGCAAAAGTATGCATGCCCCTACTGCATCTTTAGGGTTATCATGCCATAGTGATCATTATTGTGGTTCAAAGGCATCATAGATGTATAGGATTATTTGACAGCTTTCCACCCTTAGAAGCTTGCTTGAATGCCTTCTGGAAGCATGAAAGCTAGTACTGAGGAAAGAGGCTTTCAGGTCAGGTCAGACCTTGTTGGTCTGAATATTGTCTTCAGCAATAGAGACTTATATTCCACCTCTTGCTGTGGGATGTCTTTCTGTACACTGTGAACATGTGTTGCTATGACTGATTAATAAATAAGCTGCTCTGGCCTATGGCAAGTCAGTTTATAGCTAGGTGGGAAATCCAGAGAGACAGAGAGAAGGTTAGAGTTGAGGGAACCGCCAGTCCACCACCCAAGGAGCAACATGCCAGCAAACTGGTAATACCACAGCCATGTGACAAAGCATAGATTAATAGAAATGGGTTCATTTAAGATGATAGAGCTAGCTAGCAAGAAACTTAAGCCATTGGCCATACAGTTTGTAACCAATATAAGCCTCTGAGTGATTATTTTATAAGTGGCTGCGGGACCACGGGGCTGTGTGAGACCAGAGAAACTTCTGACTACAACCCCTACAAAGCAAACAAGAACAACAGCAATAGTTTATAATGTTTTGGGAGTCTCTTGGACAACACTGACCAACAACAGAAAAGGGCCTTTTTGGTGACTGGTGCTGGGTTTTTGTTAAACCGTCTTCAGTTCTTGGAGGAAGCACTGTCAGCTTAGATGAGAAATTTGCATCTAAACTATGTACATATATTTATATACTTACTTACATATATTATAGGTACTTTCATGTAAGTAGCCAATAGTTTGATTCCTCATTACATTCTCAAACATCTTACCCTCATTTTATACTGTCCTTTCCTCTAATTATCTCACTCTATGTCCCTCAGAAGAATTCCCATCTTTCTCAATTTCCCTTTCAGGTAATTTACCCTGCTATTCTCCTATCTAAACTATTCTAAATGTTCCTAAATCGTCCCCTTCCCTGCAATGGTCCTTTTTAACTTTCTGGATTTTACAGCTACTCCATGTTATATACTCATATCTGAAGACTTTGACCTAAGGGCTTCAGATGAGAGAGAACATGCTATATTTGTCTTCTGGGTGTGGGTTATCTCATTCAATATGATCTGTTCTAGCTCCATGCATTTACATGAAGAGTTCATAATTACATTTTTCTTTGCTACTGAATAGTATTCTATGGTGTATATGCACAATATTTTCTTCTTTCTTTTTTTTTTTTTTGAAGAGAAAAGTGTTTATTTTCTTCCACTTCTACATAATAGCCTATCATGAGGGAAGCCAAGGTGAAAACTCAAGCAGGCCAGGAAGTGTCAAGAAGGACTGCATTTTACTGGTTTGCTCAGCCTGCTTTTTTATACAATGTAGGACCACCTACTCAGGGTTGGTACTGCCCACAGAAAGCTGGGCTCTCAATCAGCAATCATTAATCAAGAGAAATGTCAGAGGGGCCTACAGGGCCATCTGATGGAAGCGTTTTTTTAATTGAGGTTCTCTCTTTCCAAATGACTTAAGCTTGTGTCAAGTAGACAAAAACCACTAACCCAGACAGTTGCTAATTGATAACTTCAGATTACATGCATTATGGAATTTTAGGCTCAGTGTGCCAGGCTCTGCTGACTCCCCATGGGAGACCTTGATTTTGGGGGATGTGGGGATGTGGGGTGGCTTGGGAGGGAGGGCTGCTGGGTGGGAGGAGGGAGGAGGTGGGATCTGTGGATGGTATGTAGAGTGAGTAGAAAATTTCTTAATAAAAAAATGAAAAAAAAGAAGCTCATGATAACAAAGCAAGAGCATTTGCTAACAACAAGAAAAAAATTCATCATACAAAACCCATGAAAACATCTTGGTGGGCTGCATTCAAATGCACATTTTGATGTTTTCAAAAGTAAAGATAAAAGTCTGCTTCATTAAATAAGAAAATGTCATCATTTGAATATAATAATAGAATACATTTACAAACCTGACAAAATGAAAACAAAAATCAAAAACTTTCTCATTGTCATTAGATTTATCCATTCAAGCAAGAAATTATCAATCAGATGAACTCAGAAAAAGTGAATGAAGCCGGGCGGTGGTGGCACACGCCTTTAATCCCAGCACTCGGGAGGCAGAGCCAGGTGGATCTCTGTGAGTTCGAGGCCAGCCTGGTCTCCAAAGCGAGTTCCAGGAAAGGCGCAAAGCTACACAGAGAAACCCTGTCTCAAAAAACCAAAAAAAAAAAAAAAAGTGAATGAAAAGAACAGTAACAGAAAGCATTCCTCTGTTCTAACATGAAGGAACACATTCATATCAGTTTTCAACTGGAAAAAAATCACAATTAGAATTCCTTCCCCTTGCTCTCCTGTCCTAATAATTAGGTTTCCTTAGTTTGTTATCTCTTGCAAGTATTTTGTGTCTACTTGGTTTTGTAAAATGTCATAATGCACAATATTTTCATTATCTATTTGTCAGTTGAAATACATTTAGGTTGTTTGCATTTCCAAGCTATTATAAATAAAGTATCACTCGGGGATTTCTTGCTATTCTAATTAAGTTCTTTGATTTGCTTACATTTTCTTTTAATAACCTTGAATTCTTTAATGAAATTTATGATTTTCCTTATATTCTCTGTGTACAAGGGTTCATCTAGGCAATTCTCTCTTTGGAGGAAATTTCTATAGGATTGATGAATTTAGGGGGAGAGATAGTCTTGGTCTTTCATAGTTTCAGAGTATTTGTGGTAAGAGCTGGGTATATGTTCTTCTTTACTGCTTATGTGTGGGAGCCCGTTCTCGCGTTCCTCGTGGCTTTACCCAGCAGGTCCGCATAGAGGATGATTAGGACCATGGGCCTGAGTGCAGGTGTCTGAGATGGTCTGCACTTTGCTGTGCTGGGGGAGGAGGTCTTTTCCTCCACCCCTTGGCGTCTCTATAAAAACCCTGGGGCAGAGACAGTTGGGGCCCGTTGGAATAGGTTCCAGGCCCTCTCGAGGCTATCCTTTATTTTCTATCTGTTTATCTCCACGATATTCTCTGCAATAAATCCTTCTATCTAATATTTCCTGCTGCTCGCACTCAAGAAAACTCTGGGGAACTGTGGGGGTGGTTGGGTAAACGCCCTACACTTATGTATCTGGTGAAATTTCAGAAGCCAGTGTACAGGCAACATATGCAAGGTAAGGGTTGGGAATGGCATAAGCAGGGAGATTCTGGAGACTAACCAGGTTGGAATCATGCACAAATGTGCATCCTAGGCTATTCCTGGAGGTTGGATATGTTATAGATGGGCTATGATCTGAGGGATCTATAATACTGATTGGGTGTACAGGATATACAACTATGGAAAAGCCTGAGTGTTGAGAATGAAACAGGTGGGACTGTATATAGGATGAGTAGGTCTGGGTAGCAGAGAAAATATATATGAGCTACAGTTAAGAGAACTCACAAGAATAGATCTGACCACATGATTGAGATCCAGACAAGGCCTAGAGTTTAGATGTGATGTTGGCTACTGGAGTGGAGGAGGAGGTAAAAGGAGGTAAACAAGTAGCCTATGTGGGCCCAACCCACATGTAGTGTCTACAGATTCCATAATAAGAAGCTGGGCTTGGATTTGATGTGTAAGTTTTTATAAAACTAGTTAATTAATAAAAAAAAATAGAAACTACATGTGCTGGTTAATCTCATGCTGACTTGACACAAGCAATAGTCACTTTAAAGGAGGGGACCTCAACTGATATAATGCCTCCATAAGATCTTGGTATAAGGCATTTTTGTAATTGGTGACTGATGTGGAGAGCCCAGTCCATTGTGAGTGGTGCCATATGTGGGCTGGTGGATGTAGGTTCTATAAAAAAGCAGACTGAGCAAGCCATAAGAAGCAAGCCAGTAAGCAGCACCCCTCCATGGCCTATGCATCAGCTCCTGCCTCCAGGTTTCTGTCATATTTGAGTCCTTATCCTGACTTCTTTTGTTGATAAACAGCAATGTGGAAATATAAGCCAAATAAACCCTTTCCATTCCAACTTGCTTTTTGATTATGGTGCTTCATTGCAGTAATAGAAACCATATCTAAGACACTAAGTTAAATTTAGTTAAATTTTTATATTTTAAGCTGCCAGAGAAGATAGTTTCATAAATAAGTAATTATGGTACAACTAGTCAACCAGCATTAAAAACATTTATACCAAAATAAACTAAAAATAAAATTACATTTAAATTAATAGAAAATATTTTGAAAATTTACAAATCTGAGGAGCCAATGCTTTAATACTTTTATATAAAGTTTATAAAACTGTAAAAAAGATATGCTGATAAATTTCATCATTTTAACTTTTTATTTTTATATTTTCATGTGCATAGGTGTTTTGTCTGCACATATATCTGTGTATCACATTCATGCAATGCCCTCAGGAGAATATCAGACACCATGGGACTGGAGTTATAGATATTTATGGTTCATCATGTAGAGCTGTAAATAGAACCCAGGTCCTCAGAAAAGCAGCTGTATTTAACTTCTGAACCATCTCTCCATCCCAAATTTGATTATTTCCAAACATTTCTAGATTCTAGTGTTCCTTGTTGAAAATGTGAAATAAGTACAGTTTAAAATAGAGTTATACTATACCAAAGGAAGTATTAGAAATATGCTTAGTTTCAAATGTGAGCACAGAAAAAATAAAAACATACATCAGGTAAAATATGGGTGGTGATTACCCCAACATGAGATACAAATTGCTTTAAAGATTTGAATTCTCTTATTTTAGGTGTTAGATTTCAAGCATTCAACAAGCATGTTACTATCTGAATAATCATAAAGGTTAAGTATAGAGTAAGGAACCAGGGAGAAGAGCAGGATCTCCCAAGAAAGGGGAAATAGAATCAAAGAATAGATAGTTAGAACAGGGGAGAAACTGAATTGGAAGGATTAAATATAGAGACAGAGGAAAAGGGGGGGAGTAAGTAAGGGAATATGGGTAGAGAGATATAACACTAAGGACCATTTGAAGGGTCATGTGGAAACCTAATACAGTAGAAGCTTCTTAAAATATATACATTTATGAAAGAAATAAAAATGGGATCAACAAATAACAGTGTAGAAAAAGCCCTAACTAGACATTTTTCTTCTCCAAATAAAACCTCCAGGACCAGGAATGGATCATATCTAATTGGTTGAGTTGTTGGTCACAAGGACCTAATGGAAACCCCCAAACAACTCAGGCTGCTGCCAAAGCAATTGGTTGCTCTCCATTAGTTGACAGTAAAACCCTGTTGCTGAAGAAAACAGGGATATATCTCACTAAACATGGAAAAGTCGAGCTGGTGAATAACTAGAGCCTTCACCCTTATTGACTACTGTTTATGGTACTGGAAGATACTTTGCATGCTATCAGGGCAATAGGTAAGCACTAACTCATCTACAAACCTTTTGATCTACAACGGTAACCTGCCTGCATGATATGCTGGTGTAAGAGTGGCACAAACAGTGTAATAACCAACCACTATTTAATTGAATTTAGGACCCATTCTGTGATAAGAAGCCCATGCCTGGCACTGTTAAGGTGTCAAAGAATTTAAAACTAGATAGGCCTAGAGGCCTACTGTTCTGCTAAAGGAACATAGCAATGAAATAACTCATAATGACTTTCTGCCATATCCACAGATCAGTGTCTCTTTCAGGCATTACCAAAGAAGCTTCCTCCAACAGTAGACGGTAACTAATACAGAGACCAACAACTGAACAATATGCAGAGAGTGAGAGATTTTGGAACATTCCCTCTTTAATGGAGAATCCATCAAATCCCTCTCCCTCAAGGCTGAGAGAACTTTGGGGAAGAGGAAGTGAAAAGACTGTAATAGCCAGAGGGCATGGATGGCACCAAGGAAACTGTCTTCCAGACATAACAGGATTGGTGCACATAGGAACTCATAGATACTGTGGCATTATGCACAGGGCCTGCAAAATCCAAACCAGATAGGGTCCTAGCACTGAGATAGGAGAGTAGACATTACTCCATAGCCCAACCAATTAATAACTACTCACAAAAGAAAAACTAGTTTCTCCAAGGAATTCTTACTGTGGGTACAAACCACACTTAAAGAAAGGCTCTATGCCTAGTAGTAGATGGCCAATACAAATTAACTCCAGGGTATTTTTTGGAGAGTTTTGTTTGTTTATTTCATCTTGCATTGTCTGGGCTTTTTCTTTTCTTCTTCTTCTTCTTCTTCTTCTTCTTCTTCTTCTTCTTCTTCTTCTTCTTCTTCCTCCTCCTCCTCCTCCTCCTCCTCCTCCTCCTCCTCCTCCTCCTCCTCCTCCTCTTCTTCTTCTTCTTCTTCTTCTTCTTCTTCTTCTTCTTCTTCTTCTATTTTTTAGCCTTAGTGGTCTTTGGCTTGTATATTATGGCTTCTGATTTTTGAGGTTTTATGGTGTGGTGGTGTGTGTGTGTGTGTGTGTGTGTGTGTGTGTGTGTGTACATTTCTATGCTCTTTCTTAGTTTCTCTTTGTTTGTTTTGTTTTTTCCTTGTCTCTGTGTCCTTTTCATTTGCCTGTTTGTTTTCTTAAGAGAGAGAGAAAGACATGGAGTTGGAAGGGTGAATAGTGGAGAGGATCTGGGAGGAGATAAGGCAGAGGAAACTGTAATCAGAATATATTGCATTAAAATAACTTTATTTTTAATAATAAATGAAATAACTAAAAAATGATTTTCAATTTCATTTATGCTAATTAATTGTACTGATCAATCAATATATCCCTGTACAGTTAGACATATCAAATTTTCAATATGTTTTGTTGGCTCATAATGGCAGAACACTCTTTGCATGTTGTTATTATGACATATTGCTAAAAAAATTTAAAATTGCCTATAATTAGAAATCTTATATGGATGGATAATTACATGTGGACAACAATCTCCATTATGATTTTTAGAAGCAATATACTCGAAATGGAATTATTCATTAAACCTAAAATGAGTAAATGTTTTGACAAGGTCATACAATGAAATAATACATGGCAATAAAAGACATGAATGAGTCTTGTACAAATGAAGTCAAATAAATGGTCAGAAACTAAGAAAGAGCATAGAAATGTACACACACACACACACACACACACACACACACACACACACACCACACCACACCATAAAACCTCAAAAATCAGAAGCCATAATATACAAGCCAAAGACCACTAAGGCTAAAAAATAGAAGAAGAAGAAAAGAAAAAGCCCAGACAATGCAAGATGAAATAAACAAACAAAACTCTCCAAAAAATACCTTGGAGTTAATTTGTATTGGCCATCTACTACTGGGCATAGAGCCTTTCTTTATAGAGAGGGGGACAAGGTAGTAAATATTGATCAACTCTATTGACAGATACTTTTTAGACCTTTATAAATGAGAACAAGAAAATTACACTATGGTACATGGTAACATTTTCTAGACAGAAGGAGGAGTCTTTGTTTGGAAATGGGTGTGCAAAGACTCTTAAGAAGGCTAATATTTCTCTGCATCTAGAAATGATACACAGTTACACTGGTACTCAAATTATAATTCATTGTTACTCCCTGATCTCCAGAAGCTACATTCTACAATCTGAAGAGGATGTTTGAAAGCATGAGCACTAGCTAAACCATATATATGGGAAATAGAAAAGGGGAGCTCTTTAGAGAGAGGGAGGGAAGTAAATACAGAAATAGGTAAGTAAATAGAATAACAATAAGGATGTCTGAAAAGCCACAAGGAATCATACAATTAACTATTTACCTAAAGGAAAACTGTAATACATATAACTCCCATGTATAAACATACATACATAATTTTAATGAACTTTTTTTTTATCTGGGCTGGTGGTACTCCTTCCAAGATCCAAAGACCACCTGACAAAAACCCTGATATCAGACATGAAAAGCCATCTTTTCAGTTGTCAGCCAGGGCTGTCCAAAAAACTCCCAAGACATACAATTTATTCCTATTGCCCTTGGTTACCCACCCTCACAGAGGTGGAAGTTAAGTACCTATTGCTGAAGATACGGTGCACATCAGAAACATGTCCCAGAGACTCTTGAGCTGGGACTAACCTGAATGCCATCTAGCTGAGAATTAGCTTTCATGGGACCATAAAGAATCATGAACATTTCCAAAAGAAGGAGGCAACCAACAGTCCTATGATGCCTATGAACAATAGCAATAATCTACATGGGTTTATAACCCTGAGAGTATAGTAGTGGTATGTGTTCTGTGGTGGTAACCAACAGCTCTCTAATTTGACTTAAGACCCACTTAATAAGAGGAAAACCATGCTTGGTACTAGAAACCTAGCTAGTAGAGTCATGATTAGTAGAGGAGAATCTACAACCATGAACTTACTAAACCAGCATAAGCCCTAACAGCTATCTATAAACATTTGTCCTTATACCCACAGACCTATATAATCTTCATCCTCACTGAGAAAACTTCTCTTTTCCACTGATGGAGACCACTACAGAAAATGGCAAGTCAATCAAAATGAAGAGTTGTGAAGGCCTACCTTCAATGGATATACCTATACAACACTTCCATACCTAAGGTTTAGGAACATTGTGAAAGTGAGGGGGTGTAAAGATTGCAAGAGCCAGAGGATACAGGACTTTGCTGTGAGGTTGTATATCCTAGTAACATCAGAAGCTACACCCATAAAGTCTCACCAATATGACTGCCCAAACTCAAGTAGAATAAGAACACCAATGGATATGCAAACGGACAAGGAAAAGTCCATGAGGCTTCAACCCTACACAAAGAACTATAGTCAACTGAGGAAAGCAAAGCCGGAAGCTAGAGAGGTGACTTTCCCCAGGGAGGAGCACACTATTTGATTGTCAAGTGCCAAATAATCAGCCTGAAAACATACATGCAAGTAACATTATACCATCTGAGCAGGTTATACTTGTTTTACATATAGATGTGTATGTATGTGTGTATGTATATATGTATGTATGTATGTATATAAATATGCATCTATGCATGTAAAAGCAGTTACAGAAAAAGAGACCATGAATTTGAAGGAAAGTGGGAAGGGGCACAAAGGAGGTTTGGAGGGGGAAAAGGTGAGGGAGAAATGTAATTATGTTATAATCTCAAAAATAAAGAAAAATGTTAAGAGGCAAAGAAAAAAGAATGACATTTTTCTTCCTAATTTTTACTTCTGAGACAGAGCCCCTACTTAATGCTTTATTATCCTTGATCTCTTTCGGAATATTTGAGTTCTTATGGTTTAACTGGAGAATATGAAGCTGAGTATTCTTGCACCTAAGTCCCAAACTCAGGTAGGCAATTTGTCTACATTTTTTGAAAAGCAAATTCTGTGAGTTACTCTTCTCAGTGCATCCATCACTTCTTTGTTTCTCAGGCTGTAGATGATGGGATTGAGCATTGGGGTGAGGACTGTGTAGAAGACTGCTAGAATCTTGTCCTCTGCTGGAGATCGGAGGGATCTTGGACGTAGATAAGTGTAAGCAAACGGTGCATAGTAGAAAGTTACCACAGTGAGGTGAGTGCTACAGGTAGAATAGGCCTTCTTCTTCCCTGTCCCAGAATGCATGCGGTAGACAGCAAGGAAAACACGACCATAAGAACACACTATACCAATGAATGGAAGCACAAGAAAGAGGATTGTGCTCACAAATACTGTGTACTCATAGACCCATGTGTCCATGCAGGCCAGGGTCAACATGGCAGGAACATCACAGAAGAAATGGTTGATGGCCCTGGATCGGCAGTAAGGAATGTGAAGTGCATACCCAGTGTGAGCACAGGAGTTAATGGAACCCAGCACCCAAGATCCTATTATCATCAGCACACAAACTCTTTTATTCATGTGTATAGCATAGTGGAGAGGAAAGCAAATAGCCACATAGCGGTCATAGGCCATACAAGCCAGCAAAAGGGTTTCCGCACCCCCAAAAGTCAAGAAGAGGAAGATCTGAAACCCACACCCAATGAAGGAGATGTGCTTATTACCCAACATGAAGTTAGACACCATTTTAGGGACAATGGTAGAGATGTAATTTAAGTCAATGAGAGAAAGCTGACTGAGTAAGAAATACATGGGTGTGTGGAGATGGGAATCCAGGAGGATGAGGAGGATCATGGACAGGTTGCCAATCCAAGCTGTCAGGAAGATGAGAACAATGAGAATGAAGAGAAACATACCTGTTTGTGATGATGGGAACAATCCTAATAAAATGAAACCTGTAAATGTGTGATTATAACTATCCATCTGGTGTTCATTTAGATTTTCTTAGAAGCATAGGCAGCAATAAGTTACATAAAAGACAATAAAATAATTCAATTCATGATTTTCACCAGACTTTGGTCATAACTGCTAAGGAAAGAATAGTGTACTTTGACTCATCTTCTAGCTTATACATAAATATGGAGTAAAACAACATATATGAACAAAATATTTTACTGAAACCTGAAGGCTTATAAGTAACATATTTCCACAACGACCTTACTAGAAAATGGATATTTTTGTTCCTAATAAATTGAGATGTCATGAACATGAGTCTTCATAGTACATTTTTGTAACCAATCTAAATGTCTAAAATACAGGTCCATAATTGAATACATTTTCTTTCCAATCAGGATGACTCTTTTCTGCCATACACTGGCCCTAAGATACACGCAAAGATACAACAGTAAATAAGATCATTCAAAACTACATTTCTTTCTTATGAACATCCTTCATATTAATAAAAACCAAGATCTTTTAAAAATAAGGTGCTGTTATTTCTTAAAAAATTTATAATTAATACTTATTGACAAGTGTCAACTACACAAAGTCATTTTTTCCTTCTTCATTCACATTTGGAACACTCTAACTAGACTCTGTCTGTGGACATCTACACATCACATTCACTGCACAAAAGGAACAAGTGCTGTGTTTGCCCCTTCTCAGAACTTCACAGAGCACTTTGCTTTTCCTTCACTACTTCTCATTTTCCTCTCTTTTATCTATAACATAAGGTGGAAATTTAAACACACACACAATTATGACTTTTCCATCTTAGAACTAACTGGAATGAAAAGGAAATAAATGATGTACATTTAAAAAATATTTAATGCAAAGGAGAGGGATAAGCAAGAAAAGAGCACTCAGGGCCTTTCAGAGTTTGTTTCAGGCTTGTTAATGGAGCAGAGTCAGGCTGCTAACCGCTGGGAGGGAAAAGAAATCCTGAGTCTTCAGAATGAGCAAGAGCGTGGGCTATTCTCCTCCACAAGGAATGCAGTCTGCAAGAGGCTTAGCATTCTGGGCCCAGAAAATGCATGATACGTCTGTCTGTGCTAGGGCCAAGGAATATCAGCCTGGAAATCTGCAAACTGAAGAGAGAGATACAGCACTTAGGAGTATACAAACACACACACATATAAACACCAAATACATGTATAGAATAGGTTAGAATGATTGGGAAAATGGAGATTTTTATCAGAAAAACTGGCATCTTCAGAGGCACATAGAGAGGTATTCAGTTCATAGCACAGATATCACTTATTTTAAGGGAATGACAGATGCTGGTAAAGAATTTCTGAAAATAAAATAACCAGGACTGACCAAATACAGTCAAGGAAAGTTCTAAAGTAAACTGGAGAACACTCCAAAGACAAAATAGAAATAAAACATAAAAGATTGAAGTTTAGAAAAGAAGTTTTGAGATTGGATACTTATGCCTATGTGCAGGCATTCCTAAAAATTGTCTAATGCAAAATAATTATGGGTTGAGATTATCAAAAAAAAGCAGTTCCTCAGAACTGAAATGTATGGCTCCATTGTCTAAATACCACACATATTATGCAGAAAAGTAAAGGGAAAATTATTATTTTTGAAAATACAATTATTTATTGAGCAGAGTAGCTTCTTAAGAATCCAGAGAGTTTCCTTTAAAAACATCCTTTTAATTTTCAGAATAGACTATAGCATGAGAACCCATGAGGGTATTGTTTTAAGAAAAAAATCATACCAGCCAAGAGGAGAAATGAAGCAGCTGCAACCAAACATCTGCAGGCTTTGCAGTGAGGCTGCATGTTGTCCACACTGCCAATGCATTCTAGTACAGGAAGCACCAGTACATTCTGGAAGGTGGAGCAAAGACGTCAGCCTCCATCAAATGTGAAGAGAGATGTGGCAATGTCAGGAGGGAAGGAGGAGGGGGAGAAGGGTATAATATGCAGAAATGTTTGCTGTCTAATCGCTCTTTACCAGTAAATGTATTACTTATAATATCAAACAAGTAAAAGAAAAATAGTGAAATATTTACCTGAGCAGCAATCGGAGTGGCTATGGAACTGTCTTATCTTTGGGGATGTTGCTGCTAGGACATAAAAATTTGCCAGACTTAACCATTTCAAAACACTAAAATTATTGAATGCAAGAAGCTTGAAGTAAACTGTGAAAAACAAGGTGGAACTTTTGATTTCACACTTAGCAAAGGAGTCTCAACTGGCTACTAGAAACAGATGGAATTCAGGGAAAGCAGATATTTCACACAGCCGCAGTTGGATTCATCATGAGATTGACATCCTAGACTGATATTACAGTATGTCATGTACATTGATGTTTTAAGTGACTGATTAAAATGTAATGTTAATAATTACCAACCTGATTAACATGGTGATGACTGCCACCATTTTTACTCTATACAGGGTGTAACAGTAGTTCCATGAGTCGCTTCATTGCTAAGATGAGAAGCACAAAGAGAGATAATGGCTGATATATCAGTTCTTGGATATGACACCTCCCAACTGTCAAAGAAATTATTTCACTGGACTGTGTTTTGTTGTTCCTGTGTGACAACAGTGAGTAATGTGGAAGTTGTAGCTGACAGGAAAGTGGATTCAGCCAATGATTGTTTGTTTCAAAGTTGAAAGTGAAAAGAACATTTTTGCTTACATGACAAACTAAATCATGTTGCCCTTTTTTCTCTCTTAATGTGAAATAGCAATAATTCATCTCTTTACAGGTCATTTGAAAAGATTTTAACTTATCTTGACCACCCCACAAGGAGTGGTGAGGGTATACACATGGGAAAGAAATTAGCCAGAAAAGGGTGATGTGAGCTGAAGTAACAGCCCTAATGAAGCACAAGACCTGTGTGTAGACAGAAAGATAGACAGCCCAAGCTTGCAAGTGTCCAGAAACCTCCCTGAAATAAATTGTCTAAATACATTGATTTTAGTATTAGAAAGTACATTTTATAATCTCCTCCATATTGTATTTTTGTTTAATCTTGATCATTTAAACTGTAAAATAATATATCCACTAGTGCTTTTTTTTTGAAACATGGTATTACTATATAGCCTTGGCCAACCTAGAATTTTGCCATATAGACCAGGATTGCCTACATAGAACTCACAGAGATCCCCCTGCCTCCGCATCCTAAGTGCTGAGATTAGAGGCATGTGCTACCTTGGCTGGTAACCACTAGCATAGAAAATAAAATCAAGTTAAGACATTTTAGGCAAATTTGCTTTGATATCTTTTCAGGAACTTGGAGGAGACAAATCAGACACAAACATAGATATTATGTATCAGTTTATCTTTGACTAGATACCCTGTCTTATTCCTCACACATCTTGAGATAACATTTCTGAAGCAATAAAACATTTGACAGCGTATACTGGTGAATATATGGAGAAAGGGGGATACTTATTCACTGCCAGTGGCAGTGCAAACTATCACAGCATCTATGTAAATAAGTGTGGAGGTTCTTCAAAAAATCAATCTCCTTCAAGATCTAGCTGTGCCATCCTTGGACATGTACCCAAAGGATTCTGTATCTTACTGCAGATACTTGCTCATCCATGTTCATTCCTGCTCTATTCATAACAGCCAGACCTTGTAAGCATTCTAGATGTCCATTAACAGTTGAATGGAGAATGAAAATAGGAAACTTTTACACAATGAAATATTATTCAGCTATTAAAAAAATGAAATTTTGCCAGGGCATGGGTGGATCTAGAAAAAAAATCATGTTGAGTGACATTACCTAGACCCCACCCCTAGTGTTACATGTTTTCTCTGATATGGGCATTAGATTTTAAGCTTTAGATACTGGTAGATACTTTTTTAAATACTCAAAACTTTATTAATTTATAAAAATTTTAGTGAAAGCCAAAAAAATGCTATAGTTCCATGAATTCAATAGGCAGAGAATACACTTTTTTTCCTATATTTATATTCACTTAAAAAATCTGACAAAAAGCTTTCCTTCAATTACTCTTATAATTATAGAAAACATGAATTTTAGACATGCTTTTCCTATTTTAAAGAAACAAGCCTGAACTGCAGTTTAAAACGAAACTGTGTGGTACTCATGGGCCCTTTGGAGGGGCCTCTGGCATTTACTCATTAGAGTGTCCCTTTATTGCAAGTTTTGTAGGGCTTCCCTTTTCATTACTTTAATACTGATCACTAAGAAAATTGTTTTTGGTGAATTTTGACTGATCATTGCAATTTTTTAAATTTTGTGAAAGACCAAATTGCTCTACTAGAGGCTTTATAAGGAATCTAGGATGATACATTTAGACACACATGAACCTCAAAATAATCTCCACCATCACTGACACAAGCTTGAGCCATTGTCTCTCATCTTGTCTCTAATATATTCTAAAAAACTGAAACTTCATGAAAAGGAGTTTCTAACCACATGTCAGATGGGAGCCTGTAAACCAGGAGACACACAGTCTTCCCTAGAGCACAGCCGAATCATTTTCTCCCATAATATCTACATTACTGTAGTATTTCAGTTGCTGTGTTTTCTGGGTCAGGATCTCATTCAGCCCAGGCTGGCCTCAAACTTGCTATGTGGCTAAGGATGCATTAAAGTTGAGGCTATCCCTGCTTTACATGCATGTGCCACTACAATGGATTTTATGAATTATTTTTTATGCCTGACCATACCTGAATCTGTAAGTTCATAAACAAGAATTTTTTTTTAATTTTCAGCGATATAAACTTTTAAACTAAGAAATATTTTTCATAGAATCCAAATCAAATAACCTAGAGGAGTAATCCTTGGAGTATAGACAAACATTGTTCCCAAGAGTGTCCTCCCATCGAAATATGCATGAGATCCCTCATTCCTTCAATATTTTCACAACACATCTTACAAAAGAAAATAATGCATAACCTCATGTGTCATTTTAGTAGTGCTTTTCTAATATTAGCCAAACAATTATAAGTTGTGATTATTTAGAAGGATATACACAATGAGAACTAAAATTACTTTAATGAAAAGTTTAAAACATGGAATATTTGTATATACAGGTGTGCTTCCAAATCACATACCTCTGTTTACTATTTGAAGTTTATACTCACTAGCTTGAAATCCTAGAAAGATGAATTAGCATTCATAGAACTAGATACTACATACGTATACAGCACTTTGAGGGATAAACAGATAATACGTCCTTTGAATTTTAGTCAGATTGGGGGATGAGTTATGGAACGGCCATCTTTACACCAGACTGTTGTAGAGTTTGGAATAAAAACTTGACAGAGTCCTACTTTGTTGTAAGTTTGGGTTTTTGAATACTGATTTTGGAGCTCTGTAAATTATGAGTAAAATTTAAAAAAAATAAGTTATTGGAAGATTTCATGAGATAATTCACAAAGAATTCATGAGGAGAATCTTGGATAGATTAACAATGAGTAATGGCTCTGACATTTGCCACTTGCTACCCACCAACACCTGCATCAGCATGGTCACCAGCACATGACCATCATCCACATATTTGCCACCACTATATTGTTCAGTGACTTGATATCTAATTTTTTTTGTGTGCTACTTAATTTTCTAGAGAAATAAAAGTTTGCTAATGAATTATTGTTATTATTATTTAACTAAACTTTAATGATTACTTGGAAATTATAAGAAATAAGATGAAAAAGTAAAATTTATTGATCATAGTAAGACCCAATTTCAGGTTGAAGGAATGAATAACTGAAATACATAATTTGCAGTATTCCTATGAATTTCCCGTATACTTATAGTAATGCCTTAAGTTTACAAACTATAATATTGCTCCATAGATGGTTAATTTTAGCTATTACCTTGTTCTTTTAATACAGTATATGTTATATAAAGCACACTTGTATTTTTATAAGAAGTTTAGATATCTTATAAAATATAAATGAGAATATTTTATAGTTTACAGTTTATATAAATAAAATACTGTCAAAGAAACAATAGATACACTCTGGGAACTCTATAATCCTGCACTCATTGATAAATATTTGGTATGATTCCAAGAAAGAAATCATGTAATTCAAGCTTCAGTTGTTAGCAAATTAGTCTTCTTAAATGTGACTTCCTCCATTGAATTTTGCCAAGGTCTATCAGCAGCCCTCTTACACAAACATAATCTTCCTATCCCGGAAGCATTGTTAGGAATTAGTTCCCAAGCTGCTTTTTGTTATGAAATCACTGCCACTGTCCCCTCAGACTACACTTAAATCTGCTTCAGAGGCTCACTGCGCCTGCATGCATTACTGACCCACTTCCTAAAATGTTATACTTAACTAGGGAATTATTACAATCCACACAAGCCCCCACTGCCAAAGGGGATAATACCAGGAAAGCAGCATGAATGTGATGACCATGTGCCCTTGCCTGGAAACATTCTTCCTTGTGGAAAATATAACTGATACTGACTGCTCTTATTTTCCATAATAAGCAGTAGTGATGTTGACTGCTCTTATTTTCCATAATAAGCAGCAGCAATGTTGACTGCTCTTATTTTCCATGATAAACAGTAGTGATCCTGGCAACAAAATATGTTTTTTCTGTAAATATCTTGGTTTATTTAAAACCAGAACACTCTCAAATTTTAAGGTTGTATTTGAATTCATATAAATTTTAAATTTTTATTTTGTTAACCATTACTTATAGTATCTTTATAATGGACATCATTTCATGAAGTTGGTATCATTTACATTGTAAAAAAAATGAAATTGTAAAAAATGCATTGGCTGTATTTTCATCTTTGGTATTATATAATAATTCTGATATTTAATATAATTATTATATTATATTAATATTAATATAATTACTATATTATATTAATATAATTATTATATTATATATTAATATAATTATTATATCTAAGTAATCACAGCTGTTCTCTTCAGAACTATATAATGCTATAGATTTAAAATAGCATCACATTTCTCTTTCCATATATATCATATATATATATATGATTTTGTATAATATGTTGTCTTAAACCCACTATAATTAAAAATATCACAGTTCCTGTTCCCTGGTGAAGGAAGTCTTAAATATGCTAAGTGCTGATACTTCATTAATGGAAATTTTCAATCAATTTGGAAATAAATTTCCTTCAGCATTTTCCAGAATCTAAACATAAATATGATAACTAAATGTAAAAACTAGCTTAGGATACACCTCATTTTATCTCTCCGGGATCACAGTTTCCCTTATGTCCATTCCTCACGGTAGCTCTGCAGTGACTGCATCAACAACATCACTGTTGTAAACTTCAAGCTAGTGAACATACTTTCCTCCCATCCTGTGCTTGGCAACTGCTTTCCTCCATGGAAACAGGGGCAATTATGATTCTAAGCCAACCCTAATAGATTTAAACTCTCTCTCTCTCTCTCTCTCTCTCTCTCTCTCTCTCTCTCTCTCTCTCTCTCTCTCTCTCTCCCCTCTCTCCTCTCTCCTCTCTCTCTATGGGCATGTTCTCTTGACATAGTCCACAGAGATCACCATGTTGTGGAAAAAGTTACTAATGAGTCAGGAATTAGGCCAAGGTCAAGAAGAGAGTTTTAGCAATTTCTTTAAGGGTTTCTGGAGCTGATAACTCAACTAAACACATTTATTGATATTATCCTAGTAGCAAAATGTCTCAGAGTTTCACAAAATATGTTTTATAAATATTTTGTTTAAACCTTTATTTTTTAATTTAGATAATTAAAAAATTACATCATTCCCATGCTTCCCCTTTGTCTTCAACCCCTTCCAAGTCTCCCAACCCCCATTTCTCCCTCTCAAATTCATGGACTTTCTTTAATGCTTATTATTACATATGGATATATGTGTACATAATACATACATACATATTTATTCTTACTTATGTAAATACAATCAGCTGAGTCAATTCACTGCTACCTGGATGTAAATGATTTCAAGGCTGGCCAGTTGATATTGGATAATGAATTAGGGGCTCATCCCTTAGGAGTCACTGAAGTCTTAGTTCCCTGCAGTTCTTTGTCTTGGGGTAGTACAGTATAAGATTTCCTTCTTCCGTGATATGTCTACTGCTGTTATTGATTTGGTCTTGTTTGGGTAGTCATGTTGGAGAGATAGCATAGCTGTAGTTTTCCTTCATTTCAAGGAAACACAGTATCACATCAGACTTGCTTGTTCCCTAGTTTTAAAAATCTTTATACCCCTCTTCTATAACATTCCCTCGACCTTAGGTACAATAGTTGTAATGTAGCTGTATCCAGTGGTTATATGTGTCCAGGGCCACAGTCAGGTATGCTCTGCTTTTGGCCAGTTGTAGTTTTCTATAATGGTCACCATTTGATGGGAAGAGAAGTTTCTTCGATGAGTAGTTAGAGTTACACTTGCTTTAGGTATAAGAATAAGTATTTTAAAATGCAATTAGGAATTATTCTGGTTTAGTGAAGTGGCAGTAGTAGGTTCTCTTCTAATATCAATGACCTCACTATCACCAGTGCAAAGAAGTAAAGTAGATTTACAGTACCAAGCAAAATTTCTCTCTTGTTGAGTATGACTTAAGTCCAACTACACAGACTTTTGTTGCTATCAAGATAAGACTGCTACTAATGAACATTTTGGGATAGCTTGCCATGCTGGTCATTGCTGTGGTTCACAGAGTTCAAAGCTGGGCAAGACTATTGGTTGCTGCCTTCCCTTCTCAGATTGCATAGCACATTTAGAATCTTATGAAAGCTAATCCTCTAGAAGGAGACTTTCAGGTGGATCCACTTACAATCCTGTGTTTGAAATGAACAGCATCTTTAGCAATAGGAACATACTTTCAACCTCTTAGAGGCAACAAATGGCAAAAACAATGGCTTATATTGTTTGGAAGGTCTCTACCTTCCCCGATCAGCAACTCTAAAGGAGGTTTCTCATGCATGCTGCTGGGAATTTTTATCCTTATTTTTGTGATTATAATGTAATTACAGCATGTATCTCTTTCCCTTCCTTCCTCCAAATCCTCCAATAAACCCCTCCCTGCTCTCCCTCAAATTCATGACCCCCTTTTTCACTGCTTGTTACTGCATGTATATATGTGGATGTATATACTTATATATTCCTAAATATAAACCACTTGGTCTATATAATGTTACCTGTTTGTATGTATGTATGTATGTATGTATGTATGTATGTATGTATGGTTTCAGGGCTCACCATTTGGCATTTGATAATCAATTATTCTGCTCTTCCCTGGCTCCCAGCTTTCCTCAGTTGCCTATAGTTCTTTATGTAGGGTTGAGACCTCATGAACTCTTCCCTGTCCACTTTTCAGGTCCACTGGTGGTGTTCTTGTTCAATTACATTTGGGCACTCGTGTTGATAAGAGTTTATTGTGTGGAGCTTCTGATGTTACTAGAAGATACAATCTCAAAGCCAACTCCTTGATCCT